>NC_054828.1:110915004-111587793 GCF_018345385.1 Vulpes lagopus
AAGATGGAGGAGCCATAATGATCGGAGCCCCCTTTCTGACCCATGTTGGACTATGTGAGCAGAATCCTTTGTTGTTTTAAGTCACTGAGATCTGACTTTCCCAAACCCAGTGGATCTCAGTGTGATCCTCAGATCAGCAGCACCAGCAGCACCCGGGACATGATGGAATGCTGGAAACACAAGTTCTTAGCCCCACCTCAGGCCTAATGGAACAGGAACTCGAGGGGTGAGGCCCAGTAATGGGTTTTAAGGAGCCCTCCAGGTGATTCCCCCCACACCAGGTTGTGGATAGTAAGTTAGGTAATTAGGTAATTGTCCTGAACACATGTCTATCATATGACCCAGCAATTCTACTTCCAAGTGTCTACATTAGACAGAGGTTGACAACAATGGACTTGGGCAAGGATGTTCATTTGCAACACTGCTTATAATAGAGAAAAAAGCACAAAGCAACCTAAGTATCCCTCAAATGGGGGATGGAATGAACTGTGGTTTACTGATGTCCTGGAAAACTACTTAGCAATATAAATGAACACGCTAAATCTACATGTAATCAACTTGGATAAATCTCTACCCAGCCTTTAGTGAAAGAAAGACAAGTTCCAGAAAGGGATGGGATGTCATAATATATAATTTTACAATACAAAAATCAAGTCTGTATTACAGGTTCTTTACTGGTTATGCTTTTTACACATTGTAACTTCTAACTTCTTTCTAACTCCAATGGGGAAAGGGGAGGGGGAAGGAGGTGGGGGTGGAGGAGTGAGACTGAGTGTATCTACTACATTTCTTCCAAAAGAAAAGGAGACAGGCACAAATAAGAGTTTAACATCTAGGTACATAAGTATCAATTAAATTACATTTCTTTCTTAGAGGAATTATTAAATTATTTCCAATTAGGAAATAACCTTAAAGACATAGGTAAATTGCATAACCTCAGATACTGATGAGTGCCATGGAAACAAAAAGCAGAGGATCAAGAGTGTAGGGGTGGAAGGCCCAAGGGAGGAAACTGTTTAATACAGTTTTGTGTAGAGAAGGCTCCGTGGGGGAGGTGACGGTCCAACGCCTGGATGGCAAAAAGATGGAAAGACCTGAAAGACTTTCCAGACTGAGGGGAAAGTCAAGTATAAAAGGTCAATGGCAGCAACAAGATGAACTTGTTTGAAGAAAGAAAACGAGTCTTCAAAGCCAGAGTTAGTGAGCATGGGGGTCAGTGGTAGTTGAGATAGAAGGGCCGGCAGAGGCAAGACATGGAGGGCCAGGGGAACCAGGTTAGGGCATGTGGGCTTTATTTAGTGCACAATGGGATGCCCCTGAAAGGTTGGAACCAGAGTTTGATGGGATCTTTAAATATATATATATACACACACACACACACACACACACACACACACACATATATTACTGGCTGCCAATGAAAAGAGACGAGAGTGGGATGGGATAGGTGAAGATGGGGAAATCCTGCCCACTTCTAGATAAGAGAACGGAGGGGCCAGGCTTAGTGGTGGCAGGGAAAGCCATTTACAGTGGTGGGACTCAAGCTCTGTCTTGAGGGTGGTTGATAGGACTAACAAAAATGGGCTGTGGAGCGGGAGGTGTGGAAAAGTGAGATCAAGGACAACTCCTAGCTGGCTGCCACTAGAGAGAACGGAGGAGATGGGCTGGGTGTGGACGGAGCTCTTAAACAAGTCCAGTGTGAGATGCCTGTAAGACAGGCCAGTGGAGATGCTGAGTGGGCTTCTGATCTGTGAGTCTGAAGCTCCCAGGAGAACTACAAGAGACAGTGGAATCAGCTGGCTGGGTATTTGAATACAACATTGTAATCTTTTTTTTTGTTTCTTGAAGTATAGTTGACACCTAAAGTACAGTGCAGTGGTTGGACAAGTCTGCATGCTGTGCTGCGCTAACCATAAGCATCGCTACCATGTGTTGCTGTACAGCGTTAGTACAACCGTACTGTTGACTACTCCCTCTGCTTTCATCCCCCTGACTCACTCATTCCATAACCGGAAACCATACAGCCCTGGTTCCCCTTTTTCCAAAATCAGTGTTCTACCCTCTACTACATCTCAAGACAGTTTTCCAGGGTATGAACAAGGGAAAATAAAATGTAACTTTAAAAGACTGCTAAGCACAGCACAATTCATGATTTTAAAACGTTTTCATCAGATTATCTTCATTGATTCACATTTTTTAAAATAATTTAATCAGCAAGCACTTAACCTGTTTCTATAATTTCAGGCAGAGCAAGTTTAATGCCAAGAGGAGGAGAGTGGGATTTTCTTTAATACTTGTTTTTATTTGACTTTGAATGCTTTAGTGCAAAGCGGTGGGTCCTATTGCTCCTTCTAAGACAGGCTTATAGGTGATTAAAGAACCATCTGGCACACAAAATATAGATTTACTTGATCTGTAGGGTTGCTAGATAAAATAAAAGTTTACCAGTTAAAATTGAATTTCAGATGAACAGTGCATAATTTTTTAGTACAAGTACATCCCATGCAATATTTGCGATGTACTTATATTCTAAAAGTTTTTCTTAAAAAAATAAAAATAAAAGTTTTCTTGTTTGTCTGGAACAAATTTAACTGGATGTCCTGTATGGTTATTCACTAAATCTGACAACTCTCCTTACCTGAAATTATCAAAGCTCTATGACCAACACTACTTCTTGCTCCTTTGAACTCCAAACCAAGAAAATAAACATCTATTTACCATCTCCATGCTGGTTCTCTCAAAGGATACTACAATCTATTTCTCTAGCTATGTAGACAGGCAGAAAACAGCTGGAACTCTTGAGGCCTTGCTGCCAGGCTTTTGCATGATTTTGCTTATTTTGTTTTGCCTCGGAGGAAGACAAACCACCAAACAGAGAAAAATAATTATATATGTACCAGGCAATTTGTAGGTAGCAGAGCTGAGAGATCTAATAATGTATTCCAGTCTGTCTCAGATTAATTGTATAATAACCTCTGCTTCAGCCTTCTCACCTGAAAAATATGGAAAATATCTTTGCTCGATGCTCCTCACAAGAGACTTTAAAATTTTGCTGAGCTGATGTACTTTTTGTTCCTTCGGAGATGGAGGAGGTGTAGTTCTCTACAGTTTTTGATAGAATATTTATTAACATTCAAAAACTACAACCAAAGACAAAAACAAAAATAGGCATTTTTTTTTGCTAAAAAAGCTAATAACGAAATTAAAGGTTTAAAATAAAAATTTGTCAGAATATGAAAGGCGATTCTGAAACTTGATAGCATCATTTTAAAGCTCATTTAAAACAAATAATAAATGAGAATTCAACTATATTTCTTTAAAAAGAGAAAAATCAAAAAAGTGCCTACCAGATATTAAAACATAAACACACAAAATATAACACAGAATGGTGTCAATGCAAGAAGCAGATGGAAGTGAATAGAGAGCCCGGAAACCTGTTTTTATTCACAAGTCAATAGTAAGGGGAAAAGTATTCTATGAATAGTATTAGAAGAGTGACTGTTTGCAAAACAATTCAGTTTAGAACCCTTACTTCACACCATACACCAAACTAAGTTCTCAGATCCAGCTGGAGAGGAGGAACAAATACAACTTAGAAGAAAACAGCAAACACTCATCTAATCTTTGGTGAAGGGAGGATTGCATAATCTATATGGGAGGAAATCACAAAATTTTTAAAAAATAGATTTGACTACTTGGTAGAATTAGAAAGCAATTGATAGAAGTATTTCAATTTTGGATAAAGGTTAACATCTCTGATAAAGTATGTCTGAAAATCAAAAAGAAACTTGATAAATACCCAAACAATATGTAGATACAAATGGGCAAAAGATACACAATTGATAGAGAAAACAAGGAAGTGAATTAATAAGTACTTGAGAAAACACTCAACCGTGTTAATTATCAAGTCAATAAAGATGATTTAAAAGATTCTACCATTTTTTACAATAAAATCCATAAAAGTTCTCATTTTTTAGAATAGTCAATGTTGATGAGAGTGTCTGATGCACAATGCTGGCTGCTTGACATGTTTGGAGTGTGGAAGTGGACATTATGTGCCAAGAATTTTTCGGTGTTTACATTCTTTTGATCTAGTAATTCAATTAGAATTATCCTAGATTATCTAGATTATCCTAATCCTAAATTTGAAGAATTTGTCCTAAGGAAATTGTCCTTTTAAAAAACACATCACAGATTTGAAAGATATTCATTACAGTTTTTAAATAATTTTAAAATTGAAGACAATATGGAAATGATAAGGCAAATTGTGGCACAACTACTCAATGAAATGTTTTATGGCCATTTCAGATGTTTCTATGAGCACAGAAAATGCTTATGCTATAATTGAAATTGCAAAAACAGTCAAGGTTCAAAATTGCTTTTGAAATATAACTGCAATTATGTAAAAGAAATCGAAGTACAGAAACTTGACTGGAACAAAAAAATAACATGCTAACAAGGGTTATCTTTTTATGGAGCATCACATGTGGCTACTTTCTCATTCTTTTTTGTTTTTTTTTTTTCTCCATATTAAGAATTCTCAATTGTGGAAAGATATGTAATAGAATTTAAATTTTACATCTGTGTGTATGTGTGTCCCTGTATGAGTATATATCCGTGTGTGTGCATACTTGTGTATACGTGTGCCCATATGATATCTTCTGTCCTGTGCGCAGGTCCTTTGGAGTGCTGCTGTGGGAAATATTTTCTCTTGGATACATGCCATACCCTAGCAAAAGCAACCAGGAAGTTCTGGAGTTCGTCACCAGCGGAGGACGGATGGACCCACCTAAGAACTGTCCTGGGCCTGTGTATGACACTTTTAGGAACATTTCTACAAGTTGATAGGGACAATTTTCCTTTTCAAAAAATACTGCAGCCACATATGCTTTTTTTGTTTTAAGGTGCAGGGGTTGACCTCTTTTAAAACACCCCAGGATAGGGTTGTGTCTGTGACTTCTGTGAGGCGAGTTAGTCTTCCAAGTCCTCAAAAGCAGTAATGTCACATCTGTAAAGTTATCTACTGTCTGGCTGGAGACTGTGGACTCACCAGGCTCACACTCCTCAACACCTCCTAGGAATCTGTGTCCCAGACTCCACCCCTGCTGCCCAACACCATCTGTCTTAAGTCTCCTTTAAATATTCCCATTCCCTGCATTTTCTGCTGTCCTGCCTGGCATCACTCACCTCCTTCGCACAAGCAAGGCAGATGGGAAATATAATTAGAATATTCTTCCCCAGAGGTGACTTTAATTCAGAAAAGGAAGGAGAGGAGCCAGATTTCACGTAAACAGCAGAATGTCTGTTGATGAGCTTTGGTGTTCTAGTACCTTTACACCTGGGCACGATTCCTTGGCCCATCAGCAGAGGGCAGCAGATGCCAACCACATGGGACCTAGATAAGTTGTCACTCGAAGACTGCCTCCTCTGGTCCCCCTTAGAAAAATGCTGGGAAAAGTGTATGCATCCCTGTTCTCCTAGTTTTAATTAGCGTATTTACTCTTCTTTTAGATACCGGATAATGACCCAGTGCTGGCAACATCAGCCTGAAGATAGGCCCAACTTTGCCATAATTTTGGAGAGGATTGAATACTGTACCCAGGTATAAACATTTTCCCCTTTGAACCAGCATTTATATGGAAAAGATGGCAAATATCAAACTGTGAAATGAAAGTTAAGCCAGCCAGAAAATGTGAGTTATAATCACATTTATATGTGAGGATGATTGCTTATCTATAGTAAGACAACTGGTCCCTCGGTTTGCCCATTTTGTAAATAAACGCTAATTACTACCTCGTCCTTTGCCAACAACATGACACAGCTGCAGAACATCCAATACCATTAAGGAATCAGTTCAAATCACAAGGTTTAAACTAAATGCCTCCTGGGTAGGTAATGGTTTTTTAGACAAAACTGGAGCTTCAGAGAAATATGGGAAACGTGCTCTCAAATAGCTTATGGTGTGGCTAGAGAGAAAATAATGTGAAATAATTAATTGTATATAATTGTTAAATGGGAGGTTCAATGATAAATATTAGAGGGATTCAAGGAAGGAACAAAGTAAACTGGAGAAATTTTAACATTATCAATAGCATTAGTACAGCATCTAAATACACAGATCACTTTTCATCTACTTCATTGTGTCCTCGGGGAGATACATAAACTATCCCCCTTTTCCAGATGAGTTGAGGCTTAGAGAGGTTTTCCAAGCCTCACGGTTTCCTAGCAGTACCACTGGTCCCTATGCAGATCCTTCTCCCATTTCCTTCAGAAATAACTCGAAATTCTCCCTTTCTACACCATTTTAGCAGACCCTGCCTCCTACCTCAAGAGAGGAGAGGCTGAGAATTCATTACCCTCTTGTCTATGCATGGACGCCCGTTCTCACCATCTTCCCCACCAGTCAGTGGAGGGGGCCGTCCCCTCCCTCAGAGGAGCCCCTGCACCTGCACCACCAGCTTCCCCGGGGACCCTCCCTCCACAGGCAGGATCTCCTCTCCACACATCAGCCTCTCTCCCTCCCTTGGCTCTCATTCTGCCAGGATATCTAACTCCAGAGAGTATTTCAGAAGTCGGGCCAGGCACCACTACCTCCCCAAATCGCCTCATCCTGGTTGTGACTGAAGCCAAATACGTGTTCAAGCCACATCATTCATTCCTAGCACTCCCGCCCTGCTCTTCCAGCAACTTCAGCTCAGAAGTGCGGAGATGGGCCTTTATCTAGACGGACTTCATTTATCAAGTTATGTAGGGTTCTTTCAGAAAACTTGCTCTTCAGTGAATGGCATCTTAGCTTGTTATGTTGTAATTCTAATAGAATATACCCACTTAAATACATATACTTTGGAGTCATTTTTCTCCCAAAGTAGATAACGTCCCTCTTAAAAGCAGGTAATTCTGTACAAGCATATTTCGAATGAGTCTCCATAGAGATTAATAATTAACAGGGAAGGAACTAAAGAATAAGAGAAGCAGAAGGTATTTTTATTCTTATACTCTTTACTGATGAATACTGGACCAAAGTGCTCTTCTGCTACACCGACGCAATGGTTTTCCCAATTTGCATAAAATATTAAAGAATTAAATTCCCCCAAGCTTGAGTTTCCTTCCACAGATTTTCTTCATATCTCTGGCAACTGCTTCTGCTTTTCTATATATCCATTGCTGTAAGAATGATCTAGCACAAAGTTGGTTTTGTAAGTGGTTTTCCTCATAGCACTGCAGTACTTCCTGGACTTCACAAAGGGCCTGGTCAGGTCCAGACCAGATAAAGAACCACTGTGTTCTGTGTTTTCCGCACACAGAACGATACGATGATGTAACACAGCAAACATGATAATCAAGTGTAGCCCATCCAAATATGAAAATGGAAGGTAGCTAGGAAGAGAAGAGAGAAACCTTGTGAGCCAACAGTGTATGTCTCTCCTCCCCTCCCCTCGTCCCTCATGTGTACACACACGCCGACCTGAAGTCAAACACCCAGATTTTTCTTTTCAGTGGCAGGGAGTTTATTGGGAACAGACTGGGATAAGTTTTTTCAAAGTGATTTATAATCTTTTTAAATCCATGAATCTGTCAGATTTTCCCAAAGGTGGTTCCCTGCAAAGTCTTCCCTGATCCCACTCCCCCAAGCCAGGCAGTTGGTTGGCTGCATCCCAGCACCTGGCACCTCTAGACGAGTGCTTCCCCTCCACGTCCTTTAAGGATGAGGATGATTTCCTATTCATCTCCTATTCCCTGGTGCCTCTGAATTAAAATATCCCCAATCAACACTGAATGGTCTCCTCATGTGTAAAATCAGTTTGGATGAGACCATCAGTAAGGTAGCTTCCAGATCCAGCAGCTTTGGTCTGTGATTCAACATCTTAATCCGTTCGTTTCTCCTGCCTGTAGGACCCAGATGTGATCAACACTGCTTTGCCCGTAGAGTATGGCCCACTCATGGAAGAGGAGGAGAAGGTGCCCATGAGGCCCCAAGACCCTGAGGGAATTCCTCCTCTACTAGTCTCTCCTCCACAAGCTAAACGGGAGGAAGGGCCAGATCCAGCTGCCCCGCCTCCCCTGCCTTCCACTTCCTCCGGCAAAGCTGCCAAGAAGCCCACGGCCGCGGAGCTCTCCGTTCGAGCCACTAGAGGACCAGCTGTGGAAGGAGGACACGTGAACATGGCATTCTCGCAGTCCAACCCACCGTCAGAGCTGCACAAAGTCCAGGGATCCAGAAACAAACCGACCAGCCTATGGAACCCAACTTACGGCTCATGGTTTACAGAGAAACCCACCAAAAAGAACAATCCTCCAGCAAAGGAGCAGCACCACGACAGGGGCAACCTGGGGCGTGAGGGAAGCTGTACTGTCCCACCTAACGTTGCAACTGGCCGACTCCCAGGTGCCTCTCTGCTCCTAGAACCATCCTCGCTGACTGCCAACATGAAGGAAGTGCCTCTGTTCAGGCTGCGTCACTTCCCGTGTGGCAACGTCAACTATGGCTACCAGCAACAGGGCTTACCCTTAGAGGGCACCGCTGCGCCCGGAAGCAGCCATTACGAGGACGCCATTGTGAAAAACCCACCTGGGCCCTGAGCCCCCTGGCACTCTGTTTCTCTTCCTTGGGAGCCCCGAGCCCACGGAGGAGGGACAGGTAATTGCTCCTCCACAACCAGAGACCAAATGTCACTTTTCATTTTGTGCCAACTTGTTTTGAAGTGCCACATAAACAGCTCTATTTTCAAAATGCTTTAGAAAACAAGGTTTTGAGCATGGGTTCATCTTACTGTTTCAAAAGAAGAAAATATCATCCAGACAAGTGATGACTACAAGGCCCCAGTTCGGTTGCATAAGGTTTTTCTGCATGGTTGATGTCCACTTCCTCCCGCTTCTCTCAGATCGTGTCTGCTCGGCTTCAGTGCGGCAGCATCAGCTGCTCATGTGTCTCCCGGTCGGGAGCCATAGGTGTTTCCTGACCTTGCTGGCGTGGACCCGGACCACTTGAAGGGGGCAGGGAACAGATATAAAGGAGCTACTTGGAACGAGCTGGCATGGGGAAAAGACTCTCTTTACTGGGAAAGGAAAAAAAAATCATAGACGACTAGCTGAAATGTCCCTTTAGATGATGTTGGGACGCCTTCGATTGTGTCGATTCACTGATGATTGTAAAATTGTGATGAATAGTTATGGTACCATAGAGAAAATGTGAATACACTAATCTGAATGAAAAGCAGATCCTCGGCGTACTTTGAGTATGATAAAGACACAGTACGTACAGATCCAGAGATTCGAACATCCTGTCAATATACCTCATGCCTTAAGAAAACCCTCCTAAGGGGGACTGAGTGCGAGGTTTCCTACTGGATTGAAAATGCAAGATTTGAATTCTTACTACATTTAACACCTTCCACTAATTAAAATCAACTCTGATCATTTAAAAGCAAAAATGTTAAGCAGCAGTGATAGATCGAAGTGTAGAAACTTGTCCCTTCATGGGCCTAAGTGTCAATACATCCCAGGCCAAAATCTTCCAACGGTTTCCATCATGAAGGTGAACCACACAGACATTTCCACCGGCAGCGGCAGGCGGGTCACTGGAACGACAGGCCCTCAGGGGTCCTGAGAGGGACAGTGTCCGCCCTTCTAGTGTTCCCCCGCCTTCAGCCCTCCTGCAGCATGTGATCCCAGTGTACATGGGGTCGTGATTTGTTCAGATACACACAGCATTGTTTAGATAGCTACCAAATGGAGATGGAAACAGAATTTTCCCTCTGGGTGGCAGAGGAAGAGCCGGGCACTGGAGTGTGGAGATGGATGCTGGCATGTGATAGTGGGGGCTCCGAACCTGGTTTTCACAAATAACATTTATTTCCATCAAAGCGAACTGGAAATGTGTTGTTTTACACCCCCGTACTTACACAATAATGCTTTATCAGTGAATTTTCATTTCATTCTTTCTTTCTGCTTCTCTTCCATTCCTTTGCTCAGCTTCTTTCCTGCTGGTGGCTATGCCAAAACATCACTTTGGGAGGAGAGCATTTTTCTTTACTTGCTAGGCTCTAAGCATTCTCAAGCAACAGGACTGTATATATATATAAATATTTCTCCACCTTTCCCCCACCTCCTCACTTTCACCTACATCACAAGGCTCCCTGTGGATGTGGGAAAGCCATTCCGTTCCAGACCAATACTAGCCAAGTGTCCATTCTTTCTGTGGCGGATGCCTTGCCCTAGCCGGTGGTCCTGCACATCTTGTAGAAGCACTCCTACCCTGGACACCACTCTTCCTTTATCTTAGCTGCCCAAATAGTTTCACCAGATTACAGATGATGCTGAAACATCAACAAACTCATCTCTAAATAACCATATCAGTAAAGTTTTGGCTCATACCAGGCACAGAAGTAAATAGTCCAATGATACAAACATTAATTCATAAACCACCTAAAGGGGCCCAAGAACAATACTTTGAGAAACACTCTCCTAAAAGATAATGATGGAGGAGCTGACAAGAACTGAGAACAATTTCTCCATTTAATATCTGTAACACCAATAACCAGTTAAACAGGGAGCATGCTACATGGTTAAATAGCCAACTCTTTATGGTCCTTAATGGGGAAGAAAAAAAAAATCGTATCCCTTTCTCTTCTTAAAAACTACAAATCCATTACATTTTTCAGGTTGTGCCTTACTACCACTGATTTGATTTGCTGATTCTAATTGTCTTCACTGGTATCAATCTTCATGTAAATGATAGTCAAGTCTTAAAAGCCTGTATACATGGATAAGTAAATAAACAACTCCACACTGAGATATGATGACCTCAAGATGTGTCATTTAACTTGCTGAAAGCCCCAGGTATCACCATGAAATTAACCTGGACTACTGTCCACTCAGTATTGCTCTGACCCATATGGCTATAGCGATTTGTACAGATGCTGTGGATGCCCTTACTTATTAACTATGATGGAAGAGTCCTACCTAGAGCACGGGCACAATTAGAGTTTATAGAAGCCATGTTAATTAAACTGTGAGCTAGAGTATTTATATTCCATGTCCATAAATAAGCTCATCAAAAGCTCACACCCATACCACTGGGAAACTAACAGTTTGTAAGGGAATGATCAGTTTAATTAATTATTAATATGTGTACCTCAAAATTATAGCAAATCAAAATAGCAGGAATAAACCTATTTTTTTAAAAAGAGTATGATCTATTCAGTGGTCAAAAAACTGGATTCTCTCCCACCAGTTAGGTCGTGAATCCTGGCTCTCCTTGGGGTATTGGAACTGCCTGTACGCATGTGTCCATCTCCAATGAGAATGGATTCTCTTCCTCAGTGCCCCACAAGGAGATTACAAAACATGTGTAAGCACCAGCACTCCCTCGTAGACCTCTTCAATTCCCAAGTGATTTGGGCCGGGCGTGAGGAGAATTTCAAGTCAGAATGTGCCTATACATCCCTGCCTCTCAACCACCAAAGCTCTGTGGGAGTGCTAGCACCCACCCCTCTGGGCCTCTGGTTTCTCTCGTTTGTGCCATGTTTGATTTCATCTGTCACTCACTTCATAACAGGAGTAAAAACCCTGCTAGTACCCAGTCCTTTCCAGCCCAAAAGAATGTAAAGACTCTCCCACACTCAGAACTCTTTTTTTTTAAATGTCAACAAATAAGCATCACAGAAAAGAAGGTATTTAATCAGCTTGAGTAATTAAAAATTCCCAGCATCTTCATTAATACTTGGCAAACTCTCTAACTATAAGTTATTATATAACTGCAGATTAACTTTGACTCCACATGAAATTCTAAGTGATCAGGCTACTTTAATAGATGTTCTCCAATAATAGCAGGATTAACATTCATATGAGCCTTGTAGACCTAAAAACAGGGTGCATGTGAATTCAGACGACTCTCAATAACAGACTCCCCATGACAAGATTGATAAAACCGCATGAAGTGTGTTGTCAATCTGTCTTTAGCTAATGACTTCTTAAATAGGTCCCCAAAGAACATACAATTTGACTTTCCTAAGTTCATTGCAGCAGATGGTTCCCTGTGTTGTGCGAACATGCAAAACAAAACCCAGCATTCCCGTAATCCTCCATAGGATGCCCTAAAATAAAAGAGAATTATTGAGAACAAACAGTAAGGCTTCTATTAAGATTCTGTTTTCCTTTGGTATTCTGAGTAGGTGTATTTAATTTTTAAGGAACTATTCAAGTACAAAATTATTTTTAGCTCTAGCTTAACTTTAAAACATTGGAAAAGCTCAGTGTGAGAACAGAATATTACATACAATGGGGCGGGGGGGTGTGGCAAGACAAAGAACATGAACTATAGCCACAAAGCTAAAGCAGTGATGTCCCCTCTTTGGTACTCAGGAAATGTAAATGAGTGTGGTACCCCTTCCAAGTAAAGATGGCACTACCAGGCTAACCTCAGAAAGGCTGCAAGCACCGAGGCCCACATGCATTGCCAGCCCAATGCCCACTTCTCAGATGCCTCTGTTCCACACTCTCCAGCTATCTCCCTACTGCATCCATCTACCAAGACTACTGCCTCCTTGAAAGCAATGACAATTATTTATCCTGCCATCACTCAAATGCTCATTCATAGGCACAAGCTGTTGCTATTAGGTTGAAAGGCAGTCTTATCTCCCTCTAAGCCTCAGCAACTAGTGTATGTTAATAGTCTCTAGAATATTTATACTCTAAGAGATGTTATTTGCCAATGTAGATGAATATCAGATGGAACTTCACCTGATTACAATACTTAGGATGGTTTAGCACTCTGTGCCTTCTTGAGAGACCGCATGCAGATGGGGCAGGAGCTGAGCACCCCAGGTACTAGACTCCAGCAAGTTCCGTGAACTCTCACTTTCTCATTTAACAATACTAGCCATTTGGTCTCAAAACCCATTCCAACTCTGAGGTCAATGATTTTTTTTTTAAGATTTTATTTATTTATTCATGAGAGACACACAGAGAGAGAGAGAGAGAGAGAGGCAGAGACACAGGCAGAGGGAGAAGCAGGCTCCATGCAGGAGCCCTACGCAGGACTGAATCCCGGGTCTCCAGGATCAGGCCCTGGGCTGAAGGCAGCGCTAAACCGCTGAGCCACCCGGGCTGCCCTGAGGTCAATGATTCTGTAAGACTTCACCTCTGCATAAGGCAAATCCTAACCCCTGGTCCACAATCTGTAAACCAGGACTGGTGTGTGGGTGCATGTGTGTTCCTTTCCATAATCTTGACACCTTGACTCTTGAGTCTTAATGCATTCAGAGCCAAAGCAAATTAATTCAGTGTGCCTTCCCAGTGAGCCAAATCATATTTAGTCTTTATACAGAAGTAGACCAGAAAGAAGTGCAGTATCAGTTCTCTGTTTATTCTATTCAAAGATCTCTTTAACAAATCAGAAAATTATCAACATAGCAAAAAAGTTAATTGGATGGTTTCCTGAAAGAAGCAAAGCTGTAGGACTCTGAGAATCATGTTTGTTGAATGACTTTATATGCCTTCAGTGTCATACCTCTCATTTAACTTCTGTTATGTCTGCTACAATTGCATATTTACCAGCAAAGTAAAATCATAAAATTTATCTTCGGAAGCTTTGGCACACCTGATATTTCACGATAGGTCTGATGCATTTGCTGTCTTTTGTCAATTTGCACCTCCATCCCCAGAGCCAGATACAAAGCCCAGAATAAGCCACAAGTCTGGCACCAGGAGGCATCTGTAGAGTAAGGTATCCCTAAAACAAGTGTCACAGTCCCATTATGAGAAGGCATTCATTCATCACAGGAGTCCTCTCTCCCAATTACATAGGATTGGAGAGAATCCCTCTTTTCAGGCTTAGAGACACACCTACTGCAACTGGATGGCAATTTTTTGAAACATGTTGTAAATAATATAGCTTTATAGTGAATCTAGAAATAGGAAATCCTCAAAGAGAGTCAATTCAAATATCTCACCAAAAGATAAGATTGTGAAGACTGCAGGCAAATTTTCTACATTTTAGTACTTCTAATACTTGGGGGGTGGGGGGGCAATTTAAGCCCTTTTGCATTATTCCAAATAATATTTATAAAGTATTTCACAGTTCTCAGAAGAAACAGAGTGATAGTAAAGGCAGGTTCGTTGCACACATACGCACCAGTAAGCAGCTAGTGAAGTTTCCTACGAGACAGAAGTTAGTGCAGAGCATCACGCTGGACTCTCCTTGGTCACACACCAGGCAGCGTAAAGTGAGGCCTCCTGAAACTTTATGCGATTTCATTATTCCCTAAACTCTATTCAAAGAACACTTCAGAAAATTATATTCTTTTTAACTAATATATATAACCTATTGGAATTCTTACTAGAAATTCGCTTTTATTAGCAGGTTTGGTGAAGGCGACTGAGGTTTAACACCTGACTCTTCTTTTGTTGTCTATAATGCAAAAATCCATTTTCCCTGCCATCGATACAGGACTTTTTGTGCCTATTAAAATTTGTTAAAATCCATCTTGGGATATTCTTTCCAAAGATGCTGGAGAGTAACACCTCTCCTTCAGGACCAGAACTGTCAGGGACAACCACCATCTGGAACATTGCAGACCGAGGCTGAAGCTGAATCTCAGGAGTCATATTAGAGAAAGAGTAAAACGAGGGTTGGAAGCTCGGTGTATCACTTTATCAGGATTCACTTCTTCATCAGTTTGATTTGTCATGTGAGGAATAATTAGTTCAGTCCTCAAGAAGGTAAGTCCATTCAGCCTGAACTCTGGTGGGCTGGAGCGGAAAGAACTTGGGCTCTAGGAGATTGGCTTCCGCCAAGGAAGACACAGCATCTGGGTATTTACACTTCCTATGCATTAGAAGTGCTTTAAATTCAAATTCAGTGCAGTACAAGTAGATTTCTGAGACTCCCTATTTATTGTCACCTATCCAGTTCAAACAACTCTGACAATCCTGAGACCACATTCCTCCAGATGAAGAAGCCCACAGGTGTGTACATGGGAGGAAATACCTAGTATCTACAGTAGTGGCAAATGTGTCTGTCTGGGTTCATTTAGGATTTTAGAGCTGAATTTAAGCCAAATTTGTGAGCATTTTTTAAACGACACTAGTGATCTTTAGGAAGACATTCTATTTTAAGCTAATAGCCTCAATTTAAACACCTAAAATACCTTTGCTAACATCACTCAGAACTTTACTGCCCCCTTGGCACCATCATGACCACCACACTTCCCCGTGCAGTAAATGATGAAAATGTTGAAACTTCCTGCTGCTTTATCATGAAAATTCTATTCATTGTAAGGTATTCTAAAGGAACAAGAGAAGAAAGGTTCCCATACCTTTTCATGCCCTTCTCCACAAGGGAGAGGCCATAAGCAGAAACTCTGCCTCATTCCTATCAAGCATAATGAAAATACAGTATCGTCAGTAACATGTGCCCACCAACCTAATTCCTTCACATAAACCTTTTCCCCCCTCTTGTGAAAAGGAGCGTTAGCAAAACTTTTGGCAGAGGAAATCCTTTTTGCCTATGCAAAGGCATCATGTTCTGCTTCTAATAAAATCTTAATGTGTCCCATTTAACTTGTTCAGCCTACACACAAGCGTCATTAGGAATGTCCATTGTATATTCAAGCAGCTTATATGTGACATCGTTTGTAAATAAGGGCCTATGTATCAAGGGATACTATTAAATAATTACTAAAGATATATGTGATACTGTGAGTTTTGTATTAACTACTGTATTTGTATTATAAGTATAGTGAAGCACAGGGCATGAAGAAAAATAAAAAATAAATTCTCTTCCTGGCTTGCAATGTGGTGATACATAGTATGTCTCAGTCAATCATTTAGATAAAAACTACCCAGTGAGTAGTTACAATTACTAGATTTATTTCTTAATTAAGAATGATTCTTAAAAAAAAAAAAAAAAGAATGATTCTTAACACACTGGGTCTCTAGTCAATGGTCTATGTGGCTTAAATAGTATTATCACATGTTCTAAGTGGATAGGTCCAAAATGAAACTCCAAAATAAAAACGTCTGGCCCCAGAGACCAACACTGTGCATGTTCAGTATTTGACCATGCATATGACTATGTTCTCTGAATTATCATCCTGTCAAAACAGAAATTCAAAGCCATTCCCAGGGAAAACACACACACACACACACACACACACACACACACCGGTGATCCTGTTGTTCCTTCCTTCCTTCCTCCTACCCAGCACCCAGCACCTTCCTACCTCCTGCATGTCACTGTTCTGGGGGAAAGTCGGACTCACATGATTCTAACCTTCCTTGTCCTCCTCCTTCCCTTACCGAGCACCAATTACCTGTTGCATGGCCTGGTCTCTTGAGGCCACCTGATAATACCCCTACTTTGAACCATCAATGGCCTTCACTGCCTCTGTTCATTCCACATTCACTGAGCATCTACTAGGTACCAAGTATTACTCCAGGTGTCAGGGATAAAGCATGAACCAGTCATATCCATCCCTCCGTCTAGTAAGGGAAGAGAGAAATAAGCAAAAGCCTAGCATGACCAAGTATGGTAAATACTAAGGAGAAAAATAAAACATGAGGGGGTATATATGGTTCTGGAGAGGAGGGTGCAAGAGTCTCAGACCAAGACTGCAATGTCTCAGGGTTCAGAGTCGGCAAACATCTGCATCTGAACACTCTTAAGCACTTAAAAATATTACCACCATGTTACCCTAAAACAAAAAAATAAAGCTTTGTGATAGAATGAGGGTAATTATTTATATGTTCTTTAATCCAAATTCGAAGTATTGGGACACCTGGGTGGCTCAGCAGTTGAGCATCTCCCTTTGGCCCAGGACGTGATCCCAGGATCCAGGATTGAGTCCCACATCGGGCTCCTTGTGGGGAGCCTGCTTCTCCCTCAGCCTATGTCTCTGCCTCTTTCTCTCGCTCTCATGAATAAATAAATAAAAATCTAAAAGCTAAAAATAAAAAAATAAATTCAAAGTATTCTATCTGAAATAAACAAATGAAATCCCACTGGTATAAAAGAAAGCGAAGCAATTTTAGAAAACTCTAGAAACCCATTCTTCTCTTAAATGGCTATCAAAATGATATAGTAGAAGGGTAGCTAAAAATATAACTTTACTTGTTGAGTAGGAAGCATGATACTTTTTAAAACTCTAGAAGGATAGGACAAATCCAAGTCACTGTGTGTGGTAAGACGAAAAAGTTCAGCATGAAGCCCATGCACTCTGAGTTACTGAGAGAAGGGGGAGATGCAGGAAGGGTAATGACAAGATAACATTTCGAAACCAAAACAGCTTCCCTTTTTATTAATGCTCAAGAATTGAACTGTGAATGACATTTAATAAGCAAAACACAAATGAAAACACCTAATTTGTAAGTATAGTATATGTAAACATACACATTATATGGATTTAATGATCCTAATCTAAATATGAGAACAATTGTTTCCCTGACCTTAGAGTTGGCATTACTGTTTCTGAGAGGGTTTCATATTTAACAAGAATTATGGACACCCAAGTTCAGAGCAGTCATGAATTTCATATTAAGGTATAAATAGAGTTTTAAAGAAATAAGCTGTATAATAAAATAAGTTTACTCTTGAATTGCAATACAGGCATTTTCTTCAATCAATAAAAATATTCCTTGATTATAAAGCAGCCATATTTTGCAAATGTATATCAGGAAAATAGCTCTGGCAATATTTGAAATACCACACTTCTTTTTAAAAAGGCAGCAAAGCAACAGAATTTAGACTTTAAATAGTATATTGCAAAATAGTTCAACATATTATACTTCTAAGCACAAAGCGAGCTCCGTTCTAAAGGATACTTTTAATCTTATAAAGTAAACTGTTCCAATATTTCTTTGTAGTTTAAAGTCTAAATATCTACAATAAAAGATAAATCTTTACACATAGGACAGAAACATCAATACATATCCACAACACAAATGTTTTACATTGTATCACTCTATTTTGAAGCCTAGTTTGTTAACATGTGCTCCAAAAGAAATACAAAAACATGATACAGTTCTGTAGCTTTGTAACAGGCTGAATTCTGCAACAACTGAAAATATAAAAACAGCAAAGATAGCAAACACAACACCAGTTTTATGAATAGAAGCAAAAACATTGAGAAACCATATACATGTAAATGAATAACTATTATATTCTTCCTAACATCTTAATTTACTCTCTTCTCTTAAATATAATTTTTCTAAATGTTTTTCATATCTCAGGAAGAAATAATGGTAAATTTTCCACAAAGATGAAAGTGCAATATGTTTTAAAAGTGCTTCGTGTATATTATAGATATGTCCAATAAGGAATTAGACAAATATGTGCAAAAAATTCCAATTACGACTTGAATTCATAAGCCTAATGATGGGGTTGTTGTTTATTCAGATGGGGCAGTTGCCAACACAGAAGAAAAATCTGTGATTACACACTTTGTATAGAGGAAAGAGCATGAGCCACAGGTCAGGAGACCCACACTCTATTCTTAGCTCTGTTAATCAGCTAATTAAAGCCCCTGGGTAAGAGAAGAGCTGCTCTAGAACTTCCATTTCTCTATCTGTTATTGGCTGAGAGGCTCAGCATAAGAAGGCCCACCGACTCCAGGATTTTAACATATCTCTAGATGAGGCATTCCTGAAAGGTCAAATCATTTCACACACACAAAGAAAACTATATGAAAAATACACTAATCATTGAGATGCTATTCTCTTACTGTACTTATTAGTACAGAAAGAAAAGCTCCAAAAATACTTGACAGAACAAAGGTCATGTGAATGTCATAGGTTAAAACCAGAGCTTGTGAAAACCCTCATTATGACAGCCTATGAAAAATCCAATATTATGTGCAAAATGAAACAGAGTAAGCAACGTCAGTTGGCTACCTAATGGCACACTTTTTCCCCCTAAGTCTCAGAATTCTCTTGGCTTTAAAGCTTTTTTAAAAGCTCTTAAAAATGCTTATTTTGAACTTGTTTTAAGAGAACCATGATTCCCACAGTTCAGATTTCTAGCTCTCTAAAGGAGTCTCTCTGAATTGTTATAATGGTTTTTAGGAAGATAGCTCTATTTTCAAATCTAAACGAATGGCTAAATAAACCATTTGCGATGGGCTCTATATTTCATGTATGTATATGAGCTCATTTAGTGTGTCAGAAGTGTAACTCAACAATTCTCATCCACAAGCTTTGACCCATTTATTCCCCGATAGGTTACTCTGCTTGGCCTAACTAAGACTCCGTGGTTGGGCTTACAGGTGAAATAGCGTGTGTCACCCACTGCTCCATCATTCTTCCCCTTGGCACTTCGAAGCTCAAGTCCAAGCCAGATCCCTGAAGCAAAGTCAGTGGGGCCCACGTACCTAACGGTCCCCATCTCATTGGAGCTCGTGAGGAGGACCTGGGACCCCTCGTGCAGCTTCACGCTCCCTTCAACACTTCCAGCGGTGGTGGTGCTGCTCCAGCTGCGGCGCAGGGCAGTTTTAGATCTGCTGGGCAGAAGAGCAAGGGGAACTCTTCACCATGAAAGCAACACAGGCAATTTGTCACATCCATTTCTACCGCCAGATCCACAACTCATTCACAAAGAAAAAAATACTGTATGTTCACAACCTGATGGCTTTTATTCTAAATAGCAATATTAGGATATACTTCATTCAACATTTGAAACATTTTTCTCTCTTGGCTATCTTAATAGTACCCTAATCTGGATTGAAGATTTCACTAGTAATTTCTAAATACACACACACACACACACACACACACACACACATATACACACACACTTTTTATTTTCTGTAAAACATCCACTAGAAAAAATATACTTATAACCTGTTTAACTGCTATCAATTATCAAAGCAAAACAACAACAAAAACAAAAACATAGCATTAGGGCTGTGGCAAATTAAAATGACCTTTTGTTCACTTTTTAAACACTTATTTACCTGAAAACAATGTAAAAAACTCCTAATCTATAACTTTATAAAATAAATTTACACACACACACACACACACACACACACACACACACCATGAGTGAACTCCAGCGACACTTAAGGGTTTCCCTACCCTCCCTGCCACTGACAGTAAGGAGGATCTTAGTTTCCAGGAGGACTCCTCTTCTTTCCTCTACAAAATGTGATTTACAGTGCACTTCCTCCTGGCACCTGCCACCAACCTGACCTGATAACAACACTGCAGAGCATCCACCCAGGGAACTCATCCAAGACCTCATGCCAGTACTGCCCCAGAGCTTCCTCCTCTGTCACTGAGAAGTTGCTGACCCTGAAAGTCACTCACAACAAAAACATCACCAAGTTCTTGTTGCCATATATCACCTGAGACTTCCCCAAAAAGTTTCCCTGAAACCACCACCAATGGAGCCTCTCACGCTCTATCCACACACCACTTGTCCTCTGAAAACAAACCCTTCTCCACGTCCTCCCTGGTGAGACAATGCAGAACCAACCTGTAACCAAAGCTGCATGGTACCTGAAAGAAGCAGGGTCCTACTTCTCTATTTTATTTCACGTCTCTATTTCCTAATACATTATCACTCACACATCTCATTTCCTTCCATTAACGACCCCATAAGAAAGGAAAACCACTCTAATTTTATGGGCAAGGAAACTAGGACCAAAGACTTGTCCCAAGCCACATTTGCCAATACATGATAGAATTTTAGTAAGAAAATATAGTGGGAAAAAAGTACTATTTATCACAAATGCACCCATACAATAAAAGGCTAACAAAGAATATCTAACACTATTAGGAAAAGTACAGATCTTTACTGAAGAACATACAAGAGAAACACATACAACCTTTGTTTCTGGATAGAAACATACATGTGTCAGTTCTGTGTAAATTCACCCCCTAGAGGGATACTGTTTACAACCTCACAAAATCACTCTGAATTTCACATAAAAATGACACCATCTATCATTTCCTGAGCACCTACTCTGTGCCAAGCACTTTCCATCTATTATCCTATCCAACCTCACCCAAACCATTGATGTAGATATTCTCTCCCTCCAAACAGAAGAAGAATTTGAGGATCAAAAGAATTAAGCTATTTGCCTATGGTCAGAGAGATGGTGAAGAGGTGGGATGGGGCTCCCATGCAAGGCAGTCCAAGGACAAAGGCCAGGAGCTTACAACCACAAATGGGTATTAGTAATTAAGACAAAACTGAAAAATAACAATAATGTAAAATAAAATAACAATAAATGTAAAGCAAAGATTTACATTGCCATTGTGTCAAATTCTAAAGTTACTATAATTAAAACCATGTGGCTCTGGCATAAGAATGTACTTTTACATGACAGAGAAAAGATAACTTAGAAAAATATGCATATTTTTTATGTGATTAAAAAGGAAAACTTCAAATCAGTGGGACAGGAGTGAACATTCAACAAGGGGTGCTGTAAAAAATAATTTGGGGGGAAAGAATGTGATTCTTACCACTCACTGTATGTTAAAATAAACTCCATATAAGTTAAATACCTAAATACATTCTAGGAAAACAGGAAAGAACCAGAAGGAAATAGAGCTGGGTATCTGCCTGAACACACACACACACACACACACACACACACACACACACTTGCGCAGAGAGGGAAACAGATACATGTATGAAAAGTCTGGCATCAACTATCCGTTAAATTACAATTTTTTTCATGTATTATTACGCCATAGAAATGTTTCCATACACACAGTCTTTTTAAACACTGCAAAATCCACACTAAGGAAAACTATTAAAGAACATGGGATTTACTAAGGGGAAAAGCTTTCAAAATGTATGTAAAGTATGAATTGTCCAATTTGGTTGAAAATTCAAATATATGCCTTTGGGACAAAAATTGGAAATGCACTGATGAAGGAGTAATATCCCATCTAGGTGAATGAAAGGAGTAATAATCCCATCTAGGTGATAAAAATTACAGAAGATCTTTATTTGCACTTAGTTTTTTATAATTTTTCAAATTTTGTACAATCAACTTTCATGAACAAAAAAGTTTTAAAAGAAAGAAACAAGTAATAAATAAATTCAGGATTTAAACCAAAAAAATTACGGTTTGGGAGGCACCTGGGTGGCTCAGCAGATGAGTGTCTGCCTTCAGCTCAGGGTGTGACCCTGTGGTCCTAGGATTGAGTCCCACACCAAATTCCCTACAGGGACCCTGTTTCTCCCTCTGCCTGTGTCTCTGCCTCTCTCTCTCTCTCTCTCTCTGTGTGTGTGTGTGTGTGTGTGTGTGTATACGTGTGTCTCATGAATAAATAAATAAAATATTTTTAAAAAATTCATGGTATGGGTGAAGAGTTAACATTCGAATTCATGTTTTGGGTGAAGAGTTAACAAAGAGAATGATTTGATTCAAGTTACATCAAAGCTCTAAAAGCTCAGGGAAGTAAGAAACTTGGAATTACGGTATATTTCAGAGCTATGTTTACTCATTCCAAAACGTTAACTGACCACCTATGAAATGGCAGGCCTGGGGCTAGGTTCTAGAGTTGTGCTGATTTAAAATCAGTAAAATGTCCTAAACACTGCCATGCAGACTGCGTACAGTGCTGAAGGAGCATGAGGAGGGGAAGCACTCTGTCCTCCCTTCAGGCCAGAAAAGAATCTTGAGTGAGGAAGTGACAGGTCAGCCTCACTTGTGAGGCCCTCACAGGACAGCAAAGTCACGGACTCAGACGGGAGCCGCGCACGCAGGCAGGCCTCGATGCTCTGTGCCAGGGGATCTGGGCTTCACTCTGGGCTTGAGAACTGAGAGCTTCGAGGGACAAGCAGCAAACGCAAACAGGTGATGTGACATAACGGAACACGCAGCAAACCGGATTATGTGAGTTCTGCCTAGAGACATTCAGATTTGAGCTGACCACATAGACCGTGTCAACAGGCTGGACTCCACAGGCGGGATGCGCCGCCATAACAGAGAGCGGGGCTGAGAGGAGCTGGCAAGGGCCAGGCTGAGTGTGGTGACAGGATACAGATGCAGGCTGGATGCCAGGTGGGAAAGGACAGACCCCTGGTGACTACCAGGTTGCTGTGGTGCCCGGTTCAAATCCCAAGCCTGCTTCCTCTCTACCCCCATTCTTGACATTAGATACACAGAGAATTCTGAAGACAGGAGAATTGCTTCAAGCCCCCTGCCATCATTTCATCCTCGGAAGGAAATGCATTCATCACTGTCATCTCACAAACAAGAGAGAAAACCAGATCCTGTTCCCTTTCCTCACGTCCTCCTTTATGTGGGGCAGGCAAGTCCTTTCCCCCAAATCCTTCAGGTGTCCTCCCCAGGAATTTTCATAACCTCCATGTTTTCCATGTTTCTTCTGGAAGTATCATTTATTTCCATGTGGATGCACAAGAAAATGGTAGTGTGTGGGGAATCTCAATGAATTCATTTTTCAACACGTGATCTTCAGAACACATCATGCTTCCAACCTAGGGCCAGCACAGGATCCGATCCACTCTGTGCCCTCAGCAGAAGGCCAGCTGTCACTCTAATGTCTCCTCTAGCCCAAGATCACAGACAGCTCTCCTGGCACCTGCCAACACCCAAAGCCTGCCTTTTGTTCCTTAGAACAGCAGCCACTGAATATTTCAGTCCTGTACTCTATAAGCAAAAATCAATTATTTTTAAAAATTGATTTTATACCCTCAATAAAAGTATTTTTCTTTTTTAAAAAACAGGTACTAGTCTCAATCTGTACAAATATCAGTAAAGCTTCATTTCATTTTTACAGAAAATTAAGAGAAGGTCCCCATATTTTCCCTCATGTCAGCAGATGATCTTGTGCACACCTATACCTGCTGCATAATTCATTCTTATGGTTCACATTTCTTATCCTTCCCTTGGTTCCCTGGATGTGGCACTCTCCCACCCCCAGCATTGCATACGGCCTTTGACACTGCCCACCCACCCTGGTTCCTTTGTACTTCAGTAGTCTCTTCCTGGTGTTTCTTCCATTCTGCCTTAGAACTCTTGGATATATTCAAGAAACCAGAGCAGAGAGTCTTAATGCTCTCAGCTACTCAAGTGAGGAGACCAATCTCAGCATTCTGAAATTGGTGAAGGTATGGAGGAAAGAAAGAAAACACAAACAGACCCCCTAGCCCACCCTGCTGTTAAACAGTACCTGGCAATGTCTTAGGACAATCATGGTTGGCAACTGAAATTTTAGATTCCTGTGATGCCCTGACTAACTTCTCACCAGACTATGTAAACCACCTACCTGTTGCTCAGCTGACTGCCCAGTTCCAGTTCCTGGGTTCCACTTTCTAGCAGCTTCCAGAACACCACAAATAAGCAAGGATGTATGCTTCCCTACTCAGCTAGTCCTTTCTTCCTTCCACACCCAACCCTCCACAGCCCCAGGCATTAGTCTTCAGATTAACTGGAAAGTTTTAAAATAAAAAAAGAACCCCTTAACCCAATCAATCTAGAAGAGCCTCATATCCTTCTAAAATTAAAAAAAAAAAAAAAAAAAAAAGTTTCCAAAAGTGTCAGGAAAATATCCGGGGAAGTAAAGTGGGTCTGAGGGAAATAAATAAAAATGAAAAAGAAAAAAAAGATTCTATAAAGAAACAACCACCAAAAAAAAGCATTTTGAGCAGTATATTCTACAGGAGGAGCTGGGAGTATTTTTTTTAAATAATACTAAGATCACTTCATGCAAACAGACCTGACATTTTTTTTAACATGTTGCCGAAAATATGAAGTCAAATTTGATTAATTAAGTAAACAGTTGAAAATCAATCCATCCTATTCAATGGTAAGACAAAATGTAAATTCCTCCAACTTTCACTAATGGTACTAAATCTCCCCAAAAATCCATGTGGCACACCACTTAGTCACTGGTGACATTTTGCACTGAGCTTGAGGGGGAGACAGGGAGGTGGGGAGGCAGGGAGGGCTCTTCTTAATACACTCATCACACCTTTTCTCGTAGGCAGAGAAATTCCACCAAGCAATGTAAAAAGGGACAGAAGCTATTTTCTTTCTTCACAGATCCCTGCCATGTTCATCTGGAAAAATGTTTTTCTAAATCTTCTGAATACTTACTTGGCAAAAGCATTTCTTCTGTTAATTTCTTTGTGGGAAGAAGCAGAAGTCGTACTGAAACTTCTCCTAAAACCTAAATGTCAAAGTTAAGGTCAAAAGAGGAAAAATAAATCACACATCTGCAGTTCTCATTCAAAGTTATATTTTATCATTTCTTCTACAGGTGTTCTAGCCTGTCAAAAGTTTCTTTGGAAACAGAAAGCAAAAAAAGTACACACAGAACATAATAGTGGTTTAGATTTTTAGACAGAATTTTATCTTACGTTTCTCATCAAACTGTGCATATGTACAAATAAGATCATGACATTCCATTTGGAGGTTTTTAATATAAAATTTCTTGAAAACCAAATAAAACTAAATTAGACTAATAAGCCTGAATCTTCTTATTCTCAAATATTATAATCTTAATAAATCATATGAGAAGATAAAAATGGCTTAGAAAACACTATCACCAAATATCTCATTTATAAAATATTGAAAAATAAATTTCAGAGTTTATGATTCTTTGCATCTCTAAATGATAGTTATTTTTAAAATATATTTCACAAAAGGCACATTTTTTAAAAAAAGATGTTTCTAAAAAAGAGTAAGATTTCCAGTTCTGGAAAGTTACGGCAGACCAGATGTGCTAAATGAATCTCTTGATTGAAGCCAGTATATATATATATGTGTGTATATATATATTTTAAAAAGTTACATATATATATTTTTTAAAGTTACATACATATATATGTTACATATAGTATACATATGTATACTAGTATATATGGCATATAGTATATATAGTATATGTAGTATACTATATACGTATACTATATTAAACTGAAGTTTAATGACTAAAGACACTGGTATGTATAGTTACATATAAGTATATACTATATATATGACCATTCAGGTCATCTTCAGTGAGGGGGCAGGTAACAGATGCTTGCTTTACCATTAATTGACTATATAAACACATTTATACACTCTTTTGTATACACGTATACTTCACAATAAAAAAAAATTTTTGATAAATAAAAGCAAAGGAATAATTACTGGAACATAACACTGTATAAAACCTACCAGGATAAGAATGATTCTGTTTATTCGAAGAAATTTCTGAAAGAGTATCCAGGGAATCTGTTACCCTGTGAATAAAACAAACCTAATTAGCAAACCTCATAAGAAGAAATAGCAGGTCTTCAGATTTGAGACTGGCTGTTAACTGAGGTTTTCACACCAATGGTTATTTATTTCACCTATTCAACAAACATTTATTGAGCATCTATTAGGAGCCAGGAATGAACAACTTCTAGTTGGCATCAGAAATAGGCAATTACAACACAGAAGAGCACCTTGTTATCTAAGGATGATTAATGCAGAAAAAGTCAACTCAAAATGAATTCAACTTAAAATAGGGACCTGACTTTACTTCTTTGGAATTTTATCTTCAAAAATGAAACTAAGAAATCTGAAAATCAATTTATGTTAAATTTAACAAATATTCGATCAGAATTTTAAAAACATCACATTCTTAAATTGAAAAAAAGATCTGACTCAGTCTGTGTATGCATGTGATTTTCTGATGAAATTGCATGACTAAATACAATTCAACATCTTTGACTTTATATTTGACTCTCAGCACAATCATAAAGGTAACTTTCCTAACAGGTCTGTCTTTATTTTTTAATATTCAAATCATTCTTCATTGTTAAAAGCCAATTTTCTTTCAGTTGTTTACTGACCTAACCCACAAAGCCTTCATTCTGTCAATCGCTTCCTCCAGGACATTTGGTCACCACCAAGTAATTCTGCAACTCTCACAGTATTTGCTATTCCGTCTTACAACTCACGGGCATAGTTTTTACATGATATACACACTATGGCAATCAGTGAGAGACTGATGAACGAGAAGAATAGGACTTGATGAAAAGGACAGATAATTAGGTGGTAATGGGCAGCTGAGAAGAACTTAATTCTAAAAGTGATCAGATCATTAATAATAAGTACCTAATCATGAGAACTAAAGAATAAGAAAATTACTACTGTACCGATGAAGCTTAGGCAAAAAATAGGTAGGTAGGTAGGTAGGTAGCTAGGTAGGTAGGTAGGTAGAGAGATAAGATTAAATCCAGTCGGTAAGTTTTCTTAGAATTTTTGCAAAGAAATATTGGATGATTTATTTAGTAATAGAAGAAAAGGTATGAACTCAATGAAAGCTGGGCTATAGTAAAATGCTCTCCAAGCAGAGGGAATAACATGTGCACAGAGTCTCAGACAGGAGACACATTTTTTTCCTTAATGGAAAAGAGAGGGGGTAAGCCAACTACAACCTGGGAGAAGTGATATTGTGATTGGTCACTACTTTATTAAGACTGTCCTCAAGCAGTACCTAATTTAAAATTCTTTTCTTCTTGAGGATCACTGGTGTCTTTTAAGAGCTCTAAAGCGGGTTTAAATTAGAAATTCCTCAAAATCAGGGACCATGTCTGTTTTATTTGCTTATAGAATGCCTAGCACAGCACAAAGTGCTAAAAGACACTTAATAGTATTTGATGATGATGAATGAGACAATCAGAAGATGACAGGAAGACAGCTGGATGGAGACAGCAGTTCATTTACAGAGAGAGCCCTGTATCTTCTAAGAGGGGGATGCTTTTAAATGAATCACCTTAAAGACGACCAAATAGAAGGCAAAGAAAACAAAGGTAAAAACCATGTGTTCAATAAATAGCAAGAAAAAGAACACAAAACCATGAGAAAGAAAGTGACTTCATAATATCAAAAGGGGAAAAGCTATTACAGCATAAAGACACACTGCACTGGATTTGGTAAGTGGGCCTCTGGATAATCAAACCTAAAAGGAAGAACCCCAGTCCTCACGACCAGGAGACAAATAAAACTTGTAGCAGTAATGTTAGTAAAAATCTGTCCATGGCAATAGGAGAACCCAGAAGACTGGGGATTCAACATGGATTTTACCCCAAATCAATCATTAATAAGACATTCATCCTAAACAAAGTCCTCTTTTAGTCATTACACTGTACTGGTTAAGAACACACATGCAACTACCTGGGTTCAAATCTCCACTTGGGAGCTGTGTACACCTACACAACTCACTTCATTTCCTTGTGCCTTACTTTCCCCACCTGTGAAATAGGGATAATTATAGGACCTAACTCAGAGGGAGCTTCAAAGGCATGAATAATACACAGAGAGCTATACACTGTGCCAGCACCTGTAAATGCTGCTCATTGACTAGCATCTCTTTTGCTTTACTTATAAAATGCCTACCACAAAACAGCAGAGTGTCTAAAACCAAGGGATTAGAAAAAACAACAAAATAACAAACCTGGGCTGAGTCCAACCCCATCATTAACTAGTGTAGGAAAGAGCAAAATATGCCACTCTAAAACAAGCCACTCTGGCATAAGGATTATTTTCAGCTAAAGACATTTGAGAATCAACAAATGCAGGAAGAGGCTTTCTCTGAACTCTCCTTATCTGCCTAGACCAGGGGCTCCAAAAGAAGAACTCTTGTCACATATCCCCCTCCGGAGCAGTCTCTTCAAGCAGGAAGACTGACTCTTCTCACAGGCAAGGAGATGGGAAGTTGACACCACATCCCGACAGACACAGTCACAAACTATTATCTCCCATCCACTTATCTTTCCTAAAAACCATCTGCCCTCTCATAAGTGGCCTTTTCCTCCCTCTCTTTCTCCTAGTAAGATGATCTATAAAAATTCCAATCTCACCACTTACTTAGGAATTCACTTCTTTCTGTGATGCCAGGTACATGCAAATTTAAATGTAATAAACTTGCATGCCTTTTCTCCTGTTAATTTATCTGCTGTCAATTCACACACACACACACACACACACACAACACCTCCTAATCAGTTTACTGACTCTAAAAGGGTAGAGGAAACTTTTTGCTCCCCTACGCTAACTCTATGACTTCGGCTAAGTCACTTCATCTCTTGAAACTTTTCTTCACTGGCAAAATGAAACAATCAGAATACCTGACAACACACTGGGTTTGAGGGGGATTGATGAAATATGTATCTAAAGTACACTGTACAGAGCCCACCATTTACTAAATGCTCAATAAATGTTTGTCATAGTTATTCTTATTTTCTAGCTTACCTGACCAGATATTTATTAGGATCAAATGAAACAACATTCAATTGAAGATACTTCAAAAACTGCAAAGCATTGTATATATTCAATACTATACTGTCATAAATAATGAGAAAAAAATTATATCAAATACATCAAAGAAAAAGGAAATTAATATAAAAACTATGTGTAATTATTAAGAAAAGCAAAGTGAGGAAGAAGACAGATATAAAAACTCTAAAATCTGCCAGGAGGCAGTCACACAGTCTAGCTAAAAGGCAACTAGATGGGACTCTAGGATGTGATGGCAGATCCTTTCTCATGAGTGTAATTATACCATATATGTTCTTTCCTATTTAAAGATGAGTATCCCATTTCCCATCCAATGAAAAGCATGCCAAGCCAACTTCTTTCAGCAGACAAGTCATTTCACATAATGGTACCTGGAATTTCACAAGGACTTATTTCTGCTCAACCTTTTTTTTTTTTTTTTTTTAAAGCCAGAGTGGCTGGTACAGAAGTGTACCATCTTAAGGAGAAACGCCAAGGAGTTACATTATATATAAATCCTTAAAGCTTCACTTCCCCCAAAGATCTACTGCCTATCTATTTTTGAAAACTAAAGAAATCAGAGGAAAAAGCCATTTTGGTTCCATTAGGTTTGGAGGAGAATGAATGGGGTGCCTGCTGGCAGGAAATTTAATGTAGTTAGGATGTGACTGAAGCAATCAGAGAGCATTTTTACTTTTGTTTGCATGACAGATTAAGCTTGCTGCTCTCACTGTTCTTAGCAGCAAACGCCACTTCTAATAGCCTACACATACTCATAGGGTTTGCAAATGAGGAATAAAGGAGGGTTTTAAAATTGCAAATCCTCAGCAAAGCAAATTTAGCTTTCCATGAGCCTTCTCTCTGAAGAAGGTGGTTGGTTAACCCCTTGAAAGAAGACACGAGCTATAGTCAGTGCATGTCTTTAATATAAAATGAGGAACTCTATAAACCATTGCAAGTTACAGAAAAGCTTTGTAAATAAACATAAATTTCATTTTTCTCACCTTTGTACCCTGGATGGGGGAGCAAATATTCCATATCTTGGAGAACAACTAAAATACTGCACACCTCCGACTGAACCATCATTCTTGCCATGGGGTTTCTCAAGCTCTATACCATACCAATATCCTAGAAAAAGAATATTGGATTTTAAAAGCATCTGCATTTTCTCCAAAATGGTTATGCTACTATACAAATCCAAAGCCCAGATGGCTTAACATTTTCACAAAATGACCAAAATGATGAAAGAGCATCATGATCATTGAGCTTTCAAATGATAAAATTTGAAAATTTGAAAAAAATGAGTAGGAAAAAACATCTTACAAGCACAATTACAGAGTTATACATTAAAGGAGAGAGATAAAATACATAAATTTGGCATGAATTAGCTATTATGCAAGCAGTGTTACGACCACAATATATCTAAAAGCCATAATGAAAAAGAAATTGTCCTTGACTCAGTGATATGGTGTGTTTAAGTGAGAGAAGTACAATACAATACTGAGTTGTATTAATCATAAAGTGCATATGCAATCTTTCCCTTTTACTCTCCCAACATTCCAACATCACAAACAGTTCTTAAATAATTAAGGAAGGACAAAAGTAATATGGAAAATACAATTAGACTTCATGGTGACTCTTCTTTTTCCTTGTTTCCCTACACAGGATAAATAGAAAAATCATACTTAACCTTGGTGAAAAGATTGAGATTAGCCAGTTGGAAGAATTTTCTAAAAAGCTTTTAAGCATGTAAAAGGGCCCACACTGAGGAAAATAAGAGGACTTCCTTTTCTAGAAAGCCAAAATTGAAGCAGTGAGGTCGTGAGAATTAGGTAAATGGACATCTACTCCTAGCATAGGTATATACATACTCCTGGAATAAGGATTCTCAAATTGGGGTTACCTCAAGACCAGTTAGAAGTGGCCTAATCATCCATTCATTTTTATTTAAAGGGAGAATAAAGTAGTAATTGCATCTGGTCTCTTAAATTAGTATCAAATAAAAATCAGAATATAGATATTGAAAATTTTAACTGCAAATTACAGATTCCAAAATACAAAAATATTGTTTCTTTCAGACTACTAATTCAGACTCTCTATAACTTCAAAAATGGCAACCTAAAGTTCTTCAGTCTTTTCTTATGTTCAAAAAGATGATATTTGAGCCCATTTCTAGATACTTTTGCACTGAATGCAGGACTACAGTCTTCTGTACTTAAACAGCATAGGAGTACAGAGTAAGGTACACAAACTTACTGCTTGGCCATACTAATGCTCTGAAATTAGGTCATCACATTTCTGAATGTCATTAACCAGGGTTGTCTGGTTGCTATTTTTATTTCTCGGAGTGCCACAGTTATAATGGTTCAATGTCACAGTGTACCATATAACAGCTACATGTTTACCATATGACTATAAAAAATGTAACATACCACAGAAAAAGACATTATGACAAGTGTTAACAATTTTGACTATGCATCCTCTGGAAGTGTTGAGGTATTTATCACCTCCTATTTAAATGGAAATTTTTTCTGATAAAAAGGCAAAAGAGGCTTAAAAATTACCTCCTTCAGGTCTAGATCTTATCATCTAAAAAGCCTCAATATTACCATTGTTCTCTAGAACTGACTAAATATTGATGCCACAAGAAATACATGCTACTACTTTCTAAAAGGACAGAATGACTTTAACAGAAAAATTTTCAACTTTATGTTTGCTTATGACTTCCCAAATTTCTAGATAATCTTAGGAATCTAAAAATTAAAAGTCAACCTAAAACAATGAATTGTATCCAGTGAATCAAATCATTCTAACCTTGTTTAATATAGAGAAAGGAAACTCAGAAGACATGGAGATTGTGAAAAATACCCTACCTTTGGGATTCTTAAGTTTTTATTTGAGAACTATATTAAGACCAGTCTAACTAATCTCAATTACTACCTGGAGACCTGTGAGAGACATGAATTATACAACACACAGCCCATCTCAAATCAATTAGTTGAATTGCAATTATAAGTGATATAATGAAACAAGACTGTGCTGGGAGACAATTCTCCATGGCTCGCTCATGTTTCTGCATGTCTTATGAACAGAGGCACTGCCTGTCTTTTCATGGATGTCTGCACAGAGGACAGCCTTGGAGGGCAGAGACAGTGTAGGTGGCAGGCCAAGCACAAAATACAGGCATGCTTGCTGTCTACGAAAAAAGTTCAGATTCCTTAAGCTCAGGGCTTTTCTTGTGCAACATAAAACATGGATGTGCAGGCATCACCCCCTGGGGACTGGGGCTCAGGAAGGAAGTGCAAGAAAATGCTGACCCTCTGCTTCTGCCACTGCTGTGGATACAAAAGTCCTGTCTCTGAATCAGGAGTCTAACGTCTTCCAGCAGCATCTATGAAACTGTGGCAATCCAACTTGTCAGCTTACACTAGTAGGGTAAAATCTCAGATCCTTCACAGTTCTTGACAGATGCTACAAATTTAAAATCAATGTTCTCAGTAACCTTTTCCTAAAAGGCTACAATGCCACCATGTGTCAAAATAGCATATTGCCATTTGAAAAATACAGTTTCATTCAACTGGCTTCTATATTTGAAATTAAAATCACTGAAAAGGCAAAAGAAAGCTAATCTGTACTTTTGGAAACACAATATTAAGTCTAGATTGGAATGAATATATAAATACACAAACGTATATCTTTAAAGTCCCAGGGTGCACAGAAGTTTTTCATTTTCTCTTGAATCCTTTTATTGGCTTTTTTCTCCAAGCCACTCAGATAAAAGCTATATGCTGTGAACCATTTTAAGAATATCCTTAGAGGGACACCTGGGTGGCTCAGTGGTTGAGCATCTGCCTTCGGCTCAGGGCATAATCCCGTCATACAGGAATCGAGTCCCACATCTGGCTCCCTGCATGGAGCCTGCTTCTCCCTCTGCCTATGTCTCTGCCTCTCTCTCTCTCTGTGTCTCTCATGAACAAATAAATAAAATCTTAAAAAAAGAAAAAAAGAATATCCTTAGCAATTTACCCAAAGAATATAAAAGTACTGATTCAAAAGTACTGATTCAAAGGGGCACGTGCACCCCAATGTTTACAGCAGCATTATCAACAATAGCCAAATTATGGAAAAAGCCCAAATATCTATTAGCTGATGAAGGGATAAGGAAGATGAGGCATATACATCCACTGGATTATCACTCAGCCATCAAAAAGAATGAAATCTTGCCATTTGCAATGATGTGGATGGAGCCAGACTCTATTATCCTAAGTGAAATAAGTCAGTCAGAGAAAGACAAATACCATATGATCTCACTCAAATATGGAATTTAAGAAACAAAACAGATGAATATAGGGGAAGGAAAGAAAAAAAGAGAGGGAAGCAAACTGTAAGAGACTCTAAACTGCAGAGAACAAATTGAGGGTTGCTGGAGGGACTTGGGTGGGGGATGGGCAAAACAGGGGATAGGGATTAAGGGAGGGCACTTGTGATGAGCACTGGGTGTTACATGTAAGCGATGAATCACTAAAGTCTACACCTAACACCAACTTTACCATATAAGTCAAAGAGAATTTAAATAAAACTTGAAATTAAAAAAAAAAGAATATCCTTAGCAAAAATCTAAATTTGATATTTTCTGTTATTTAGCATGCTTGGCGGTCAGTGAGAGTGAAGTTGGGAATGACAACTAATTTTAACATTAGACAATTTTAAACACAACTGGCAAGAAAACTTAACAGATGACAGTCCACCTGAGTACAGTGTGTCCATCACCATTTCGCTTCTCCAGCGCCATAGCTAACATCCACAAGAACTATCAATCAAGAATTTTCTATAATTAAATTTTACCTCCATGTAAAATTTTAAACTTTTGCATTCTAAAGCACCCAATGGAACAAAGAATATACAGATGAGTTACCTGGAGCAAAGTTTGTTGTCCCGAAGAACTTAATGGTGCCAATTCTTTGGCCTACCACCAGTACTCTATCTCCGAGATGGAGCTCTCCTGCACAGCGGGTGTTATTTGCTACAGATGCTGCTGAAGAATTCAAACCTGTTTAATTGGTTGGTGGGGGAAGGGAAGAGGGCAGGAAAAGAGAAGGAAAAAAAGCAAAAGGAAAAAAAAAAAAAAAACAACCTCAAAAAGTATATTAGCCAAAAATTCACCATGTATTCTAACCAGTCTAGCTAGTTGGAGATTTCAGTGTATGACACCTTTCATTATATACATCACTTACAGCTGTGGTTCTCACATGTGAGGTCAAGATATTCAAAGAAATTTTGCAGGGTTTCCTGAAAAAATTATTGCCACAAGAACTTGAGACACATGATTCCTGGTAAAGTATCAATTCTATCCAGATTGCCTGGGGCACGCTCTACTAGAACAGAGGCCAGCACACTTCTTCTGTAAAGGGCCAGAGAGTATTCCAGGCTATGCAGGTCATATCATCTCTATCATAACTACTCAGCTTTGCTACCATAGCACAAAAGCATGCACAAACAAAACAGGCAGCATGGTATGTTCCAGTAAAACTTTACAAGAATAGGTGGCAGGTTGGATTTGGCTCATGGCTGTAATGTACCAATCCTTATCTACTAAAATGCTAGAATTAGAGTAGTTCACTGGGATTCAGTGTGAATTATACATACAGGAATGTGATCTGAATGTGAAAACTGCTCTAAGTGAGCTCAAACTGATTTCCTTATTAGGAACCAAACCACTCCCCCTCACCTTGATTCAAGCCTAATCCCTGAAATAATTTAAACATCAGAAGTCCTAGAGAAATACTGTCTAGAAAACGGTTCAATTCTAACAGAGAAAGAGTGGGCCTCTTCATGCTTCTTCCATCAACCCATAAACAGACTTGAACAGCTATCATCTAGAAAGGCCTAAAGAAGCTTCTGTGGGGGCAGGGGACAGAGGATAAGACACACCACCAAAGGGAGAGAATCTAAAGCCATGGCAACAAATGAGGAACATAAACCCAGAGAGAAGAATGTCTGGATAAAGTGCTATACTAAAACTCCCAGGTCCTCATAATAGCTAATATTTCCATAGCACTTCACAGTTTACAAAGTGCTTTCCATAGAATTCTAACTATAGAGAAGATACACACTCAGAAATTAATTAAGGCATGGTGCTCACAGGCAGTTGACAGCACACCAGGATTAAAGCCTGGGCCCTCAGGCCACAAGTCCTGAGGCATGTTCCCAGGCTATGCAATGGACCGAGGGCAGCACATTCAACATCACAGGATACAGCAATGCTGAGAAAACAGACCTCCTCCTCTACCTCTGCCACACCCCTAACCTATTCCTTCTGCTCTTCATCCTAACCTCCCAATATGTCCACATCCCTCAAATGCAAACCTATGAGAAAATGAAGTATCTACTCACTCTAGAAAAGTGTCCCAGGGAAACATCTTTGAGGCCCCAGACATGGACTTTCTCTCAGGGATCTCCCATTCTCTCTCCTTCCCCTCCTAAGAGATCTGCTTTCTCACTCTGACAGGTCTCTTCACCTACTACTATCTAAGCCTACATTAGGCCTAAATTTGTGAAAAAGGAAAAAAGTTAAATATGTAGGTACACTAAAAACTACTTCTTATAAAAAAGTAAAAAAAAAAAAATATGCTTCCACACCCACATACACATTTTAAAATCAAATAAATGTCAAAAGCCCAAGTTCCAAGTGAAGGAGGCCTTGCAACATGAATAAAATGAGGATAAGCAGGAGTGCTACATCACAGTCCTCACACCTCTGTTCCTCAGGCCTGAAAATGCTTGTTAAGGAAAGAGCATCTACTCAGAATACAAGTTCTAAGTAAACAGTTTGAGGCAAAGCTTCTAGGTTCTCTACTTTTAGAGTCTCCCAACCTGTGGGTTTGGCATGTCAATGCTATTACTGAGAGTTCCTCCCCATCACTGTACAGTATGTATTTTAAAGAGAAAATAATCCCATTGGAACATTTTCTATAATAAAATATTACTTCAGTACAACTGTTAAAAGTATTTGAAAGAGAACCTGGTAATTATTATGAGGTTCATTGAAAACAATTTATGTCAAAATGGTTCCATTTCTTTTCTGGACACATCTGCTACATAGGTAAATAAGTGAATGCAATGTACTCCATGTATGTTGATTGTGGCAAGATGCCTGCTATGAAGCATTTCCTATATCCTTACACATAACTGGAGAAAGGGGGACTGAATAAGGTTATGCAGGACTCAGAGTGAATTAAAAAGTCACATCCAAACAGGTTACTGTCATCAACCTGTCAGGAGAGCCACTGACCCTCTCCTATTTAGTTTTAAACAAGGACTTGAACTTTAAATATGAAGATGATACAAAAATATGTGGAAAAGCTAATATGCAAGATGTAAGAAACAAAATGCAGAGGAATAGAACCTCGAGTGTTAAACTAAGTGAGGATGTGTGTAAAGTCCTATGTGAAGCAGCAACATGAAGAGCGCTGGCATGAGGCTCCATGTGGGCCGGGTCCACAGTGTGGTCACCACCCTGCAGGAGCAGCCTTACACCGTAATTGTGCCACGGGCATCAGTTTGGCTCTCTACAGGCTGGCCCTGAGGGGTCTGGAGACCCGGGAGCAAGAAGAAGAGCAGAAAGTGCTTGGGATGGAGGCAAAACCATACCAGCAGCAGAGAAAGCAGCAGACAGACCTCAGGGTGAAGCCCAGCTGTGCCACTTTGAAACTGGCGTCAGGCACCAATGACTTACCTCCCTAAGCCTCGGTTTCCTCATTCATAAAATGAGGATGATAGTAATAGTACCTACCCATAGGTTTGTTTTGAGAGTTAAGTGAAATAAGGTCTATAAAGTGCTTAGAATAGAACCTGAAATAATAAGTATACAATACATGTTAGTTATTATTAGGTCTAGATTAGAAAAGAGATAAGAAAGGTAATAACCACATGGTTTCCACACATCTAAGGATCTACCATAAAATTCTAAAATGCACCTTAAAGGGTCAGAGGCATTACAAGCATGTGGAAGGGAAGAGGGGAGTCCAGACAAGGAATATGGCAGGAGCACTGGGAGGAAGGCAGGGAGACCAAGGACGCTCATGGGGGGCAGTGGGGAATAGGGGGGACAGGGAAGGAGGGGCAAGGGAAAGACAGAAGAGGGCAAGTAGTTCAATCTGACTGAAGTAAAAGGTTCCTTCTACACACTTAAAAAGATCAAATCTACTTACAAACAAACCAAGATAAAAAACACCAAGAAAGCCTGGTTGAAAAAGCCATAGATACCAGCACTGGCTCTAGATGAGACAGACGGGCTTTTGCTCATTGTCTTCTTGTGATTGCTACGTGCATTCAGTTTCTTGGTGTAGCCTGGTTTGTGTTCCAAAGATGACGTGGAGGAGGAGCTGCTGATGGATCCAAGCAGAGTAACTAAAACAAGGTAAAGGAAAAGAACATATCAAAGGTTGGAAAACAAGAAGTGAACCAACAAGATGGCTTTCCAGGTAAAACCCTCTGAAGCTCATCCAGTTAGCTTTCTCCATTGTGGATTATCTAGTGTTGACTTAAGTGCCTGGTTTCATCCAACTGTGCCGTAATTCATAGAGACAAGATTTTATATCCCAAGCAATTGTACTGTAAGGATTCGCGTTGGAGGAGGACACTCTCACGCAGGAGAGTAGCACCCATTGCCAACAGAAACCGACGACCTCCCTGTTCTACCCACTTTCTCTCTCACCTCCCACCTTAGCAGAATCTAACCTGATTTACACTTTAAAAGTCTATTAATTTGTTTTAAGATAACAAAAAGGTAGTGTTAAAATGTTTTGAGCCAACCTGAAGGCAAACAGGAATACTCTTCAATGTTCTATTCGTGTTCTATTCACCGAATGATTTGAGAGCTGACAACCACTTTAAACATTTTTACCAAGCCGTCTACACTGTGATGTTTTCTTTTCATCTCTCTTTTAATTTAACCTGGTAGCTCTCTAATCTAAGTGTACACAGATGCACCACACAGCATTTTATAACCAAAGTCATGTTTACACTTTATGATGCGCTGCTTAAGGTATTTCCAAGGGTAATTTTTTGCTGCAATGATTTTTCTCTTAAAAACTTTAAAACTTAGCCCCCATAGAAGCTTTATCACTATATTACTTTAAAGTTCCATCGGCAAATTAAATTTTTAGAATGAGAGTTATAAAATTATTTTACCATCTTTCTCTGTTACAGGTTTCGATTCGTCACCAGGAGGCAATGAAAGTGTTGATTCAGAAGCACTGTCTTTTTTTGAAGTCATTAATCCTAGCAGAGAGAAACAAGACATTTTCAGCAAGAAAGAACTTCGACATTAAACGTACAAATGTGCTTACTTTTTAAAGCACAGACATCCCTCATCATCTAAATCTTACCCGTTTCTGGAAACACATTGGATAGTAAACTCACAGATAGCAGGGGCCAATCTAATATTTCAATACGTAAAGAGCGGGGGAAAGGGGGCACCTTGGTGGCTCAGGTCATGATCCCTCAGGGTCCCAGGATCAAGTCCCTCATCAGGCTCCTCACAGGGAGCCTCCTTCTTCCTCTGCCTAGCTCTCTGCCTCTCTGTCTCTCACATGAATTAAAAAATAAAAACAAAAATAAATGCATTCCTAGCCCCTCTGAAAACCTCAATTTCCTCCATCACCACTCAAGTCTCTTTTAGACCTATTTAGCAATCCACAAAGGAATTCTAAATACTATAAAACAGTTAAAGCCTAGTTACCTAGTTGTTTGACACCTTATACACTCATTAGTGTATCTGCACAATGCCAGCAAGTACAGCAAACCTCACACAACTGAAGGACAACCATCGTACACTCACCAGGACTTGCAGACAACATATAGAATTCACTCATATGTGTGCAAATCATTTGTAGCAGATGTTCTATTCAGATAACAAATTCTGGGTAAAAAGTTTTGCAAACCATTGTAGCCACTAGTCATGAAAGTGAACGTGAGACAGTAAGAAGCCCTGCACTCTCTGCCACTGACACTCTGAAAATGATGGCCCCAGTATCACCACACACAAGTCTCACAAACAGACTCACTTGAAAAAAAGAAAAAGTCCATGAGTAACACTTTGCCTTATGAAGGCTTCTGTTTCCATTCGGCAGACCCAAATTATTTAAATCAGAAACCTAATGGACTTTACCCAGTTTTAAATTCCATCAAGTACCCATTTCAATTCTTCTCAATTAGGAAGCGTTTGAGTGAAGGATGATACCCGGCACCCCGAGCATCACCTGTGTGAACAAGACATGGTCCCAGCCCAAAAGAAGCACCTTTTCAGTCCAGAATGGTAGAATGATGTGAGCATGAATAACTAAAATACAAGAACATTTACTGATAGGCACTAACACAGAGGAAAGAGACAATAGTTGTGGCTACAAAGATAAATTAATGCCTCATCAAGGAGATCAAATTCTGAGATGGGTTCTGAAGGACAGATAAGACTTCTTCAGGGGCGCCTGGGTGGCTCAGTCAGTTAAGCATCCGTCTTCGACTCAGGTCATGATCCTGGGGTGCTGGGTTCAAGCCTCGAGTTGGGCTCCCAGCTCAGTGGGGAGCCTGCTTCTCCCTTTCCCTCTCACTCCTGTTCTCTCCCCCAAATAAATAAATCCAAAAAAAAAAAAAAACCAGACTTCTTCCAGAGCATACTTGGAGTTATGGCCAGAAAGAACTGAAGGTAGGCACTGTAGATGGATGAAAATAAAAGAAAATTCTTAAAGACAGAGTTAGAGACAGATGAGTAGCATGGCTGGAATAAAGAGTAATTTTGGGACATGGTAGAAGTAAAGCTGGATAGACAGGTCAGAATGAAATCTCAGAGGGTGACAGGGCCACGTAAGGACCTGGGCTTCTGATAGAAGGAATGGGCCTCTGATGGAAGGAATGGGCCTCTGATAAATTGAAGGCCTCTGATGGACTTGGTGAAGGAGGGTTGGCATGAACAGAGCGGGGAGTAACATCACCCTGACAGCATAGCTTAGAAGAAAGTGAGAGCAGCAGAGGCAAGAAGCATGGACCAGGGAGAAGTTCTTACAATAGGTGGAATGAGGACCAGAACAACAATGGCATGAACTGAACAGAGGAATGGGTAAGAGAGACAGTGAAGGCACCCCACAGAATGCACCTCTTATTTTTCAGTTATATTTTTCAGTTTTAACATATCCATTTGGACCTTTCTTATTTGAATTTTTTAATTGAGTCACTGGAGATTCACATGCAGTTGTATAAAGTAATACAAGGATATCTCTTGCACACTTTGCCCAATTTCCCCAAAGGTAACTTTTTACATGACTATAATAGAACATTGCAACCAGGATACCAACACTGATATAATCCACGAGTCTTAGGATGCCCCAGTTTTAACCATACTCATTTGTGTGTCCGTGCACATATGCATGTGCACTTATATATCACTTGGTTCTTTTCTATATCCTCATTTCTGTGAACTTTCTTTCCACTTGTTTCAAGAGTATTAACCTTAATTCTTAAAGCACGGTTATAATATATTCTTTAAAGTCTTTATCTGTGTCATGTCTGTGTCCTGTCTGGGTTGGCAACCTTTGGTTGTCCTTTTCCTTCAGAGATATTGAGATTTTCCTGGTTTTTCATATTTTGAATAATTTTGGATTGCATCCTACACATTTTGAGTTTTATGTTGTGGTCTTATTTAAGTCTTATAGAGAATGTTTGTTTTGTATTATCAAGCGGTCAACTCAGTCCAGTTCAGGCTGGACATCTCTACCCACCTTCTGTGCATTGTATTCCAATGTCAGTTGAGTTTCCAAAGGCTTTTTGGGATCTTTCTCACTTGTGCCATCCAGTAGTACCTGGGATCTGGGCAGTGGAGACCAGAGACCAAAGCCTATATGGTCAGATCCACATGCACAATTTGAGAGCAAGACAGGAGTTCACACCCAACATTTTGAGATTGCTTTGTGAGCTCCCTCCTCTCCATAGTCTCCCTGCCACTTCCCTGTGTCCAGAGGCACCCCTTCTTGATATCTGGGCAAGATACCTAGGCTTTAGTATCCCTGCTTTGTCATAGTCTCCTGGGACTGACTCTGCCTCTAGGAACAAGCAGTGAGAAAAGAGAAGACAAGCTATTGGGAATCCATCCACATTTCTGGGACCACAGTTTCTCTGGTCAGAGAGAAGTGTTCCCCTCCCTTGGGATTTCAGGTGCCTTGCTATCTACTGCTGCTATAACACCATGCAGGACTGCCTAAGGACTGGCGTGGGAATGACCAAAAGGGTAAAAAAAAAAAAAAAGGGGGGGGGGGATTTCCTCCATTTTCTATCTAGTAGAAGACTCTTCCCTGAACTTTAGATCAGAAATAGAGGGCTTCTCTTTGGGCCTTCTTTCCATAACGGCTGTAAACTTCTGGGTTTCAGGTTAAAAGGATACCATTTACAATTGCATCAAAAAGTATGAAGTGTCTGGAAACAGACCTGAGAAAACTGGTATAAAATAGCTGTAGAGAAAATCAGAAATCCTATTGACATATTTTTAAAGTACCTAATTAAATAAAGCAATATTCCAAGCTTAAAACTAAAAGACTGAATATTGTAATGATGTCAGTTCTTCCTAAATTGACTTATGATTTATTTTTTTAACATTTTTTTAATTTAAATTCAATTTGCCAACATATAGTATAACAGCCAGTGCTCATCCTGACTTAATGGTTTAAATGCAATAAAACTTCAACAGATATTTTTAAAAATAAACTTAAAAGCTAATTCCAAAATTTATACGGAAATGTGGATTTACAAGGATCCAAACAGCTAAAACACTATTCAAGGATAAGGTAGGAAGCTTTCCTCTACAAGACATCAAGATTTATTTTTTAAAAACTATGGGAGTTATGAAGTACAGACTGACACAGAGCTATTTAAATAACTCAATGGAAGAGAGTGGAAAGGCCAACCAATTCTTGGACAAAATCCTTGAATCATGGCAGGAAGCCCGTCTGCTTCAGCCACTGATAAGTTAGCAAGTACTTCCCGAGCACCTATTTTATGCTATGTACTACTCCAGTGAATACAAAAGCACAAAATACTCTCACAGTCCATTTAAATTTTAAAATTCTGCTGAGAGAATAAAAGATCTGAACAAATAAAGCAATTGGAGGACAAGACCCAAGCTAACAAATAATTCTGTGGTAGGGATACAAGTGTACACAAAGTTAGAATGGAGGCATAGAAGTGATCTGGGTCACCAGGAAAGTTTTCTTAGAGAAATAGCATATGAATAAGGAGGTAAAGCATAGCTAGGGCTTCAAAAGGCAGAAGTCAAATTACTGTACTCAGAGAAATAGCACAAGACAAAGTATGGAGGGAAGAGTGAGGACAAGAAGGACTCAACTTCAACTATGAAGGTATCCAGAGACTCCCTTATATACAGGAAGGACTCAGACTGCCAGTTTAAAGAGTTGGGACTTCTTCTGATTAAAAAAGAAGTCACTAAACTTCTTGAATAGGTGAGAAACCTAAAGCTAAAGCTAGTTGCGTTTACAAGGCTTTATTGGAGGTATAAAATCTAGCTTGGAAGTTAGACTAAGGGGTGATGAAGGGATGCATGTGATAGGAAAGAAAAGAAAGGAAAAATGCAAAACTCTCTTGTCGGGAATGAAAATCATAAACCATGAGACTGACATTTAAAAACACATAAGGTGCAGATTTTATTAAATGCAGGTTCCACAGTTATCTAAGAAAAAAAAATTGTGAAGCACATTAAATATAAGTCATTCTGCAAATGAAATAAAAACACTGAAGAAGAGATTTAACTCTCTGGTTTGACCTACCAGTGTTCACTTTTGACGTGACATGAGCTACATCGATTTTCTGGGACCTGATGAGAGGCACAGTTTTTCCAGAAGTGTGTGCTACATTCTTCCTTCGATCTTTTGCTTTACTTATCTTTGAAAGAGGTGCAAAAATACCTGAGAGAGGGATGCAGAGCTTGAGTTAGTGTTAAGCAATTAAAAGTACATCAAATAAAAGGGTAAGTACAACCATTTGGTAATATAGATCTTTAAATTATTTTTTAGTGCCTACCAGGTGTCCTGTAGGTAAAGACAGGAAAAAAGTAAGACGCAGTACTTGTCCTCAGAGAGCTTACAATCTAGTTGTCAAGATAAACAACATACACGGTAATTTAAGAATCATATAAAAGATGCACCATCAGGTATTACATGAAATTCAGGGAAAAGAGAAATGAGTGAAGGTAACAGTTTTCCATCATAATGATTTCTGACTAAGCTACCGGCAAATAACAGAGCGCTTTACAGTATAAGCACTTTTATCTGTGTCACTTTGTGTCCCCTTTAACAATATTCTCCCCACATGACAGTTTTTTATGTCATGTCCTATCTCTCTTCCAGACTGTACACCACTGGAAGACAAAATTCAAATGTTACTCATGTCTGCATTTCCCACACTGTACCTAATTTCAGTGCCTTACACACAGTCGAGACATAAACAAATATTCTTGAGTATAAAATGTAATCCTCCCAAAAGGGCTAGCCCTCAGCTCCTGACAGTACAGTTTGTGTGCTGGGGAAGGGAGGCATACAGACCAGGGGAGGGGGGCTGCCCATCTACAGCAGGCTGGAGTATAAAATTCCTTTTAAGAAAGGAGTTTATCCAGGCAGTAGAATGTCCAGTATAAATAAGTATGCACAGACATCAGAGATAGTGAATATAGACTATAAATACATAGATTATCTGGCTAAGATATTTAAAAAGAAAAAAAAGTCATAATGTGTATATCACACTCTTCCATTGGGTGTTTACAATTTAACAAGGACACATTATGACTAGAATGTAATATATACATTAAAAACAACTTGTTTTGGAATGCCTGGGTGGCTCAGTGATTGAGCATCTACCTTTGGCTCAGGTCATGATCCCATGGTTCTGGGATCGAGTCCCACATCGGGCTCCTGCAGGGAGCCCACTTCTCCCTCTGCCTATGTCTCTGACTCTTTCTGTGTCTCTCATGAATAAATAAATAAAATCTTTAAAAAAAACTTGTTTTAAAATAGTTTGTAGAAATGCTCAATAATCAACAAACAAAAGTGCTTTGTTAATAACTAAAAAAGGGCTAACTATATGACTTTCTCTACTGATCATGAAATGCTTTCCTCCCTCGGATTCTACATTACTTTCTCCTGATTTTCCTACATCTTCTGACTTATCCACAATGTTCTCTCTTCTCCCACTTATCACATTTTCCTTGAGTTTCTATTCTTTTCTCTAATTCTTTTCCTTGTCAAATACACACACACACACACACACAAAAAACAGTGTGATGATAGTTACAACAAATTGCCAAAGGTTGGAAGACAGAAATTATTTTATACTCTAGAAATATAAATTCATACAATCTTATTGGAAGACAAAAATTCTGACTGAATCCGCTTTGTGGCATCAGTTATAAGGAAATGCTTAGAGATGTGCACAAAAGTTACACAGTTATGTTTTTATGTTATAAGGAAAAGATAAATTTCCAGAGCCAAAACAATTTCTAGTTTACTACTATGACTCAATTATACCTTTGGACATTAATCAGGAAAAAATAACCCAAACAGGAGGAAAAGACTGTATACATGAATATGTCATCATTGCAATATTATTCATAAGTAGGAGAAAACAAATATCTGGCAACAGGATCACCAATAGGTAAAACAATAAAAGTTGTAGAGAAATATAGAAAAGTATGAAAATTAAATCAAGAAAATAAAAATGAAGTTATATATCTAATTACATTATGATTTATCTGGAAAAGATTTTGTGTGAGTATAAGAAAGACTGCAAAAACTGTAAACCAAAACATATTTATGAGAACGGACTACTCTCGATTTATCTTTCAAATTTGTCATTAATATCATAATACTGTTGTTTAATGAATGTTTTTTTCTTAATCCGAACAGTTAAAAAAGACAGTTGTGTTGTTTTTTTTTCTTTCAAGGTCTTAAGAAAATTTCTACATAATCTTATTCCACATAATAGCTTAGAAAGTAAATATTTAATTCTACGGCTTTAAAGGATTTATATTAGTATGTGAAACCTCACCTATGTAAGTTCTCATTCTTCTATTTTTTTTAATAAAATGAATCATTTGGGAGAACCAAAAATAAATTTGGAGCAATGACTGGCTACAACCAAAGCCCAAAATGCAAGCAGAATATGGATTAAAGTTCCCTGTAACTAACTCATGCTAATCAAAGTACCAATGGGCCTTTTCTCAGATCTTGACATATAATTGTACAGCTTAACTAAAACAAATACATAAGAAGGATTATTTTTAAAGAGAAGAGTAATGAATTTCTAGATAAACATGGCCCATTTTATTATACCACAACTCTTCCCAAAACACCACAAAATATTAATTAGTTAGGAATAAAAACAATATAAACTCTAAAAAGAAAATGATAAACAGGAGAAAAAATACTAAAAGCTTCCAAAGAGAAGTAAAAGGTCAAAAACAGAAGAAAGATTTTAAAACTTCTACATAGCAACACTGGAAGCCCAAGAGAGTAGTGGGCGAACTAAGCCCAGCAACCACATCCTGCCTGCAACCTCTTTTTGCCAAGTTCTCCTGGAATCCATATGTTTACACACTGTCTACAACTGCTTCTTCACTACAATAGGCGAGCTGGATAATTGAACAAGAGACTGTGTGGCCCTTAAAGCCTAAAATGTTTACTCTTGCCTTTTACAGGAAAAATTTGCCAAACTCCATCAGACAATAGAATATAACCTTCAAAATATTGAGAATATGAATTCCAACCTAATGTTCCTTTTCCCATCAAACTATCATATGAAGTAAAAGGGTAGAAATAAGCATATTTTTAGAATGGAAGATTTCAACACATTGATCTCCCATAATTCCTTTGTCAAAAGCTACTAGAGGATGTGTTCCACCAAAACAAAGAAGTAAACCAAGAAAAAAACTGACTTAGAATAATGAAAGCACCCAATCTTTCTCCTCATAGTATGAAGTCAGTAGGTGTTTAAAATCAGAAAAATCAGGGGTGCCTGGCTGGCTCAGTCAGTAGGCACCTGACTCTTGATCTTGGGGTTGCAAGTTCAAGCCCCAAGTCTGGTGAGGAGATTACTTAAAAATAAAATCTTCTAGGGGACCCTGGGTGACTCAGTTGGTTAAGCATCTCCCTTCAGCTCAGGTCACAATCCCAAGGTCCTGGGATCAGGCTCCAAGTAGTGCTCCCTGCTCAGTGGGAAGTGTGCTCCCCCCTCTTCCTCTGTCCCTCCCCCTGCCTGCTAGGGTCTGAGCAGGGAAAGGATGAACAGGCAGAGCACAGGGGATTTTCGGGGCAGTGAATAGATTCTGTATGACACTGTAATGAGAGAGACATGTGATTAAGCACTTATCCAAAACCACAGAATGTACATTAACAAGAGTGAACCCCAATGTAAACTATGGACTCTGAGTGATGATGATGAGTCAGTGTAGGTTCCTCTATTTGCAGAAAGGTCCCCACTGGTGAAGGAACACTGACAATGGGAGTCGCTCTGCTTGCATGGGAACAGGGGATACACAGGAAATTACTCCACCTTTCTCTCAATTGTGTTTTGAACATAAACTGCTCTAAAAAAAAAAAAAACTTAAACATTATTTTAAAATTTCTACAATTGAAAAAAAATCTAATATGTGTTGAACAAAATAGTCCTGAAACAGACTATAGCATTTATAAGAATTGAATTTATACTAAAGGAAGCACAGCAAGCCGAGGAAAAATGACAGAGTTAGAGAGAGAAAAAGGGAAAATACAAAACTGTTGCTGAGAAGAGACAAATTCTTTGGCTTCTGCTTAGTCAAGGCAACTCCCATTTTTACATAATCCAACACATGAACCTTGCCCCCCAAAACTCGCCTTTAAGCATGTAAAAGGGACAGAAGCAGGGTCCTTGGGGTATCCGGCTTTGTCCTCATCAAGTATGCTTCTCCTTGGGATGATGAGATTTTGGGGACAACATGCATTCTGTTACAATCTAAGCATTTCCCATGAATCTGATTTACATCTGCCCTGTGTGTTGCTAGTAGTTTTGATCTTGCCCTCAGTCTCCTTGACAGTTGCCAAAATTAGCTAATAGAGGAAAATTAAAATTAAATTCTTAGTTCCACATAACTAATCAATATGTTCCAAATGGGTTAAATAATTTAGTGTAAAAAGTAAAACACTCAGAAGAATAAAATATATAGTTTTAAATTAATCCTTGGATTAGAAAGAACTATCTAAGTATACAACCAATGTAAGAAGTCATAAAGAGGAAAAAAAAAAAAAGAAGTTATAAAGAAAAAGTCTTTTAACTACATAAAACTCTATGCCAAAACACTTCAAATGAAGTTCAAAGGCAAATGACAAACTGGGCAAAATATATGTAATAACTATAAGAGTTTAATACCTTAAATATGTATTTGTTTTCTAAAGTTTTTTAAAACCCACTATCTCAATTATATAATGAATATGTAATATGAACAACTATTTCTTGGCAATTGCCAGGAAAACACACACACACACACACACACGTGTGTGTGTATTATATATATATTATATATAATTATATATGTGTATTATATATGTTATTATATGTTATATGTGTTATATTATATATAATATATTTTATATAATACACACATGTGTTATCCTGTGTAATACACATATATCTTATATATACACATATACAAATATATATAAAATAACAAAACATTTTAAGTGTTTTATTTTACCACAAAGAAATATGAATTCAAACAGAAATTTTTACCCGTTAAATTGGAAAAATTAAAGGAAATGGAGCCATTAAAAATCACATTTTCAAACAATATTTAATGATTTGGGGGAATTCTAATAACATGTCAAATAAAAATGCAAAATATATAACTATATATAATCCAAAGTTTGTGAAAAGAATTAAACAGAAGAAATATACAGTGATTTTATTTCCTCCTTTTAACCTTCTTTATGTTTTCAAATTTTACACAATAAATATCTTTATAAACAAAAAATTAATAGACCGAACAATCATGCTCCATTTTCAGTTTATCACAAAAGGAAAGTGGTAATTTTGATAAATTTATGACATAAATTTGCTGAGTGCTTACAGGGAATCAAGCACTATTTGAGGTGCTTTATACATTTATCAACATATTTGATTCTCATATGAACTCTTGAGGTATTATTAGCCCCATTTTATAGAAGACAAACTGAAGCACAAGGAGAGAATTAAGGTCACATAGCTGGTAGGTAGAAAAGCTGACTCATACCCAAGCAGTCAGACTCCAAGCAAGGACTTCAGCACCAGATCAGAGTGCCTCCCTGTGGAGCTGTAACTGAAATATTGTGCAACCAGGGAAGTTAATGTTCCAGAAGAATATTTCATGGCAAAGAAAAATCTTTACAACATAGCAAGTGACAAATTTAATTCAATGTCAAGAGGTGTGTGTGTGTGTATACAAGAAAGAAAGAATATGAATTTAAACAAACATCTGTCAGAAAAAGAATCATCCCACCTCAAGAATACATTATAAAGTTGGCCTCACTTGCTTTTTCAAGGTTCCAAGTTTGTCAACCCCCAGAGCTCTGTACTTCCTTGATAACAAAGTCCCTCCCTCAGCCATAAAAGCACCTGAGTGGATTTATAGGAGGATTTGTACTCCTAATGAGACACCATCTCCCAATCACTGCACTGCTCATAGCAAGAAAAGGGCAGCCCCTTCATTAACTACACAGGTAATGAGGAGGAAAGTTTTACTCAAAAACAATAAAAGAGTAGGGGTGCCTGAGTGGCCCCGTTGATTTAGTGGACTCTTGATCTCAGCTCAGATCATGATCTCAGGGTCATGAGTTCAAGCTCCACACTGGGCTCCAAGCTCTGTGAGGAATCTGCTTGGGATTCTCTCTCCTCTCCCACTGCCCCTCCCCGCTGCTTATGCTCTCTTTCTCTAAATAAATAGATGAAATCTTTTTTAAAAAATAATAAAAGTAAATAAATAAATAAAAATAAAGTAATTTGACTATCTTAAATCATTAAGTTAGATAGTATCTATCTTACCATATTTGGGGGCACACTTAAAGTACTGGACTTTCCCAACACTTCCATTGTTTTTTCCTTCTGGTTCATCCAATTCAATGCCAGCCCACTGCCCACTTGCAAATTCAGTTGTTCCACAAAATCTTAATGTTCCAACCTAAAGAAAACATAAATCACAATAATTTTGAGGATTACTAGTAATTCTAAATGTGCTACTCTTGCAACTTTACCACGGAAATTTTTAAAAACAATTCTCTCAAAGTAGACTTCAGAATAGGAATATTACCAGGGACAGAATGAAGTGTTATATAACAATAAGAGTCAGTTCACCAAAAAGACATAAAAATCCTAAATCTGTATGCACCTATGAACTGATTTTGGAAAATCTCTATTTTGAAATTAAACAATACACTCTCAAATAACCCATGATTAAACAGAAAATCACAGGGAAATTTAAAAACTTTTTGAATTGAGTGAAAATGGTAACACAATATATCAAAATTTGTAGGATGCAGCAAAAGCAGTACTTAGAGGGAAATTTATAGCATTAAACACTTGTATTAGAAAAGGTCTCAAATCAATTATCTAAACTTCCATTTTTAGACATTAGAAGGTGAAGATCCAAAGCAAGCAGAAGATAAAAAACAATAAATATAAAAAATTAAGAACAGAAAAACAATAGAGAAAAATCAATGAAACCAAAGACTGGTTCTTTATAAAAGTATATAAGGTTAATAAACTTCTATCTGGGGACCAAGGAAACAAAAGAAAGAAGACACAAACTACACACATCATGAATGAAAGCAGACATTATTACATTCCCTCAGTCATTTAAAGAATAGTAAGAGGGGATCCCTGGGTGGCTCAGCGGTTTCGCGCCTGCCTTTGGCCCAGGGCACGAGCCTGGAGTCCCGGGATCGAGTCCCGCATCAGGCTCCCGGCATGGAGCCTGCTTCTCCCTCTGCCTGTGTCTCTGCCTCTCTCTCTCTCTCTCTCTCTCTCTCTCTCTCTGTCTATCATAAATAAATAAAAATAATTAAAAAAATAAAGAATAGTAAGAAAATACTTTGAACAATCCTTTGCCTGTAAATTTAACAAATTAAATAAAATGTCCCAATTTCTTGAAAGATGCAAACTGTCAAAGCTCACATTTGAATTGAATTTGTAGTTTAAAATTTGCCAAAAAGGGGCACCTAGGTGGCTCAGTCAGTGAAGCATCTGTCTGCGGCTCAGGTCATGATCCCAGGGTCCTGGGATCAAGCCCCTCCTCGGGGCTCATCAGGGAGCCTGTTTCTCCCTTTCCCTCTGCTGCTCCCCTGCTTGTACACTCTCTTTCTCTCTCTCTCATAAATAAAATCTTAAAAAAAAAAAAAAACTTTCCAAAAAAACAAAAAACAACAACGAAAAACACTCTGATGGTGAATTCTACCAAAGAATTTTTTAAAGATTTTATTTATTTATTCATGAGACAGAGAGAGAGAGAGAGAGAGAGAGAGGCAGAGACACAGGAAGAGGGAGAAGCAGACTCCATGCAGGAAGCCCGACGTTGGACTCCATCCTGGGTCTCCAGGATCAGGCCCTGGGCTGAAGGTGGCGATAAACTGCTGAGCCACCCAGGCTGCACTCTACTAAAGAATTTAAAGAAAAAATAATCAATTCCTCACAAACCTAGTATATAAAAGCAGAAGGATTAATTCTCAACTCATTCCCAGCATTACCTTGATACCAAAACCAGAAACAAGGATCCTCAACAAAATAAGAGCAAATCATATACAGCAATATACAGAATCCAGTAACATACAGCAAATCAAATCCAGCATCATGACCAAGTAAGATTTATCATGAGAAAGCAAGTCTAGTTCAACATTTGAGAAGTCATCAATATAATTTATCATATTCACAGACTGAAGGGAGTAGAAAGAAACTTACTCTCTCAACATATACATAAAAAGGCTTTAGAAAATTTCAACATCTTTCATGATAATAATAATTTTTTTTAGGGATGCCTGAGTGGCTCGGTGGTTGAGTGTCTACCTTCGGCTCAGGACATGATCTCAGAGTTCTGGGATCAAGTTCTGCATTGTGCTCCTTGCATGGAGCCTGTTCTCCTCTGTGTGCCTAGGTCTCTGCCTCTCTCTGTCTCTCATGAATAAATAAATAAAATCTTTAAAATAATAATATTAATAATTTTTTAAGACTCTCAGTAAGCCAGGATTAGACAAGAACTTCCACAACTTAATAAAAGATACCCACAGGGATCCCTGGGTGGCGCAGTGGTTTGGCGCTTGCCTTTGGCCCAGGGCGCGATCCTGGAGACCCGGAATCGAATCCCACATCAGGCTCCCGGTGCATGGAGCCTGCTTCTCCCTTTGCCTATGTCTCTGCCTCTCTCTCTCTCTGTGACTATCATAAATAAATAAAAATTTTAAAAAAAAAAAAAAGATACCCACAAAATCTACAGCTAACAATTATCATACTTAATGACGAAAGGCTGGGTTTTCTCCTTACTATTGGGAGCAGGGCAAGTTTATCAGTTCTTACTGCTTCTGCTCATCATTATACTAGAGGTCCTAGGCAATGAAATTAGGCAAGAAAAAGAAATGAAAGGTATACAGATTGGAAAGAAATAAAACTGTCTCTATTCAGACAACATGATCATTTACATAGGATATCCCAAAGAATCCACAAGCACTCAAAAAAAAAAAAAAAAGGCCAAAAGAATTAATATATTTAGCAAAGTTACAGAATGTGTGGTCCATATACAAAAATCAACTGCATTTCTATATGAAACTTCCAAAACACCACCATTTATAATAGCACCAAAGATCATGAAAAACTTAGGTATAAACCTAAAAAAATATAGCAATATCTAAATGCTTAAAACTATGTTTGGCAAAGAAGAAGTCAAACTCCCACTATTTGTAGACATGATACTCTATGCAGAAAACCCAAAAGAATCCACCAAAAAATAGCTAGAACTCATACATGAATTCAGTAAAGTTGCAGAATATAAAAACATATGTGCAGAAATCTGATGCCTTTCTATGCACCAATAGGAAAGCAGTAGGAAAAGAAATTAAGGAATTGATCCCATTTGCAATTGCACCAAAAACAAGATACCTAGGAATAAATCTAATTAAAGAAATAAAAGATCTGTACTATGAAAACTATAGAACACTTATAAAAGAAATTGAAAAGGACACAAAGAAATGCAAAAGCATTCCATGCTCATGGATTAGAAGAATAAATATTGTTAAAATGTCTATACCACCCAAACCTATTCTACACATTTAATGCAATCCCTATCAAAACACCACCATTTTTCACAGAGCTAGAAGAAACAATTCTAAAATTCATACAGAACCACAAAAGACCCCAAATAGCCAAAGAAATTCTGAAAAAGAAAAACAAAGCTGAAGGAATCATGATTCCAGATTTCAGGCTACATTACAAAGCTATAGTCAAGACGTACAGTACTGGCACAAAAACAGACACATAGATCAATGGAACAGAATATAGAACCCATAAATGTACCTATAACTATATGGTCAACTCATCTTCAACAAAGCAGGAAAGAATATCAAATGGATAAAAGACAGTCTCCTCAATAAATGGTGCTGGAAAAACTGGATAGCAACATGCAGAAGAATGAAACTAGGCCACATTCTTACACCATACACAAAACACAAAAGTAAATTCAAAATGGATGAAAGTCCTTAATATGAGACAGGAAACCATCAATACCCTAGAGGAAAACACAGGTAGAAGCCTCTTTGACCTCAGCTGTAGCAACTCCTTACTAGACATGTCACCATAAGCAAGGGAAACAAAAGCAAAATGAACTATTGAGGTCTCATCAAGATAAAAGCAAAAGAAAAAAATCAACAAAACCAAAAGGCAGCCCACTGAATGAGAGCAGATATTTGTAAACAACATATCTGGGCAGCCCCGGTGGTGCAGCGGTTTAGTGCTGCCTGCAGGCCAGGGCATGATCCTGGAGACCCTGGATCAAGTCCCACGTCAGGCTCTCTGCATGGAGCCTGCTTCTCCCTCTGCCTCTCTCTCTCTCTCTCTCTCTCTCTCTCTCCATCTCTATGAATAAATAAATAAAATCTTTAAAAAAAAAAACATATCTGATAAAGGGTTAGTATCCAAAATCTATGAAGAACTTATCAAACTGAACACCCAAAAACAAATAACCCAGGTAAGAAATGGGCAGAAGACATGAATAGACATTTTTCCAAAGGAGACATTCAGATGGCTTACAGACACATAAAAAGATACTCAATATCATTCATCATCAGAGGAATACAAATCAAAATCATAATGAGATACCACCTCATACCTATTAGAATAATTAAAATGAACAACACAGGGATCCCTGGGTGGCGCAGCGGTTAGGCGCCTGCCTTTGGCCCAGGGCGCGATCCTGGAGACCCGGGATCGAATCCCACATCGGGCTCCCGGTGCATGGAGCCTGCTTCTCCCTCTGCCTGTGTCTCTCTGCCTCTCTCTCTCTCTCTCTCTCTCTCTCTCTCTCTGTGACTATCGTAAATAAATAAAAATTTAAAAAAATTTTAAAAAAAATAAATAAAATAAAATGAACAACACAAGAAACAACAGATGTTGGCAAGGATGCAGAGAAAGGGGAGCCCTCTTGCACTGTTGGTGGGAATGCAAACTGGTGCAGCCACTCTGGAGAGCAGTATGAAGTTCCTCAAAAAGTTAATGACAGAACTAACCTACAATCCAGCAATTGCACTACTAGGTATTTACCTAAAGGATAACAAAAATACAGATATGAAGGGGTATGTGCACCCCAAAGTTTATAGCAGCATTATCAACAACAGCCAAACTATGGAGAAGGCCCCAATGTCCATCGACTGATTAATGAAAAAAGAGGTGGAATATATATATATATATATATGTATATGTATATGTATATGTGTGTGTATATATATATATATATCCACACATATATATGTGGAATATTACTCAGCCATCAAAAATGAAAATCTTGCCATTTGCAATGATGTGTGTATTATGTGTGTATATGCTAAGTGAATAGCGTGTATTATGCTAAGTGAAATAAGTCAGTCAGAGAAAGACAAATACCATATGATTTCACTCATATGTGGAATTTTAGAAAAAGAATAGATGAACATATGGGAAGGGGGGAAAGAAAAAAGAGAGAGAGGGAAACAAGCCAAAGAGACTCTTAACAATAGAGAACAAATTGAGGTGGATGGAGGGAGGTGGGTGGGGGATGGGCTAGATGGGTGATGGGGATTATGGAGGGTACTTGATTGTGATGAGCACTGGGTGTTGTATGTAAGTAACAAATCACTGAATTTTACTTTAGAAACCAATATTGCACTGTATATTAAATACCTAAAGGGTTTTTTTTTTTTTTTACATTTTACTTATTTATTTCAGATAAAGCAAGTAAGAAAGCACAAGGGTGGGATAGAGGGAGAGAGAGAAACTGACTTCTCACTGAGCAGGAAGCCTAATTCAACCAGATCCCAGTACCTAGAGATCATGGATCATGGCCTGAGTCGAAGGCAGATGCTTAACCAACTCAGCCACCCAGGCAACCCTTAGCTACCTAAAATTTAAATAAATAAATGCTTAAAACTATAAAAATAACAAAACAAATAGAAAACCTATAAAATAGAGATATGTTACACTTGTGGCGTTTTTTATTTATTTATTTTAGAGAGAGAGAGAGAAAGAATGAGCTGGAGGAGGGGCAGAGGGAGAGAGAATTTCAAGCAGATGCCACACTGAGCACAGAACCTGATGCAGGGGCTTGATCCCATGACCCTGAGATCATGACCTGAGCAAAAATCAAGACACAGCCACTTCACCAACTGAGCCATGCAGGCATTTCTATTGTGCCTGTGTTTTAAAGACTCCATATCTTTAAAATAGCCATTTTCCTCAACTGATCTATGTCAACACAACTTCATTCAAAATCCCAGCAGGATTTCTTTGTATGACTTGAAATCCATAAGCTGATTCTACAGTGACATGGAAAGACAAAGAAACTAAGAAAAATAAAAACCTGAAGCATAACAACATCTGATTGTAAGACTTACTATAAAGCTACAGCAATCATGACAGGGTAGTACTAAAGAAAGGGTCATCACTGGACCTTGGAGTAGAATAAAATCCAGAAATATACCCCTACATCTAAGGTCAGGTGACAAAAGGGTAAGGGCAATTCAAGAGAGAAAGAATAGTCTTTTCAAAATATGGTGCTGGAACAATCAGATACAAAAAAGAGAGAGAAACTTTATACCTAGTACTCTACAAAAGTTAACTCAAAATTAAATATAAAACTAAATGTAAAATCTAAAACTATAAACCTCTGGGAGAATATCTATGTACTATATCTTCTACTGTCCTATGACACTGTAGAAAATTTCTCAGCTATGCTAAACACACACAATCCGTCTAAGGAAAAGTTGGTAAAACGGACTTCATCAAATTTAAAACTGCTACTCTTTGAAAGACATTCCTAAGAGGATGAAAAGGCAAACAACAGAATGAGAGAAAGTATAACAGAAGCAAGATTGGCCGTGCCACAATCAAGTTAAACCCAGCGAAATGGGACATACACGCTCAGCTTCTACTTTTGTATAGCTTTAAATTATCCAAAATAAAAAGTAAAATAAAACAACAGAATAACTCTTCTAAATACCATTCTTAGACATAGCACAGGAATACTAGAGAGGCTGAATATTAATCCCAAGTTTAAAAAAAAAAAAGCTAACAAATGTCCTATGAATATATTCTTTTGGAAGTTGGTAAATGTCATTCTCAACACAATCGTTTGTTTGGAGTTTACCTTCCTCTTTGAAGCACTTTTCTCAGTAAATCAAACTTCCAGTTTTCGGCATTTTCTGAGAAACCTTTTGTCACCTTCCCACAAGCCCACCCAAATATTTACATCTAACTGTGTCAGGAAATAGGACTCCCCATTCCATTCTCTATGACGAACCCAGTTTCCTAGTAACCCCAAAATTAAAGAAAATGGAAAGGCCCTTCCATATGAGGTATTTAAAAAGAGAGAATGGCAACAAGCATGCCATAAGAACACGGGGGGGGGGGGGGCCACAGAATAGATGCATCTGGAGCATCTTCGATAGGCCAGGGCAAGGGGGTGGGTCCCCTTTTCCATGTGCATTTTCTACTATAGGTTGAAATAATATCTAAGATTCTTCTATTTATAGGATCTCAAGGCCAAACATCTATGAATGGTAAGAGTCTCCTTTGCTCCAATGCTCCCAGGCAGTCCTGGGGGGGGGAGGGACCCCCTGAGGGTGGCAGTGGGGCTCAGCAATGGCTCAGCGCCCGCCTCCAAATGCACTCAGCAGCACTACATACTCCCCTCTCCCCACCCCACAGAGAGGCCTTCATTATTCCACCCAAGGAGCTTATGTTCTTAGGTCACGCTTCACAGTGAGCAGGCATCTCAGTTTCCCCATTTTCATTAAGTATGTTTCTGTTTACACATCGCCCTTTTTTGAAAACCTCAAAATTCTGGCCACACCGGTATGTCTGCAGCCGGGGCACACGGGCCACCACCCTGCGACCTCGGACTTGGCTTCGGAGACCACAGGTCCTTCCCCTACCTTCTGTCCCGCGATAACCACGCGATCCCCCAACCTCAGACCAAGGGACGTAAGCATCGCCCTGCTGGTGATGCGGTCGCAGCTTGGAAGCAGCGGCTTCGAGATCTCGCACGACAGGGGCGCCGCGTCCAGCAACAGCTGCTTGATTTCTTTAGCAGTGGCGGCGGCATCGGCCATCTCTAGGGGCATCTCCACAGGGTCCGGGACAACATCCGCAGGGATCTGTCCTTTGTCGTTCTACAGATGCAGAGAAATCCGTATCACCTACAGCTCGATGCAGTCAGACACATTTTTAAAAATAAAAGTCAAAAAAATTTTTGAAATTTAAAAAAAAAATTTTTTTGAAATCAAATACATTCGTCGTGTATATTTAGTCAAACGATTTACTGAACATCTACTCCATGCCAGGCACCGCTCTAAATGCTAATGACACCACGGTGAAGAGAAAAGCCCTGTCCTCAGAGAGCACACCTTCTGGGAGGACGGACAGACTGCGAACAATCAAACAAGTAAAATATATGGTAGATTATATTGATGGTGAAAAGTGGCAGGGGGGAAGGGACGGGTGGGGGAGGGACACCAGGCGAGTGGCGTGTGTGCACGCAGAGCAGCTGCAGGAGGGTGCAATGCTAAGATGCAGGTACGCAGAGGAGGCTGAGGGGTCCGGGGAGGCAGCCCAGGTTCAGGGAAGGACAAGTGCGGAGGTCATGAGTGGACAGCATGCCTGGCTGCACAGGTTCAGAGAAGGCGGGTTCAAAGACAGAGGTCATGGCACTCACTGGCCTCCCAGACCCAGATCCAAGACTCTGTCCACTGTGCCACAGCTGCCTCCACGGCTGTGGGACCTGACCTATCCTGCCCCCTCATGGAGTGACTCAGATTTCAGGAACAGAAATTACAGTTTCAATACTTCTAAAATTCAGGCTATAATCAAAAAAAGAGCTCTGGTCTCACTATAAAGGAGAGACTGCATCCTTGGATTTATCCTGCAACAAGATAAAATGGTTGTTACCAGCCCACTAATATTTCTACTAATATTTGTGTGGTGTTTATATAACCAAATCCTATCATATAAGTTGTCTCATCTGATTCGCACATCAAGAAAAAGCTTATGAATAAAACAGATAAAAACCCATGCCCACTGAGAGTTTATATTGTAGTAGGAGAGACAATAACCAACTAACCGAATAAAATACTACTAATATTTCCAGTTTGCCAATTAGGGAAATTTAGCAAGGAAAGGTTAATGACTCATTCAAAGTCATTTACATGATTCCTGGCAGAGGTGACATCTGAATCCGTGTCTATGACCCACTAGACATAGCCTTTCTCCTACTTCGGGCTATCCTTCCCTCAAACATGGTATACCTCCTCTATTATCCCTAACCAAAAAACTTAGATTTTATGAGAGAATTTATAGACTATAATCTTCCTTTAATATGATGAATCAAGATTCTTTTGCTGAGAAACTTCTTTTCCTTGTTTTCTCTGCTGATAATTATCTTCAAATGCTCCATATGGATGAAAGACTGAAGCTTTTAGAACACACTTAGTTTGCATGTGCCTCACAGTTTCTGTTTTAAAATTCAAGTCAGTTTGGTCTCAAGTAGAAATATGGCAGAAGGCATGTTACCAACTTTTTGGGATGGCGACAGGACTATTTTAAAGAATTTCAGATTTCAAAGAAAATATACAAAATATACTGAAGGTATGTATAGCACAAATATGTACTCTTGATAAAAAGATGGGAGGAATTTTTTTTAAACCTTGTACTGATAAGCCGCAAGCTATATTTACAATGACTATTTCACTTTAGTTTTTTTAAAAAGATTGTATTTACTTATTCATCAGAGACACAGAGAGAGAAGCAGAGACACAGGGAGAGAGAGAAGCAGGCTCCATGCAAGAAGCCTGATATGGGACTTGATTCCAGAACTCTGGGATCATGCCCTGAGCCAAAGGCAGATGCTCAACTGCTGAGCCACCCAGGCGTCCCTTTTTTAAAAGATTTTATTTATTAGTGAGAGACACAGAGAGAGGGGCACAGACATAGGCAGAGGGAGAAGCAGGATGCCTGTGGGAAGCCTGATGCGGAACTCGATCCTGGGACTCTGGGATCATGCCCTGAGCCAAAGGCAGAGGCCCAACTGTTGAGCCACCCAGGCATCCCTTACTTTAGATTTTTAAGTCTTCACCTTTCTAGAATGAAATATTTATATATTTTTATAAATATATCAAAAACTAAATGAAAGACTTAAACTCAAAGATGATGACACTTATGTTAATTCCTATTAAATTTGGCAACTAAAACTTCTGTTTAAAAAAATAATAAAATAAAAACAATGATGATGTCATGCTAACACAAGAAGGCTTGCTCATGGGCAGCCCAGGTGGCTCAGCAGTTTAAGCACCACCTTCAGCCCAGGGCCTGATCTTGGAGACCAGGGATCGAGTCCCACATTGGGCTCCCTGCATGGAGCCTGCTTCTCCCTCTGTCTGTGTCTCTGTTCCCCCCCCTCAGTCTGTGTCTCTCATGAATAAATAAATAAAATCTTTTTTTTTAAAGGAAGGCTTGATCATGATTAATTATGGAATTCTATTCTCTTCTAAAATTGTGGTTACCAGAATATGAACCAAGGGCAACTGCTGCCCCACATGCTGGCTGTTTTTTTTCTTTTTTTGTAAATATTAAACTTCAAAATACAATAATTATTGTTTCTGGCTTCAGGTGGAAATTTACCTCAATAGCATGCCTCACTGCATCTTACTAAATTCAAAATAGTCTCTCCACTAAGGAGGTTTTGTCAACAGTCTACTAGGAAAAGCAAAAGCATATCACCTTCACATACCAACCAAACCGCAGGATCATCCCCTAGCCTTTCATAAATGCTACTCTTTTCTTTGCCTAAAAGGTTTTTGCACCTCCCTCCTCTAACTGGCCAGTTCTCAACTATGTGTAAGTGCTCAACGTCACCTTTGCCGGAAAGCTCTCCCAAGGCTTAGAGCCCATGGCATTCTGCCCACTCCCACATCGTAACCCACTGAGTGAATACAACACACCACAGTTAAAGTACTCATCCATCCTCCCCTCTAGACTACACTCTCTTTGGAGACAAAGATTTTTATTTATTGTTGTGTTCTCCCGGTGCCCAATACACAATAGAGAAGGAGGGAGAGGGGCAGGGGGAAGGAAAGGGGAGAGGGTTAATTAACCAATGATGCGGTAAAGCAGAGGGAACAGTGGCAGAAAGAAGTAGGCAGGAGAGGGGAACTAGAAAGTAGACAGAGGGAGAGGAAAAGAGGGAGGAGGGAGACCTTTTCAAACACTGCCCAGCCCCAGCCCCGTCCCTTGAAGGGATGGCACAGACCCAATTATGACAATATCAAATCAATTAAGAACCCCTGCCAGAGCAAGTCATTGCTATTACTCTTCAGGAAATGAACATTGAGAGCCACTCTGTGAAGACAATAAAATACCAAAAGACTTGAAGATTATGAAATTCAATCCTGTGTGTTAACTGTAAACTTACTAAATTACATGACTACCTTGAAAAAATTCATTTTTTCTTTAATTTTTAAGGGTTTACTCCACCCTAAATGTGCATTTTTAAAATTTTTCTGAGATAAAATTTACTTCTAACAGAATTTAAAATATGATTTAATACAGAAATATCACTTTAACATACACATTTTAATTCGATAGCTAACTTTTTATAAGTATATCAAAAAAACTACATGAAAGACTTAAAATCAAGGATGGTGACACATTAAAGAACATTTTACTTCACTGAATGAAAAGAAATTTTATAGAGCTTATCAATATGAGGGGACTGAAATTCACTGCTAGGCCTTATATTTATTTGAGATAAACTTGATCACCATTACTCTTTATATGCAGCACAAAAACATAAATTCTTTGCTCATATTAGTCCTATAATAACATCCAGATTCAACTCTTTACTGGAAAATGATGTTAGACATTTTAATTCTTTTAAATTAATCTCTTACCCTAAATGCAGGATTCGCTCCGTGCTCTAATAAGCATCTCACAGTACTTGCACACAAGTTATACGCAGCAATATGCAGAGCTGTTCCAAAATTAAAGTCACTGCAAGTGGCATCTACATCTACAATTAAATACCACAAGTATATTAACTAAAAGTTTAAATTTAACTATTATATATAAAAGGAGACAGGCAGGATTTGGTTGTGGGGGTTTTTTTGTTTTTGTTTTTGTTTTTGGTTGGGGGGAGAGAACTTTATTAAGCCATTTATGAGACCTAAACCCACCCACTAGAAGCACCATTTCATGATGGAACTAAATTTTCATATTACAATCTGGCTTACCAATTATTTTCTTAGTACAATAAAATTTCATTATAACATGCACTGATATTATCATAGACTTTCCAACTATCACATTTGTAAAAGTAAAGATCTTAATACAATTTTTCATTACCCTCTTGCATGTATGCCATTACAGCTACAATGAAGTAGTAGGGTTTAGGTCAAGAACCAGCAAACTATGGCCCATGGGCCAAACACAACTCACCATCCATTTTTACAAATAAAGTTTTAATGGAACATGGCCATAAATATTTATTCACACGTTCTCTACAGCTAGCCTCCTACTATAACTACAAAATCCAATAGTTGCAGCGGTCCCAAAGCCTATGGTATGTCCTATCTGGCCCTTTACATAAAAAGTAGTAGGTAAAACAATACAGAATTTTCAAATCAGGAATAATTAAAGACTAAATACAGAAATGCTTACAAATCGTATTCATTCATAATACTTTATTCAGCAAAGGTATTTGGACCTCATGGTAGGAAAAAAGAATCTTGCAATTCTAAGGACATTTTAATAACTTTCAATGAATCACCATGATGCTATACTCAGACACAAGAAATCTCCTAGATCTGGGAATCTTGTTTTTCATGTTTTCTGTAACAAGGATTTCATATATCTGGTTGCATTAATCCTACCTTAATCTAAACCATACTGCCCTACGTGTCCTGCCTACAATTCCAAACAACTAAGACATACTCAGGACAAAGCTTCCTGAGTTATTAAAGACACTGTATTTTCAAGAGGCTTTCTTCATAACATCAACCTAAAATTAAAAGGTAAAAGTTAAAAATAAAATGGACAATATTACAAATGAGAGTAAGAAACAAACATTCTGGGAAATTCAGCTACTGAATCTCTAAAACAAATCTACAAATGGGGAAAACCCTGTACACTACTCACCTTTAACTGAGTAATATTACTGTCTCATTTTTTCCTCAATAGAAAACTGACCTATTTGAGTGAAAGTATCAGTGAGGGTGACAAAACATGAGAGACACCCAACTCTGGGAAATGAACAAGGGGTAGTGGAAGGGGAGGTGGGCAGGGAGTTGGGGTGATTGGGTGATGGGCACCGAGGGGGGACACTTGGCGGGATGAGCACTGGGTGTTATGCAATATGTTGGCAAATTGAACTCTAATAAAAAAAAATTAAAAAAAGAAAAAAAGAAAAAGAAAGAAAACTGACCCACTGAGAGGACCAGAAAGAAAGTCGAAATACCAGGGACCATAATTTTGACAGTCTGAATTCAATTTTAGGATATCACCACCAAAACGGGAAGGGGGAAAAAATACCCTGAATTTGTATCCTTTAATGGAATTGGAATTTTAGAACCAAATGCAATCTAAAATACTCTTTATGATTCCAATGCTTAGCTCTGACAGCTTTCCTACTCTATTTCTGGCTATTCAAGACAAAAGAATTATATGCCAAAATTATACAGATTCAATTACGCTTGATAAAAATCCATGTGATACTGGGGAATTTGCAGAGATGTAAAAAACCCAGAGAACATGACTTTGTTTTGTATCTCTCTGTAATGTCTTCTGTTTAATGACAGCAATTAGTCTTCAATAAAGATACACTAAACTATTCCTGGAAAAAAAATGGGATAAGAGGTCATATGGAACAAGATGGATCAGAAGCAAAAATCTCTTTGAATTTTAATTTTTATGCCACTAATAAAATAGTCAATCAGTAATGTCTAAAGGTGATCTTGTAGTACTTGCCTTTTGGTTTAGACGTCTTCAAAATCACTTTTATAAGCTCAGGAACATCAAAATAAGCTGCGTAATGCAGAGCATTCATATTGGTCCAGCGACTCCGCAAGCTGACGTCGGCTCCCAGATCGATGAGCTGAGTTGCAAATTTTACAGCTGTATCAATATCACCTAAAGAAAGTTTTCTAGATTATTTTTTTTTCAGTACAAACTGAAGCTCCAATGGATGACAATCTATTTTATTTAAAGAGCCAAAGCAAATACCATATGGAATATACCCACACACCTCAAAAATTTCACTTACAAGGAATGTGTTCTAAGAAAATAATCATTCTTACAGATATGGATAAATAAACACTTAGCTGTGAGGATGCTCATCACAGCATTTTTTACTATGAATAAAATTTAAAAACTGGACTACTCTATAAATAAATACAAATAAATTATTTTATCCTAAAAGTGCAATAATGTGAAATTGATTAAATTGTAAGTGATCCACATAGTGGAATACTATAAAACCATTAAAAGCAATGCATTAAATCAGTGCTACTCAGTGGACCACTACCAGTCCCAAACTGTAATTTCTCTGTCCTTTTGATAACCCTTTTCTTTTTCCCCATGAAATCATTTCTTCAGAATATATTAATTGAAATGTAATTTCATGCATTTTGAAAAACAATTGGGCTTGTATTTCATGTCTTTATTTCATTTTTCTATTTCAATTCCTTTTTTTTTTTACAAAAAGAATCAGTCTGTTATGGATTGTAGGGGGGAAAAGTCCCTCACCATCAACAGCTTAAGAAGCACTATATCAGACTACTGAAACAGGGAGAGATATTCATAATATGTAGTTAAGCAACAGAGGCAGGTTTATACAATGGTAAAGCACCGAACACCAATCTGGAAAAATATATGCATATATGTTAGATATAAAGGACTACTCCTTAGGCCTAAAGACTGAGGTCTGTGGGAACTGGGATGCTTGGGGAAAAGCTTGGATTGTCTAATCTTGCTGTAAACTCTCAGGAATGTTCTAGGGTGTTACCACTTACTCTCACCTAGCAAGAATGCAGCCAAGAAGCCTGCTCTAGAAAACGTGGGAAATATCAGGAGACTACAACGACACTCCCACACCCACACTGAGAGAAAGGTAGGTAGGGAACAAGATTTTTAGGAGGAATCAATTGAATGCCTGCCTGTTCAGGGGGTATTACATCATCGGCTAGGTGCCCCCCAGGGACTCTGGTTGGCCTAAACATAGCTTATACAAACACAAATACAGATCCTGAAGCCACTAGCAGATTCGCCACACACTTACCAATACCATGAGCTCCAGATTTGCAAGTGTAATGTAAAAGAGTCATGTCTGTCAATCCATCTCTGTCATTCACATTGCAGCCTCTCTTGAGAATCTGAGGAAACCCAGGAAAATATGATAATATAACTATTAAAAACTGATTTCAAACTCATGCTGAGAATCAAGTTAGTCAATCCTATCGGAATTAGTTCTCAATAAAATGAGTAGCTAGAACTGGCTTCTCTTAAATAAATTTTAAATTCTGCATCCAACAGCCATAATGAAAATAATTTGTCACTAGACTAAAGGGAATTCTTAAAGACTATTCCAAGCTAATCTGGCACTACAAATATGTCCCTAACTTCTCAAAGGATAAGCAAAATTGTCTTTCTACATAAGCTCTATCTTCTTACATGAGAGACAATGTCTCTCTTCTTAAAACATGATGATATGCAGGTCAAAAAAAAAAAACAGTTATTCTTTCTCCCCTCCTTCAAAAAATCAAAGATTTTTTAAAACTTTATTTAAGCCTAGATATTTACCAGACCACCCAAAAGTATAGATAAAACATATACTGGTAATCAAATCTCCTCATGAAATATATATTTTTTAAGTCTACAAAATTGGGGCACCTGGGTGACTCAGTTGGTTAAGCATTTGCCTTCAGCTCAGATCATGATCCCAAGATCCTGGGATGAGGGCTTTCTGCTTAGCGGGAAGTCGGCTTCTCCCTCTCCCTATGACCCTCCCCCTTGCTTGTATGCTCTTTCTTTCTCTCAAATGGATAAATTTTAAAAATCTTTTTAAAATTAATTAATTAATTAATTAAGTCTACAAAATTAACTTGTACAAAGAAGGAAGTATGGAAAAACGCCTGCTGCCACCAAGAATCTCTACCATGGGAACTCCAGGCATAACCAAGTGAAGAGCATGAGAGAACAGTGGAAAGAACGTACAATACCAACTCAACTGCCCCATGCAAAGCCCAGAGATACAAAGACCAACCATCAGAATCTCTAAAAGGTTTCTCATTTATCACCACCTTTCCATTCAGGGATGGGGTTTGAGGGTAGAGAGGGGAGCATCTATACAATTAACAATTCTAACAATACAAAATGGAAGAATTCCTTACCTCATTTCCAATAATGTCAATGTTTTGCTGGACTTGAGGAACCCATTGTCTTAAAATGGCAAATAATTCCGATACAGAAGTTTTAGGATCAAAGAGAATTTCCTGGCATGATGTGTCATTAGGATCAAAGAAAGAAAACTCTGTTTGAAATTGAAAAAAAAGGTGTAAATTAAACTTATTAAAAGTTCCAAATAAATATGTTGAAAATAATAAACAATAAGACCAGGGCTCAAATAATACAGATATTTTTAGATGCTAGAAAAAGTAGGTTTTCCCTTAAGCAATTTTCAAAACCAAAGTCAAGAGATCCAGAAAGTATGCAGCATTCCTGAATTGTTGTGGGAACAAGATTTCTGTGTATAACACCACATTTTATTACAGACAGAAGAAATACGTGAGCTCACCTATCTCAAATGCTAAACTTTCCAAGAACTACTTCTAAGGCACAGAAAATTTATCAAATCTTATCAATATCTTCAGTTCTCAACATAAATATATCATGAACAGTAGATTCACATCTATAATTAAACACACATAAGAGGGGGAAAATGCCAAGATATCAAGTAGTGTACAATTTTAAATACTCTTTTTACTTCTCTGTATTTGCCTAATTTTCCATAAGAAACAGGCATTACTTTTTTACCTGCTGACAAAGCATGAGAACTGCCATGCCACCTGGTAAGGCAACAACATCTAGCAATACAGAAGTGAAACCTTGGGACAGAGTGCCTGGTCATTTGGGAATTTGTATTAGTAAAAACATAGGAATGCTAGCAAAATTGAACATGATCTAAATATCTCTTAAGACTTCTCTAAGATTCACAAAAAAACTTTGGTCATCCAATGGCTAGAGAACAAAAGAGAATAGATTCTACTCTCTCTCAAATAATCCAAAAAAGGCAGGGGCGGTGGGGGGGGGGGGGTCTAAAAAACCAGAAGCACCCGAAGAAGGAAAGCATTACTGAACATTTGCTGAATGCTTACAATTTACCAAACACCTTACGAGTCCTCACAAACACCTTACCTGGGAGGTATTATTCTTCTCGTTTTGCAGGTAAAGAAACCAAAGCTCAGACCAAATAATACTTGCTCCAAATTACACAGCTAGTAAGTGGCACATCTAGGATAGAAAACCAACCAAATCTGCACCCAAAGTCTATCTTCTTTCCTCTATTATGCTGCCTAAGAGAATTCACTTTTGAAGCAGCTTTTAACAGAATACATGAGTAGTGGGATTCATGGTTTTGGGGTTTTTTATGCTGTTTGCATTTTCAGATATTTTCCAAAATTATACTATATAGACAATTCATACTTTTAGAATCAGGATAACTGAAAGGTGAGTGGAAAAGCACAAAACCATCGATGTGTATATAAAGGAGGAACAGCAGTCCATTGGGAGAGAATCAGAAATACCAAAAACTAGAATGAGATAGTACCTAAAACCTTAGACAACAGAATGGCCCTCTAGGTTCAGAAAGGAAGACTAAGAAAAGAACTGGTATCCAACATAGAGAACTACCTTGCATGGTTTTTTGAACATCACTTTGGGTACATTTCTTATAAACAGCAGCTGACTAGACAGGGTAGGGGTGTCTAGCTGATTATCTATTCAATAAATAGTTATGGATTAGTCCCTTTTCTAAGCACTGGGCATTTATAGTAGATAAATTTCTAAATATATACCTAGAAACTCTTCTGCATGTGTCCACAGGAGATACGTTCAAGAATTCTTACTCTAACATTAATTATAATGGCAAAAAAAGCCGGGCTGAAACATCTCTCCATAAAGGAATGGATAGAATTGGCATAGTCCATCTTTTGCTTTTTAACAACGAAAGAAATGAATTAGATCTCTAAATTGTGAGTTGATAACAATAGGTCTCAAAAAACATAGTGATTGATAAAATAAGCTGCAAAATAATATAATTTCTACAATTTACATAAAATTACAAATACACAAAACAATACTACATATTATTTAAGTATGCTCACCTATGTAGCAAATACATAATAATACAACCTGGAATAGTCATACTAAATATGAGATAGTGGTGCCTCTGGAGAGCAAGGGGAATAGGACCAAAAGAAAACAGAAGGAATTTCAACTTTAAGGTTTTCTTGTAACTAAAAAACAAGAGCTACAGGAAAAAAGACAAAATGCTAATACGTACTCTTTCTGATGGTGGATATGTGTGACATATATGTTTGCTACTACTATATTTTGCGCATTTTTATATGATTTCCTATTTTTTAGAAATGACAAACAATGGGAAAAGCATCCCACATACAATCTCAATAAAAGTAACAAACATGCCAATGAATGTGTGAGACTTATTTTTAAAAAATTGGATGAGGAGAGTGATTTAAATGGAGTGAGACATCGTGTCACTGAACTAAAAAATAAAATATTTAAAGCTGCCAATTTTACAAAAAGTATTTATTTAAATAATTTCAATTCTAATCAAAAACCTCACCAGGATTTATCTGTGAGAGGAGATACAAAATTATTCTATGGTTCATCAGTAGCAGAGCTTCTCAAATATTAAAGTGGACAGGAATTTCCTAGGAATCTTGTTACAGTGTAAATTCTGACCCAGTAAATCTCAAGTGGGGCCTGGAATTGCATTTATAACAGGCTCCCAGTGATGTCAATTCTACCAAACTAAGGACCACACTTTGAGCACCAAAAATCTAAAAAGTAAATGTAAGATAAATAAACAAGAATATTTGAATTAAAAAAAAATAATAACGACCTGAATAGGGAGAGGGGACAGTAGCCCAGTAAATAATAAAGCATATAATAATGTTTCAGTAATTATATACTGAGGTGATGGCAAACAGTAGATATTAAATATGACAGTATGTTACACTTGTTAAGTAGCTAACAGAAGCCAGGGACTGTACTATGCACTTTATATATTTTGCCTAGTTTAATCCTCATAATGACCACATGAGGTAAGTACTATTATTGTTCTTATTTCATCAAAAAGGAAATAGAAGGAACAAATAAGGGACAGAGAAAATAAGTAATTTGCCTAAGATCACACAACTGTTAAAAGTGTTTGAGTCAATGCTATACTACATATTAACAAATCTACTAAATCCAAAGTTTAAGCTTCCATAAAGGGGAAAGTTTTTAAAAGCTTTAATCCAAAGAAAGTGGGGAGGGGGACTGTCCCACTTCATGTCAGGATGGAGTAATGAGGACCATATAAACCCTTCTGCCTGAAACAACAAAAAACCAAAGGAAATCGATGAAATTCAGTTTTCAAGGATACTGGACATCAAGGCAATGAAAGACAATGATGATAAGAGACAGGACACAAATATGGTGGGTCTTACAATTACCCCAGGTATCTGCCTGGAGAGTTTCTAGGTCTCAGTGCAGAGAGGTGGAAACCAAGAGAAGTGCAGAAGACTCTCTGAGTTGAGACAACACTGAGAGCCAAGGAAATCAGGGGAGCAACAGTGCAAAGGGACAAGCATCAGAGAGGAGAGAGATACACAGCAAGAGAACCCAAAAACTCTATGGAGGGTTTTCTTGAATATTTAACATATGCTTATGAGGAGCACCTGAGGTAAGAGAAAGAACCATCCTAAAGGATTAAAAAGATCAGAGCCCAGTGCTCATAAAAGGTCTAAAATAGTGTCTGTTTGGATGAATGGATATAGAAGATGTGGTATACACACATACACACACACACACACACACACACACACAGGAATATTACCCATCAAAAAGAAGGAAATCTTGCCATTTGCAATGATATGGATAGAACTAGAGGGTATTATACTAAGCAAAATAAGTCAGAGAAAGACAAATATCATATGATCTCACTCACATGTGGAATTTAAGAAACAAAACAAACATAGAAGAGAAGGAAAAATAAGACAAAAACAGAGAGGGAGACAAACCCTAAGAGACTCTTAACTATAGGAAACACACTGAGGGGAGGTGGGCGGGGGATGCAGTAACTGGGTGATGGGCATTAAGGAGGACACTTGATGGAATGAGCATTGGGCGTTATATGTAACTGATGAATCACTAAATTCTACCTCTGAAACTAATAATACACTATATATTAATTAAATTGAATTTAAATTAAAAGTAAATAAAATTTAAAAAATAAAATAGTGCCAGTTTCTACCAAAAAAGACAAAACAACATTCACAGGGCACTGGGTAGAGTACTGAAGAGTGATGAATAATTAGTCCCAGATTAGCACTGCTCCAGAACCACCTAACAAATCATGAAACAAGACTTAAAAACGGTCAATCTCTCCAAGGAACTTAACTGCATCCCACAATAAAATTCAAGAATAGTTACAGGAGTAGGAAAATATCCAAGACCCAACAGGTAAATTCACAATGTCTGACATCCAATCACAGATTGCCAGGCATGCAAAGAAAGGAGAAAAGATGACCCATTTTCAGGGATAACCAACTGAAACATACCTAGAGTTGACACAAAAGTATAATTAACAGAAAGGAACATTGAAACAGCTATTCTGAATGTTCAAAAGGTTAGAGACATGGATGATATGAAACCCAAATCAAACCTGAGAGATGAAAACAGCATCTAAGATGAAAACTACACTGGATGAGATCATCAGCTGATCAGACATTGCAGAAGAAAAGATTAATGAACTTGAAGACACAGCAACAGAAACTGTCCAAAATGAAATACAAAAAGAATTTTTAAAATATGACAAAAGTATCAGTGAGCTGTGGGACAGCTTCAGGTGGTCTAATGTTCATGGAACCAGAGTGTCTGAAAGGGCCAGGGGTAAGAAAAAATATTTGAAGAGATAATGATCACCCAAACTTGATGAAAACTGAAACTCACAGTTCCGAGAAACTTCATAAACCCTTCTTCTGTTCACACAGAAAAACATAAAGAAAATTACACTAAGGAACATCATAGTAAAATTGCTCAAAACCAATGATAAAAGAGAAAATCTTAAAAGCAGCCAGAGGGGGGAAAAAGCTGCATTACATTCAGAGAAACAAAAATGATAGCAGATTTCCTATCAGCAACAATGCAAGTAAAAAGACAACAGAACAACATCTTTAGGCACTGAAAGAAGAAGAACTATTAACCTAGAATTCTATACTCAGTAAACATATTCCTCAAAAGAGAAAGGATCATAAAGATGTTCGTAGACATCTGCAAACTGCAGGCGATCCCCAAAAGCAGATCCACACTACATGAAATGTTAAAGGAAGCCCTTCAGGCAGAAAGAAAATGGTATCAACTAGAAATCCAGATCTGCACAATAAAGAATACTGGAAAATGAAAAAAAAAAGAATACTGGAAAATGGTAACTACATGGGCAAATAGGATGTGTTACTATTACTTCAATCCCTTTAAGAAGTAACTCATTCTCTAGGAAAAATAGTAACAACATGTCATAGGGATTATAACGTATTTGATATAGGTTCTGTGTAAACAGGCTCTGAGGACATTCAAAGCAAAAGATTCCAAAAATCTTTTTATTGCCTTGCAGGGTAACCACGTGGAGAATCAACACTGAACTGCACGTTTAAGCTCTGGTTTGTGCAGGTTGGTTTGTCCTTGTTTCTTGTTTTAATCTGTCTCACATTCAATGGTCCTCATTAGGCTCAGCATAAAATACAAATTCTTTACCAAGGCCTAAATAATCCTGCATGATCTGCCCCCTGCCTTCCTCTCCAACTTCCTCTCCTGTCATTCTGCCCCTCAACCACTTTGCTTCTCAGCCACAATGGCCTTCCATTAATTCTTAGGATATACCAAAGTTTTTCCCCCCAACTCTGTGCCTTTAATTTAGGATTCTTCTGCCTGGAACACTTCTCTCCAGGCTCCTCTTGTGACCAACTTCTTCTGATTCCAGATGACCACCTCATCTACAATAGACTCTGCTCCAATATCCTCTATCATAGCACCTCGTTTCTTTTCTCCACAAAATTCATTAAAATCTATAATATTCATGTTTTGTTTATTAATTTGCTTATCGTCTTTTCCCACTAAAATGTCTGCCTTGGTCACTGTGCTATCCCCAGCATCCGGGACAGTACCTAGCACTCATAATAGGCCCTCAATAAATACCTAGTAAATACAATTCAAGATGCCACTTTTCAAGGGGACACTGACTATATTGTCCTATAAGAAGGCAACAACTAGGATGAAAGGATCCAGAAATCCTGACACCGAGGCACTGATGAAGCCTAAGGAAGTACAGGCTAAATAAAAATATTCAAATTATCTCCAAATATGAAGGCTATCCTATAAAGAAGTGTGTTCCACATATCAAAAACTAGTACTGGTTGGCCAGAGTTTCACAGAGACATACTTTGAGTCTAGATACAAAAACAATTATATCACAACTAAAACCTTTTAACCATGAAATGGACTATTAGTTTCCCACTAATGAAGTTATCCAAGTGGCTGAGTGGTTATTTGTCAGAGATCCTGAAAATAGAATTTCTAGACTAAGAAGTGACTAGGGAAAGTTGACCTACAGGTACATTCTAAGAATGTATAATTCAAAGCATACAGGTAATGCTTAATTTCAGTTATACAAAGGGGTCAATAGCCATTATCATCTTACATTCAATATATTTATTCAACAAACACTGACTAAGTAGCTAATCAACAGATCACTATATTAGTGAACTAATATAAGTGATTTAATAAGATTAAAACAAAGCATGATTGATTGCTAACCCATCCCAAAGAGCTATAGTCTAGGAAAGGAAATAAGACAATTATGACTCGGGATAGAATGAAATAAGTGCCATAAGCAAGGTACAAAGTGCTTTAGTTAAGGGTTTTCCCACATAATTGATTCTGTTATATGTGAAAACAAACCCAGTCCACGTTTTGTAAAAGATGTGAATAACTCCCATGATCTAGGCACAGGTTTTATGTAATACTTTTGATGACTGCAAGGTAAGCTGCTATAGAATCTGAACTTGGAAATGAGTAATTATTAGAATGGATATGACTAAAGAGAAAAATTCTCTAATAGTTTTGTATCTACTAATATTTAAAAATTGCATTTCCAAACCAAAAAATAACAAAAAATAATAGAAACTGCATAATCTCTGCCTCCAAAGACAATTTGAAATGATGACCCAATACTTGACTTGAAAAATTCTAAATAAGCTAAAAATGTAACAAATCTATAAAATTTATCTACTGGTTTTCTTTTATTCCTTTATCAACTACCTGTAAAATACAGTTGTGGGAAAATAAGCCTAAATAGGTAAAAACTAGAGTAGTTATAAATTTACATTTTATAAAGGAGATTTAAGTGAACTGATTGAAATATGACCCAATCCCTCTCCATATTCCAGGGAAAGGTCTCACACTATCTAAGTAACATGGCTTTTTTTTTTAAGTTTTATTATATTTGTGTATACATTGTAATTACAATGGAAGACAACTGAGACAGGACCCAAATTATGCTTGCTTATGTACTGAAACACATGACTTGTTACACTGTCACCCAAATTTGGATCATTTTAGCAGTGATTATTTGGTAAGTTAGGGCCTAGCATTTCAGAGACAGCAGGGCCCTTAGAGATGGCTAGCTCACAATATTTTGTTTTGTCTTAATAAATATATTTAAGCAAGTCAGAATATTTAACCAAAATAAATTTATCAATAGCAAAAGAATGCTAGATGTCTAAGCACTACTGCCTTCTAAAAATAAGATCCTCTAAATCCATCATGGTGCTTAAAATGAACGTTTTTACATAATAAAAATGCTGACAGCAAAATAAGGCATTTAGCTTAAGACACAGAAAAGGCAATAAGCAATTGTATTTTTGAAAAAGGAAAACTAGCAATTTTATGAAAACTATGGCAAAGGGTTTTAGGAAAAATTATGAACGCAAATGCCATAAGACAAAAGTCAAGTCTCCAGGTCACAGGAAATCACACACAGCTACCTGACGTACCACAGTCCGAAGGCATGGGTGCTGCAGATATGGAAAAAACAACTGGTGTCTCAGAACCTGGAAATAAAAATGGGTATCTTCCAATCAAAGAATTTCCTTCTACTGGAAAATCTGGAAGGTCCTCTATGGTCATCTTCTAGAAAGCCACCTTTAACGAGAGGGAGAAAAAAGTGTATCTATTATACTTGTATGCAACATATAATGATTGCCTTCAATCACAAAAAAAGGCCTATTTTCTTTTAATATATAACCTATTAACTTTTTTTAAGATCTTATTTTTGAAAGGAATCTCTATATCCAACATGGGACTCAAACTTACCCCAAGATTAACTGTTGCATGCTCCCCTGACTGAGCTAGCCAGGTACCCCAATCTATTGACACTGTAAATTTCAACCTTCAAAAATCTCTTTTAGAGAGGAAGGGGAAAACAAAACTTTCTTTCAGCAAACTGTTGTTGAAGAATATATGTTGCTTCACACATCTCTTACAGACACGTAATCCTTTTACTCAAAGCTTGGGAAGTCTCAATACATAAAAAGCTATGTATTTCCCAATAATAGATGAAAACTTTTTTAAAATGCTGAGTTAATCTAAATGGATGAACTTCTCTTTACTCACAGTAACAAAGGGACATAACATTCCTTGTAGATATATCTCTATCATGGGATCTGACACAGGTTATATTATCTATCATCCAATAGCTCATGTCATGTGCTCATCATCACATGAAAACAATCTAGTTTAGGATGTTCTCATTATTTTCTGACATCCCAGAAAACCTTCCTGAAAAATCAATCACATAGCTTATACAGATATGGGTCTAAGAGCTTACTGCCATTGTTCACTTTTTACCAATGTATAAGACCTATTCAGTCTATCCGAGCAGAAGTTAGAAGGCCATGCCTTGTAAACCACATCAATTATATTACCTCTTTTTCCCAGAAAACATGAGAGCTTAGACTAAATGTGCTCTAAAGGGGGCTGCTGCCGCAGCCCAGCTCATATAGAAATGGCACAGAAGGTGGAGAAAATGTTAGTAAAACTACAAAATAAAGGTAAAAAGCATCCAATTTCTTTTGTATCAAATCTTTAAAATCTGAAATATTATGAATTTCTATGTCTGTTTTAAATATAAGCAAAAATCTGTATTAAAAACTAAATACAAATGAATTTAGACCATTTTAGTAGAAAGAATAAATCAGGATAGTTAACTGATAGCTTATGCCACCAGATAATGCCATGCTAGGTATTACTGTGTGTTCTATTAGACTTAGTTAACTAGTCCTGTCTCTAACTTAACCATCTTTACCCCCACCATAACCACCCTCCTCCGAAGAAACAGTCCCCTCTCTGAGCTAACTGGTTTCTGTCCAACTTGATTCTTGTGTTTTCTGAAGACCAGCAAGAACTGGTAAAGTGATTTCTTTTTTTTTCTCATAAAATGCATGCTTATATGATGCATGCATATTCTATATTAAAGAAGCTAATCCAGTGTTAACTATGTTAAAGGTATTCAGGTTCTCCTAGATGGTGAAGTTACTTGTCACCCAATGATTTGAATCATTTTAATAGTAACTCTGCCACATAAACAGGAAAATAACAAGGGACTAGTACCACACAGCAAGGTGATCTTCTTCAAATACTTAAATTCCAAAAAGTAACACACATCCTGAAAACAGCCGTTCTTCAATATTATGGCTTCCCAGTGCTAAAAGTTAACTCAGGATTTCTACTTGTTGGTCTCTGCTTCCTTGGCAGCGAATTGGGGCAAAATATTCTATACACGGTATGAAGCTTCCTTCAAAGTTGAGGGACACAGGCAGTGCTTTCTGCCATGGGTTCTGTCCCAGTGCTTTACTAAAAACTTACCTTTTTACACAGAAAAAAAGATAAAGTCAAGGGACAGAAACAAGGTTTAATAGCTGTTAAAGAACCACTATGTACAAGGCACCACACTATTCTAGATAGATACTTGAGAGAATACAAAAGTAACAGCCCAAGCTTGCTTGGTAGCTTGCCATCTACGAGGGTGAATAAAAATAGCACTAATAACCATAGAGGGTGAGAGAGAATGGGACACATTCCAAAACAGAAGGTCAAGGAACATTTGCCATGGGCGCTCCTGATGATCAGAAATGGTACAGTGAAGAAAGCTTTGCCGGAGATGGGTCTTGAAAGATGAATGGGCAGAAACCAGGGCAGAAATTTAAAAGAAGAGCATGTTAAAGGAACTATAGGCTGGAACTTGGGCACATCAAGGCACAGTGTAGGTGGTAAGGCTGTAACTTTTCTTTTAGAACTACACTTGGGAGTATTTTATATACTTGATCAAAGACCAAACCACTTAGGTCACCTGGGTGGCTCAGTGGTTGAGCATCTGCCTTTGGCTCAGGTCATGAATCCAGGGGCCTGGGATGGAGTCCCACATTAGGCTCCCCATGGGGAGCCTGCTTCTCGATCTGCCTGTATCTCTGCCTCTCTCTGCGTCTCTCATGAATAAATAAAATCTTTAAAAAACAAAGACCAAACCACTTAACTCCATAAGCACTGGAACCCCCTGATTTTTTAAAAGGAGAGTTTCCTGATTCAAACTGTGTTTTAAGAAGATTAATCTGATGACAATCACACTTTGGAATTCAGTCATGTTTTTATATTCCTTTTTTTTTTTTTAGACTTTATTTATTCACAAGAGACAACAAGAGACAGAGGAGAGAGAGAGAGAGAGAGAGAGAGAGAGAGAGAGAGGCAGAGACACAGGCAGAGGGAGAAGCAGGCTCCATGCACGGAGCCCGACATGGGACTCAATCCCAGGTCTCCAGGACCACGCCATGGGCCAAAGGCAGCGCTAAACTGCTGAGCCACCCGGATTGCTCATATTCCTAATTCTCCAACAATCATACTTTGGAACTCAGTCATGTTTTTTATATTCCTAATCCCTATATTAAGTGGCTATCTTTCTGAGCTGGTCAAGAGGATGCCACCTTTAAAAACCTCCCTTTCAAAGAGCAGAGTTTCTCACCCAAAAATGTTTTTTGAAAGTGATCCTGAGACCACCTGTCATTTCTGTGTAGGCTGTTGAGATCCTTAAAGAACTGTATATTGCACAACTGTCACCTGCCACAGGAGCTAGATTAGTGTCTTACACATATTTAATAATTAAATCTTAGATTCAAGGTAGAAAGATGATTCATTCAACAAGATATAATAAATTCATTTTACATGCTAAATACTTCAAGCCCAGAGAAGCTACAATATTACCTGATCACTGTACTGAACATTCTTTGTACTTTGTGTCTCCATTGCATTTTTCCCTAGTCCCATTTCCTTTTCTTCAAGAAAAACTCAACAGGGATGCCTGGGTGCCTCAGTGGGTGGTTGAGTGTATGCCTTCAGCTCAGGGAGTGATCCTGGTCCAGGGATCGAGTCCCGCATAGGGCCCCCTGCAAGGAACCTGCTTTTCCTTCTGCCTATGTCTCTGCCTCTCTGTATCTCTAATGAAAAAAATCAATAAAATCTTTTAAAAAGAAAAACTAGCATTCTACCTTTTGCCCCACTTAGGAAAACTTCACACCTCTAAAAACTTTGATAAAGTTTTAGGATCCTTACTGAAAGCGATCTGGATCTAATGATCTAAGACACCTAGGATCCTGATCAAACTCAGTCAAACTAGAATCAAATAAATCAAAATTTTATACAGGAATCCCACCCGCCTCTATACCTCAAATCAGCTCTGAAAAAAAGCAACTTGTAACATGGCTCTAATATATATGACTTTTTAAGGCTTCCCAGCCCATGCCCTAACACAGAATGGTGGTGAGTGTAGATGCCCACTAACTTCTTCAAAGTGGTTCAGGGCTAGTAGGCCTCACTAAGGAACCTCACTGAAATCAAGAGAAAGTCTCAATTTTATTTGGAATATGGTTCAAGGGGGAGCATCTTTAAGCTACTCAACTAAGAGGATATCTAAGCTGTATCCACACATGTTCAAATCATGGGGCCCTTCCATTCAATTTCATATCATATCTTGCCAGGAGTCTTTATGTTCATTAGGTTCCAGGAAAAAGTGCTATAACCAAAATAAGCATTTAAATCATATCTCTAAGTATCCTTTAAAAATTAAAAATAGAAAAAAATTTAAAATAGAATTACAATATGACCTAGTGATTCCACTACTAGGTATTTACTCAAAGAAAATGAAAACAGGGATCCCTGGGTGGCGCAGCGGTTTGGCGCCTGCCTTTGGCCCAGGGCGCGATCCTGGAGACTCGGGATCGAATCCCACGTCAGGCTCCCGGTGCATGGAGCCTGCTTCTCCCTCTGCCTGTGTCTCTGCCTCTCTCTCTCTCTCTCTCTCTCTATCATAAATAAATAAAAATTAAAAAAAATATATTTATAAAAAAAAAAGAAAATGAAAACATTAATTCAAAAAGCTATATGCACCCTATGTTTATTGCAACATTATGTACAATAGCCAAGATATGGTAGCAACCCGAGCAACTCATCCATAGATGAATGGATGAGGAAGATGTGGGATGTGTTTGGGGGTGGGGGAGGGGAAATATTACTCAGTCATTGTTGCCCTTTGCAACAATATGGACGGGCCTAGAGGGTATAATGCTAAGTGAAATAAGTCAGAGAAAGACAAATGTCATATGATTTCACTCATATGTGGAATTTAAGAAACAAAAAGAAGGAAGGAAGGAAGAAAGGAAGGAGAGAGGGAAGAAAGGATGGACGGACTCTTAAAAACAGGGAACACTAGTGGTTGTTAGAGGGGACGTGAGTGGGGGGTGAGTGAAAGGGATAAAGAATATTAAGAATACACTTATCGTGATGAGCACTGAGTAATACAGCGATTGTTAAGTCATTTTACTGCATACCTGAAACTGATACAACACTGTGTTAATTATACTTCAAAAAAAGATAAGAAAAAAATCTGAAAATGTCACATCTCCAGTTACCCCATTTATGTGTTACGTACACACATCTATTCAATCACTAAACAGGTATTTACAGTATTTGATGCTTAGTTGGCTCTGAGCCCTAGAAAGATTAAAAAAGACACCTGCCCCCAAGAAATTCATTAAGTCACTCAACAAATACTAACTCCTAGGCTAGGTATAGCAATGGTATGCCCTTGTCTCACATGGATTAGGGCCTAGTATAGGACTCCTATAAGAAAACTGTAATTACTGTATAGTTGTAACAAGTGCTAGGTTCAAGAAGCCCAGTGAAAGCTTCCTGAAGGACTAAGAGTTTATATCTGCACTGTCCAAGCAGGTAGCTACCAGCCACATGTGGCTATTTACATTAAGTACATCAAGTACTCAAAAGCCACACATGGCTAGTGGCTACCCTGCTGAAACAGTGCAGAAATACTTCCCTCCTTGCAGAAAGTTCTACTGAAAGAAAACAGTGCTGTTCAAACTCCGGAAGAGAAAAATAAACAAGAAACAAAGGTTAACAGACAAAGCAAGCCAACAGCAGCACAGTTAATTATACATAATTAACATGGGAACCACAAGCCTACAAGTCACCAGATATTTGTAGGTTTAAACAGAGAGTTGATTCTATAACATAAAGATCACTAGTGCATGTTTCAATTATAGAGTCCTTATAAACAATGAAAGACACCATATAAATATCACTTTTTTAAAAGGCCTGCTAGTGAAAACTGTATCCGGTAAATCTGAAATATTCGAAATAAATACTACAAATAATATACCACTTGCTAAATCTTCTATAAAATTGAGATAAAAATATGCCTTCCACATCAAGATCTAATCTTACAGCACACTTAGTCCATTATCAAACGAAAGTATCAACAATGCACATCAACGTTAGTAAAATAAGATAGAACCGGGAGGGTTCCCCATAATAAAAATGAAGAAAGTTAGACTTCTACCATTTACAGCTCTCTGCTTTCTATCCATAGTTGCTCCACGTCCCACACCACCTGACCTTCCGCCATTTAGACGAACTTGCTTTAAATTTTGCAGAAGGCTCATAAGTGACAAGCGCCAGTGTGAAAATGAAGTACAAGTAATTGGGGGATGTTTCTTTATTGAAATATTTCAAGGGCACCGATTGATACTATGATGTTGCTACAAACTGATAAAGCGCAGCTTAGCTGGGAACACAGAGTAAGTTAGTAACCCATGAGAATATCATCCTCTGCTACATATCAAAACATTGTCTCCGAGTTTAAATCCAAACTGCCTCTCTAGTCTCTGGGTGAATGAACGAGCTGACATCTAAAACAAAGCTGACGTTATGAACCCATCAATCTAATCTACAAGGATGAGGGTCTAAAACCACGTGTGTTTAGGGCAGGTCTCGGCGCCAAGTGCCCCCCCCCCCGCCGCCCCCAACTTCCCTTCCCAATTCCCACGATCTGGAATTAAGGAATCTCGGACTACGGCAAATGCCTGGAAGCAAAGTCATCTGGTTCAGCGTCGTGTTCCCCCTGGCACGTTAAGAAACCCAAAAGGTCTCAAACAATTTCGGAAGCAAGGGGGAGGCACGAGGGGTGTGCGGAGGCTCGCCCCGGGACGAGCAAGGGCGGCGCAGCGCGCGCAGCGCAGGGGCGCGTGGGGCACCCCCCCAGGTGCCAGGGCGGCCGCGGGTCGCACCCCCCCCCAGGTGCCAGGGAGGCCGCGGGTCGCACCCCCCCCAGGTGCCAGGGCGGCCGCGGGTCGCACCCCCCCCCCAGGTGCCAGGGCGGCCGCGGGTCGCACCCCCCCCAGGTGCCAGGGAGGCCGCGGGTCGCACCCCCTCCACCAGGTGCCAGGGAGGCCGCGGGTCGCAACCCCCCAGGTGCCAGGGGGCCGCGGGTCGCACCCCCCCCAGGTGCCAGGGGGCCGCGGGTCGCACCCCCCCCAGGTGCCAGGGGGCCGCGGGGTGGCACCCCCCCAGGTGCCGGGCAGAGCGGGGGCCGCAGCCCCGACACCGCGCCGCACCTGCTTCCTCCGAAAGTTAAGCCGCCCGCGAGCGGCGGAGGGGGCAGCCCAGGTCCCCGAGGGTGGGCCGCGCCGCCCCAGGGAGGCCTGCGGGAGCCCGCGGCACCGGCCTCCGCGCGCAGCCAGCCCCCCTCGGGCGCCCGCGCCCCTCCCCCGCGCCCGGCCGGCCCGAGCCCCCGCGCGCTCCCGCCGCACCTGCTCCCCGGTCCTGTCGGGACGGCCGGCGGCGAGCGCAGAGGCGCGGAGGCCAGGGAGAGGCGCGCTGCCCCGCGCCGCGACCGTGTCCAGCGGCCGCCGAGCTCCCGCCGAGCTCCCGCCGAGCTCCCGCCGCGCCGCTCCTCCGCCTCGCCCGGCCCCTCCCGCCGGCCGCCTCCGCGCGCGCCGAGCCGGGCCCCACGCGGGGTCGGCGCGCGCGCAGTGCAGGAGCCCGGCCGCGCGCAAGCCTCGGCCCCAGCCCCGCGCACGCGCCGGGACGGTCGGCACTCGCGCGCCTCCCGCCTGCGCCCCCGGGCGCACGCAAGGTGGGGCCTCCAGATCAGGATGGTCTAGGGGCCAAGCTTGCGTGGAGGTAGTGACGCCCCGGTATTTCCCCGCAGCTGGAGGGAGGCCCTGGGAGCAACCCCGCGGCGCCCGGGGCCGCGAGGAGGTTGGGGGCAGCAGCCCGGGGCGCGCTCTCGGCCTCCTCCAGGAGAGCCCCTGGCCAGGCCCTGCGGCTGCAGAGGCCCCGCGGACTTCCCCAGGGCGGGGCTGGCGTTTTACCTGCTCGGGCTTCCCTGGGTCTCACCCGGTGCTTGTCCCAGAGTAAGCTCATCGGCCAATGAACCTGTTTGGGGGTCTTAAACCATAAAATGCAAAGTCGATAGTATATACCCAGGCTGAATAATTCCACCCAAAGGTGTCAGTGTAGAGGCAGAAGAGGGGATTAAGTTGTCATCCCAGAACTTTATTTCCCCTACTGCTTTGTTCATTTTTCACCTTCTTCTCTCTTGGTCCCTGTCTCCATCCCCCAAGAGCCAGAAGGTGATGATGACGCTGTGACAACAGACATAAACGCTGACATCCTGGTTCTCTGTCATCTAAGTGAAGAGAAGGTGTTACTTGACACTTAATGAGTCCATTGTTTCCTCCCGACTAGGTTTAGAACAATGAATCACTAGTGTTCCACCGTAGCACTCTCTCTGAGGCCTTCTCCTTCTGGCTCTGATATACAGATTACTACACTGTACTTCTGTGGTCACCAAGCACAGTGCCTGGCAATAGCAGATATTGAATGAATTAATGTCTGTGTCTCTGCAGGAGCAAAGGTAAGTGCTGGGGGCACACCAGAGCATCATTTCCTGTTAAAATCACTGATTCCTGGGATCCCTGGGTGGCGCAGCGGTTTGGCGCCTGCCTTTGGCCCAGGGCACGATCCTGGAGACCTGGGATCAAATCCCACGTTGGGCTCCCGGTGCATGGAGCCTGCTTCTCCCTCTGCCTGTGTCTCTGCCTCTCTCTCTCTCTCTCTCTCTCTCTCTCTCTCTCTCTGTGACTATCATAAATAAATAAAAAAATTAAAAAATAAAATAAAATAAAATCACTGATTCCAGGGACTACACAAGGCCCCCTTCCAGTTGCTTGGGTCTCCCTTACAACATCATTTCATCAAATGACTATAGTTGAATGCTCCCTGTAACCAGGAACTCGCTTCCTTTGAAAGCAGTCATTTTGTCGTCGATCATCCTTGTCGACAGGTCTTTCCTACCTTGAGCTAAATCAGCTCTCTTCATCTCCTCCTTACTGAGTTTCTAACCTGGGGATCTCCAGATCACGTCTGGCTCCAAACCAAGGTATCCAGGACAAGCATTCTCTGTGTCTTAGACTGCTCCTTATAAGACATGATCAAGATCCCACTCACCAGCATGTTAAAGGACTCTTTATGGATGCACCCCAGCTTGTCTAGAGTTCACAAATGAACAAGACTGTCTGTTGCATGCAGAGGATAGAAACTTTCACCTCTTTCTAGGTCCTGTGCTTCTTTTTTTTTTTTTTTTTTTGGTCCTGTGCTTCTATTAGCATAGCTCAAAATATCAAAATAGTTGTTTGCAGCAGTCACATTACATTGTTCAATCAGGTGGGGCATACTGTCATCTGAAATCTGTAGGACTTTTGCAATATTTAAACACCATGACCATCCCACAGAGTCCCTGGTCAGCAGCCAGCTCCACTGTCCCTGCAAGTTCAACATCTTCATGCACTCTTGGGGATGATAATGTGACACAGATGCTTCCTCTCTTTGGCAGTTCCACCTCCCTCTCCCTGCTCTCATCTTGCTATTCTTGTCTGGCCCCACCACCTCTTTAACTGGTTAGAAGAAGAAATGCAATCTGCCTTTGGTTGGCTTTCAGCAACTGTAAATGAGTCCTATTGTCAGTGAGCCACAAAAAACCCTAAAGTTCTGTATGTAATAGAAGATACTATTGGTGAAGTTTCCAGAGGTATACAGTTCACTTTTATTGCTGATTTAAATTATCCCTCTGAGATACCACCATTAGCAGGTGACAGGGTGTGGATAGGTGAGTTGTTTTTAACTGCTGTTAGAACCAGCCAAGTTACTAGCTTTTTCTGCTACACCCAAATACAAAATAGTAGAGAGGTAATTTCCCAGGATACCAAGCCACTGGGCAGAGAGTCTCCTACTCACCTGGTTGCCTTTATCCAAAAAACTGAATTTACACCATAAACCATCATCAAGGTGGTTTATGGGGTAATGTTTCTGAGAATACCCCATGGGCTCACACGGGTATGAGCAGGTATTGCTCATTTAACAAGAGTTGGACCAGGCAGTGATATAGGACCAGAACCTGGAACTTGAACCATCTGTTGGGATGAGAAGGCACATGGGGATATGGTCCAGCTGGGCCTCCTAAGACACAATTATATCTGAAGGCATGGCAATGTTCCTGGACGATGAAGCATAAACCACAGTCCCAGGAGGTGATCAGCATTGATGATCAGCACCAATGTGGATAAGGAGCATTACTGATTGACTACTACATGGCCCTTTACCTATGGGATTTTATTTGCATTCACTTTACAAAAGAAGAAGCAGACTCCAGGAGGTTGTGAACTTGCTCAATGTACCCTGGGGTGGGAAAAGATTCAAACCTAATTCTGCCTGATATAAAGTCCTGTATTGATCCCCTATTTTGTATTACCTGCACAGCATATCCTTTTGGGCATTCAGGACTCAGAAACGCTGTGTGAAACAGCATGGATCATTCAGAAATTCAGACCAACAGAAAGCATCAAAAAGGCCTCTCAGCAGCTAACAGGACCCAAGCCATGAAAAGAGTTGGAGACATAGGCAAAAAGAAGACCAAGTCACTGCACTTATGTGGACTGAAATATCAGGCAGGATACTGTATCATTCACAGGAGAAGAAAACAAGGACTCAGTTTCCAGAATCTGGTCATACACGGCATGAGGACCACAAAAGATATTCAGCTATCAGAACTGGGGTGTCAAATTGGAGCCCGACTAGCAGAAGTAGTTAAATGCAAAATATCAGAACACTGGGTAGAGCCCCTAAAATCTTTATATTTGCAGATGATATGATCATCAGCATAGAAAAGCTAACAAACTCAACTATTAGCAGTAATATGTGAGTTCACTAAGGTTGCCAGGTACAAGATCAATTGCTAAAAATAGTTTCCTCTACGTCAGCAGTAAGCAACCAGGAAATACAATAGACAATAAGATTCACAATGGCAATAAAACTCTAAAGCATAATATCCAGGAATTAACCTGACAGCTTGCAAGAACTTTATGGAGAAAATGTTAAAACTCTAAGGATATAAAAGAAGTTTGAATAAGTGAAGATATGCCATGGATAGGACGTCTTGAGGTAAAAATCCATTTAATTTCTAAATTCAGTGTTACATAAACCAAAATTCCAACAGGAACTCAGATTTTATGGAAGTTCAATAAATGTATAAAATATATAAGGAAAAAATAAAGTGTTTAATAGTTAATTAAGTCAGTTTTGAAAAGCAGCAAAAAGAGGAAAGAGGAAACCTGCTCTGCCAAATATTGTTAGTACCACATAGTGATAAAAAATAATGTGGTCCTAGTACAGGAACAAATAGAAGAGTGAAATAGAGAACCCAAAGGCAGACCCATGAGACCTCAACATATAAATGTAGTACCACACATCAATGAGAAAAACATACATTATTTAGAAAATGTTGGGGAAACTGGCTTAGTTATATGTGCACCATATGCAAAGGTAAACTCCGGTGAATTAAGAGCCTACATTTGAAACAAAGAAAAGAAAATGTAGGTGAATATCTTTATGAATATAGGGTAGAGGTTTACTTCATAAAACAAGACTGCATGGGGTACCTCCATGGCTCAGTTGGTTAAGTGTCTGCCTCTGGCTCAGGTCTTGATCTCAGGGTCCTGGGATCAAGTCCTGTGTTGGGCTCCCTGCTCAGCAGGAAGTCTACTTCTCCCTCTCCCTCTGCTTGCTCTCTCTCTCTCTCTCTCTCAAATAAATAAATAAATAAATAAATAAATAAATAAATCTATCTTTAAAAAAAAATACAAGACTGCAAAAGCCCAAACCTTAAAACAAAAGGCTGGGAGATTTGACTACATCACAATTAAGGCTTTTCTCCTGTGAAGAATACCATAGAAAAAGTTAACAGCAGCTGACAATTTGGAAGAAGATATATGATATGTTCAAAAGCAGCTAGGGATTAACTCTGAAATATGTAATGGAACTTTTGCAAGTCAACAAAAAAGTCAGAAAATCCAATCTAAAAATGAGAAAAGGATAGAAATTGGCAGTTCACAGAGGAAGAGCTGGGATAGCAGACAAGCATAGGAGAGATGCCCAAACCCAGAGAGAATAGAAATGCAAACAGTATGGTACTACCTATAGCCGCTGGGATGCTGCTATATTGAAAAAAACCACTCTCAGGGTAGGGGATGGGGCAGTGCTAATTTTTAGTGTTTACCAACTTCCATAGTGCAAAAACTCTCACCCCTCCTGATTCCATGCTACCAGCATGAGGCCATTGAACAAGAAGTTCAGAAGAAATGTGTCCAGTCTGCTCTCATGAGCCAGTTCCAACAACCCCTGCTTCACCCATCAATCTGGCAAAAATTAGTAAAATAATCCCAAATATTGGCAAAAATATGGGGAAATGGGAATCCTCCTGCACCGTTGATGGGAATTTAAACTGGTAAATACAGTCCATAGAGCAATCTGGCAGTATTTACAGAAAAAAAATAGTATCAGCATGCCTTATGACTCAGCAATCTAGAGATATGTATGCCTCAGAGAAACTGCAATCTTCTGGGTTTTTTTTTAAAGATTCATTTATTGGGGCACCGGGGTGACTCAGTGGTTGAACATCTGCCTTCGGCTCAGGTCATGATCCTGGGATCCTGGGATCGAGTCCTACATCAGGCTCCCCACAGGGAACCCATTTCTCCCTCTGCCTATGTGTCTGTCTCTCATGAATAAATAAATAAAATCTTTTTAAAAAAAATTCATTTATTTATTTTAGAGAGAGAGCTCAAGCAGGAGGAGGGGTAGAGAGAGAGGGAGAAGTAGACTTCTTGCTGAACACAGAGCCCAACACAATGCAGGGCTCAATCTCACAACCCTGAGATCCTGACCTGAGTGGAAACCAAGAGTCGGACACTTAGCTGACTGAGCCACCCAGGTGCCCTGTTTGTAACCTTCTTCAGGTGACTTCCAGGAAGCCATTCTCTCATTTACTAGATGATCTCATCCAATCCATGGCTTTAAATGCCGTGTCTATTTTCATGATTCCAAAATTTCTATCTCTAGCCCTGAACGTCAGACATGTATCCAACTGCCTATTCCACATCTAATCTGTAGCGTATCATAAGCATCTCAAATATAGCATGTTTAGAATAGAACCCTTCCCCACAACCTTTCCGTGTCAGTAAATGACAGCTTGATTCTTCCGTTTGCTCACTGGAGTCATCTTCCTTCCCTTCATAGTTCTGGATTTCCCAAACCAAGTCCCATCCCCCATTTATTTATTTATTTATTTTTTAAAGATTTGATTTATTTATTCATGAGAGACAGAGACAGAGAGAGAGAGAGGGAGAGATACAGGCAGAGAGAGAAGCAGGCTCCACGCAGGGAGCCCGATGGGGGACTTGATCCTGGGACTCCAGGATCACGCCCTAGGCCGAAGGCAAGCGCTAAACTGCTGAGCCACCCAGGGATCCCCGAGACCAAACTTTCTATTATGTAACACAAAGGCTCTTGGCTCTTTATGATCTGTCTGCTGGCTTAGCCCTAAGCAGGGCCAGCACATGTCCTGGAAAGACCCCAAGAGCATACACCTTATTTAGGCTTTGTTCAACTGCTGTTGTGGGGGAAGCAACCACAGACAAAATGTAAACAAGGCCTGGCCCCATTTTTTTTTAAAAAAAAAAGCTCATGACATCATTTCTTTTTATTTATTTATATATTTTTAAGGATTTTTGTTTATTATTTATCTGAGAGACAGCACAAGAGAGCACAAGCAGGGGAGCTGCAGAGGGATAGGGAGAAGCCAACTGTCTGCTAAGAGGGAACCCAATGCCAGGCTCGATCCCAGGACCCCAGAATCATGACCTGGACAGAAGGCAGATGCTTAACCCACTGAGATGCCAAGGTGTCCCTACCCCTGACATCATTTACTGATGAAGAAATTTATCAATACCACTAAAGTCCTTATAAATCAATAGTCACCAGAGACTCCAGGAAGTTCCTACTGCTGTGACCCAGGGTCACTTCCCTCTGACCCAGCTCTTTTTCTTTCTCAGAGCTTCAGGTGGGGACAAGCCTTATTATCTGAATCCATGTTCTCATTCCCAGTTGCATGTTTGAATGTCCTGAATATCTTTCACAAAATAAACCTTAGAGACTCCCTCATATATTCTAACTCAACTGGCCTAATGTAGAGTCTCTTCTTAATCTAATTCCCCAAAAGACACTAACAAGTGAGGGTTTCAAACTCGACTCATTCCTGAAGCAGGTCCTCCAGTTGATGCCACTCCCAAACACCACATGACACAACCACATCTTTAAAAAGTCTTCCTTATGGGCCAACGTAAAGGAAGAAGTACAAAGGGAGTGCTTCATGGCATCAGTATTAAAACTGTCAGTCCAAGAACTAAATTTTTCACACTGGCTGCTCAAAGTTTGGGCCACCAAGACACTTCTAGAACCATCTCTGACACATAGTAATGGCATGAAGACAGTGTCCGCTAAGATGCTAGTTCCAATGTCCCCAACCCCCCCCCATTGAAACATACTTTAACCAAGCCTCTAGATATAAATATCATTTTATAGAAAATGTGAAGCATAAAGGAATATCATAAACAACACCATGAGGATATGATAAGCCAAATCCAAAACGTAGGAACTTCTACAGGGCAAATAACCTATTCCTACAATCAAAAAGTAACTAAGGGAAACTGGTATAGATCAAAAGAGATAAAGAGCTCTATCCACAACCTATAATGTGTAGAGCATTTGGATCTGAATGCAACAAAATGTAAAAAAAATTCTTGAGAGGAGCACCTGGGTGGCTCAGTGGTTGAGCATCTGCCTTTGGCTCAGGTCATGATCCAGGGGTCCTGGGATTGAGTCCCGCATCAGGCTCCCTGCTGCCTCTGCCCCCACCCCCACCCCCGGCAGGGAGCCTGCTTCTGCCTATGTCTCTGCCTCTCTCTCTGTGTCTCTCATGAATAAATAAATAAAATCTTAAAAAATTCTTGAGAGAATTGGGAGAAAATTAGCCTGAATTGAACATTAAATTATATCAAGAAATTCTTGTTAATTCCTTTAGGTATAAAAATAATATTGTGATCATGTTTTTATTAAGAAGTCCTTATCTGGGATCCCTGGGTGGCGCAGTGGTTTAGCGCCTGCCTTTGGCTCAGGGCGCGATCCTGGAGACCCGGGATCAAATCCCACGTCGGGCTCTCGGTGCATGGAGCCTGCTTCTCCCTCTGCCTGTGTCTCTGCCTCTGTCTCTCTCTCTCTTTCTCTGTGTGACTATCATAAATAAATAAATAAATAAAAATTTAAAAAAAGAAGTCCTTATCTGTTAGAGATTCATACTGAAGTATTTATGATAAAATGTTTAAGGGGCAGCCTGGGTGGCTCAGCAGTTTACGCTGCCTTCAGCCCAGGGCCTGATCCTGGAGACCCAGGATCGAGTCCCATGTCAGGCTCCCTAAATAAAGCCTGCTTCTCCCTCTGCCTGTGCCTGTGCCTCACTCTCTCTCTCTCTCTCTCTCTCTCTCTGTGTGTGTGTGTGTGTGTGTCTCATGAATAAATAAATAAATCTTAAAAAAAAAAAAACTTTTAAATGTTTAATGTCCAGGATTTGCTTTAAAGCAGCCCACTAAAAATAAGCATGTCATGGAAAAGCAAATTAGTCCAACTAGTATGGAAAATAATATAGAGGTTCCTCAAAAATTTTTAAATAGGTTTACTATACAATCCAGCAATTCCACTTCTGGGTTTATCCAAAGAAAATGAAAACAGGAGTTCAACAAGATATCTGCACATCCATGGTTTTTGTAGCATTATTCTCAATAGCCACAGGATGGTAACAACCCAAATGCCCATCAGTGGATGAATGGATAAAAAAATGTGTGATACATATACACAATGGAATATTATACAGGCATGAAGAAGGATATCCTCCCCTTTGCAACAACAAGGATGTTACACAAAAATTTGATTACACAAACTCAGTCAAACAGAAAAAGATAAATGCTGTATAATATCAGTTTTATGTAGAATCTAAAAAAGTTAAAACTATAAAAATTAGAGACTACCAGGGGCTAGAGTGGGGGAATAAGAGTGATGGTGTTTAAAGACACAAACTTACAATGAATAATAAATAAGTCTTAGAGTTCTAATATGCAATGTAATAAATATAGACAATAATATTGTCTGTAAGTGTGTAATGTGACAAATATCATTATATTGGCAATCATATTATAATATATAAATGTATCAAAATAATACAGTATACAACCTAACACAATGTTACATGTCAAATTTATTCAATTTAAAAAGTATGTGGGATCCCTGGGTGGCGCAGCGGTTTGGCGCCTGTCTTTGGCCGGGGGCGCGATCCTGGAGACCCGGGATCGAATCCCACGTCGGGCTCCCGGTGCATGGAGCCTGCTTCTCCCTCTGCCTATGTCTCTGCTTCTCTCTCTCTCACTGTGTGCCTATCATAAATAAATAAAATTTAAAAAAAAAATTTTAAAAAGTATGTGTATGGTGGGAGGGAAAAATGAAACAAGAATGACAAAATATTGATCATTATTAAAGCTGAATGATGGGTATATTATTCTTTCTTCTTTTGCATAAATTTGAAATTTTTTCCATAATAAAAAGCTTCAAGAGAGAAAGCTTTAGAGGGCAGGAATTTTAGTTTATTTCTGTCAGTGCTGTAACCTCAGTACCTAGAACAATACTTGGCAAATTCAAGAAGTATTTGTTGAATGGATAATAATACAAATTCAAGAAGTATTTGTTGATAGAAGGGCCTGATTCTTTAAGATTTCTGTCTCAGTAAAGATATAACTATTATGTCCAAGGAGTTTAGAAATCACAGAAGTTGCCTGTGTATCACGTGCATGCACACACTCTAAAATAGGAAGCATTCATACATCACCAAAGCTCCATCAAGTTCTTTCCACCAGCTGCTTACAAAACCAATACAGTTTCATCCCTGTTCACTGTAAGCCATCAGCTGCTTAATAGCATCTTGATTAAGGGTTGAAAGAATGTCAGACCCACTGGAGCTTCCCCCTTGGGTAGAGAACAGTTTGCATCATGTCAACAATGGAGCAAATGACTTACCTAACAAAGAAAGCCATTGGCAGACCAATTAGCTGGTACTGAGTCATGAGAAAGTCTCCTTTGTGACAAAACCTGCATTGATAATAAGATGGGTTCTGACATTCCTCATCTAACCATATTTGCAACAGCAGGGAACAGTTAAGGCAAAAATAAATGTGAATTGTATTTTTAGATTCTCATGGGGTTCAAACCAAGAAGAATAAGTTACAGTCTATCTTTTTAGGGCCCATCAAAAAATCATGTGCAATACCATTATTATCATCAAAATAATCAAAACCATAAGCACTGAATGACACTTAGGCAACCAAATTGCATATTGTCCATCAAATCACCAGAAATAAACTGAATGCCTCCCAGCTGAATGGAAGTATAGACTCTACCACAGTATAAGACTCACCCCATGTTTTTTAGGATAAGAGAAAGAGAGTTGAGGCTGCAATCATGTCCAACCTTGAGTGAGCCTTAGTTTGCTCCTTTGTCAAATGAGATCAAAAATACCTGCCTTGAGATGCCTGGGTGTTTCAGTGGTTAAGCATCTGCTTTTGGCTCAAGTCATGATCCTGGGGTCCTGGGATCAAGTCCTACATCAGGCTCACTGCTCCCTCTGCCTATGTCTCTGCTTCTCTGTGTGTCTCTCATGAAGAAATAAATAAAATCTTAAAAAAAATAAAAATAAAAAAAGAACACCTGCCTCCAGGGCCCCTGGGTGGCTCAGGTCATGATCTCAGGTCATCTGCTTGAGATTCTTGCCTCTGCCCCTCCCCCCACTCATATGCTCTCTCTCTCTCTCTAAAATAAATAAAGTCTTAAAAAAAAAAAAAACACCTTTGTCTAAGTGTCATGCATACAAGGCCTGATGCCAAGGGAGCTCAGTAAATACCTAGGTGAAAACTATAGCATGTGGCCATGAAACATGAGCGTGAGAAAAGAACACCAACAACCTGCCAAAGAAACACTGTTAGTATTAGGGATTTCCCAAGTGGAAGAACACATTGCTAGATGGGGTGATCAAGCAAGGCCTCAAGGAAGAGATATACTTTGAGTTAAGTAGGGAGCATTATGAGCTCCAGTTATATAAATGAGGAGCTAGCATTTACTGAGGGTTTAATAGTGCTGTGCATTGTTCTAACCACTTTCATGAATTATTTTACTCCTAAAGAGAAATATCTTGGTTTCTGTTCAGGTCGTGATCGCTGATTCCTGATCTCAGGGTTGTGAGAGGGAGCCCCACATGGGGCTCAGTCTGATTAAGGTTCTCTCCCTCTCTCCCTCTGCTTCTCCCCACCTCCCCCTACTCTCTGTCTCTCTCTCTCTCTCTCTCTCTCAAATAAATAAATAAATCTTTTTAAAAAATATCAGAGTAAAATGCAGAATCAGGATTTGAACCCAGGTGGTCTAGTTCAAGAGATTAAACTCTTCAGCATGAACCTTTGCAAGAGAAAGGATTGGAAGCAGAAAAGCTAACTATACATTTGAAGGATAGTAAAGAGTCTAGCTGGCACAGAGCCTGTGGTATAGACCAGTAGAAGATGAACTGGAAAGGGAGATTGAGGCTAGATCAAGAATGGTCTCGAATGTCACACAGGAGGCTAAGAGACTATTGTGGGAATGAGGGAAAAACTCCATAGAACCTGTCAGCTCTGTTCAAAATAGAAACTCCTATCTAAACTTTATCTCCCATATCTGTTATTCTCTCTTAATAAAAAGGCTAAAACAAAAGCATACTTAAAAATTCAAGCATTTCGAAGTGAAATTTAGCAACTAAAAATAAAGTTGGCCTTTATGAATTCAATTTAACTAGTTCTTTTAAATAGCAAATTATTTTTACAAATGATATCTCCACAGACAGCTTAATTTAACTTAGTGTAATGTATGCACAGTAATGACCTGCATTCAAAACGAAGTTGAGACAAGTTATACAGATGTCTTCGGGGGATGGAAATTTATTGTTTCTGCCTTTCCCATTGCACCCCATTAACCACTTTGCAACATAACAGTAACAGCTACATATCACCATTTTAACCACTCAGTTATTATATAATGATGTAATGACATAATAATCTTTTGGATATGCGTGCATTGAACAAAAAAGCATAGTCCCAGGAAAAAAAACAGCCACTTTGCGACCTTGGGTGCTGTCCATCCAGCAAGGTGCTGATGGACTTGCTACCCACCCTATTGTACTCCACTTTTCTTAGCGCTGTAATTTCTGTTTCTCCAGCCTCATCTAAGCTTTAACTCAGACTTCAAAGCAGGGAGTCTCTCAAGGTTCAGCTTGTAAAGAGAGGCACCACACACCTCCAAGGAGCTGCATTTTCACTAATTCAGAGGCAATGTTGCTGGTAACAATAGCCTAATATCTTTGTAAGCAAAGGCCAGTGACATCATGATCACTTTTGTGCCTCTATTGCAAAGGCCACTAAAGGTCATGCTCAGGTCTCAGCTGCATCTAAAATTAGCCACCCTCAAGCACAGTCCACAGTTCTTGCAATCTGAAGAGGCTCAAGAAAAGAGGCGTGGCCTCTGAGGGGACCTTCTGGTCCTCATTTGTCAAGCACTTACTAAATAATTCTTAGTGTCTATAAATACCATTAGATATCACCCTGTCTTTGGGGACTTTCTAACCTGAGTTAGAAAGTTTCAGTGGTTAAGCATCTGCTTTCAGTGGTTAAGCATCTGAGAGGAAAGAAATTAAAACTCAAAGAAATGGGAAGCTAGGTAAAATTCCAGACTTTGAAGTCAAGCATATAGGGTTGGCCTGGAACTGAAAGGGTTTCTGGGATATGGCACTTTCATTTTTAAAAGCCAAGGCAGTGCCAGAGATGCCAGAACAAGTTGGTCACCCTACAGACAGATCAAAGTTCAAATTTAATTAGCTTTGGGACCTTGAACAAATAAAGTAACCTCTCAAAGACTCAGCTTCCTCATTTATAAAATTGGTATCATGGTAGGACCCACCTAATCACATATTTCTTGCAAGAATTCAATAAGCTATTGTATAAAAAGAACTAAGCACAGTGCCTGATGCTGAATCATTGCTCAATAAGTGTTAATACTGCTTACATAATCAATAATTATAAGATAGCATATAATGAAAGGCTCAATTAGGAATTTTAGGAACTAAAAAAATATCAGATAAGGAAGAATTGGATCATTAAGAAAAGTTTCCATTATGGTAAGGTTAACACATAAAATATATACTGCCCAATTAAATTTGAATTTCAGAAAACAAGTGATTTTTTAGTATAAGTCTGTACCAAAATATTTTTTTAAGATTTTATTTATTTTTTTGAGAGAGAGAGAGAGAGAGAAAGCTTGAGCTGGGGTGAGAGGCAGAGAGAGAGGTAGAAGCAGAGTCCGAACTGAGCAGGGAGCCTAACATGGGGCTTGATCCCAGGACCCTGAGATCATGACCTGAGCCAAAGGCAGATGCTTAATCAATTGAGCCACCCAGTGCCCCTGTACCAAAATTTTTTTTAATTATTGTCTACCTGAAATTCAAAGTAAGCTGGATATGTAGTTATTTTATTTGCTTAAAATGGCAAGAAAGAAGAGAAAAACACTAGGCAGATGGATAAACATGAGTGGCAGTGGACCCAAGACAGGAGCAACACCTGGATAGTCTTGTAAGTTTTTTTTTAAGATTTATTTATTTATTTATTCATGATAGATAGATATATATAGAGAGAGAGAGAGAGAGGCAGAGACACAGGCAGAGACACAGGCAGAGGGAGAAGCAGGCTCCATGCCGGGAGCCCAACGCAGGACTCGATCCCAGGACTCCAGGATCGCACCCTGGGCTAAAGGCAGGCGCCAAACCACTGAACCACCCAGGAATCCCCATCTTGTAAGTTTTTAATTGGAACATCTTAAGATCCAGACCAAAGAGCCTATGTTTGATGCAAAACATCTGGGACAATTAGAGGTAAAGTGCTGGGGTCCTGGGATAAGGTGGGGATGGGAAGGAAGGTATGCTTTAGAGAAAGAATGAATGAGTCTTTGGGAAGGAAAAGAATGGATCTGACGTTTTGTCCCCAAGTCACTATGAGAGGGACTCTATAGTCAAGGAGATCTGCTAGGTGGCTGTCCTGATAGTCAGGTGGGTGGCTATACTCAGAGTGGGGATGGGGATGGGGGTGGAAAAAAATTGGATGCAGAGAGAAGTTATGGAGGAAGGTAATGTCTGTGGAGAAAGTATGACTGGAGTTGTGAATATGAATGTGGCCTTTCACTACGAAAACTTCCTTGAATCCCTGCAGAGCCATTATTGGTGACCTGAATAAGCAATTACATGTAACTCTAGGGAGGCCTCATGAAGTAAATTAAGTCAGACCAAGAAAAAATAAATTAGGGCATTTAATGCCCTCTTTGCTCTTCCCTAAATTGTGAGAAGAGATTAAAGCTTTGGAATTCCATACAATTCCCTCATTGCTTTCCTCCCTCCTGAGAGACCCCACAGGGTTCCCCTGCCCCCCAGTAATGCCTGAGTTCTTCAAAGAGAGTGAGTTCAACACAGCCAGCCAGTAAGGTGCCTGGGGAAACTCAAGGAACTTCCCTTGGCATCTGCATCACTATTTTTGACTTCCCAAATAGGTTGCTTTTTTCCTGATGTGCTTGTATGTGAAATTCTACTCTTGGAGCAAAAGAAAAACCTGCAGCCTCATTTGGTTGTTTCTCCCTAGAAGGGGAAAACTTCTCTTTAGAAAAACTTCCTGGCATTAACCTGTAATTCGTATTCAAAGAAGCAAATTATTCAGAATATCTGTCTTGAGGTATATGTGAAACCAAAAACCCAATGTTCGTAAAAGAACTGGACCCAAAGGATCTGCTTAGAAACTCACCTCTAAGCACTTTATTAAGTTCTGATTACTCACACTGATATTCTTTGAGGTCATTTTACACCTCTGCATCCTTGTAGATGCCATTCCTTCTGCCTCCACCCATCCAAATCCTATTATCCTTCAGGCCCTTCCTACATCTCCCCTCATCTATGGAGAGCTAGCTCTCTAATCTCTTTCTTTCACTAAAGAAGCACACATTGTATACTAGGCACTCATATGGAAGTATTTTGTCCTGCATTTCCAGTGAGACTATAAACTCCATGAGGGCAGGAAACATTTCTTTTGTGAGCCTAAAAGCACTCCATACCTCCTTGCTGTGTTAAATTTAAAATAGAAAATTATACCACAATAATGCAATATGCTAATAACATGGGAAACTGCAAAGGGGCAGAAGGGACTTACAGAACCCTCTGTACTGTGTCCAAGTTTCTGTAAACCAAAAACTACTCTTTAAAAATAAAGTGTGGCACCTGGGTGACTCAGTGGGTTAAGCATCTTCATTCGGCTCAGGTTATGATCCCAGGGTCTTGGGATGGAGTCCTGCATTGGGCTCACTGCTCAGCCAGGAGCCTGCTTCTCCCTCTCCATCTGCCTCCCATCCACCCACCCCCACCTGCTCATTCTCCCAAATAAATAAAATCTTTTTTTAATAAATAAATAAATAATTTGATATATTTCTTCAAATCCTGAGTTCCTTCCTCTCTTTCAAGGCACAGAAGGCAGCAAAGAAGGAAAAGCCAAAGAAAACATTTGAAATGTAGACCAATATACAGAAGCCAATTGTTTTCCTGGATATCAGCAATGAACAATTGGAATTTGAAATTAGAAGCAACACCATAAACAGTATCGAGAGAGAGAGAGTTAGGTATACATCTAATAATATGTAAAGGATCTATGTGAGGAAAACTAGAAAACTTTCATCAAAGAAATCAAGGAACATCTAAATAAATGGAGAGCTATTCCATGTCCATGGATATGAAGACTCGGGATTAAATCAGTTCTACCCAATTTCATCTATGCATTCAAATGCAATTCCAATCAAAATCCCAGTATATTATTTTGTGGATATTGACAACCTGATTCCAAAGTTTATATGGCCCAGAATGACCAACCCAATGTTGAACAAAAACAAAGTCAAGTGACTGACAAGATTTGAATTAAAGACTTAGGATAAAACTACAGTCTTCAAGGGAGTATAGTACTGGCGAAAGAAAAGACAAATAGACTGGTGGAATAGAATACAGAGTAAAATATACCCACACAAAAATATACCATACAAATGCAGTCAACCATTCTTCCACAAAGGAACAAAGAGAATTCAATGGGAAAAGAATAATGTTCTCCATAAATGGTGCTGGAACAAGTGGACATTCATGTACAGAAAAATTAATCTAAACACAGATCTTACATCTCTCACAAAAACCAACTCAAAAAAATAAAAAAAAAAACCAACTCAAAATGAATCATGGATATATATGTAAAATGTGAAGTTTAAAACTTCTAGAAAATAACATAGGAGACAATCTAATGACCTTGCATTTGGTAATGACTTTTTAGACACAACACCAAATATAAGATACACCACCATATCGGAACTTAAGTCCAAAATGGAACTCAAGTTGAACTTCATTGGAACTTAAAATTTCTGCCCTACAGAAGACCCTCTTAAAAGAATGAAAAGCAGCCAGAGACTGGAAGAAAAATCTTTGCAAAACAAATATCTAATGAAGGACTTGTACCCAAAATAGACCAAAGAACTCTTAAAACCCACAGTAAGAAAATAACTCCTTAGGAAAATGATCTGAACAGACCTCACCAAAGAAGATGAGAGGTAAAGCATATGAAAAGATGCTTAAAAAAAAAAAAGATGCTCAACATCATAAACATCATATGCTATCAGGGAACTGCAAATTAAAACAATGGTGAGATACTACTATACATCTGTTAGAATGGCTAAAATCCTAAACACTGACAACACCAAATTCTGGCAAGAATGTGGAGCAAAAGGAACTCTCATTCACTGCTGATAGGAATGAAAAATGGTAGAGCTACTTTGAAAGACAGTTTGGTAGTTTCTTACAAAGCCAAGTACTGTATAGTCTTACTTTATGATGCAGCAGTCTCATTCCTAGATATTTACCCAAGTGATTTGAAAATTTGCGTCCACAAACCTGCACATGAATGTTTATAGCAGAGTTATTCATAATCACCCAAAATTGCAAATGACCAACATGCCCTTCAATAAGGGAATGGATATGCAAGTTGTGCTACATTTATATAATGGAATGTTAAGGTGATAAAAAGAAATGAGTTATCAAGCCATCAAAAGACTTGGAGGACCCTTAAATATATACTGTTAAAAGAAAGAAGCCAATCTGAAAGGGCTACATACTATATGATTCCAACTCTATGACATTTTGGAAAAGGCAAAATAAGACAGACAGTAAAAAGATCAGCGGTTGCCAGGGGCTGGGGAGGGAGGAAGGTAGAGCACTAGGGATTTTTAAGGCAGTGAAACCATTCTGTATGATGCTGTAATGGTGGATATGTGACATTATGCATTTGTCAAAAGCCACAGAATATACGCCACGAAGAATGGACCATCATATAAATTATGGACTTCAGTTATCAGTAATGTATCAGTATTGGCTCATCAACTGTAAAAAATAATTTTAAAAAAGGAGCGGATTGTGAAGCATTTTTAATACTTCATTCAGGTTTTTAGCACTGAACTGACTTTTTTACTTTTTGGTGTCATTATGTAGGAAAGGATACACTTCTGTAAAATGTTTTAGTCTAAATTGCCTCACAGCATATGTCCAACTCCTGAAACCCATGTTAATTTGTTAAAATAACGGACGCTCACCTGTGCCTTTGCACATATGAGGTTTCATCAGAGGCCTGGGTGGGCAGGAGATTCATTTTATTTATTTATTTTTTTAAATTATGATAGTCACACAGAGAGAGAGAGAGAGAGGCAGAGACATAGGCAGATGGAGAAGCAGGCTCCATGCACCGGGAGCCCGACATGGGATTCGATCCCCCGTCTCCAGGATCGCACCCTGGGCCAAAGTCAGGCGCTAAACCGCTGCGCCACCCAGGGATCCCAGGAGATTCATTTTAGAATGAAACTTACCCAATCATGACACTGTCCTCTCAATGGCACCCAGAAAAGAAAAAAAATTCAATCTCTCATGGATCTTCCTCAGCAAGAGCACAAATTGTTTAGAGTGTTGGTCCGGAGTCTATGAAAATAGGTGTTTTCATAATGGGTTCCCTTGGGCCCATATGCAGATTCCAATTACAGAAAGCCAGAGTGGTGGTGGCTGCTTTGACTTGACTCCCTGTGGTGGAGCCTTCCTTTGAGTGCACCAGCCTGCTTTTCCACTGGCTGCAAATACATAATAATGATAGTGCTGTTGGTGCTATGGATACCAGATTTAAAGGGCCAGAGAAAGAGTTAAGACCTTTAGCCTACCTCTGAGGCTGCTGGCAGCAATGGCAGAGGAAGAAGAATGATTAATCCTCCAAGAGCTGGTCAATGCCTCTCTGGGGCTGGAGCAACAGGGATCCACCTCCCTATCCACAAGGGCACAGAAGTGTGGAGAGCGGATCTGGAGGGCGAAAACAGAAGATATCCTGCAGGACCTGCAATTTCATATCTTCCCCCTTTGGGTCATAGGGTTCTAACCTGGACTGGACCTCCTCAGAACTCCAAAAACTGTTCTTTTTCTACCAACTCCAAAAACTGTCCTTTTCCCACTAACAGGTGTTAGTTCTGCTCTCTGATATAAAGAGAACATTTTGAACAGAAATTAGAATGGATTTTATCATGATTTCTGATGAGAAGACATTGTGCTGACCTTTTGAGCTGCAGCAACAGATGAGGTAATAACTTGGAAAAGCAGTCTATGGATTCTGTGGTCTATTCTTGAGATTTTGCTGACACCTGGCTGCCTGTAATTATTGGAGCCAGTACAAATTTCACAGTCACTGACTCGAGTGTGCAAAAATGTAATTTTCTCTATCCTTCTATAATTGAGTGTAATTTCTGCCTTGTGCCTCCTTTCTGCCTCAAAGCAGAGAAAATTTAATCTAGTCACTCTCAGATAAACTCATTCAAATTCAGTCATTTCTTAGCCAATTCAAGTTTATAATTCAGTCACAATTAGGTTTAAAACTCTCTCTTTCTCCCTCTGCTTCTCTTCCCTGGAACCAGTCTCAGCTCTCAAAGGCTTATCCGAGGACTCCCCCCCCTCTTCTTGGTCTTAATCTGTCCTGTCCAGCAGATGAAATGTGTTCCCTTAAGCGGTGACCTGGGTGGTCTGTGGAACATAAGGGGGTTCCCACTAGTTCTCTCCACTGATTGGGCAGCTCTATCCTCACCCAATTCTCATCCTTATCCTGGGCAGGCTGACTCCCAGGCTTTCTCTCTTTCTCTGGCAAATGTGTTTCATATGGAAGGCTTCAGGACATTATAGGGGTCCTCTTATGTCAGTCTGACCTGTGGGAGCCTGGGGTGGGGAAGTCTCCCATCCTTTTATGCCTAGACATGTTACAGCAGCATTCCTATTCTGTTATTTTGAGGTAATATGAGGCATTTCCCTACAAGGCTTACTGGCTTGCTATCTCCTGGCATCAAGCTATGGCCCAGGAAGGGGGCACAAGAACCTCTTCTCTCAGAGCCTCCAGATGAGACCTTGAGATCAGAGACAGGTACAGAAGTCCCACACCCACACATAACCCTGTGGCTTCTCTCCCAACTCTTACCCTTTCCTAGCTCCAGGTATTCATTAATTATTGGAAGAGGGGAAGGGGCACTGTCTGTCTCCTCCAACCCCTTTGCAGATCTTTTCTGTCCTATACCTGAGTGGAGCCCTTGAACTTTGACATCAGTCATTCACTGACCTGCTCTCTGATGCTTCGCTGGAAAGGGGCCTGAGATGTGCTGAAAAGATCTAATGAGTATAAGAGACAAAAGCACACCAAGTAACATTCCACCTCTCAGCCTACTTTATTTCCATGTACTGTTTTACCTTGTGAGGCACAACTAACTGTAATTAGACTAATTTTTTTTTCATGACTAATGTTGGCTTAGAAGAAACTTCTAAACAAGATTATTCTAAAAATTGGGGGGCTTTGTGGAATAGCTATATGTGGAAATAAATGTTTCTGGCCACCCCCATCCCACCACTCCCAAGCCCCCATCTCCCCATTTCTGACTACTAATTTGGATATGTAAATTACTGAAGGATGGTGATCAAAGTCACCTCTTAATAATCATGTTTTTTTTTTAAGATTTCATTCATTTATTCATAAGAGACAGAGAGAGAGGCAGAGACATAGGCAGAGGGAGAAATAAGCTCCCAGTGGGGAGCCCAATGCAGGACTCGATTCCAGGATCCAGGAACAGGACCTGAGCCAAAGGCAGACACTCAACCACTGAGCCATCCAGGTGCACCAGTAGTCACATTTCTTATCATCATGTAGTTTAAAGCTCATCTCTCACCAAAATGCTCACTTAACGCATTTTCAAGTCACCCCATTAGTTTGCCGTTTTGTGGCCCTAAAGAACTTGGTATCACATCAGCCAGTTTACTCCCATTTTAAGAATTTTTTAATACATTAAAACCAGTCCCAGAAATTCTTGAGAGGCTAAGATTAACAGTTATCCATCTTGAAATGTATCCATTTCCAATGTGTCCTTAAAATGTGTTAACTGTTCCAGAGACAAACATTTCACAGGAACCCAACATTTAAAAATAATAACTTCCTAAAATAATACTAATAACTTCCCAAATGTAAATTTGTCCAAGTATTTTACAAGATATAAATTTAACCTTTTAAAACATGACAACAAAGTTAAAAGCTATAAAGAAAAAGACCAAAGAGTGGATCATGTGAAATGAAAACTTTCATACTCCAAAACATATCATAAATAAAATTAGGAGAAAAAAGGAAAACTTAAAAAAAATACTGGCAACATGGCAACATATATGACCAAATGAAATACCAATCTCTTGAAAATTAACAGAACAAAGATAAATGCCCCGATTTCTAAAAATGAACAGAGGATGTATGGGTAATCCCCAAAAGAACCTATGCAAGTGGCCAGCAGAGCATATAGTTTTTAAAATACACAAACTCTCCAATAAATTCATGAATGCAAATAGAATCAAGATGCCATTTTTCCTCTTTAAAATCAGCAGTTTTTTTTTACAGGACAATATCCAATGCTGGCAAGTTTGCAATAAAGTAAATACATATGCACACTGCTGCTAGAAATGTAGACTGGTATAATCACTCTTCCTGGAGAGTAATTCCACAATTTGTACCAAAAGCCTTAAAAATATTTATATTCAGGGGGAGTATAACTCCCCACTCCCTAAGTGTGGCTTTCCATCATACTTCCAAAGAGTACAGTAGAGAAAGGGGATGGGGAAAAAACTTTGCAGCTGAGCAGTCTCACAAGCACCACATCAGCCTAGTGATCAAGGTTGACATTGGCAGTTGTAAATCATGTTGATAATATGTACTCTTGATATGATGTAATAAAAATGGCACATTACCTCTATGATTTTCCTCTAAAAACCCATAACTTCAGTCTAATCATGAGAAAAACATCAAACAAATCCCCATTGAGGGACATCCAACAGTTTGGTACTTCTCAAAACTGTCAAGGTCATCAAAAACAAGGCAAGTCTGAGAAACTGTCATAGTCAAGAGGAGTCTAAGAAGTCATGATGACCGAATGTAATGTGGTCTTTTGGATGGGATCCTAAAACAGAAAAAAAATGACATTAGGTAAAAACTAAGTATGGGCTTTAGCTAATAATTATGATTGGTTTAATCATTGTAAAAGATATACTACATACTACACTATTGTAGGATGTTATTATAGGGGAAACTGTATTGAGGAGGAATATATGGGAACTCTCTGCTCAATTTTTCTATAAGTTTAAAACTATTCCAGAAAAATTAAATCAATTAAATTATTTTAATGGTTACATTCTTTGGCTAAGCAATTCCACATCCAGAAATTATCCTTAAGAAGTAATCACAAATGTGATCAAAGATTTATTTGCAAGGACATTTAAGTATTACTTAAAATAGAAATAACCTAAATATGGAGGGAAAAAAAAGGAGCCTGAGAATCAGCCAGATATGAGGTTTAAGTGCCTACCTCCCCCACTTTCAAGATGTTCATCTTTGCAAGGCATGGACTTCTCAGACACATCCTGTATATTTGGTCACCCTCTCTCTTCTCCAATTCACCTATGCCACAGAGTAGGTATGTGTGGTGATGTCTATATGCATTTCTGTGAAGGTCTTCTCTCTGAGAAACATCTGCATGGGGGAAGAACAATTAGCAAATTTATAAATTTTACTTTGATTTATACCTATGGACTCTGCTATTTATCTTTTTGTTAAAGTAAGAGATTGCTAACCTGATTATATACAAAACAGTTTTTCCCTTAAGTATTTTTGAAACATTGTATCATGGAAAATGTTTATAATGTGTTTTTAGCGAACAAGGATAATGGCATGATGCGAAATATATATACAAGTAGAAGAAAAGAGTGGTGGGTAATAAGCAAAAATAAAATTACAATGCTTGTGAAATGCAAGCATGTTTATGAAATGCCAGCATTTTTGCTGAATCAACATCTCTTACTTTAAAATATCTCTGGGAATAGAAGTCCAATCTTCATCTTCCTCTGCTAGCAACTTTAATCAGTAGTTAATATGAAGCCATTTTACGTGTTCAATTCCCTGGTCCCAACCACCACTCTGGCTAGCTGGCATCCTAGGAGGTGAACCAGACAAGGGTCAGTGACCCAAAACCTGGGCTGAGGTCAAAGGTAGCAGAGCATGGTACTTCCTGTGGGAATCTAGAATTTAGAGCTAGGGGTTATCTGAAAGTCCCTATCCAGGGACAAAATTAAAATCAATGACCATCCAGCCAAGTCATCAATCCAAAGGGATTAGTCAGAGATAGAGAAGATGTAGAAGGGCAACCTGGAGGGTTTCTTTGGTTTGCAGAGCAAATCCAAAGTTACTTCTCATAGACTCCTACCAGCCTTTTCCTGGTGGACTAGAATCTGAGTGTGTGACTGGAAAGTCTAACGTGAGATGAACCATCAGTCCTAAGTGAAGCTTGAAATGCAGGTATCTTATCCAAAAAAATGTCATAGGAATAACACTCGCTTTGGAATCAGAGAGATTAGGGTCCAAATTCCACAACAGCTATGTGCTAGTTATATGACCTGAGCAAGTTATCTGAACCTTTTCAGCCTCTGTGTCCTCATCTGGAAACCTGGGTGTGGCAGAGGAAATTACTTGGTCACCAATGTTGGGGCTCTCCTTCCACAGTATAGAGATGTTGCTGACCTATCCACATCTAAGTGAGGCCATGGGACATGTCCTAGACATTAACCTGTGAGGAGCAATGATAGGTTTCAACTGCCAGCAAAGAGAGTTGAGTACTGGTATGTTTTCCCCACAGTCTTTCCCTTTTGCCTTAGAGGTCATGTATGAAAACTGTTGACATTTCCACATGGAAGGGCCCGGATCTCCATTTGAAGGAAAGCTACTCAACTAAGAACTTCTACATTAGCATTGTGTGGGCAGCAGTAACTTTTCATGCACTGCCACTGAGATTTGGAGGTTGTTTGTTTAAGTAAAAATTAAGTGTTTACGGGACACCTGGGTGACTCAGTCGGTTAAGCAGCTGGCTCATGGCTTTGGCTTGGGTCATGATCTCAGGGTCTTGGAATCAAGCCCCACAATGGCTGAACGTGGAGCCCAACACGGGGCTCAATCTCACCATTCCGAGATCACCATTTGAGCCAAAACCAAGAGTCAGATGCTTAACTGTGCTACCCAGATGCCCCCATATGATTAGCAATTTTATTGGAAATCACCATGTGACCTTCAAGTGTCTGCCCTAAGTAGCTTCTCTTTGTGATCACATCAGAAACCCTATATTCACTGAATCTTCATATGCAAGGCTTACGAATCAGTAGTCACACAGATGTTTTATGCTACTTCTGGAGATGTATTGCTTAACTCCTTGAGGTGTCTCTGAGGATCCAACAAAATAAATTTCGCCTATACTATGTAGCTTATATTTGGAATCAAAGTATCCTAAATGTATCCTCCAAATTTTGGCAAAAATTTATCCTTTTTTTTACATAATAAGAGAAGCTATTTTATTGCATAGATTTGATTCTTTTTTAAAAAAATATTTATTTGAGAGAGAGCACATGAATGCAGGGAGAGGGGCAGAAGAAGAGGGAAAGGGAATCTCAAGCCAAGCAGACCCCTCTTGAGGTTGGGCTCCATGTTCAGCAGCATTCCTAATACCATGCCTGCAACACAAACATTAGCCCCTTTTTCCTGATAGCTCACCACAACAGTTGCATATTGCCTGTTTATCCCACATTTTTTTTTTTTTGAGAAAAGCCAGCATAAAGCACTTTTATTGCAATAATAAAACTTGAAACTCATACGTAGTGCGGGCAGGTGGGGGGGGTAGGCAGCAATAATTTCTCTCACCAAATCACTACACAGGACAGCAAAGGGGTGAGAGGGGGAGGAGGAAAAGCCAGGAAACTCTGAGATCAGCCGGGGGAGCCGAACATCAAAAACCAGGAGATGCTGAAGCTGTGATGACCAGCATCATTTTCTCAAGACAACACTCAAGGGTTTGTCATGATGGCTGGGCTTTCATCGGGTGTTATGTGTCTACAAACAGCACCTTCAATTTAAACTTTCAATTAAAGTTCTTAAAATTTGGAAAGTGGAGCTCAAATAGCTATGAGATTACAAAAGTCCTGAATATCCGTTAGAAAAACCACAGTTAGATCCCACATTTGGATCAGGGAATTGTGTGCAAAGATAATCCCTTCAGATCTGAAGGACCGGATATGCCCAAGGCCTTTGGTAGTAGGAAATGTTTCTTAGGTTCAGGAGAGCTCACTAGTGACACTTACAGAACTTGAGAAATAAGACATCTTATCAGATTGCTTAAATTATCTACAGTATTGGTTCAAAATTGATGCCCTGATAGGTCCATCTTTTGTTGATCAATTAGTTCAAAGCCACAAGATTTTAAAAATGGTGTAGAATTTATTTAACATGCTGAAGGGCAAGGATGGCCTTTACTGTACATAGTTATGTTTTGAATGTCATGGTTTAACCTGTGAATGATATGTCCATTTTTAAGGTTTTGGCAACCTTTTGAGCCTAATTTTCTTTCCTTGAGTGTGAACTGAGAGACTGGCTTCCAAAGAATAAAATGTGGAGAAAGTGGAAGCATATCGCTTCTGAGACTAGGACAGAGTGGCCTCCTTCTTGCTCTCTCTTGGACAATTCACTTTAGGGAAAGCCAGCTGCCATGTTGCGAGGACATTCAAGCAGGCCTATGGAGAGGCCCACCTGATGAATTGACAACTCCTGTAGACATCAAGCAAAGAATGGAGACTTTCTGTCAATAGTCATATGAATGAACTACTACCTCGGAAGCAAGTCAGCCAGCCCCAGTCTAGTCCTCAGATGACTGCAACCCTGGCTAATGTCTTGACTGCAACTTCATGAAAAACCCTTAGAATCACCCTGTGAGCTGCTCCCAAATTCCCAACCCACAGAAACATTGTGTTTCATAATGAGACACTGTTTGCTGTTTTAAGCTCCTAAATTTTGTGGTAATTTGTTATCCAACAATAGGCAACCAATACAGGGGCTTTTCTCCAAGATCAAGAGCATTATAGCTGGGACTCTCTTGGGCACAAAGTAAAGCATACAGCACTGCATTTTAGTTGGTGTGTGTATGTTAGCATACATAAAGCACACAATTCAAGTGTACAGCTCAAGGAGTTTGTACACATATACAATCACTGCCCAGGTCAAGATACAGAATATTTCCATTACGCTCAGAAATTCTCTCATGCCCATATCCAGTTAATAACTCTTCCCAGAGGTAACCACTTTTCTGGGTTCTGTAACTATAGATTGTTTTGCATAGTATTGAACTTTATATAAATGGAATAATTTCACATGTACTCCTTTATGCCTGACTTCTTTCACTCAGCGTAGTAATTTTTAAATTTATGTTGTCACATGTTTCAGCAGGTTCTTCCTTTTATTCCTGGCAAGCATTCCATTGTACAATTATGCCTAATTTGTTTATTTTTCTATTGACAAACATTTGGATTATTTCCAACTTGAAGGTTTTATGAATAAAGCTGTAGGAATATTCTTGTGCTAGTCCCTTTTGAGGACCTATCCATTCAATACACTTGGGTAAATTTTTAGAACTGGAATTGATGGGTCATAAGGTGGGTGTAGGATGTGTGTTATGTTTAACTGTCACACAAGTTTCTAAAATAATTGGGTCATCTTACATTTCCACTCCAAGTAACTTTTTTTTTTCATTTGATGCAAACTCAGTTTGAAAAGAAAGAAAAATAAAAATTAGTCTTGACAAAAAATGAGAGGCAATGAATAATAAATTTAAGAATTTCTTAAATTATTTGGAATAGTTAAGAAAACCATTCTACAAGGCACAGAGCTGACAGCTGATCCTCCAGGCAAATACTTTTATTCTGATCATCAGTTTAGAAATGTTTTTAGCCCCTTAGATCACGGTTTTCATAAAGATGATTTGACCAGGGCCCCAAATCCCAAGAGAAGAAGAATTTACATAAGGAGCCCTCCAGGTGAGCTTTCCACCCTGTTAAATGGAAGAAAGAAGAATCTTCCCACATGGCACACTTGTTTACTAAGCCAGTCCAACGCCTGACAAATGAAACAACTTCTCAATGCCTAACACAGCTTGCCCCCAGGCACTGAGTCAGCTTTGTATTTCCCATGAGTTCAGCCTCAAATAAACAGATCGGATAACTTTATTAATTATGCACTCTGGGGCATAGGGCTATGATAAGCTCAGGCTCTGCACACAGCTCCAGTAGCCCATCTCCAGCTTGCTCACGGCACAGGAGGCATGTTATGTCCTTTCTGGTTCTGAAACCATCCTGACACCCATAGGATTATTTCTATCAGTTGTCCAGGGCTCTGTAAGAGAAAAATGAAAACTGTAAAGCCAGCATATCAAGTCCAATCTCGGAAACTTCAGGAGATGCTCAATGCGATCTTTTTTTTTTTTCTATTAGCAAAATTAAAAATTGGCAACCAGCAAAAATGAGAAATGGTTCAATAAAATCCCTTCTTCCTAGTGCAGATGATGGGAATTGTGTGCTTAAGAGGAGAAGAAGGACACCATGAGGAAATCCTGAGGCAACAATGTGCTGGGCAGAGGGCCATTCTGCAGGCACAGAAGTGCCAAAACCCACATCCAGGGCTGCAAGCCCTTCTATAGGCAGTATTTTCCAGATGATTCAGGATTGAGGCTTGGTCCTGGACTAATTACTGAAGTTTCTTATGACTTTTATTATTCTAAGTGGCTTAGAAGCCAGGGGGAAAAGAATAAGGAATTCCTTTTCCTTCCTTCTTTCTTTCCTTCCTTCCTTCCTTCTTCATTTTCTTTCTTTCTCTCTTTCTTTCTTTCTTTTTAATTTTATTTCCATTTGGAGACTTTCCTTCTATTGACTTTTCTATTTAATTCGATTTGCTAACATATAGTATAATACCTAGTGCTCATCTCATCACATGCCCTCCTCAATGCCCATCACCCAGCTACCCCATCCCCCCACCCATCTCCCCTTCCACAACTCTTTGTTTCCCAGAGTCAGAAGTCTCTCATAATTTGTCTTCCTCTTTAATTTTTCCTCACTCAGTTCCCCCCCTCTCCTATGGTCCCCTTAACTTTTACTTATATTCCACATATGAAACCATATGATAATTATCTTTCTCCGATTGACTGGTTTCACTCAGCATAATAGCCTCCAGTTCCATCCACATTGATGTAAATGGTGGGTATTCATCCTTTCTGATGGCTAATATTCCAGTGTATATATAGACCACAGCTTCTTTATCCATTCATCTGTCGAAGGACATCGTGGCTCCTTCCATGGTTTGGCTATTGTGGATATTGCTGCTATGAACACTGGGGTGCAGGTGTCCCATCATTTCACTACATCTGTATCATTGGGGTAAATACCTAGTAACACAAATTGCTGGGTTGTAGGGTAGTTCTATTTTTAACTTCTTGAGGAAACTCCATACTGTTTACCAGAGTGGTTGTACTCTTTTTTCTTTCTTTCTTTCTTTCTTTCTTTCTTTCTTTCTTTCTTTCTTTCTTTCTTTTCTTTCTTTCTTTCTTTCTATTTCTTTCTTTCTTTCTTTCTTCTTTCTTTCTTTCTTTCTTTCTTTCTTTCTTCTTTCTTTCTTTCTTTCTTTCTTTCTTTTTTTTTCTTCTTTTTCTTCTTTCCCACTAGCTAGGCACTGAACCAAGCACTTACTAAGCATTAATCAACTTAATCCCCACAACAGTTCCATGAAGTAGGTACCATTAACCCCACTCCAAAGATGGGCTCAGCCTCAGGAGTTAAATAAGTTTGGAAGCTCCCCCAACTAAAAAGAGAAGAAGTAGGATTTAAACCCAAGTCTCTCTACTCCTTGCTCTAAACTACTGACAGCTTTAAAAAGTTTAAAAGTAGTTTTAAAATGGGCAGACACTCCCCTTCACTATGAACAAGAGCTCTGTGCTCAAATTATGTCAAAGCTGCACTTGAAAAGGAAAATACAATTTACCCTTACATTCTACTCCTAATGACCAAATGGCACCCCACTACCTAGGGTTGGCTTATTTTCCTATGAGTAAGATTTAATTAAAAGCCTCTTTCTTTAAGAACATTGCCTCCCTAAGTCCCTCTGCTCCACAGGGACCCGCCTTGAGTTTTATATGGCAGTGAGCTTTCTCTGCTTTCCCCTCCACACCAGGGAAGATGACTTCCCTGCTATCAAACGCACTTTTCCAGTGTAAAGGAAAGCCACCTTGCCTTCTTTATTCACTGTCTTATTTTGAGAAGTTCTCTAGCACTAGAGAAAATGGTGTTTGTATAAGCCACACAAACAACAACGCATCGCTTCAATTACTGTCAATTGTGTGTTTTGGGGTTTCCTTGAAAATAGCAGGTTGGAGCACACTTGGCTGGTTTGCCCTTATTAAACTGTGAAGGTCACTTCTCTGCCAGGATCTGTAGCCGGCGAGCCTTCTTTTCTCTTCCACAAAAAAGCTCTTCCAGAGCTTTTTTGCAATTATGGCTCATTTCTCTAGGTTTCATATGGCAGGCGTCTGAACAGAATTAAAAGCATAAGCACGTGCAAAAATAATCCGCTTCCCAAGATAGTAAATGCTGAGAAGTTCTATATTAGAACACACTGTGAGTGCTGACTGGCTAGGCCATGATTAACCTAATAGGCTTAAAGTTCCACTTGCCATCCACATCTGTCAGGACATGAGCAGAGCACAGGCCCATAATCCATGAGACTGAGGTCCTTCAGAATTGCCCTGTTGCTCACTCACAGCAGAGGGTTTGAGACTTACAGCAACAGGACGACAGGCACAACTGCCTCAACACAGTGGGGCAAGGAAGTAAAGAAAGCTGGTTCCAAGGACACGGCAGCATGGACTTCAGGGAATTCTGGCCTGGAAATTGCCTGGACCAACTAGTAAGGCTGCCTTTTGTTCCTATTTCAAGGATGATTCTTTGAAAATTGCAAAGAGTGTGGGTGGGAGATGACTGCAGGCTGAAGTCATGGGGTGTACACCTTCCCACAATGACATTGTTAATAGTGTTGCTAAGAGTGGCATCCAGTTTTTTAAAAAGCCCAAGGCAATTTTGCCAGGACGTCAGGGGAGCAGTGAAAGATGCTCTATCCCTTTGCTGGTTCCAAGCTCCACCTGCTATGATTCTGGGGGAGGCTCCTCCCAGGGACAGAGGCTGGCACAGGAGCAGCCAAAGGCCAGGTGGACCCAAAGCCCAAATGAAGGTCTCTATCAGCTCACAAGAGATCCCAAAGGGAAAGATATGGAAGGACTGCCCCCAGAAACCAAAACGTCCCGATCCCAGCTGGATGAATCACAAAGCCACATGGCTAAGGACCTTCCATCCAAGACACAGAGTTCTCATGGGTTCCCAGGGGCAGCCTTTTCTGGGGAAGAGAGTGAAGAAAGTACTACCCGGCAAAGAAAGCTGAGATGCCACACATGTGGCCAACAGGGCCATTTCTGCCAAACCATCCTTCCTGCTCACGAGCCTAAAGGCAAAGTGGATTTCCCTGAGCCCCTGGTGAAGGCCCACCAGCACGCCTACACCTACCTACACTCCTGCCTCTCCAAATATGAAGCAATTCTGTGCATCATTCATCAGGCCACCCAGACCCAAGAGCTGCTGCAGCCCATGGTCACCTTCCTGCTGCTATGCGTTGATGAGGTCAACCGGCTCTTGGGGGAGATCTCCAAGGATGGAGAAATGCTTCTCAAGGAAGTTAAGGGGGATCTGTCTTGGCCGTTGGGGAAAGGAGAGCCCCACGAGCAGCCAGATCTCCTGCAACAGCTTCTGCAGTACACAGTCAGCAAGCTGCTGGTGCTCAGTGGCACAGTGGCCTCCATCACAGGCAGCTTCCTGGAGGGCTCTGGCAATTACCTCCACGCCACCGCCTGCCACTTGGGAAATAAGCTGAGTACAAAGAGGGGTGTGGATGAATGCCTCCTAAGGGCTCTGGGGCAACTGGAAAGCTTGGCGAGCGGCCACGGAGACCCTGGGATGCAGGACAGACCCTTGTGCTCTGAGGACAGTGGCATCGGTGCTGACAATGAGTCTGTGCATCTGGTGGACAAGCTGGGCAAGCAAACCAGCTGGGACTCAGCATCAGAGCCTGCAGAATGGATGCCAGTGCTTTCATCCACAGGGGAAGCCAAGCTGTCAGGACATAGCTGGCAGCAAAGTCCTTTCCGGATCGGTTCCGACAGACCCCAGGACTGCCCACTCTCCAGGCCTCCGACGGCAAAGGTTCAGCCAACAGCATGGGGTGGAGCAGGTGGCCCATGGCCCTCTAGCACAGGCCCAGAAAATACTACTGCCAGGCCTGGGGGGATCAGCAAAAGCGCTCCGTGTGATTCCCTTGGGATTGGGATCTCGACAGAAGCACATTTTTCTAAAGGCTCCAGGTTGATGGACACCCCTTCCCTCAGTGAAGGTGAGGACAGCAGCCCAGACGAGGAGGAAGACCAGGTGAGTGGCATGAGTCAGAGTCCATGGCAGGAAAAATTGTCCCATCCGAGGCCACGCTCCTCACCTGGCGGCCCAGCAAGCCCATTCCAGCCACACCCCAGGAGGCTCAAGAGTCTCCAAGCCCAGGAAATGATTCTGAAAATGAAGGAAGCAATCAGTGAAAGGATCAAGTTCGTCCCTGTGCCTTCTGGGCCCCAGGACTGGGCCGAGGAGGAGGAGAAGACAGCGGTCTCCCCGAGACCTAGCACAGCCAGTGGCAGCAGCAGGGCCCCTGTGAGGCAGAGAAGGTCCCACTCAGAGGGGTGTCTGAAGAGTCACGTGGAGGACCCCACCCTCCAGGAGCTGCAGAGGGTCCAGAGAGACCTTAGCCAGAGGCTGGAGGCATTTTACGCCCTGGGTGCACGACATCTGGGGCAGAGCTCGAAGCAGGTTCTGCAGCCCCGGGCCACAGCTCTGAGGCCCGACACCTGCAGGGTTGCACCCAGCAACACCACCAGCAAGCTGAAGGCTTCCCTCACCAAGGACTTCAGCATTTTACCGAGTCAGGCCAAGAGCATCTTACAGAAATGCAGTCCCCACCCTGAGAGCAAACAGTCCCCACAGGGGAAGGCTGAGGGGCTCCGGGTCACCACTCCATCGGGTGAGAAGGCCCATGAGGCTGCAGGGGCCGAGGACTGGAATGTCAGGAGCTGTCCCACCAGAACATCAGTCAAGAAACTCATTGAAACCTTCAGTCCCACTGAGGGTCTGAGGACCCTGGGCGATTCCAAGGACTCTGGGCCAAGCCCCTGCCTCAGGAAGTGGGGGATCCCCATCATACCTCCCAGATTTCCTATATACAGGGGGCTTTCCCCTTTGTATCCAAAGCCCCAAATTTCTCCAGCTGCAAGTGGAGACTCTCTCAAGGTGGGCCCAGGCTGGAGGCCCCTAGCTCCCATTTTCCCTCCTCTGCTTACAGCAGGGGCGTGCAAGAGGGAGGACCCCAATTTTAACTGTGAAACAGAAGAGGACCTAGAGCATCTCCCTCCACCACCTCTGGAAATCCTGATGGACAAATCATTCACCTCTCTGGAGTCCCCAGAGAGCAGCAAGCCAGCAGGGAGCTCCTCCAAAGGGACCCGGGCTCCGGGGCTCGGGGGGGCCGACCCCATCCAGAGAACGTGGGCTTCGCCAAAGCTACGAGCCTCCTTGAGCCCCGCTGACCTGCTACCCAGTAAGAACGCGAATGCCCCCGCCCGGCCCCACAGCACAGGCCCGGGGGGCAGCAAGAGCGGCTGCAGTACCAGAAAGCTCACCTTGGACCTGAGCCACCCGCCCGCAGCCAGTGGAAACCCAGAGGCGGAGGGCGGAGGGGCTCGGAGTCCGGCGCCTGCAGACAGGGCCACCAGCCTGTGCAAGCATCCCCAGAAGGCCACCCCCTGGCACCACCCCAGCCACACATGTGGACAGCACAGGACCTGGGACCCCAGCCCGGCCAGGCCAGCCGGAGGGCCGCGCTCTCCCGAGGGCCCCCCGCAGAGCCAAGACAGGAGCCCCCTGCTCGCCAGCAAGGCCTCTCCCCCCAGAGGCTCCTGGACACCCCGAGCAGACAGGAGGCAGCCGGCCTGTCACAGGCCCGCCCAGCCGAGTGCTCCCTCTGTGCAAGGCCCCCCCAGCGCACCCGGCAGCCCCCCGCGCAGCCCGCCGCTGCGGGGCCCCCCGGCCCGGGGGGAAGGAGCGCCCAGCGCCGCGCCCCAGAGCCCGGCCGCGCAGGACGAGGCCTGCAGCCCCCCGGGCCCGCGCGCAGAGGCCAGTTCCCCCTCCTCGCGCCCCTCGCCCTCGCCCCCCGTGTCCCCTGCCCTGGGGCGCAGGTGGCCGGGCGCCTCCGAGCAGGGCGGGGGCGGCGCAGCCAGAGCCTCGGGGAACCCGCGCCCCCTCTTCTGGCCCGCGTCCTCGCCCGCGTTTGAAGCCGCCCCGCCCGGGCCGCCGCCCCCTGAGGCTGGGGGCCCCCGGGGGACCCCCGCGGGCGGCTGGAGGAGCTCGGGGCCCGCGCCCAGGGCCGCCTCCCAGCGGGGCGGGGCTCTGTGCGCGCTCAACCCCCGGCCGTTCGTCAGGAGGGCGGCTTCGGACCCGCGCCCCGGCGGCCGCCCCCGGCTGCCCGCCCCCCGGGCGCCCGGCGACGCGGGGGGCTCCGCGCTCAGCAGGAGCAGGTAAGGAGGGTCCTCGGCGTGGCCCGCGGGGACCAGTGGCGCCGCTAGGCCTTGGGCTCGCCTGGGGCAGCCGTTTCCAGACTGTGCTCCAGGGGAGGAGGCAGTGGGAAGAGGGGCTGCGGGGTGGGGGGTCGGGGGGTACCCAGCCTCCCGCCACCCGCCCCATCCTTGAGCAGCTGCGCCTTCATCTGTCCCTCATTTCAGGTTCCCAAGAAAGATTTTAATTGCACAAAGTCCTGCGTTAGAAATAGAGTTTAAAATAATCACATTAATCCAAGCACACACACACACACACACACACACACACACACACACAAAACCTTTATTTTACACTTGAGCTAAAGGACAGGAAATGATGTCCTAGCCCCGCTGAGCCACTGTCACCCTGTCTGGAACCAGCAGCCTGATTTCTGTTGTCCCTGGTTTACTGAAGGAGGTGGGAGATGCTCAAACTTCCTGATCCCACGACCCCTTTAAACTCTTAGGAGTTCTGGAGAAACTCAAAGAACCTTTGTGTAGGTGCGTGACCTCTATCACTTTTTACTGAATTATAAATTGAAATTGAGAAATATTTAAAATACTTGTTTTTTCAATGACCCCATTGTACATCGCCATAAAAAGCAGGTATATTTTCCACAACAAAAAAATTTAGTGAAAAGAATGGCGTTGTCTCATATTTTTGCAAAATATGCAAAAAAATTTCCTTTCATGTCTGGCTTCAGGGAAAGATAGTGGCCTTCTCAGATCTGCTTCTGCACTCCATCTGGTGTGATATCACACATCCTATAGACTGGAAAAGTCCACTCTACATTCATGAAAGAATGAATGACTAAGGCAAATAACATCTTGATAGTATTATGAAAATAGTTTTGACCTCATAGATCCCCCTCAAAAGTGTCTCAGGGACACCCAGGGGACAAGTCTTGAGATGGCTGGTCCTAAAAGTATGGAATATAAATGTTTGGCTTTCCCACACCTCCAAAGACTTGCCTCCACTTCTCTTCCACTCTAGCCTCATCTCTGCCTCCCTGTTAGGAGGTGTGTAGAGTAAGGGCAGGATCCTTCATGGGCACTGAGTACCAGAAATCCGGTAGAAAGACTGCCATCACTACCCTTTGCAGACTAGTTCCAAATGTGCCTTTTTCGTGAGGGCAGCTGACTTGCATGTCATTGGCCCAGCCATGCAGGCAGGCCTGGGCATGAGGCGGCAATGGGTCATGAGTCGAGGTAGAGCCATTGCCTGAACATGGAAAGAAAGACACATAGGCCCAAGTAGGTAGAACACATAAGGGAAATGCATCTTTTCCAGAATGCGGCATGGGGAGAAAACTATCTGAGACCTGTTGGAGAAGAACTCTTATCAATGTGTCTTAATGTCAGATGGGACAAAGCTCAACCAACACGGTCTTTGCTATCTTCTTCGAAATGCCCGTTGTTGTGTCAATCAGCAGTTTATGTTGGCCAGAGTGATACGTGTTACACACTTCACAATCTGTTGGAGGCATAAATGGTAATTTTTTACAAAGTGCTTGGCAGTTGATTTTAAATAAAGATATTATCTAGGGAAAAAAAAGATATTATCTAGGGAAAGTTGTGCATTATTATAGTTATATAAACTTCCCCAACCACTTGAAAGAAATGAAATATTGATTATTTTTGCAAGAATCTTAATGTAATGCTGCTCTTTTCTTAAATCTAAAATGAGCTTCCTATAGTACAGTGCTTTTCATCTAAGAACCTCTATAAATGTTAATGCATTACTCCTCACACTAGCCACTTATTCTGTTATTACATTTCTAAAACTGTGCCCTTCAGGAGAAGAGCTCGGGAGAACAGGGACAATAAAATCGCATTAATTAAAAACACTAACATTTTAAAACAGCAGGAGCAATAATAAAGTAACATAAAATTGTTCAAGAAGAAAATAATGCCCTTCTCTCAGGCTTCTCTACGGAATAGGGCAGCTTAAAAGGTTGTTTTATGTCCTGAATCTCACTACTTGAAGAGACGGGAGGTGGGGCAGGGGGGGGGGGTGGAGAGAAAGTGCTTGTAGCTTGAAAGAAAGGAGGATTCCTAAACAGGAGACTTCCCAAGGTCACATGGAAGGTCACAATAGCACTCCTTCCCCTACCTCCTGATTAGACCACACCTCCAAGCCACCCCAGAACAGAAAATGTGAGCAGGTGTTGGATGTGTTGGATGTGTTGGGAAAATACTCATCGTCCAGTCCCTCCACCCCTCTACCCCTGTAAAGTTGACATCTGGGAGCAGAAGCATGCCAGCTACAAAAGCACTGTTTCCCACTCTGTAAATGCATTTTTTTTTTTTTTTGCCTGCCCTCCTGTGTACAGGAAACCAGAACAAGGAAATAGGCATGATTTGCCCGAAATCATGCAGCTAGCTAATAAGCCAGGGCCAGAGACCAGAAGGACTCAGAGCAGGCTGTTTCCCCAAACAAGGATGGCAGTGCTGCAACCACACCCAAGGTACCTTGTGGCAGAGGCAGGCTTTGCAGGAAGACCTGGCCCACATGCGGCATTGACCTGCTTCTCATCACCCCGTGCCAGACACCAATCCCTTTTATAGAAAACATGACGATGTTTATATCCCCCTGATCTTGGAGCCCAGGGGATTGGGGATCGTCCTTGGAGGCCTACCCAGGAAGCTCAGGTACTGAACTTCAGCAGTTATTTATGTTTTGGATCCCCTGATGGATGTGCCATCTCTAGGTTTTAGCATGCTGAGGCATTGTGAGCATTCAAGAAGGGTCCAGACTTTCTGGCCTGCATGCCATGCTTTCTTTGTTTATACTGGACCAGGCAGGGGCTCTCTGCAGCCCAGCTCCCCCAACCCTACTTCCTGGAGCAGGCTACTAACTGACCAGCAGGACAGTGGCTGGGCAGCCTGCCTCCCCAGCCATTCTGGGATTGAGTAGAACCACAGCCTCAATGTGGCAACCAGGAAAATCTACCTCCTAGCCTGGGCCTCACACAAGTGTGGAACCCGGTTGGGGTTGGGGAAACCACAGTTCTAGGACAAAATGGTTTATCATCTCCACTGACATTGCATGCCACAGCCTATCCTCCAGACATGCCCCATTCCTGCCAGCTACTCCAGCTGGGGAACCCCAAAGGGTCATGGATGAAGTGCATCCTGCACATGCCTTCCCTTGCTCCACAAGGGGCACAGGGAGCAGTAAGTAAGGTGGGAGCTGGTCCTGCACACAAAATCACGCTTGATCAGACAGGGATCTCCCAGTAATGAGGCCAAAGGCCAACGTGGATGAGACTGGCTCTTGGGAACACAGTGAGATTCTCACTGCCTAAAAATCACATGCATGCCAGTCTCAGTTCCCACTCCACCCCTGCCCACATTCCTGCCACCTTGATCTTAGTAGAATCCAAACTCAAACTTACCCTCCATTGGTTCAATGTCTCAGGTAAGCCTAACCACACAGAGCTAAGCACGCTGCATAATAAAGCTCAAGAACCTGCCATCACCGGCAGAGAGAAGGGCTTTCTGGTCTATGTGGGGAGCTGGGTCCAGTCCTGGACCTGAGGTGACTAATTGCGAGGCATTGACCCTCAGGTACCTATGTGTCATGTGACAGGGTGGTCCCTAGTTTCCCTTCCAGGTGTGACTTCCTGTTCATGCTACGAAGCAGCACCAGAGTGACAGCTGGCCATTTACTGAGCACTTATCACATGCTAGTTCGTATACAAAGAGTTTTACACACTTCATTCAGTATTGATACCTTTGAGCGCCCTGTGAGATGTGTACTATTATCATCCCCATTTTATAAAGAAGGGAACTGGGAACCAGATTAATGTACTATGGGACACACAGTAAGTGCAGGACTTGAACCCAGACGGCCAGACTGCAACCTTCAGGCAGTAACGATGAGGCCAGCCTGCCAGCGCACAGCCAGTGTGGCTTTCTGAGCTGGTCCCCTTCTGGCCTGAGCTTGCTCCATGCTTGGGATCATTCTTCATTCCACACTCCCAATGCACATGGGGTATCCTTCTCCCCTCAAAGCCCCTCTCACTGTGTCACTCAGCAGCTGAGAAGTTCTGTTCTAGCCAAATGCCAGGCTTAGGCCAAGCACTTGCCATTTTTCTCCATTCAGGAAAAGGGTGGCAGCTGAGTAAAGCAGGGTGTGGTGGGGTGTTCTTTTTGCTGTTATTGTTGGTGTTGTTTTTAATTCAACTAGCTAAGCCTAGCCCTTTATTAAACAAGAAGTGCCTTAAAAATAAAAATAAAATAAAGGCCCAGCTCCCAGAGTTCCTGAGGGAGCTGCTTTGTTCAGAGCAGCTGGATCCTGGGCATGAGGGGAGGAACAGGACTCGACCTGTCAGCACAAACCCCAGGGCTCAGTTCCCACGGCGCCCAACCACCACAGGCACGCCCCGGGACGGCACCCAGATAGCACCAGTCGGACAAACCTGATGAGGGGGATCCACGGGCCTGTGGGTGAAACAGAGGGTGAGGACCTGAGAGAATCAGAATGGGAGTGGATGGGACCGGGCAAGAGGGGCTGGGGGGAGGGCAGAAGGAACAACTAAGGAGGGTTTGATCTGCATCTGTCCTTTCTCTCCACAGCAGCAGTGAGGAGAGCCTCAAGAAGGACACAGAGCCATGGAACAGCCCCTGTGCCCCAGAACTGAAGGGTGGTGGCAGGGGTGCGTCTCCCCCAGAGCTCTGCGTGTTGGGCCACGGGCTGCAACGGGAGGTCAGAGCCAGCCGCACCCAGGACAAGCCTCAACAGAAAGAAGTAGCCTGACAGGCTAACCAACAGGGTCACACTGATGCCAGTCACCCCGGAAGGCAATGGGTGACAGCCAAGCATCAGACTGTCCCATAAATGGTGGGCCCACCAAACTCCTATGGAGGTGTCCTAGAACCATCTGGAAGGTGCAATGCCCAGAGGGTCTGCTAAATTCTACACATTTGCCATTTTCAGCCCCAGATTCTGGTTTGCCTAAGGGTTCAAAGATGAACTATAACTTTGGACCCCAGGGTGACATTCTTTAATCCTTCAAGTCCTGGCCTTAACTTAGGGGGGAAAATGCATTTATCGCCTACTTGATGGGCTGGGGGGTTTTACCTGGGTTAGTTTCATGGACTCATTTAATCTGTACAACAACGAATGGAGCAGATAGGATGTTCCTGGTTTTGCAGATACGAAAACCAAAGCGCCCCTTCCCCTACCCCAACCCCAAAAGTGTCTTGCCTGAAGTCTCACAGCCAGGAAGAGAAGAGAGCAAAAATTTGAACAGGTGTGCCTGACACCAGAATCCCTTGTTTTTCGTTACGTTTCATTGCCCATGACTATTCCATCACTCCATTTGCCTAAAGCAAACATAGTTGTACAAATGGTTGGAAAGCGTTGTGGTTTTTTCACAGGTTACACAGCGGCACAGCATTCAAGTCACCACTGAGAGCTTTGTTGAGAAGCTGATTACTCCAGAGATAGGAAGACCATGGAATTAAGACACACACCCTCCTTCTCCTCCCTCCCAAGTACAGACCCAAAGCCCTCAACACAGCTTCCAGCCCACTCCTTTGGCTGAGCGGCCTCGGGTTGCTTCTCAGAGGCATGTCTTGGATGCTCTGCCCTACGCATCCACATGCCTCTCACACTGGTGGGTGCAATCACGCCTTGCAAACAAGCAGCCTATTCTCCACGCGCTACAGGGGCTGGAGCGCGGGAGGATGCACGCACTCACACACACACACGCACGCACGCACGCACGCACACACGTACGTGCATGCACATGCCAGTCTCTCCCAGGGGCTTCTCGGCCAACTTTATTCCCAAGTCATCTGGACAACTTCTGCCAGAGTCAAAATGGAGTGAAGAACTACCGTTCCTGCCAAAACCCTGCTTCTGCCAACGCGCTAGATATTTGCTGCAGATCTTGGAACTCTTCCACTGGTGGCTGTGAGTGCTTTCTATTTAGAAAGAATTTGCAGTAATTGGGTGATTCAGTGCCGGCTCAGTAGGTTGTCAAAAGACAAGAATTCTCACCCACGGGGTACGGCTAAGGGGCCATCCTCCAGATCTGCTGCAAAGCTGATTTTCTTTTTAAGTTTGGAAAAATTACAGACTTCAAGTCCTTTCTGGTTGAAATAGATCATGGCTCGAGAACAAGTTAAGCTGGGTCCTACGGGCTATGGCTGCCTGTAAATGAAGTCACCTTGACTCATTCAGTTATTAAAATAGGGGTGACAAGGATAATCTCTTCAAAGGCACCCAAAGAATCGTTGATTAAACCACCAACAGGGGCCACAAGGCACCCCTCTATTGGGAAATGTCTGTACACACCCAGCTGAATGCTCACGGTTGCTGCGTGGCGGCACTAATTGTCAGAGCAGAGTTCGGGAGCTGTAGGGCAGACTCTGGGCAGAGCCACATGCAGGGGTGAGTGGGTGGACCTGGGGATCCGCCTGGGCCACAGGAAATGGGAGCAAGTCCAGCTACCCGGGCAGGGCAGGGCTGAGGTAAGTGTGTGGGAACAGCCAGCTTTGGGAAACACGCGTGCTACAAAGCTGGCCAGTCTGCCTACCTGGGCAGGCCAGCTGCAGGGGGGAGGGAAGGAGGGTGTGGGCCCTAGGCAGGCTGGGCATGGAGCCAAGCCAAGGGGAAGCAAGCAGGAGAAGAAATGCTGCAGCTTATGGGTAGGCAGGCTCAGGGAGGACCCTGCCCTGGGCAAGGGTTTAGGGGCAGACTTCCCAAGGTCTGGAGAAACAAAGCAGAAACAGAGAAGCAAAGGGAGATTGGACAGGGACGTCATTCATGAAATGGGGAGACAATCTGGGGTGTTATCACAGAGACAATAAAAAAACCTAGTTCTGGGAACCAGGATAGGAATTGGGAGCCAGATCTGCAAGAGGAGGAAGAAAGGCCAACCTCTCCCTCAAAGGATCCCCACTTAGAGGTTTGGGCTGGTTTAAGTCTTTAGGGGGGCCGAGTGTACCCAGCTATGGCAATGAAAGGTAGGTGTGGACACCTGGGAGCCACGTACCCTATTACATCCCAGAGGGAGTCAGCGTCAGAGAGAATGCCCTGCAAGAGTAGGGCCTCCCTGAGTGTGCCGGGCAGGAGGCTCTCTGAGAGCAGACAGTGCCCCCTCCCCCGAGCTAGGCCACTAAGCAGCAGTGACATCCACCATTCTTGCACTGCAGGCAGCACTGGAGGATACAGGGCTTCCAGGATTCCTGTGTCAGGGGCCCTGACCTGCTCCTTCCACATCTACTGAGCACCTAGTTGTACCAGGACAGTGCCAGACTCCTGCTATATACCCCCATGCATGATGTCGTGAGAGGCCTCCCGGTCCAAGCAGCAATGACAATGAGCTGATATAGACTCTTGTGTTGGTGAAGGACCCAAAGTCTTCAAGAATCCCAAGTCAGCTTCCTCTGGGGTAAAGCAGAGGGGTTGCCAAGGCCAAGGTCAAAGGTGAAGCAGTGCCTAGCTGGCACAGGAACAGATGGGTCACCGATATGGTTTTTTGGCTACCATCACAACCACCAGACTTAGCTCAAATTATAGGTGAATTAGATATTGTATTAAAGAAATTAAATGTACCACGACAGGCAACTTGAGTGGCTTCAATTCAGTTTCACCCCTCCTTGAGAACAAGCCTTTACTCAAACCCATGTCTTTGGTTCCTGCCTTGGAAAGCACACTGCTGGTGGTCATGAGGGACAAGCCCCTCAGCTTCTCAGTTAGGTCACTCTCACGCACCCACCTCTCCTCCACCCAAGAACCTCATCCTTGCTGAGGGCAATCCACTTCTTGAGCTCAAAGCAGAAGGGAGAGCCGAGTTTCTATTTTGTCTTATCTTTTAAAAGTAATTATACCAATAGGCCCAACGCATTAAAGACTCATTAGGCCCAACACATTAAAGACTCATGAGTCTGTGTCCGTCCTTCCCAAAGTTAGAAACCAAGAAGGAATGTTGGGCATAAAGACAAAAGAGAGGGTGCCTGTTAGGCTCAAGAGGTTAAGCTCCTGCCTTCAGCTCAGGTCATGATCCCAGGGTCCCGGGATGGAGCCCAAGTCAGGCTCTATTCTCAGTGGGGAGCCTGCCTCTCCCTCTGCCCTACCCCCTGCTCGTGCACTCTCTTTCTCTCTCCCTCTCACTCTCATTCACTCTCTCTCAAATAAATAAAGAACTTAAAAAATAAGGACAAAAGAGAGCCCACCACAAAAAAAGATCAATTTAAGGGGTGCATATAATACCTATATTCCTGTTTTGGGCCAACTCTCTTCCAGAGGTGTCCAGCCATCGTCAACACCCATGGAGATCCCCAGAGCTGCAGAGAGGGAGGTGCTTTAGCTTTTTATCTAACACATTAGAAACATAGCATATAGTTCTGCCCCAAGGGCAAAACACAACTTTCCAGGTCTATCAAAAGGATTCATGGAGAAAAAAAAAAAAACAGATATAATATTCTGGTGCAACAGTGATAGCTTTAACAAGTATAAATACAAGACGAAATATAACTGCTCTCCACAGCCTGGATCTGTGTGGCTGTTCACTATGAGCAGCATCTAGTTCTTTCCTTATATCATATCCCCAGTTCAGAACCTGAAATAATCCGTGTTGATAGAAATGCAGGGCAGACGACTGAAGAGACTTTTCTTTCACCATGAAAAGCTTATGTTTGACAAGACTTGTCTCATCAACCCTACACCATGAATGAAAGGGGTTTTGAGAAATACATTCTTTTTTCTAAACTAAACCAGTGTTTTGCATGTATCAGGGGAGCTGGTGCAGTGAATTATAAGTGTCAACATGTTTGTTAAACTGAATTGATCATCTGGTTGACGGCGTACAGGCTGCCAACACTCACCGCATCTTCCAAAGGAAAGCTTTGCAAAGGTAATATATTTTTAAGTAGCCTCATACCAGAGATTCTGCTGAACTGCCATAAAGTAAATGTGTTCTGGGCCTGTATTAACAGAACATGTTATACTGCACTGTGGTTTACTCCCTGTGCCTACCTGAAGTTTAAATAAACTTCCATCAATCCGTCCCGACATTTTTATGAAATGTAATTAAAGATGCGTCGCACACACAGAGGAGCAAACGGTTAATTCACTCCGCACTCTAATTCAATTTTATGGGGGACCCTGGACACCGCTGGCTTGATTACTTTCACGGACTTCAGAAAGTAACTACACCAACAGCCTGTGGACCCTGGGACTACAGGATTCCAGCCACCTGGTAGCCTGGGTCCTGAATGCTCTAATCCCAGACACCCTTGAAGTCTCGCACAGGAGTTAACAACCTGTTTTGGCTAGAATGGCAGCATTAGCAGGAGTCAGGTACGGCCCGAGACAAGCCTGGTGGGCCTGAGGTGGAGGAAGGAGATGAATTGAGAAACAAGGAGAAGAAGGGCTTGGTGAATGTGTCCATCATGCTGGGGAGCCGGAGTCCGTCCCGCTGCTCCTGATGGTTGGAACTGGGACCCAGAAACCTGAGGCCGGACTCCTCCATCCCCCACTGCCGCCCTGTGACCCAGCTTCCAGGGGCCCATTCCTTCCTCTGGAAAGTGCGATGATGATGCCAACCACCATATCCTGTCATGTACAAGACACAGGGAAACTCGCCGCTTCTAAGCCATCTTATTGAGCCTTCTGGAAGAACTGCCCTGATGATCCCTCCACCACTTTTGTTTGTAATGTTCATCTCCGGCACCTCTGTGCGTTGAGATTCTGATTAAGAAAAGAAAGTACAGGTTTCCCCCTCCTTCCAGATCTGTGCTTGATTCTTGGAGAAAGTTAAGAACAGCTGTCAAACTCAGCTAGAATTGACTTCCTTCTCTGTAGGATTCCATGTCTTTCAAAGTGAAAAGACTTTGAGACATTTTGCTTGCAATCACGATGACAAATGTCAAACATTCCAAATGGAAAAAAAAAAATTAAGCTTCAGAATCTCCCACTTATTCCCATGCTGAGTCGGGGGTGATTTGTCAGATGCTCGGAATGACTTTAGTGCCTCCTAACTAAAGGTTTTACTGGGCTGAGTTAATAATAATTATACCTTTTCTTTGTAACACTCTACATTTTCAAAATGCAATTATCTACATTGTTTTATTAGATTTTTTTTAATGTCATGAGATGAAAAGCAAGTCTTTTTTTCAACACCTTTTACAAATTAAAAAAAAAGAAGGCTGAGGGATGTCAAAGACACGTCACCGGCTAATGGCAGAACAGGTGCCCTAGCGCCTGCCCAGCCTTGGTTCTAACACCTACTGCCAGCATGATTTAGTTTATTCTAAAAGATACCACAACCTTCCATGGAAGAAATTCTCAGTTTTCTCCAACATTTACAAGTAGGAAATTATTTTTCAGATCTAGCCAAAGGCCGGCTATAATTTTAGCTGTTCCTCTGAAACTAGCTTGGATGGAAATTCAAAACAAAATTTCCAAGAGAATTATCTTCTATAATCACCTGTCTACACACCTTAACCTCTCCTCGTTCCCCCCACCACACACACACATAAAAACTACCCCTGACATTGAAAAAAAAAATAGTCTTTTAAGAAAAAAAAAAATCTTTGTTCCTTGTTGTCATGAAGCCTTAAAGTGGGCTTCCAGGTGAACCCCCCGGCTGGAACAGACAGCATTTTAGGAGACAGCTCTTCCATTTGATTGCTAGTGCCCCAAAGTAGTAAAAGCCAGTGGTTGAGACAGAAAGGAAATATAGATCCTGGGAAACAAATTGCCTTCATGAAAATTATTTATCTAGCTTTTTTTTTTCTCTTCTCCTTTGGAAGGGGACAGGATTGGCTTTGTTTACAAAACCTGGTGACTTTTTAAAGCTATTGTTTAGTTAATGGCTTCTGACACCAGCCGCAGAGGTGCTGGATCACTTTCTGGATGTAAAGAGTCTCAAGGAGAACCCAAGGTGATGCTAATAACAGCTGTCAACCCACAGAGAGGTAATTATACAACCATGATTAAAACAAAACAAAACGGGGGATCCCTGGGTGGCGCAGCGGTTTGGCGCCTGCCTTTGGCCCAGGGCGCGATCCTGGAGATCCGAGATCGAATCCCACGTCGGGCTCCCGGTGCATGGAGCCTGCTTCTCCTCCCTCTGCCTGTGTCTCTGCGCCTCTCTCTCTCTCTGTGACTATCATAAATAAAATAAAATAAAATTCTAAAAAAAAAAAAAAAAAAAAACAAAAAAACAAAACAAAACAAAACAAAACCTTCAAATGTTATAGCCTTCTTCACTGAAACACCAGGTGACGGGCCATGGAGACGACATAACACCCACCCTGAATAAGCCCCAGTAATGGTTAAGGACCAAACTGGAACCCCTATGGGTCCCAGCTGCAGAAACACCCATCTGGTGAGCAACCCCGGCAGTGATGCTGTCCTACTGCCTGCCAAGGGACTGCGGGGCCCAGCTGGGAGCAGGCAGTGAGGACACTGCTTCTCCACCCCAGCTGCCTCGTAGGGAGAAGCACGGTGATAATCCAAGTGCACAAACCTCCAGTTAGAATAGCAGCCAATTCTGGGGACCTAACCAAGGGCATGGTGATTATGGCTAATGATTCTATATTATGTACCTGAAAGTTACCGAGAGAATAAAACTCAACACACACACAAAAAGAAACGGTAGTTACGTGATGGAATGGAGGTGTTAGCTAATGCCATGGTGCTGATCACTTTGCAACATGGAAATGTGTCAAGTCCACACATTGTACACCTTAGACTCTCACTATATTCTATTCTATGTTCATTATAACGCAATAAAGCTGAGGGGGAAGCCAAGAAAGAAAAGACTGCACCCTGGGCCCCACCCCATGCCAACTGAACCAAAATCCGTGGGGGTGAGGCCCCGACATCAGTATTTCTTTTCTTTTTTTTTTTTTTGACATCAGTATTTCTTTCCATCTCCCCGGATGATGCTGAGGCAGAGCGAGTGGAAAAATACAAAGCAGGGAAAAGAAACCAAGACAGGAAGCAGGGCCTGGAGGCAGCTTTTCTTCAAGCCCCAGAAATTCCAAAGTAGTTTCATGTCCTCAGACAAGTCTCATCCTTAATTCTTACACTAGAGACAGAGGGGAGCCCTTCCGTGGCTACAAGCTGTATTCCCAGCCCCCAGAGCATCTTAAGGAGGCGGAGATCCCGGCTGCACACACAGCTGAGCGAAGAATGGGGCGGCCTGGGCTCAGACCCCCTGACTGGGCCTCCATTAGGCCTCCTTCTCCTAGGCCCAGGCTAACATGCTGTCCTTCCCTTTGTTTTAAAATTAAAGATGTGGGGGGCACCTGGGTGGCTCAGTCAGTAAAGTAACCGACTCTCGATTTTGGCTCAGGTCATGATCTCAGGGTGGGGAGGTGGAGCCCCCTGCAGTGCTCTGAGCTCAGCAGGGCATCTGCTTGAGGTTCTCTGGCTCTCTCTCTCTCCCTCTGCCCCTCCCCCCACCACTCTGCATGTGGGTGCACATTTCGCTCGCTCGCTCTCAAATCTTAAAAAAATAAAATAAAAGTAATGTAGGAAACCTTTTGAGATGGAAATTTCCTGAGGTCCCTGTACCCCAAGAACCACCCAGCCCCTCCCCAATGGGGTTGGGCCAGGAGCATTGCCCTCAGAGACCACCTGTCCAGAGACTAGATTTAAACTTAAAATAGTGAAATAAAATGGAACTTCGTAGAGTTAATGCTTTGCCTTTCAGCTATTTCCAGTTGTTTTAAACACCTCCACTCAGGAGGGTGGGATCAGAGCCCAGGGGGTGGGAAGCTTCCATTTTGAAGATGCACTTGGAAGACAGGACCTGGAAGCAGGCAAGATAGGACAATGCCTTTGAGTTTAATTTCTGTCTTCAAAATCCCTGCCAGACTCTACGTCCTTGGCTCCTACAGGTTCTCGGCTCTTGACAAGCAGAAAAAGTCAGTCTCCTTACCAAACCCAAAAAGTCTGCCTAGACTCCAAGCAAACACAATTAACTCGAGTAAAAACTTTCCAAATGTTTAAAAATCAGCCTCTTGGGTGTCTTTGATGACTCCCTGTCTAGCCTGCCTTTAACCTGGTTCAGTCAGAATCAGCCTAAGGGGAGGTGGTTGCTGGGAAGCCCCTGCTGGGGTCACAACTAGCGAGAAACAGCTCCTGCTGTGGCTAGAATCACTCAAAGTCACACTTAAGCCACCTATTAAGAGCTCAAGTCCCAGGATGATTGTGCCAAACCCAACCTCACCCCAGCGCATTGGGAGGGTGGGGGCAGGCCTTGCTGCACCTGGCAACATAGGCAAGAGGAAAAAGTGGCTTTCACAGCTGGGGGTACCCATGAATTTGGAAATATAGAAGTGAGTGGATCTGGGGCTCCCCAGCCTGCTCTGGGCCATGCTCCTCAGGAGAGGCTCGGAACAGTGATGTGGAACTAATATTATACCTTGGGGTAGGTGACACTGGAGGGGGCCCACTGGCGAGGCCTGCAAGAAAACTCGCTGGGGTCTCAGGGCCTCATCCATGTGCAGCTGCCCTAGAGTGTTGCTGTGGGTCTGGCTGGGTTCCATGGTAGGCACCGGACTGCTGCCCCTTCAGCCTTCATCTTACCCATGTGTTTGAGGTCATGACCCCAGCTCTAATTCTTCTGGTCACACCAGGTCCACCTGCCACTCGCCCCAGGCAAAGCCAAGTGCCTTCTGTGTCTAGAGCCCCAGCCCCACACATCCATCTCTCCCCACAGGACGCCTGTCCTCCAGCTACTCCCTCAGTGGGCAGCACCCTCTCTCAGGTTCCTGATGTTCTGACACACCTTGCATCCAGCACACCCCTCCAGGTTCCAGCCAGCCCAAGGGGAGGAGCCTGTGCAATTTCCAAGCTCCCACATGACCTCTGCACGTCCTGTAGCTTCATGCTCCACCAAGTGCTTTCATTTATGGTACTGGAGTGTGAAGCATCATCGAGTCCCCTGCAGAACTACCCAGAATGCCAGCTTCCAGAGAAGGCTTTCCATAATGCAAGTGTCAAACTCTCCCTGCCTTTTGATAAGCTGGACAGGTCCACTAGAAGGTTCCCACAGGATCCACAGATGCTGCACGAAGGTTTTGTTAAGGCAGAAGCAGGATGACCCTGGAGATGTTTATTCTACTCACCTCGAATCAGCCTTACAACAAATGAACCAGATTTGAATGGCCAACGGAGGGTCTCTAGGTTCCAGAGAGCTTGCCCAGCCTCTCACAGGTGGGGGGCATGCCCAGACATGCAGGCTACAACATGTGGGTCCCTCACAGCCTGTCACAGTTGGGGGGCCATGCCTAGACACATGGTCTACAACATGTGGGTCCCTAACTCTTGGTCCCCGTGGATCTGTAGCTACTTCTGCTGTTGTTTTGTGACAAGCCTAGTTATTAAAAATTTGTCTGAGGTTACAAAAAGTACGAGATAATAAAACCTTAGAAAAATAAGTACTTCTTTTATTTCTACTTCAAAATATACTATGTACATCTGGAACCCTAAGAGAAAGTAGACTGGGAAATTATTCCATCATAAAAATAAAATAAGGTAAAAAATAATGACATGACCGCCCGTTTCAGATCTGTCTTTAACCCAGTTGAAAGGGGCATGAGCTGCCAGTTGTCTTGCTGTCGGCGTCCCGCTGTCCATGACGCTGGCTGGGGCTGCCTCATGGGGATTCTGGGCCTAAGAGTTCCTGGAGCGTTTTGAGGACCTGCTGTGGCTGGCCAGCGGCCAGGTCCTGCAGCCGGGACCCCATGTGCTCCCGGAGGCTCCTGGACAGCCGGCGAACCACTGTGCGGACGTTCCCACCACGCCCGGGCAGGACACCATTCCCGATCATGTTGTCCAGGAGACACCAGAGGACTGGAAGGACATGGCGCTCCACAGCCTGGGGCTTCTGGGGGTACACGGAGGCCACCAGCACTGTTGAACAGAAAACGAAGAGACTTGAGGCACGCCCTCTCTCCCTCTCCCGCTGCCCTCTCTGGGGACACCAATTCTATCCCCCGAAGTCCAGGCAGCCCAGACAGGCCAACGAGTTCATTAGACACAACATCTAGGGCTGGGGACACATTCAGGGGACCATGAAAACATTTTGATTTCTTTTAAAAACAAAAGAAAAAATGAAGCTATCTAACCTCATCTATATTCATGTTTATACCAACCAGTTATAAAATACGATTTTTAGCTTTTTAAAAAAAATTTTATGGAGGAATGAGTATGCAAAGGCCAAGTGCTCAGAACCCATGGTCGTAATCGGTCCCTGCAGCCCAGGGGAGAGGAAAGAGGCAGACACACCTAAACTGCAATCCTGCCCCTGCTATTTACCAACTGTATGAGCTTGAGAAAGCCACCCAACCATCGTGAGCCTGTTCCCTAATCTAAGGATTATAACCCTGAACCAAACTCTTGAGATTGCTGGAGATTAGATAATAAGGAAACATAAGTGTCCATGTAGGTTGGCTGGTGAAAACTAGTTGCTAGTACTAGGATGACTTTAATCCACATCCCCACCTATGTGAGTTCATACGAACAGAGAAAACTTGTACCAGGGAGAAATGTCAATATTCTCTCAAATGAAGCATGCTGAAAAATAAAACAGCCAGGAGGAGATAAGATCAGGGTGGCCTCCCCAGTGTCCAGATGCCAAACCCCACAATAAGACCAGCAATAATCTAGGGGTCGGGGATGTGCTTTGTCAACCACCAAACTCCACACAGACCATTGATTCAGTGATGAGCCCCCCACCCTCACCCCCCGCCAGTCAGGTTATCCCAGACCCTCTACCTGTTTTAATCCCCAGGAAACCCACAAGCAGGCTACCCCTGCCAGCAAGCCTTCCATCATAGAGTAAATGCCAGGGTCAAAGCCACCTCAAGAGCAGTCCTAAGTCACCTCAAAGTGGCTGCTCCAGCCTGCAGCCATGGCCACATCCCCCTGAACGCATTCATGCTAACAATCTTTGCTCTGTACAACCAGCATGGTCCGCCTGCCATCCTGCCAGAGGTGAGCACAAACAACACTGAGAGAAGCACTTTAACTATTGATGGAGCAAAGAAACTGGAAGGTTTCCCTGGGCCGAGACACATCTGGGAAACTAACACTGCCCAAGTCCAGAGTCTTGGGGCTCCGAGTTTTGCAGCCTGACTCCACTGTTCTCACGGCCCTTGGACTGGCAGGACACCAGTCCATCTCCCAGAGGATGAAGCCGACACTCAGGGGTCAAGGAGCTTGGCCCAGACCACACAGCTGACGAGGGCAGAGGCCAAACCTGCCTCCACTCTAAAGCTCATGCTCTTCACCCCTTGCTGCCCCAAGCCCCTAGGGGTTCCACATTTCAGAGGCTGGTGTGGAGTTTTAGGCTTAGTGAAACCACCAGTTTGTCCTTCCTTCACCAGCTTACCACCATCCAATCCCCCAGGATGTTTCCCATAGGGCCTCTCTGAATCCAGAGCCAGGCTGGGACAGCAAGGGACCAGAGAAGATGAGCTGGCCACCCCCCTCAGCAAAGCCTGCCCACCCCCCCCGACACCCCCCCCAGCAGCGTCACTTCCAATGGAAGGTATTTTTTGGCTTTCAGGCCACACCCTCAGGGTTCCTGCACCCCACACTTTGGGGCCTTCCCCGGGGGCTCCCCAATGCACAGAACCCTCAGAAGAAAAAGTGGTCCTCGTTCCTAGGGAAGGCAGGACTGCACCCAGGGAGTGAACCCAGCCACACTGGCTGGTGAGCAGCTTCGTAAAGTGGGACGGAGGTGGGAGCTGCCGGAAACTTTGAAGCTGGTGACAGGCTGAGAGGTAGGCCCCGTTAACAGGAAACAGGAAACAGGAAAGCCACCAGGGCAGCCCCAAGGTGCGGAGGGTGGGGGTGGGAGGCCAGGAGGAGTAAGGGAGAGGTTGGGCAAGGGGGGTGGCCAAAGGGAACAAGAAAGATCCTGATTAGCCACCTAAACTGAACAACTGTAACTCAAAGGCTTCCTAAACCTCCCAGGGATCTCACCTGCAAACCAAGAAGAGAACGATGTCAAGAACCAGGCCCAGGCAGGGCTCCCCCATGCCCACCAAAGGGCAAGGGGTTTGGCTGCCTCTCACGGGTACCCGGCACTCACACCTGGACTCTCTCCCTCCCAGCAGCCAGGTGTTCACACGGGGGCCAGGGCAGCTCACCTCCGCACTCAGGCCCAGGGTCCCCCAGGTACACGAGGCGGAGGTCACCTGGCTGACAGTGGTGGGCCTCTCAGGCCAGCAGAGGTGGCAATGACCCTTCTGGGAGTCATCATGAGGAAGAAAACCCCATGAAATTTGAGCTTCAAAGGCAGCTGAAGTAATTAGCCAAAGATTTACTCCTGTTAAGCTGCGCTATTATTAGTCGGAATCCTTGTGTTCATTGAAATGCTCTGCTCTACGCCAGGCTGATGGGGACTTAACAGGAGAGCTATGTAGAAACTCCTGCCTTTGAGGTCTCTTGGAAACAGATGGAAAATATTTAGAGTTAAACAGATAATCTAAAGTGAGGTACCCTTCCACCTCTGGGGCCCATATATCCCCTGTACAAGAACAGGTAAGGGTTTCATCCGGAGAGCGATGATTTTGAGCAACAGTAGAGGGTTCCCTGTCCAGTGCTCAGGTGGTCTCCGTTATGTGGTCCTGTGGCTGCCTGGAGGCCCCTGACCTTACTTTGCTCACTCCACCTGCTTGGAGGAGGCTGGGCACCTGGACGGGAGGCGGGGTTCCACTCTAGGGACAGTGAAAGGACTGAGCCAGGGCACAGAGGCCAAGTCAAGGGCAAGAGACAGTCTGGTGGAGGAGCAGAATGACACCGACAGTCATGTAACATGTGCTGAGCACCCCCAGTGTGGACTGAGGCTGGCTCGGGGTGGGACCTGGTCTCAGGAGTCACTGGAAACAGACCAGAGGGCTAGGGAGGCTAGGGAGGAAGGAGACACAGGGGCTGGTGCCAGAACCTGGAGGACACCCCCCCAGGTGGAGGAAGAAGAGTGGAGAGGGCTCCACAGGCCGCTAGCCACATGTGGGCAGGCACGGGGATGACGGATCACCCCTGGAAGGGGGGCTGGCATGCTGGTGCCCAGGAGGCAAAGGCAGAGGCCACTCGGGGAGACATAGCACAGCACAGAGGCTCTTCAGCCAGGCTCCCGGGCACAAATCCTGGATTACTCACCAAAGGACCTTGGGCACTTAACCTTTCTGAGCTCCATTTTCCTTATTTCTACAAAAGGGACAGTCACTGGGGCCCCTGAAGGGCTCAGTCGGCTAAGCATCTGCTCAGACCATGATCTCAGGGTCCTGGGCTAGAGCCCCACATCGGGCTCCCTGTTCAGTGGCAAGTCTGCTTCTCCCTCTGGTCCTTCACCCTGCTCATGCTCTCGTTCTTTCTCTCTCTCTCTCAAATAAATAACAAAATCTTTTTTTTTAAAGGGGGTAATCATGGAACCCACACCCTCCTTATAACATTGTTATGAGGATTAAGTGACCAGCACATACAACTGAGGCAGGGGTAGGGACAGAGCCTGGAGGCCTAGCCAGCGACAGGCCTCCTGGGACACTATAGGGAGCAGGACACTAACCTGAACACAACCCACACGAGGATTTACACATGGGGATACCACAACCTGGCTGCATGTTGGGAGGAGGGACGCTCTGAGGTCTAGAGAACAGGTCCTCTGCCTCCTTCCTAGACGGGACCTTCCTAATAAGGGGGAGGAGGCTCTTGACAAGCATGGAAGATAAAAAAAAACAAGTTAAGTAACCTGCCCAAGACCAGAATTGGTGTGTGGCAAACGAGTCTGTCCACCACAAAGCCTGTGCCCTTTCGAAAATGCTGCCACCACAAGGGCCACAGGAGGCTTCAGCCCAGGAGTGAAATCACTGGAGACTGCAAACTCAGAGCAGACGTTGGCTTGGAGCAAGCTTTCCTCGGCCAAAGCTCAAACAAAGCAGAGCAGATTCAGGCCAAAGCCCCAGCTCCACGCATTGCGGGGCCCGGGCACCTGGCAAAGGGGTCGAGTAGGGTTGGAATCCAGGCTGTGCTCTGCTTTCCAGGCTGTGCGCGCTCGAGAAGGGACAATCTCGTGCTCACAATCGGGCTGCTGCTGACCAAGCCATGCCCCCGTGAGCACGGTGTACCCAGAAGAGCTGGGACATTTTTCTGATTCACACAAAGGTACTCTATGGGCTAGTGGGAGTCATGCTTGCAAAGAAGAAATGGATCATAGTTTCTCAAAAACTGTTTTATGTACAAACCTGCCTCATTTTAGTCAAAACTAAAGATTATCTTGTGGTAAAATGGGAATTATTTTTAACAAGCAGATTATCAAAAAATGTTAAAGGTCCGTGAGGATTATTGGATTACTGGGGGGTCTAAGATAGTGGGTGGTTCAACTCCATGCCAGGAGGTTGACTGGAAGGCTGGGGCGAGGGGCTTCGGGGATGCTCACCGGACAGACGTTCTGTGATATCAAGCACCGCACGGCCACTCAGGAAACGCACCCGGCCAGCAAAGGCTTGTAGGAGGCAAAGGTTGTCTGGAAGAGAAGGAGAGTGTCAGCGGCCATGCTGTGGCCTGAGCGTTGGTACCCGTTGTTCAGCGTCAGGTACCCGCAATACCCAATGGAGAAAGAGGCCTGTCGGGGAGCTGAACTAAATTTCCTGAGTCACAATGGGGAGTTTAGGGAAGACTGAGTGGCCTGGTATAGTTAACTGGCTCCCAAACAGGTTGCACTTACTCCCACACGTCTGGTTCCTCCTGTTTGCGCTTCCTCAAAATTGTTGAGTCTGAAGGGCAGCGGGGGAAGAGGGTTTGCCCACAGTCCTGGGCAAATCAGGATGGTTGGTCACCCTATGAGGGGCAGAAGCTTCTTGCTGGCTCTATTTGGGCCAGAGGAGGGAACTTGCAGGGGATGTGTATTAGCTCTCAATAGTATATATCTAAAACCTCCCTGTGTGACACTGAGGCCCAGATGGCACACTTGTAAAGACAGGAGACTTTATCCTCCACATGCCAAACCCACTCTTCAGGAGTTTTAGGGGAAAGGGGGATTATTAACCTGTAAAAAAAAATTATCGGGCAGCTGGGTGGCTCAGGGGTTTAGCACCACCTTCAACCCAGGGTGTGATCCTGGAGGCCCAGGATCGAGTCCCATGTCGGGTTCCCTGCATGGAGCCTGCTTCTCCCTCTGCCTGTGTCTCTGCCTCTCTCTCTCTCTCTCTCTCTCTCTGTGTGTGTGTGTGTGTGTGTGTGTGTGCTTCTCATTAATAAATAAATAAAATCTTTAAAAATAAATAAATAAATAAATAATAAAAATAAAATTAAAAAAAATTATCCTAGCACCCCCCACACCCATCCTAGTCACACCCAGCCCCAGGAGTCCCTGCTGCCCAGACACGCTGGTGGTGGGGCCTGAAGACTGGGGACCTCCCCATTTGGATGTTAAAAGAGTGTTCATCAGAATGAACCACTGATGGTGAAATCACAGGCAAATAGGGTGGGGAATGCTTGGGGGATAAAGAAGCCCTCTGGCATTCCTCAATTGTCTTTCTAAAGCCACTTCCGGCAGGATCTCATAGGTGCTGAATTTAGAAACCATTCTTTCTTCCCCATTCTGGCTGACCTCTCCTGGTTTCTCAGACTATTAAACTTGAAGTCCCGCATTCTTCACAGAAACACACAAGGTGAGGAAAGTAGCCCTTTACCTGAGAAAGACGTGCTCACGTAGACAATACACACCCAGCTCCCAACGCCGCCACGGCAGCCCCAGCCTAACTCCATTGGAGGTAGTGCAAATAACAAAGCCACTTTTCAGGGATGTGGCTGTGGGGCCTGCCTGCACCTGTCATGGAGGTCTGTAGGGGTGTGACCACAGGCACCCCCAGAAAGTGCATCCTGGGGTCCCAGGGACTGCCCCGCTCAAGGCCAGATTTCCCTTAGCAGGGGACAGAGATTAGAGACACACCTGAGGAAGTCTTTCTAGACAAGTTCCACCTCCTCTGAGTCCCTTGAATACTTCAGCATCCCCCCGGATATGCAATCAAAGCTTCACTGCCCTCCCCACCTCCCCGGAACAATTCTAGCTAAGAGTTCATGCTCCCCTTCCTCTTCCTCTGAGAGCTGTAAGGGACACAGGAGAAAATGTACACATGTACATCACACACATCCCTGCTGCTTGCAAAACTCCATCCATAAGGCAAGAGTCTTTAAAATAATCTATTCTGGGCAATAAAAGATCCAGCCTCTAGAATATGGCAGTTAGCAAGAAGTGGTCTCAGGGTGTCTTGGGAAATCTGAATTGTGTAAGAATAGGTTTTTAGATCAATGTCACCTGCATTACTGTTTCCAGGTGCTTCTGTTGGCCAACTCCCATCATTAGCCATGAGCTCACCTCCAAGGACAAGGACTTCTGTCTCCTTGCTCTCCCCAGCAACACTTGGTCCAGGACATTTTCTGGACACAGCTGGACCTCCCCCTCCTGGCAGCTGACATGGCCTCCAAGAGCCAGAGAGAGGTTTAGAACTTAGGAGATACTTGAAAAATGTATATGCAGTGGACATCTGTGCCAGACTGTGCTCCCCTGTGCCTGGTATACAACAGGTGCTCAATAAATACTCGAGGCCTACAGAGAGTGCTAAAGCAGAGACATTAAGCATGCCTGAGCCGGTTTATAAACCCCAGAGCTCTACACCCCAACTAGCTGGCCTCCCTTCCTCTGTAGTGATGGCTCACCTTCCAGGTCACACCCAGGTTTAATGAGAGGCAGGAAAGTTGAAGGGTGTGGGCTCTGAGTGCAGATCGCCTGGACTAAATTCTGGCTCTTCCACATTTCTCTCTGTTAAAGGACAAAACTTCCTATACCTTAGTTTACCCATCTGTAAGAAGAGGATAATACTCCTGTCTTCCTCTTAGAGCTGTTCCCATGTTATGATGCTTAGGATAGTACCTTGAGTGTATAATTACTAAGTATCAGTTATTGTTGCTACTGTTTACTATTATTACTCAAAAATGCTCCAAAAGCCCAGCAGCCTGAATGGAGGAAAGATCATTAAGAGGCCAGAATTTGACTTTCGAAACCTTAAAATCCATGTTCTATTAGCCTGGGTCTTTGGTAGGCTCCTCTCCTGTACCACAAGGAAGGCAGAGCTGACCCTGGTGCTGCCTGCATACAAGGACAAGCAAAGGCATGGGAAGTAGAGAAAACAGTTACAAGCTAGCAGGCCACACACTCTGCCCTCCCTGGGCCCTGCCATCCCTCTCTGCAAGGGGGCAGAGGTCTACAGGGCCTCTCACCTGTCCCATGCAGCCAAACCCTAAAGCCACCAGGCCATGTCATCCTGGGGCTACTGGGAGGTCAAAGAATAACTTTTTTTAAAAGTGGAAATAGTATGGTAGCTTGGATGGTGACAGCAAAGAAACTGGGGTCCGGGTGGGCTCTCGACAATAAGCACAGGACTCTGAATCATGATATGTCACACAGCCCCCCAAAATGAGGTCCGTTCATCACAGGAAAAGTGAGCATGATCCACTTAAACAGAAAAATGCAAGCTACGGTCCAGGCATAGGACAGAGCTATTAAAAGTGACTCAAGTGTGTAATCATATGTAAATGCTTGTGCTCTGCTTTTTTTAAAGGCAGGATGCAAATTTAAAATGTGTAATATAATCATGACTCTATAAAAGTACAGAAAAAAAATATCTAGCATGAAAAATGACAAATGTTAATAACAGTCTCTTCCAGAAGTTTAGACCAAAAATGAGGGGCTTTCAATTTTTTCCTTTCCAATGCTTTGTATTTTCTATTTTCTCAATAATGAATAAGTATGACTTTTACGTGGTGGAAAATAAACTTCATATTTTTAAGTTAAGTAGGAAGGCTGCATGATAGTGTGAAAAACTGGTTAAACGAAAGAAGCAAAGTCTAAATTGTATTTACATTACGATCTTTAACCAGGGAAATTTGTACACATGTCGACAAGAAAAAGAAGAGAGATTTTTAAGCAGTTGGTATATTAGAGGAGCACCATGGATGAATCTCTAAATGCCCCAAACAATACCACGTTGGTCATATGATTTATATAAGGTAATGAATTTAGAGTCTGCAGAACAAACTAGCAAAAGCCGATCTGAAGCTGACCATTTCCGAGCTTATCTGCTCTCTCCAGCATGGGCTGGGGGCTGTACTAAATTAAGAAAACCCCTTTTGACTATTTGGTCTGACGGGGTTGGGGGGCAGGAGGCGGGACTATCAGCAGCCTGATGTTTTAATTAGTGAAGTTTCTTCTGTAGCTAACCCAGTAACAGGGCCCAAAGACAGAACCAGCCAGTCTTCTCAGGGATTGCCTCGATCCCTAGGGTAACTCCCCTAGGAGGGGCCTTAGGATGCTGAGGGTGGACTGGAGCCACCAGGCTCTACCTGGGTGAAATGGAAAGGAAGATTCACACCCCTTCTCTTCTGCCCCTCCTGCCCCAGTCTCTGCTTCTTCCACCCAATTCCCTGGGACAGTGGGAAGCTTAGTTACTTGCATCCATTTCTCCTCCTGCAGGTTGGACTCAGACCATTCCAGGCAGATGAGAACCATTCCCAGAGAGAGCCTGATTCTGCCCTAGGGACGCCTCGGCAGCGATGAATTCTTACTGGCAATCTAAACCCCTCCACTTTTGCCCTTCATGGACATAGAAATCACCCAGTCACTTCATAGTTAAAAACACTTCCAGGGGCGCCTGGGTGGCTTAGTTGGTTAAGTGTCTCCCTTTGGCTCAGGTCATGATCCCTGGGTTCTAGGATGGAGCCCCCCTTTACACTCCCTCCTCAGCAGGGAGTCTGCTTCTCTCTCACCCTCTGCTGTTCCCCCACTTGTGTTTTTCTCTCTCTCTCTCTCTCCCCCCCCCTCTCTCAAATGAATATATCAAACATCTAGGGGGGAAAAAAAGCCAAAACACTTCCAAAGCCAAGGTTGCTCATTGGGCAGAGTGGATATGGCTCCTAGCACAGCCATGTGGCCCCAAGAGCCCACTGCTGCACCTGCTCAAAAATGACCTGGAACAAGACCCTGTGCTCCAACCTTTGGGTCCCATAGGAGCATTTTGCCAGGGGTTTACTGGGCTCCATCCAACTCTTTGAGGCCAAGAACATTCCATTCCAGCCTAACAGTGACCTAGGGACTAAAGAGGAAAATAGTGCCCTTCACACCAGCCTTCATTCTCCCCACGTCAGATCCTGTGGCTGATGGGCCAAAGGGGGCATCATCAGCCATTCCCAAGGAGACCCAGTCCCAGGAGGAAAGGACAACTCTAGGCATCTTCCTGGAAGCTGCAACCTGCCTCAAGGTGTAGTCAGATCACAGAAGCAGGCCAGCTCTAGGCCCTCTTTCCAGGATGTCCAGCCCAGGTAGGTACAGCAAGGCCCCAGGTACAGAAGGCCTGAGTCTTGTGACAATGCAAGACACTAGATTCTGCAGCCCAAAGCTCCAGAGCCCCAGTGTGCTCTAGAAGGACGGCCCATGGCAGAAAGTGGAAAACTATGACACCTGGAGAGGAAAGGGTTAAAAGTGTCCCTCCCCGACAAGGGTGCTTAGCCTCTTCAAATAGCTGAAGCGTATTTTGCTTGGTGCAGGTTTTCCCAATAAATCCAGGGCCCGCAGTGATTTACCAAGAGCCTTGGTTATTGGCAACAGCAATCTCACTTACCCAGAGCCGTGCCGTGCTGAGAACAAGCCGTAATTTAAAGCTGGATTTATATTGTTTGTTCTACAGCAACAAACTCAGCAAATCATAAATTCCCTTTGAGATGAAGAGAGGAAATTGACAGTATTTATGAACTCAAAAGGCAGAGAAGGACCTGACCAGCCCTTTCATTTGTAACTGAAACTGCTTCTGGAAGCTCCAGCCAAGGACACGGCTGCCACCCCTCCCCAGGGAGCTGGGCTCCCTGCAGGGTGTGGACACTGGGAGGGGTGGGGTGCCTGGCGTGTCTGTGGCCTCACCGAGGGGATGCTCTGTGGGTCCTAAAGGCAGGACGTGGCTCTGTGCTCATGGGGACATACAGCCACAAGGCCAGCACAGGCGGTTCTCAGATCATGAGCTTCCTGCATTGTGGCAAGAGTGGTTCCTCTGGTCTGGACGTGACGGTACTCATGTGCTATGTCCCACACACATCTGTGCTTCACTCTGTGCCCTAGACACCCAGATATCACCCTCTAATCATCTAGGAAAGGAATGAACTACGGAAGTAGATGCACCCCAAATCCCACCTAATTTTGGTGAAACAAGATGTGTTAGTACGAAGCACAGACGAACTGGGAGCTCTCGCCATTCTTGACGTCTCACCCACAGCTCCTTTTTCCCTTTTCATGCCACCCCCCCCCCAACCCTTCCCACTCCTCACTGCAAATTCCTCCCACCCTGAACCCTGGCCCCAAACAGTCTTCCTCAGTGGCAACTCTTGTCCACTTCACACTCAAAAGCCAAGAGGATCCCAGCCCAACCCCTATGCCAGACAATTAAGGTGGCCTGCTTGGGCCCGCCCACTCATCCACTCTGTCCTCTCCAGCAGGCTTACTCTGCTGTCTCAGCACCAACCTGCCTGGTCCTCGTACAAGCCGCCCCCACTGCTATCATCTCTACAACTAGAAAAAATCACTAGCGGTGCTTCCAGCTTCTTCCTGGCAATCCTGACTTATTTTCCCTTCAGTTCCCTGTTGGCTCAATCACTACAGTACGGTGTGACCCTGGGTGAGTCATTTCTGTCACACATACTAGGAGGAGGCAGGACTAGATCATCTACACATCTCCCCCGCTCCAACTCTGGTGCATGTGACATGGAAAAGCCTGCCAACCAGCTTCTGGGCTGCCCACCCCTGTCCTACCCAGCCTCCAGGGAAACATTTGGCCTGAGAGCCCCCAGTGCCTATTAGCACTCTGCTGATTCCTGGCAGGACAGGTGAGCCCACCCTGGGGTGGGCTCAAGGAACAAGCCCGCTGCCCACCAGAGCCAAACAGGGCTGAGGCAGGAGGCTCACCCAGGCTCTCAATCATGGCATCCAGTGCAGTCACGGCAGCGGCATAAATCCCGGAGTTCTTGGAGTTGAGATTGTCTGCAACAGCAATGATGATGGAGAGCAGCATGGGGTGTAAGCTTTCTTTGAGGAGGGGGATCATCTTGGCAAGGGACTCCAGTGCCCACTGGTTCACTTTCTTGTTGGAATCCTGAAGCCTTGGGGTGAAAGCATCAAAGACCTATTGAGGGAACAGAAACCGAGAGCCCATGGGAACCCAGGCTGGGCAGGAGCCCCACAGCCCAACCAACCACCCTTGGCAGGGGTTCCTCCTGCCTCCCTGACAGGGGCATCTAACCCATGCCAGAACATTCTCAGTGATGAGGGTCTCACCTCCTCAAAAGGGGAGGATGCCAAGAGAGGGAGGAAACAGCCACATATTGAGCACTCAGTGTGTCAAAGCATCTAGAGCATCTCGTCAGGCACCCTGCACTCGCAGGGAATGGTCTTAGTCCATGAAGCAGGGGTTCCCATCCTCAACTTATCATTCAAAACAAAACAAAAACTGAGGCAGAAAGAGGTTAGGTGATTTGCCCCAGATCACACAGCTAGTAAGGAACTTGGCTGGATGCCCTGGTCTGCTGACTTCGAGCCTGTGTCTTAACTCGCTGCTACATGGCTTGGCATCAGAAGCCTCAATCCTAGAAGAAGCAGGCATCTTCCCTGGTTTCCAGCCCATGAAAGCACGGCCTGTGCTTGCTCCCAATATACCTATCCAAATATCCTGGCCCAGTCTCCTGGCCAACCACATGCTCTGCCCCCAACACATCATGTGCATGGCTAGACCAGGAGCAGCCCTCAGATGTGGCATCCTCTACCTCTACCTTCCTCCCCAAAAATCTGCCAAAGAGCTGGGTGATGCCCAGGACATCTCTGGGTGGTCCGCAGGTGCCTTGTCCCCTCAGCTACTTCCAGGCAGTCTCGTGTTACCAAGGCAACTGGATAGCAGGTGCTTCTCAGGCTCCCTTTACCCTGAGGGATCTAGCACAATGTCCAACTCTGTCCTGAGTTTTCCAGATTGAAGTTGCACCCACCGGGAAGAGACAGGCGGGAGGGCAGGGATGAGGCAGTGCTCACCTGGACCAGGTTGGCGGTGATAAGCTCTGGCCTGGCCTTGCAGTGCTCAAGGAGCCGCCCCACGCCTTCCATCCGAGACTGGTACTCTTTGGCCTCCAGCAGCCGCATCAGCTCCCGAAGCTGCTTGGTCACTTCCAGGCCACCACGCACAGAGGAGTGGAGCCCCTCCAGCCGAGGGCCGTTGGAGCTGAGCCTGAGTGAGAGGAACTCCTGACCCGGGCAGCCCCGGAGGATGGACGCACCTCTTGTCCCATGCCCCCTCCCATGGACAAGAGAGACTGAGACAGGGGATCCCCTGCAGTTAGACCCACCCCCAGCTTCTCTGCCTACTGCTTGAGGACACTGGCCCTGGGACTCTGGAAATCCTTTTCCTCAGGGGACAACAATAAGGTTGCCTAGAGCCCCATCCTCTTGCCAGCCTCGTCCTTCCTGCCTTTCTTTTCTCTTTTCAGAAAGCACGTGAAGAAAGGGGGCTCAGTATGGGAGTCCACAAAAGGACGACTGTGCATTTCATCTAAGAGTGAGGGAAGGGCCCTGCGTGGCTCAGCTGGTTAAGGGTCTGCCTTCAGCTCAGGTCATGATTCCAGGGTCTTGAGATGGAGCCCCCATCGGGCTCCCTGCTCACCTGGGAGTCGGCTTCTCCCTTTCCCTCTTCTCATGCTCTCTCTCTCTCTCTCTCTCTCCCTCCTTCCCTCTCTCATAAATAAATAAATAAATAAATAAATAAATAAATAAATAAATAATCAATCAATCTTTAAAAAAAGAGTACCTGGTTCCTTTATCCCAATCCCTGGTTGCCTAGGCCTGGCTCACACTTCTCCAGTGACCAGAGAAATGTTAAGAAGCCCTGCTCCCAGGCAGCCTGGGTGGCTCAGCGGTTTAGTGCTGCCTTCAGCCCAGGGTGTGATCCTGGAGTCCCGGGATCAAGTCCCACCTCGGGCTCCCTGCATGGAGCCTGCTTCTCCCTCTGCCTGTGTCTCTGCCTCTCTCTCTCCCTCTCTCATGAATAAATAAATAAAATATTTTTTTAAAAAAAGAAGAAGCAGCAGCCCTGCTCCCTTCTGCTAAGAGCATGGGCATATGGTTTCCCCTGGCCCAGTCCAGGCAGCATGAGAACAGTTCCATTCAGGACTCCTACCCTCACACCCAGCTCAGAACTCAGCTTTTTGAGCTAAGGCCCTACACCAAAGTCCCCTCTGGCAGAGCTCAACATCATCCATTTTGTCATTCCCTCCTACACTCCACGCTGCTTGCCCACCAAGTGCCAAGAGCTATGGTGGGCACTAAGGACAATCAGACAAGAGACACCTTCCTTGCCTTCAGGAGCTCAGAGACCAAAGGGAGACAGATAAGTCAAGGGGCTGACAGAGGACTGAGAAACAGAGAGCACAGGGTGTCTGAGAGAGCCTCTGGGATAAGATAACAGTCATCTGAATCTTGTGGAATCTGGTAGAAAAAATAGGCATGTTCCAGGTGCAAGGGATGCAGCATAAGCAAAGGTAGGAGACAGAACATGGGGGGAGGGATCGGCCAGGGAGCAGGAGCTGCTCTGGTCTGTGTGGGAGAGAGCAGGCAGCTAATCTGGAGCTGGTTGGTGGGGCGGGGTGGGGAGGGGGGGCTGCCCTGGGCGCCTGTGAGAGTTCAGATGTAGCCCTCCCTGAGCACCATAGAAGAATTCTGAGTTTCAGGCACATCAATGACCAGGGGGTTTCTGCTTGGTTTCTAGCTCCTCCCAGCACGCACCCTCTAGCCTCTCTGCCCATTCCCTCTCCTCTGCCTTTGTCCCACAGCTGCCTCTAAATGCATCCCAGGCCACCCTGATGGCGACAGGATGTGCTGCTTGAAGTGGATGGAGAAACGCTGAGCTCATGCAGATGGTCCAGCCAGCAACATGCCCTGCCCGGACTACTGGAATTCACCCCCTCGGCATGACTACTGGATGGCAAGTATGTTCAAATCGTAGGATTTGGTCTCCCTGAGCTTTGGGTGGGAAATTCACCCATGAGTGCTGCTACCCAACTAGGTCTCCACCGTAGCCTGGATCCACACAGCCTCAGAACCACTACCCCTGGCCCAGGGCAAGTGGCCCATCTCTGTTGGCAGCCTTGGATGTGGAGCCCCAGGGAGACAAGAGCAGCCATACCCATCTTCTCCAGGCAGCCCATTCTCACACAACACCAGACTCCTCGACACCTTGCGGCCCTTGGCAGATAGAAGTCCATCACCATCTTCCATTCCCTTGAAAAAGGGAACACAAAACATGAGCCAAAGGGGTGGCCCTCTGGGAACTGCCAGCCACTCCAGGCTAGATCATAATGAGAGGAATAACCCCTTCCACCTGGCAGGGCTTCAGAGGGTACAACCAAGCATTCCAGACCATTGGTACTCAGGGCAGGGATCAAGATCCCCTTTAACAGGAGACAGTGTGGACACCCAGGTGGCTCAAGGGACACCGGCAGAGAGGGACAGAGCCAGGTCCGAGCACAGGAGAAGGAAATCACATTTATTCCACCTGCCAGGAGTTGTGCACGAAATGGAACCTTCTGGAGTGCACACCCCACTCCCCTGACTGGCTTGGCTCTGACCTTCCCCCGCACCCCCCTCACCCCCCACCTGCTCAGGCCACTAACTTACCCGCTGCTTAATAGCTGCCATGACCTTCCGTAAGTCGTGAGATGGGAGGCTCTGCTTCAGAAATGCATCAAACTTCGTATTTGACATCAAGATATTCACCATCTTCCGGCCATAAAACCTGCCACAGGAGAAAGAGAGGGATGAAGAAACAGCCACAGAAATGCATCATAAATCTGTTCTGCAGATTTACAGGAGTTTTCTAATTGTAGTAAAAGAGTTTTTAATACTTTTTTCCAATTAAGACAATAATCGTTAATTAAGACAGTTAAAAACTAGATTCATAAAAAGAATAAACATCATCCGTAGCCCCATTACCAAGGAAAGACTATTAGATTTTTACATATTTTCTTATGGTCTTTTAGACACATACACATTTTTGTTGGTATCAGAATATATATAAAACTTGCCTCTGACTTTTTTCACTTTACCATTAATCATCCCATGTCATCCTTTTTAGTAAATTCATAATATTCCATTGGATGACTATACCAAAATATACTTAACTTCTTCTAGTATGGGGCATCTGGAAGTCTGAGAAAGGGTACAAGGGCCAGTAAGGGAAGAAATGGTCAGCTCTACCCAGCGAACAGCGGTGAGTGGGGGAGGAAATCAAAGAGGGCTTCATGGAAGAGGAGATCCTTAGATTCGCATTGAGAAGAGGAGTAAGAGTCCATAAGTGGGATGGGATTAGGGAGTAAGGGGGCAGGGGTTGGTCACTTCAGGATCCATAATACAGTCTGACACATCAGTAGGCATGTGGTTGGAAAACAGCAGGCAGGGCCTGGATGCAGGATAGGAAAGAGAGAAGGTAGGACCCAATTTCTGGAAATGTGAAGGAGTTGGGCTTTAGCCCTCAGACCATGGGAAAGTGTGAAATGACCAGATTTGAACTTTATGAAAATGTCCCTGGCAGCAGTGTGGTGAACGTCTCTCTCTGGTGACAAGGGCCACCATGATAGCCCAAGCAAGACATGATGAAGTCCTGAAATAAGGCTGTAGAGTGGGAGGAGGAAGGGATGGTCAGATTCAGGACCTGCTAAGAAAACTGCAGGGTAGGGTAGTTGATCAGAGGTGGAGCAAGAATCATCTACAATCTCATATTTCACTCAACCCAAGACTCTACTGATTGTAAAATGCACCATTGATTCCTTTTCCACTGAGCAAAAACAGAAATAGAAAACACTGGCAACTTCCAGTGCCTTTAATGACACTGCCCCATGTGGGGAGGCACCCCTTTCATGTATTATCTCAGAAATCGAGGTAACATTACTTGCAGGTGGTGCCCTTCCTTCCATAGGCTGGGTAAACCACTGGGTGGTTGCCTGGTAAGAAAATGTGGAATTTTGGTCACTCCTTCCATGACTGTTTGCATTAATATCTAATTTATGTCCCATCACTCTATCTCCATGCCTCTTCTCATACACTATAACATTTCATTTCAATGCTGAATAATAGAGTAATATTTCTAAGACATTTTCAGGAGCAATTAAACTCAACAAGTCCCCGCAGAGCACCCATGGTGACTTCTTAAAATAAATATAAAAGGCTAACAAGCAAAGAAAGGCTCATAGTTTAGTTTCTACAATGCAAACCATAATTCAAAGGTTTATGCCACGAGCAATAAGGACCAAGTTCGAAAATGTGCAGAGAGTAAAACCCAAATCAAAATTGCTGCCTGGCCAGCAGCAACTGTGAGATGCCTCTGATCGTAAGATATTAAAATGTGGGAGAAATTGTGTGTCTTAGAGTCAATGATGTATGAAGGTCCTCATTTATCATCTTAGATGACTCAGTAAATAATAATGACTTCTAACAATAGAGGGAACACAGGCTTGGGGAGAAGGCAGAGGGCTCATTTAGGGACAGTCTGCACCAAAGACGACAGCAGGACATCTGACAGTGGTGATGGGTCCTCCAGAAGCATTGGAGGTAGAGCACTGGTGCTCAGACAAGGGGTGGCCTGGAGGGAGACCATAGGAAGCATCAGGTTGCCGTGACTGGACCCACGGAAGTAGTGATGGTGCTCAGGAAAGTTGTAAGAGGAGAAGAAGCTTGAAGACACTCCTGCAGCCATCTATATCCAGAGGGCAGGCAGGCCAAGAGGTGGCCATAGAGGAAGAGGGGAACCAGGGAGTGCAGTGCCATGGACGCTGAAAGCACGGGGGCCCTGACTGAAGATGGAGTGTAGTCAACACTGGCAACGTAAGAGAAGTCAGGATGGAGGGGGCATTTCCAGCTGGAGAGAATTAAATTTTTATTTCCATCCCCCTACCAACAAATAAAAACAAATCAACCAAAACCTTCTAGTTCTCCACCAATATTCCTCATTTCAGTAAATGACACTATCATTTATCCAATTGTTCATTTTAAAAACCCAAGCATCATCTTTGATTTCTCTTTGAAAGCCTCACCACCCACATCCTGTTGGCTCTGCCTTCAAGACACCCCAATCCAGCTCTCCCTCCCGTCTGCTGGCCTCCAGCACCCCTGGCGGGGACTGGGGGAGTAACCATCTGTCTCATGTCCCTCCTCCACCCAGGCCCCCTCCCCTACTATCAATTCTCTAATGAGCAGCCAGAAAGATTTTTTTCAAAAAAATCAAGAAGGCAGCAAGCATTTAAAGACACACAAACTCTAGTAATCAGGGGGAAAAGCACTCTGAAACAATAATGAGATGGCACTTTTACCCATTAGATCAATACAAATTAGAACTCCAGATACTGCAAGGTCGCGAGGACATAGGCAGTGGCGCCGTGGGAGGGAGGCCGAGGGGCACAGCATGCTCAAGGGCTCCCCACAGGGCTCAAGCTGCATCAGTGGACATGCGCCCCTGACCACAGTCCTGCCCCCTGGCCATATTCCCAGACACTCTCCCTGGGCTCCACGGGGGGAGCACGTGTGAGCATGGTACGTGGAGCAGGGCTGCCGTGGGGGGGATGAACCTCAGACTGTCAGCTATGAGAGCACAGGCTGGAGCACAACACAGAACATAGGGAGGACAGACCCGGCGGAGCGGTACTGGATGTGGTGTGTCTCCAGATCTGGCCATAACGTCCTAGGAACCAAGGAATGTGACGAGGGACTGACTGGGCCCTAATCCTAGCTTTCCAAGACAGTTAATTGGATTCTTTTTTTAATAGCAATATTAAAATACTTTTTTTTTTCCTTACTTTTTAAAGATTGCATTTATTTACTTGAGAGAGAGCACACAAGCAGGGGGAGCAGAGAGGGAGAGGGAGCAGCAGGCTCCCTGCTGAGCAGGACTCTATCCAAGGACTCCGGGATCTCGACCTGAGCCAAAGCCAGGCGCTCAGCGGACTGAGCCACCCAGGCCCCTCAGTTAATTGGGTTCTATCACTCTCCTGCTTAACACCATTGCGTATCTCCTCACACTCCTACTAAAAATCCTCTGGTGGCTTCCCGTCCCACACCAGCCAAAATCCTGACTCCTGACCACTGCCTGAGGGTCCCTGCCTGGCCTGGCCCTGCCCTGTCGGCCTCATCGCCTGTCCACACTGCCCCACTCACTGGCTGCCACACAGCCCAGCCTTCCTCTTCCCAGAACACCAAGCGAATTCCCATCCGGGGGGCCTTTGTATGTTTCCTTTGCCTGGGACGCTCACACCCCAGACCCCCAATGAGTTGGCTCCTGCTGGCCCATCAGTTCTCAGCTCCAATGTTACTCTCCAGAAAGATCTCCCGCGACACTCCATCAAAGTAGGCACCACCCCCTTCTCCACCTTGGTGTTTTTCTTGCTGCATCCCTTATCTGTAACCTGAAATGATCACACTAATTTATTTGTTTATTTTCTGTCTATCCCTACCTACAAGGGGTGAGCTCCAGGACAGTAGAGGCCTAATTTTTCTCATTCACTGTCCTGTCTGGAATAATGAAGAGTGACCTCTGTGCGCTATCCTTGAAAGGAATGAATGCTCTTTCAGAGGCTGGAGCTGGGATGGGTCAGAAACAAGAGAGAGAGAGAGCAGCGGTGAGAGAAGGAGAACCGGAGGCGGGGAGCTCTGCGCATTCCTACAGGCCCAGCTATGCGGGTGGAGACAGATGGATGCTGGCCATAAAGGACGGACACAGCCTCAGCCTGTCTGGCTGTCCCTCCCGTGACCCCAGGAAAGCTGAGCTGTGTGGGCCAGGGCTCTCAGGGCTGGCTGGTCACCTTATCTGCCCTGGGCTGGCAGGTAGGCAGCCCCCAGGCCCCCTGGCCCTGCATCACCTGGTGTCCTGGTTAGAATCCTGGGCCAGCCTCACCAGGTTGTGCACCAGCATCTCTGTGCTATCCCTGGTGCCTGAGAGAAGCTTCTCGGCACCTATCTGCTCCAGGACGACTGAGAGGTGCTCGGCAGTACATTTCCGGACTGAGGGGTTTCGGTGGCTGAAAAAAAATACATCACAGTCAAGGGGTCAGACAAGGAATGGGGTGCAGGGTCCCTAGACTGCTGCACATGGATCTATAATTGTGCACCCACATTTCATGCCGTGATGGGCTCTGAAATCTGTCTCATATGGGCTACAGGGAATCTTCAAGGGAAGACCAGTCACATCCTGCTCATAGAACCCAGGATGACAACAGTAAGCAGGAGAGGGAGAAAGGAGCCCTAAAGCCATGTGGTGCTCCCCACATGTTCACGTGCTCACCACCTCTGGGCCTTCCTGCATGTGTGCCTTCCCCATCGTTTCTCCACCTAGAAAGATCCTACCTAATCAGAGATCCTTCTCTGCCTTCCCCAGCCCCCTCTGCAGAATGCTCCCTGGGACTCGCACTATCCCTGTCCCCTGGGAAGAACAGGAGCACCCCTGCGGCTCCCCAGCCAGGCGAGGAGCTCCCAGGGAGGTGACAGCAAGTGGAATCCTGTGCCCTGCTGGTGCCTGGCACCTGCCCACACTTAGTGGGAGCTAACTGCACGTTTGTTGAAGTGAACTGAGACAGGAGGGGGCGACAGGGCATCAGTGGGTGATCTGGTAACCCCAACAGGGAGAAGCTGAGGTCTTACAAGAGAAATCCAACGGGATGTCACCTGTTTCTTTTTCACCTTTTTTCAAATAGGGCCTGTGTGTCCGCAGTTCCTTAGGCAACACTGACCCCTTCTTCCACCAGGGTCCCAACCCAGCGTAACACAAGGGGGTACTTCTGGCCTCCCCCTACTCCCTGTGGCCCAGGAACCAGCTCCATTAGCATCTGAGTCAGAATCTGCATTTTGGCAGGATCCTCAGGAATTCCTGAGCACAGCCCTGAGGACGCCTGACCTTGCTTCTTGCAACAATGATCAATTGCCTCAGTTTGTAGTTAGCACAGCTCGGAGCCAGGAGCCCTGCTGAGCACCCTCTAGCCACAAGCCACTATTAGCATCAGTTTGCAGAGAAGGAAGCGGAGCAGAGGGAGCAGTCCAGAAAAATGTACAACGAACTTCTCCCAAGAGTTAGTGGCCGCCACACTGCACACTCAGTAAATGTTACAGTAAAGGCAGGCGCTGCTTTTTCATGAATCGTTTCATTTACTCCTCACAATTTGAGGAGGTGTACACCGTTATTATTCCCAGATGCGGAGACTGAGCACAGAGCAGCTAAGTAACAACCCAGGGTGTGAACCTCCCTTCACCCTTTGTACTGGGCTGTGGTGTGGCTGCTTCCACACACCCGGGGCGGGGGGTGCGGGGCGAGGCCTATCCCAGAAGCCTCCTGCATCAGTGTCATGACTGGCTCTGGGGCTGAGAGTGGTTTGGCCCTGTGGGATTGAAGGGGTTTGGGAAATGGTTTTGTTTCTCTTTTTAAAGACTTTATTTATTTATTCATGAGAGACATAGAGAGGCAGAGACACAGGCAGAGGGAGAAGCAGGCTCCCTGTGAAGAGCCCGATGTGGGACTCGATCCTGGGACCCCGGGATCATGACCTGAGCCAAAGGCAGATGCTCAACCACTGAGCCACCCAAGTGCCCTAGGAAATGGTTTGGGGTTTGGGTTTTTTAATAAGGTGAAAGGCACCAGGGGGATAGGCAAGCACCTTCCTCCTCCCCAGGAAAAGTCCAAGAGGTGTGAGCTGGAGTAAGATTTTGTGCCTTGCTCCACTCAGAGCCTTGATTTCATCAGAAAGAATGCCTGCCCCCCATGAGAGGCACACAGGCCGCAGGCTGGTTCTCAGCCCTGTCTCCGGGGACGTTACTACGGATGCCCTGAACTCCCCAGCCTTGAACAGAACACAGCAGCTCAACCCTTGTGGCTAAGGCTTGGGGCTGCCCCATGCTCACCTCTTGATCCCCAACCTGGCCCAAGAAGGGTGGCAGAGAAGCCCACCGGGAAGCAGGGTCTCCCTCCCCCAGCTAAATGTGTGAGGCACCTGCTCCATTTGCCCACTCCTCTCTCCGGGACTCTCCCCTTGCTTTACCTTCCCAACCCACCCCTCTGACAACGAGCCACCACGTACTAGATGCCCGCCGAGGTGAGGGCCACCAGGGAGCGGGCAGGGGTCACATTCTCCACCATGGCCCCCAGGGAGCGGTTGGCCGCTCTCTGGATGAACTCGCTGGTGTTCCCCATCTTCTGAAGCAGGCAGCGGGCAATCTCTTCAGCCTCCTGGTCCATGTTCTTCTTCAAGGCTCGGAAGAGGGCTCCCAGGGTGCTGATGGCCAGGCGTGACACTTTGGAGCGGAGGTTGGTGACCTAGGAGAGGGATGGGACAGAGACCCTCCAGGACTGCTAGGCCCTGCCAAGGGCTCCAGAACATATGAAGAACAAGGCACGGGCCCACCCTCTCCCATCACCACCACCACCACCACCGCCCCTTGCAGGCCTAGGCTTTGCCAGGCTGGAAATGAAAACCACGTAGTAGCTCTCGACAAAACAGCCCCATTTAAAAAATAAATTATTATTGTTATCATCATAATTATTAATTCCAGTTGAAATTTAAAATTTGAACATCCGAAATTTGTACAACACTTAGTCTTCCAAGTACTTTTACAAATAGTGTTCAATTTGGGCATCACAAACGCCCCCACACCCACCCCGCCCCCACCACTGGAATAGTCTATTCCCAAGAAGGGGCCTGGCCTCCACATGTGATAAGAGCATCTCATGGCCCCTCCGGGCCCCATCTAGGCCCCAGCCCCAGCCCCAAGGGAGAAAGCCCTTGGGAAATGTTACAACTTCCCTGAGGTTGGAGATCTGGCTCAGAACACTCCAGCCCCTCAGTCGGGCCTCTGAGTATAGAGGACAACGCGGGCTGTGACAAACAGGATCAAACAGGATTCTGATTGTTCTGATTCTGAATGCCCAGAGATTAGAAACAAGGAAACTCCTGTGCCCAGTTCTCCAATCTGAGATGCGGGGGGACTACCTCCCACCTCCATAGCTGAGGGCTAAGAAGTGAACAGGGGATGCCACATTCCAGGGAGCCATGGCCCCTCGGGGCAGCTGCATGACCCTCATTGAGCGGTGGCAGCAGGGAAGGAGGACTGGCTGCAGGGTGGGGACGGCACACAGGACACAGGCTGTCTAGGTGGCCTCACCTCCCCAGTCACAGCCAAGGACACATCATGTAGCCTCCCAGCCAGGACATCTGAATGACAGGCCGCCAGGCGCTGGACACTTAGCAGGCCCTTCTCCTTCATCTGCCTGAGAAGCAAGTTCCAAGCTGTCACAGGCAGGTGGGGAGGGAGGAGGCCCCCATGCAGACCAGGGGCGCCCCCACCCCCACCCCATCCCCACAGCAGGGGAGGCGGGCAGCTGAGGTCAGGAGAAGGGGTGCCCTCACCAGTCGTTGCTCTCAAGGCACTGGAGGGCATCCATCAGCCCCAGCTCAGGGTTCGAGAAAGGCCTCAACTCCTTAAAGATTCTAGGATCCAATTCCTCCTCCTCTTCATCCCATTCGGGAGACCCCAAGGTAAGCACCGCAGGTAATGAGTTGGCTGCCCTCACGGAAAAGAAGAGGAACAGGGCACATTTCAGCAGGGAAGACCCAGGCCTGGCTGCGTCCCTGAGCCCACCGAACACAAGGTGTGCTCGGAGAAGGACTGGCCAGGGCTGAGAGGGCAGGGCTGTGCCTCCCCCGCTGGGGAGCCACGGACACCACCGAAAGCTCTACGTCTTGTCAGCCTTTTCCACCCCAGCCCTGCCAATCTGATGGCTCTAAACAAGCTGGCCTGCCGTATACTGCTTGATGCCATGTGCAGAGTCCACCAAGCCGGTGACTCACCCCCATCTTGCCCTATCTGCGGTTGGCTGAGGCTCATAGTCTGAAGGAGGGAACCCCCTACTCACACTGGTGGTGTTCTAATGTCACCCCCTTCTGGGAACCTGTGTTATCAGCTTCTCCTTCTTCCCCCTCCTCTCAGTCCTTTGTGAAATTGCCCACGGGCAGGGCCTGGAAGGGGTCCAAAGGGGGAAGCGAGGGACAGTGAAAGTGCAAAGGAGACAATGCAGCTCATGGGGGGCCCATGTGGTCAAGACATGGCCACACTGGCAGGGACAGCCAATAAGCAGGGATGTTGTTTAAAATTCAGGTCATGTTCTCTAGGCTCTCCTTCCTTGGGGGCAGATACTAGAATCAGAAAACCCTAGGAAGGGATTAGGAAGGCAGTTTAGCTATCTATCAGCTCCAATGCCCGAAACACATCATCGAGGCCTCAGAGGCATGGGGACATGGGGGTCCCCACCCACAGTCCCTCAGCTCCTCCAGCAGCAGAGCCATGACAAGAGGGTCTCTTCTGAACCCAGAGCACTCACAGCCACGCCTCACTTCGTGGCTACTTCACTTCAGGGGCTCATCTCTACCAGCATGATTGCCACATGATGCCTCCAGGGGGTCCAAGGCAAATATGAGTTGACAATCCTTTACTTAAAGCCAAGACAAAATGACCTCATTCCTGGATTCTCCTCTTGGCTTTGCCATTGGATAAGAGTCATTAGCCAAAATCTTAGCCCCCATGGACCAGCATCACCTTAAGTAAAATCAGGTGACTTTGGGTCTCTTGTCTCAGTGCTATTGGCTATAAAATGAGTGGGGTGGATTATATAGATCAGTATCTCCCAAGTAGCAACCACTCAACTACCACTTTCATGACTTCTTGCCATGTCTCTTAACTACCAGTAATTTTAGGGGATCCCTGGGTGGCTCAGAGGTTTAGCCTTTGGCCCCGGGGTGTGATCCTGGAGACCTGGGATCGAGTCCCGCGTCAGGCTTCCTGCATGGAGCCTGCTTCTCCCTCTGTGTCTCTGCCTCTCTCTCTCTCTCTCTCTGTGTGTGTGTGTGTGTGTGTGTGTGTGTGTGTCTCATGAATAAATAAATAAATAAATAAATAAATAAATAAATAAATAAATAAAATCTTTAAAAATAATAATAATAAAAAAAATAAAATTCTTCTTCAAGCCAACCCACTTTTCAAATCTTAAATAAGTCTATCCTAAAGGGAAATTTATGTCACTACCATAATCAATAAACAAATACTGTCACAGAATAGGGTATTTGCAATAAAAATAAAAGGATGTTATAAACTCCGGCTATCAAATCGTAGCCAGCTTCTGATGACTTAAGATGGAAGGAAGATTTCTTTGTTTAAAAAGGAGATTTCCCAGCCTGAGACGGGTGCTCAAGACCGGCACTGAATTAAGACTTTCTACTTGAAGGAATCAAAGGGATAGAAAGAGAATGGCAACGAAGGATGAGTCAATATTGTTTCTGGCACCAAAATGATGTTCTATTCCATCAGCATGGTCCCACCACAGCCCACACTTAAAAGAAACTCTGAATCAGGCTGGTTGTTTTCAAATGTTCTTTAGTAGCAAAATCTTTCAAAATTTAAATCTCTAGTGGATGCCCAATATACCAAAAAAATAGTGAGGCAAAATAGATGCTGTTCTGGTAGAATAGGGTCAGAGCCTCCTTTGTCCCTTGGCACCTTCCTGAGAATCCCGGAGGACCTTTGGATCCTGGGATCCCAAGCTGTAATCAGCCCTATCCAACGCCAACATTTTAGGAGGCAAACTGCAGAAACCCAAGGTCTTCACAGACCTCTTCCTCTTCTCGATATTTCCAGCTACTTTCGTGGATGCTTTTCTCCAGCATCTGTGATCCTGGTGCACCGGTGGGCCCTCCAGGACACATCACACAGACTGGGCACATCTGCCCTTCTTTCAGTTACTTCTGGCTGCATTTCCCTGGGTCCCCGGTCTGGCCCAAAGACACTTTGACTCCCACACTATTCCTCTCTCTCTGGATGATCACCTCAGGCTGCCCTCTAACACAGGTAACAGGAAGCAGAGCAGCCCAGGTCACCTTTGCCATGCCCCAAAGCATCCCAAAGGCAGCTCAGCAAGAGGGACATGTGTCCTCCACCCGGGCGGTCTGGGCCCTACCTGAAGCATGACGGGCAAAGCTGGGCTCCTGCTTGCTGACGGGGATGCTGGGCAGGGAGGCCCGGTTGGCCCGCTTCCTCAGGATGACACCGATGTTTCTGCGTAGGCTGCTCAGCCCACTGGGCACAGACACGGTCCCACTGCCCCGGAGGGGGAGGAGGCCTGTGGAGGCAGAGAAAGTCCTAGGACAGAGCTGGTCCCACCTATCCTTAGCCCCAACGTCCTCCTTTGGACATGGGCCTATCAATGTCAGGATGGGGAGCATGGGGAGCTATGGGTAGTCCCTCTCTTGCCCAGGGGTTGGCCAAGTCGTCTGCCCAGCCTGAGGGAATCCTGCCCCAGGCACCCAGTACCTTCCTTCATCAGGGCTCTCCGGGAGGCCAGGCTCTGGGAAATAAGCTCCCTCTCCCTCTCTGGCTCCTTTGCCCTCTGGAGCAACTCCATCTCCTTCATCTGCCTCAGCCGCATCTTCTCCTGGGCAGACTTGGAGATGGTGACCTGGATCTGGCACAAGGTCAAGGCAAACTCTGTTACCTCGAGGACCCAACTCTGCTTTCTGTCCCTTCATTTATCCAATCATCAGGAATGCAAGTGGCTCCTATGTGCCATCACTCTTCTGGGAATGAACAAAACGGCCAAGACCTTGCTTGCTCCCTGCCATGGAGAGGGAGAGAGCGAACAGATCAATCTCTAACATCAGGCAATATGTACCAGAAGGAAAGTCAGAGACAGAGGGTGACAGGGCTTCCATTTTAGGTAGGAAGACCCAGAGAGACTCCCTGAGGAGGTGAAATTTAAGCAGAGACATGAATGAAATACGGGAGCAGGGGCCATGCAGATTTCTAGGGGAGAAGTATGCTAAGCAGAGGGAATAGAATGCAAAGGCCCTGAGGCTGGCACACGCTGGGCATGGTTGGGGGCTATGAGGACACTGGCTGGAGCACCCCAAATCAGAGGACGGTAAAACACAGGGTCAGAGGTGGCAGGGGTGGGCATAGCCATAGCACACTGGGCCCTGCGGCCCATGGTGAGGAGTCAGATTTGTCCTCTAAAGGACACAGCAAATCATTGAGGTTCTGAGCACAGGAGTGACATGATCTGACTTCCATCGAGAGTGAAGGGCTCCTCTAAGTGTTAACTTTATATTTGGGAATAATTTAATTTGGGGAAAAGTTGCCAAACAGAACCAAGAGTTTCTGTGGGGTGGGGCTTGCACTAGCATAGCAAGAATGATGACAGAATGGCCTGATTCTGGATATGTCTCAAAAGGAGAACCCACTGCTTTAGCTGATATATGAGGTGTGGAGCAGCAGAGAAAGAGAGGAGGCAAGGGCGGGCCCAAGATATTTTGCCAGAGTAGCTGGAAGGCTGGAATTGCCTTTTCCTGCCATTTACTAAAAGGGGACACTGGGGAAAGAGATTTTGGTGGGTAAAGATGCAACACTTGTTTTGGATAAGGTAAGTTTGAAATACAATTAGACACTAAAATGGAAATGGAAAATATCAGTTAATACATACTTGGTTATATAATCTAACCGTTGCTGCAGGTCAGGGGAAGGTTTGGGCCAGACGGGGAGATTTGGGAGTCCTCTGCATATAGATGGCAGTTAATGCCAGGGACCAGCATAGGTCACAGGGGGTCAGGATAAATAGACCAGAGGCCAGAGATCTAAGCTCTGGGGCCTCTGGCATGTAGAAGGCAGGCAGATGAGGAGGAGCCAGCAAAGAAGGACTGGGAAGGAACGAGAGCTGGAGGAGGCCGAGAACCAAGGGGGAAGCCATTCCGTCACCTCCTTCCCAAGGTGGAGACTTCCAAGAATGAGCCAAAGCTGCTGGCAGGTCAAATTAGAAGACGACTGAGCTATGCTGCACATGGGAAGGTAAAGGTCATTGGTGACCTTGACATGGGCAGTTTCAGTGGGGACATTGGGACCCAAATCCAACTGCAGTGGACTCAAGACAGAATGGGAGACCAGGCAGTAGATTTGTTTTCTTAAGATAAAAGAAACAACAGAGAGAGCCAAAGATGTTGATAGGAATGGTCTGATTTCAGGGAGGATATTGCTGATGCAAGAACAAGAAGAAATGCTGGGGCTGGGGTGCGGCTGGAGGAAGCTAGAACAACAGGACACAGCGGTGACTGAGAGGGATTGCTTGAAAGAGATGCCAGTGGAGGTGAAGTTATCACAAGGTCCAAGCTCTGACCATGGGTGTGAGCAGCCAAGGCAGGGTGGACAGTGGGGTCACCTTACAGCCTTGAATTATTCTCTGTTTCATGCGCTGGCACCCTGGCCGGAGTGGGAGGGCTGCGGTGCCCGGGTCTCATCATCATCATCACCGGATCCTAACAAAGCGCGTGCACACAGCGCGCCCTCCAGGCATGTTTACTGTACGCTTCTATCTCTATTTCAAATACTGAGCACAGTTCTCCCATAACAGTGACTCTTCAAGTTTTAGTAAATTCACCCAGACCAGGGAAGAGAATCATCTGGACCAAGGTCACCTTAGTGCAAGGTATTTGTCAGCCTGTCAAGCACAGCCTTTGGCTGATCTGCCCCTGAGTCAGCTGCCTCCGTTGCTATCTTGGGGGTTGGTTCAAATTACTCGGCTTGGTTCACCTAAGCCCCTCTCTACTCTCCACATCCTGCTTCCTTCGGAACCCTGTGTGACCTCTTTCTGCCCTCCCTTCCTCCCTCATCCTGCCCCTCAGCTCCCCACTTACTCTTCCCTTTACCTAGCACCCCCCTCCCATCCTTCTCTTCCTCTCTCTTGTTCCTCTTCCTTTCTTTGGTCCTCACCCATGACCCATCTACAGGTTCCAGCCTTAAGCACCAGGGTAACCGACTCAGGGCTCTTTCTTGTCCTCCTCAAGCTGGCCCCACATTTATATATTTCAGAAGCCTGCTTGTGTTCAGCCGGTGGTCCACTATGACCCCCATTTTCTTTTCCCCTCACTTTCCAGATACCTTGGTACTGCTTTCCTTCTGGTCCTCCTCTTTGAACAAGGGGTGGGCTTCCTTGGCCTGGCCGGAGGAGAAGGCTGTGAGTGCCGGAGCGGACTGAGATGAGGGCAGGGCAGGCTTCTCAGGGGCGGCAGACCTGTCTCTCACAGGCAGGGCTGAAGGTCTTGGCTCTGAGGAGTCAAGAACAAGAATGGAGCTGAGGACACCCAGCACTCTGAAGCAGCACCCACCCCTTTGGGCTACCCCTGGGGTTCTGGAACCCTGTGGATGGTGTAACGTTTTACTGCCTAAGCCTACTACTCTCCACTGTTCTGCCCAATGCTTTCGTGGTGGTGAAATTTTATAGAACAGCACTGGCGGGCATAGAAGGGGCCGCCCAAGGACCAACATTCTCCTCTTTTCATCTGTGCATCCATCCTTCCAACCAACTGTCCATTCAATAATTATCACACACCTTATTAGAAGACAGGGAAGGGAGGAGGCTGGGCAGGAAACAGGGGGCAAGTCTGTTATCTAGGAAGTTCAAGATATTGTTTAAGAAGCTTAAAAGAATGTCAGTCTATCTTACCCAGGAGGTGTGTACCGCAGGAAGAGAGAAAATAAAATGAACCCAGTCGTCACACAGCATGAAGGGACCAGAGAATTAAGCAATGCTAGTCTGATCCCCTCGTTTGACAGACAGGCTGGGACCCAGCACCCCTCACAAGCTCTTGTGATTGATGCAGTACAAATTCATTTCCAGGGGATCCCTGGGTGGCTCAGCGGTTTGGTGCCTGCCTTTGGCCCAGGGCATGATCCTGGAGACCCGGGATCGAGTCCCACATCGGGCTCCCTGCATGAGGCCTGCTTCTCCCTCTGCCTGTGTCTCTGCCTCTCTCTCTTTCTCTGTGTCTCAAATAAATAAATAAATAAATAAATAAATAAATAAATAAATCTTTTAAAAGAATTTCATTTCCAGATGACATCAAATCGGTAGGATCTCTTGGTCATTCTAGATTTTCCTAATCAATAGATTTCAAAGGTAGCATGTCTTATTATGGAGGCAGGATAGGGGTAGATTAGTCTTCTTTTAATGAAAGAAATGTTAACTGGGTTCTCCTGTTCACAAACTTTGGAGCTCACTGTCCTTGGGTGAACTTGCAAATAAGTTGTCCACTGGAATGGGGGCCACCATCTAGGGCTGCCTGTTGCTGGAAGGGGTGCCTGGAACCAGAGGCTCCAGTAGGGCTCAGCCTGGACCTCAGCTTACCCTGAACCTCAGCCCAGCCCATGCCTTCTGCCAAGGATCCCTCTGCTTGGATCCCAGGAGAAGGATCAGGGGCCAAGATGGAGGAGGGGCAAAGGCTCCATTTGCCCAGAAGTAAGGAGCAGGGCAGAGGACACAGATGCCTGGGTGCCAGCTAATTTGGAGGCAAGGACTTCAGGAATGCCACAAGTTTGGGGAAAGCCCTCAGCTTCAGACAATACCACGTGAGCTCCTTGTATGTGGTAGGCGTGTTATTGGGCAATGTTATCCCCAGCTAATGGCTAAAGGGTCTGAGAGGGCTTTAAGAACTTTACTATTTCATATCCCCTCTCCTCACCTCCACCTCAAGAGACATCCTAGAAAGCCTTGTCTGAGCAGCCTGGCCCCTACACCCAAACCCCCAGGGACCTGGTTCTCAAGCAGCAGCTGGTGATGCAAACAAGGGATTAGTTACAAACTGGGTCTCCTGGCCCAAACCCCCATGCTGGCAGTTGGGGGACACTGTGGGTGCCAGTGTGTGTCACAGCAGACCACCTAAGGTCATCCCACCGCAGCCCAGCCAGAGAACGGCAGGAGAAGCAGCTGCCAGAGGTCTCTATGCCAGCTCTGCTTCTTGGGCTCAGCTAAGGTCCTGACCCTGGGGCTTCTTGGGAAACAGCCTCCCCCTCACCAACTGACCCACTTGCTAAGCTGTACAGAGTGACCTGCCGGAAAGCTAGACTAGGAGCCTGCCCCCTCCTGCCAGTCAGCACAGCAGCTGCGTCAACCCTCATCCCCACGCTCGGGGTGCTCAGTCCAGATCCCCTCACCCAACTTGCCCTGGGCTTGGCCTCCCTCCTCCCCACAGAGTTAGGTCATCAGGCTGCAGAGCCTCCTGCTCCCTTCCGAAGCCTCTCTGCACCTGCTGGCTGCCCGCTCACTTCCAATCCAGTTGGCCCTATTCTCCCAACACCAAAACCCTCTGGGACCAGCTGACTAAGGGGTTCATGGGGTGTGGTTTAAATCTCACTCCACCTAGTGAGGAACATTCTCCTCTACTTGCTTAAAACAGTGCAGGGGCGGCTGCACAATGTGTCAGAAGCATGGTCTTTGGAGGCATGCAAGGTGCATGCAAATAGGACAGGCTGCCTCCCATGCCAGGGACGGGGTCCAGCCCGCAGTCTCGGTGCCCCCGTCCCTGTGTCACACAGGCACTGTGCTTCTCTCTCAGCTGGGGTATCGTGCGGCTCACGTACTAGTATACACCCACATGCCTGGCACAGAGCAAGGGCCGCTGTCCTCGCAGGTGGCACTGCCGGTGGCCTCAGCTTCCCCATCCATGACATGAGGGGCTCATACCTACTCCAGGCCTAGTTCTGATCTCATACCCAGTTTAGGAAGCAGGGAGTTGAATAAGCAGCAAGTGGGGGTATGCATAGGGAGTACATACCCAGAGATTTAGGGGTCTTCTCCCGAGGCCCACTCTCCCGAAACAATCTTAAAAGAATGGGGGAGAAAAGAAGCACCATGAGAGGTGGCAAGTAGGAGCCAGTGTGGTGAGGAGCGCTGGGTGGCTCCGGAATGGCACAATGGGCAGGAGGGGGGACCCAGGGAGGGGCTGCGGGTGGGCTCTGTAGAGAAGCTCTTGCCTAGGAGTTCAAAGCTGCAGGAGATGCTGCTCCATCTGCAGAGTGAAGCACAGGCTGACGGCGGGGGGGGGGGGGGGGGGGGGACCAGACCAGGCCGGGCTGGGGCCAGACACAGATGCCGCAGACCCCTGCCTCTGCCCTGCTCAGGCACCCGTGGCTTCTCCCCGCTGCCCCTTCGGGGTCCCCCCCTCAGCATGCACCATGCTGGTCACCAGTGTGGTCTAACTCAGATCTGGTGGCACTTCGACACCAAAAGGCCTTCAGTGGTGCCTTGCTACTTCAGGATAAAGCTCACGGTCCTGGGTTTCGCACACGGGGCTGTGCGGCCTTGCTAATCGCCCCCGCCTGTGTCACACCAACACCGGTGCTGCCGCGCCAACCCCTTGCAGTCCAGGAATGCCTCACGCTGTTTCCTCCTCATCTTACAGACTCTCCCTCAGCTGTCAGCTCAGGCCTCACCTCCTCCAAGAAGGCTTCCTGGCCTGATTGAGATCATTTCCCAGAATGATGGGTGATGGGCAGCCTTCGATCTTAGCTTCCCTCCCTAGACGTCGATCCAATGGTTTACTAATAAATCTCTCTCTTGAGCTCCTAGGACACAGAGACTGTCTTGTTTGGCTTTGTTTCCACGGCGCCTGGCACACAGCAGGTGCTTAGAAGCACTTAAGTAAACGAATGTAGGGATGGGTGGGTGAACAGCGAAGGGAGGAAAGAAATGCTAATGGAGGCTCCTTCCCACGTGTGTGCTAGCCTGGAGAGAAATCCACGTCACAAGAGGGTGGCACATGAGCAGATATTTATTGTGTGACTTACCCGTGCCAGGTACCAAGCTTGGCACCATGGGAGCCACACAGATTTTGAGATATGGCCTCTGCCTGCAGTGCTCCCAGTTGATGGATAGATAGGCAGTTTAAATAAAAGTGTGGTCAGGAGGCCCATGGGCTGGATGCCACATGGACAGCACAGAGGAGGCACCTCCCCCCACCCTACCCCTCGCCCCAGATCGCTATCCCCAGGGAGGGCAGGGAAGGCCTTGGTGCGTGGACTGGTGGGGATTGAAGAACCACAGGAGCTGAATGGGGCCATGGGGGAAGGCTGGTGCTGGGGCTGCGGGACGGAGTGGGAGGTAACCCCCGGGGCTCTGGAGGCAGGAAGGCTCCTGCAGGGCAGCACAGAAGGCAGAAGGCGAGCAGAGTGGCGAGCTGGGACAGGCCCTGAACGTCAGACCAAGGAAACTCGACTTTAAGCTGCAGGCCCAGGATGTCATAAAATGTGAATCACATGGAGGAAAGGTCCACAGGGTGCTGCAGGAGAACAGAAGATTAGCACGCAGAGCCCAGGCGGCAAGCAGCCAGGCTAGGAGCTGTAGGGGGGCTCGAGAGGGAGCAGCTGAGAAACAGAGACCAAGGCAGGGGCAAGAGACGGGTGGCAGCCTTCGTATTTTCCTTGTTTACAGAAGACCTGGTGGGGTGTGGCAATCTGTCAGGACCGGAGGCCACAGGAGCAAGAGCCGAAGATGATTCCAAAATTAGAAATGGAAGGGACCTGGTGGCAGGTCATGGGAGGGAGGGAGGCTGGGGAAACGTGAGGTGGCCCATCAGTGTGGCCGTGATGGTGGCACAGACCCCCTTTCTCCCTCTGACGCCAGACCTGCATCAGCCAGGAGGACCCTGGAGATGCCCACCAGGAGGGTGGGATGTGGAGCTCGACTCTAGGGAGACCGAGGGCAGAGGGTGCATGAGGAAGACTCCTATCCCCGCATGCTGCCAGCACAGACGAGACTCCCCCGGAGGGAACAAGGAGCTGGCACACAGGGCCAGGACCAAACCGCAGGAATGGCCACGTGTAAGAGATGGACACAGGAGAGTGCAGGGGACACTGCCTAGAAGGTCAAGAAGTGGGCTTCAGGGCCCCTGGGGGGCTCAGTGGTTGAGCATCTGCCTTTGGCTCAGGTCATGATCCCAGAGTCCTGGGATCCAGTCCTGCATCGGGCTCCCTGCATGGGGCCTGCTTCTCCCTCTGCCTCTCTCTCTGCCTCTCTCTCTGCCTCTCTGTGTGTGTGTGTGTGTGTGTGTGTGTGTGTGTGTGTGTGTGTGTCTCGAATGAATGAATAAATAAAATCTTAAAAAAAAAAAAAGAATGTTTCAAGTCAGGAGGACAAAGAAGGAAAAGATGACAAGGATGTCAACACTTCACATGATGTGAAGCCCCGAGCAGTGAGATGGGTGTGATGGCCTGGGGTCCTGTCCCTCCAGCCACCAGGGCCACCTCTGAGGGGAGAAAGGAGGAAGGACACGGGGTGCAGAGGCAGAGGGCAATGGGAGCGCTCTCCTCCAGGAGCAGGCCCACCTCGGCCAGCGCTGGGAAGGAGGGAAGGCAGCACGGGAGAGGAGACAGAGGTGAGGGAGTGGGAGAGAAATGGGTGAATTCAGTTCTGCCAGCCCCAAATTGATGTGAGAACGGATACCTCTCTCCCTTCTCCTGTGTCTCTCTGTCTCTGTCTCTGTGTCTCACACACGCGCACTGGCTCCATCAGTCTGGACTGACTGGGGATGTTCCAGGGCCTCTGAAGAGCTCCTGTGTGGCACTCAGGAGCCAAAAATTCAGATTCATCACAACACAGCAACCCTCCACCCCCCTGGTTCTCAAATAAGTTTGAGGATGAAGACCTCTTTTCAAGCCCAAAACTTTTGTGGGCCATCCCCTCCCACTTCCACACACATACCTGGTAGTGCTTGTATTTTTAGTATCTGTTAATTAAGAAAATATGTAATAACAAAGAGCTACTGTGAATGGAGCTCATGTTTTGTTCATCACTGGAGACCCAGAGGCCTCAGGAGACGGGTGGACAACGGAGGCTGAGGGGCGTGGGCAGGCTGTCGGTGCTGTGCCCTCCCTGGGCCTGTGGCTCATGGGTGAGCCAGTCCCTCACGTGCCCGGCCCCCCCAGAGCTCTTCCCTGGCCCTGTGCAGTGGATCTGGGGGCGGGGGGCAGTGAGAAGGGGACAGGACTGCAGGGCAGTTTTGACTTAGGGTCACTTACCGTGTGCGGGGGACCCTGAGGCCCGTGAGGACATCCTGGCCTGGAGGCAAGCAGCTGGGAAGGGAGCCAGGTGTGCAGGAGGAGGTCCCAGCAGACACCCCGGCCTTCGGGATGGGCGGGATCACAATGCCCCCCAGTGACTTGTGCATCTTCTCGTCATTGCAGTGCAGGTATTGTCTGGAGATCTGCACCTGGGAGCGGAGGTTGGGGGGAAGGTTTTGGATGCTCACGTTCCAGGCCCTTCACACAGGGCAGTCCCTTTTATCAGGAGCCACCTGGAGTAACAAGCAGTGCTGGGAAGTGTCTTCTCATCTTTCTTTTCAGCTACACAACTCTGGGACCTTCCCACCCACACCGAAAGCTCATTGTTTCCTTACCACTCCACAACAGAAGACCTCCCCTCATCCCTACTCCCTTTTTGTTATTATTATTATTTGTTTTTCTCCTCACTTCAGAAAATCCTACAACATCAGAGATGAAAGAGATCTTCAAAAACATCTAGTCTAATATCTTCTTTTTATAGATGTGAAAACTAGGCCCAGAGGGGACCATGACTGGCCCAGGGTCACACAGCCAGTGAGCGGCAGAGTAGAAGCCAGAGCATGAGCAACTCTAGAACATGGAGACCAGAGAAGGTCTAGGGACCACCAAGTGTAGGACTGGAGGGCACACAGCCTGTGCTCAGCACCCCTGGGGCAGCCAGCCAAGCTCCCAGGCCAGGTACAAAGGCTTTGGATGCTGTGGGGAAGATGCCCCTCCCAGTGCCACCCCTGTCCTTGAAGGCAGCCCCTTGCACACCTCCAGAGAAGCTCAGGGCTCAGGGACCAGGGTTGGGTGGTAAAGAATGAAAATAAAGACAGGACAGACAGGCAAAACTCCAAGCAGCCAAACCACCTTACCTCCTGGGCACCAGGTCTCAGCCCCTGCGGACCCTGACTGCTCTCAGGTGGGTCCAGGCCCTTCTCCTTGGCTCCGCCGGCCTCAGGGGTGGTGGGGATGCTCTGGATGGGAGGCATCGGCCTGGGCAGTCTCAGGAGCCTCTGAGAGGTGGCCCGGGGGATGGCACTCCTCAGAGGAACTCCTCTGGGGCCTCCCACAGGATCCAGGGAGACTGGGAGGGGTGGGGCATAAGTTAGTCCCAGGAGCACGGGGAGTGAGGGAATCCAGGTACTGGCAACAGGGCCATGTTCCAGGGATGGCTGGGATTGTGAGGGGAGGAGGAGATCACCCCGGCCCCACCCCCACCTCTAGGCTGAGCAAGCCGACACTGCTGAGGGTCTGTTCCCATTTCTATAAAATTTGGTAAAAAGAGCCAATCAAAGTCATCTATTTAAAATTCAGAGGCAAAAAAATAAAATAAAATATAAATAAAAATAAAATAAAAATAAAATAAAAATAAAATTCAGAGGCAGGCTAGACAGGAAGGGAAGCACGCCAGTACTAGACGAGGAGTGAGGCCAGTGGGCTCCGGGCCTGCCTAGTGGCTGGGGGAGCTGGGCAAGTCTCTGAAGCCCCATTTGCTCTTCTGTGAAATGAAAGGAGTAACGTCAAGGGGTTATCCAAAGATTCAACGACTTGCGTACAACACCACGAAAGGACCTGGCACATGATGGGTGCCCATAAATGACAAATGACTTCTGTGCCCCCTTCCTTTTCAGCTGATGATGTGGGGTGCTGCTGTTTTGACACAGGGGACACCCTGACCTAATCTAAAAGCAGACCATTACACTCTCAGCCCCTTTACGAGTAACTTATGTGCCCAACAGGCATCCTCTCTGCCCCTCGCCGCACCCCATCGGGAGCAGCCACGTGCCCCCTGCCGTCCCTATGGTGGTGAAAAAAACAAATGAGAGTGTAACTTGCAAAGGCCATTTCGTTCCAACTACATCAAAGTGGTTGCATCAAAACAACCAAGTCAAAATAGCTTCTCTGGCTCCCCTGCCCAGCCTGGCTCTGCTTTGCCCTGTCATCAGTTCTGTCAGCGTGTTGAAGGGAGAGATGTAAGGACGGGGTCACAAGCTGGGTGGAGACGGTACCCACCTTGGGCCCTCTCTGGGTGGTGGCACAGAGAGGCCAACATAGCCTCAGTCTAGGGTGGAGAGGACAGCCCAGGCCTGCTCAGGGGACCAGAGATCCCTGTGCCACCACACTTGCTGAGGGACCTGATAAATCAAGACCACTTCCCATCTGTACATGCGTAGAACAACCCCTGTTCTTTTTCTCCTATACTAGAACTTGGTGAAAAAAAGAGATGACAGGTCTAGAAAAAGAGATGACAGGTCTAGAAAAAGAGATGACAGGTCTAGAAAAAGACTTCAGACCTCTCAAGGAGGGAGTCACTGGCCCGGCAATTCCAGAAGTTGAGCCACCTGGAAATTCTAAGCACTCTGACCACCCCCCCACCTGCCACCTCCATAATGTCCAGTCCCAGGTGGACTCCTAACAGGGGCTCCCTTGCATTTCCCTGGGCACCGTCATGCCCCAGGGAGACCTCACGGGAAGCAGGGCTGGCCGGGTACAACCCCAAGTCTGGCAGCAGCAACCACCTGCCCCTCGACAGGATGTCCCCCTTCTTCCTAAGACTTCAAGTCTTCTTATTCCTTGTTGCTCAAGCATTCACTGAGCTAAGAAAAGACCCAGTGACACGATTTGTCCGGGAGAAGAGGAGAGAGAAAAGAAAATGAAAATTTATTTGGTTCTACCCAAAATGCCAGGTGCTGAGAATTCTGTGCACAATTTGTCACTGAACTCTGTCACACAGCATATTACTATCGCCATCACACTGCAGGAAAACCAAGGTTGAAGGGGTGACTTGCCCAAAGTCCCAGAGCCAGCCAGCGTCAGGACTGAGATTTGAACCTGGCCCGTTTTCCTGGTTTGTCCACTACTGGAATATAAAGTGCCCACTGCTTAATTCTTTGCTCATCTCCTCAACAAACGTTTCTGGAGAATCTCCCTTGCCAGGCAACTCTCTCCCGACCTCTTAGAGAATACCGCCAAGTCCAAAATTCAGATGTGGAACAAATAATCACACAAGTGAATACACAGATGCAAACCGTGAAAAGAGCTGAGAGACAAAACTGGAGGGCATTAGTAGAGAGTGTCACTGGGACGGAGGCAGACTGGGAAGTCAAGAAGGCCCCTCTGAGGAAGGCTTCTGAGCTGGGCAGGAAGGATGGGCGAGCAATGGAGGGAGGTGAGGAGATAGCCTGTCAGAGCCTGAGGCTGGAGGAAGCCCACCTGCTCCAGAATGGGGGGGGGGCAGTGTATCTGATGAGCAGAGAGGAGGGGAGAGTGTGGTGTAGACATAGGGTGACAGCCTCGTGCACAGGGGACTGTTTAGGAGCTTACTGTAAGCACATCCCCAAACCATGGGGTGGTTCTAGGCATCATTGGTGGGAGTGGGAGGAACTACATGATCAGGTCAGCACTTTAGAAAGATCCTTCTGGAGAGAAGATTCGCAGGGGGAGAAGGAGGCAAGGGGGAAGGGGAGCTTCATTGGGAGGGCACTGCAGAGCCCAGGTGGAAGGTGGCCTTCCCGGGAGGGCAGCTCGCTGGGTGTGCCCTGACCAGCTTGGGAGAGAACCCGGCTGCCAGCAGAGACCTACCGATCCTCACAGCCAGGTAGCCTGGGGTCCCTGACCTCAGGGTGAGTGGGAGATGGGTGCACTGGGCCCAGGGCTCACCTCGGGAGGATGTTGCCAAGCCCTCTGAGAGCCTCCTTTTCTTGAGCTTGTCCTTGATCTGGGTGGTGTCCCGGGCCACACTGTTGGCCTCAGACTCCAGAGAGGAGAAGGGTGCTGGGGGGCTGGACCCCAGGGACAAGGTGGCCAGGCTCCTGGGGTGGCCATTCCTGGCCTGCCAGCTCTTCAGGGGGGCATCCAGCTTGAGGCTGCTGGGGTCCCTGCGTCCACTCAAGAGGTGCAGCGGCTTCTCCAGCGGGACGCTCAGAGTTGGCTGGAGGGAGCCTGAGGGAGACAGAGGCAAGAGTAGCGAGGCACACAGCACCCACGGCAGCACGGGGCACCAGCCAGCTCTTCGGTGCTGCTTCCTTAGAACCATCCGGCCTTGCCCCATGAATCCTGATCACTTGGTGTTATCATCGCTCTTTGGCTCAATTCATTCATTCAACAGCCTCTGTGAAGCCTAACCTTAACAAGACCTGTGTCATGAGCTACTGGAGGGAAGAAAGGGGAGTCAACGTGCAGCCCTATCACAGCACAGACATGAGGCCATAAATACTTAGGGAAGACCTTCTGCTCAGGGACCACCATCCAGCAGCAAGCTCCAAGACCCCAACCAATTCATTCAATATACCCAACAATAGGGACGCCTGAGTGGCTCATTTTTTGAGCGTCTGCCTTCATCTCAAGGTGTGATCCTGGGATCCGGGATCAAGTCCCACATCGGGCTCCCTGCAAGGAGCTTGCTTCTCCCTCTGCCTGTGTCTCTTCCTCTCTCTCTGTGTCTCTTATGAATAAATAAAATCTTTAAAATATATAAATATATACCCAACAATACCAAATGCAGATTGAAAAGAGTTCAGGTGACTCAGAACAAAGCATGCTTCCACGCAGACACTGGCTTATCCAAGTGCTCATTCAACAAACACTCAGTGAGAGCCTCTCGTGTGTGCCAAGCACTGTCCAGGCAGTGGAGGTCCAGAGATGGGTGAGACGCAGTCCTTACCACTAAAGGACTTTCAATCTATTCGAGAAATAAGATTTGTCCCTAAATGGGTTCATTACAAGGTAAAAGGTGAGATGTGCCGTAAAAGTGATCTCAGCAAAATGCTTTGTGCATGTAGAGAAGGAAGAAAAGGATCTAGAAAACCTTCATGAAGTAGTGATGTTTGAACTAGTCCTTGAAGGAGCCCTGACCATGGGAGAGCCGGGGAAAGCAAACCAGGAGACCAGCTTTTAGAGTTTCTACCACACACAGAAAGCATTTTTTGGAGTGCCTTGACATAAGCCGTGACCCCTGCAGAAAGAGGTCACAGATCCTGGACAGCACCAGACCCAGCAAGAGGTGACCTTGGTGCCACCCCAGGCCTGTAGCCTGAAGGAGGGCCAGCCGCTAGAGTAATCATGTTCTCCATTGCAAACCCTCGAACCAGGGCTCGGCAGGGAAGGGGTCTGCAGCTGGAAGTTAGAGCAGAAAGAGGCCGGGAATCCGGATGGCCGTCCTGAAAACCACCACGCCAGCAGCTGTCCCCTGCCCGGCGGCCTCTTCCTCGCCTTCCGCCCTGGATGCTGACTGCCTGCCCAGACCCCCAGGTGAGGGGCAGCAGGCCCTGTCCTCCCGGGGCTCCTGGGGCTCTCCCTGGGTTCTGCGGACAGTGAGGGGTGTGCTGGGATCCCCACGTCTTGTTCCTGTGTGTCCCCCTCTAGCATCTCCATCCCCTGAGCCACAAAATTGAAAGGACCCACCTAGAACTGAAGGGCATTTAGAGCAGACACTACTGTGAATATAAGCTCTGCCCATAGCTGGGGGGCCCAGCCAGGCATCTAGGCCATCGCACGTCCTCTCTCCAGGCGGAGGCCTAGGCTCTGCTCTCCGCTCCCCAGCCCTGATGGGACAGCTGCCCGTGGAACCCGGAGAGGCCACTCGGGGCATCGAAGGCCACATGGTGGGACTGCATCAGCAGGCCTCGTCTCCCAACCTCACCTTCTCCATAAGCCTGCAGCCTGGAGTCGCTGCGCCCAGCCGGGGGCCCACGGGGCCCAGCGCTGGTTCGAGGGACACTCCCACAGTACACTGCCACCGGAGCCGGAACTTTGGCTGGGGACAGAACACAGGAAGAGCAGTACCTGAGATCGGGACGGGCAACAGACTGCCCCAGCACTCTCCCCCATGGGGGCTCTGTGGCCCATCCCCCAAGCAAGAGCCTGGCCCAAGGTGGGGACCTCCCACCCTGCACCCAGCTGGCCAGGGTGCCATGATCCCACCAAAGCCCACCACCTCACTGTGCCCAGCCTTCTTAGCTTGGATCCCCCTTTTCACACCTGCCAGCCTTCTCTGTCCAGCTGTGCTCCAGCCCCGACCCTTACCCCGCCACTCCACACCTTCATAGGCCCCTTCACGGGCTCCCTCCCCCCACACACCCCTGCCCCACCTTCCCTGCACATTTCCCTCTAGCTGCTCACATGGGCCTCTCCCTGCCATGCCTTTAATTGTCACCTTCATGCAGTAACCCCCAATCTATGGCTTCGACCCTGACCTCTCCCCACGGTGGCCGATGGCCAAGCAGAGCATTTAATTACCTGCCCAACAACCCTCTCCTGAGAGTCCTCCAGCCCCTCATCAGCGTGTCCTGCACTGACCCTTTATCTCCTCCAAAACCTCCCCGGCTCAGCAAATTGATTCGGTCGATCCCTACTGCGGATATGTATCAAACGCTGCCTGTCAGGGGCTCTGCGCCCCAGTCCCCAGTGATACCATCCTGGGCAAGGCCTGAAGGCCGGTGGGGGAGATGATGAGGAATAGGCAGTGACAGTGTGGGGCTCGGAGCCCAGCGGTGGGGCCCTGAGCTGAGGGTCAGGAAGTGGGGAGGGGGCCTCGGCTAAGCAGTCACTACTACTTTGAGAAGCCTTGCCTCTCCTCCGTGTCCCCACTGCAGGCCAGGCATGCTCCACCTTACCCACCCCACCCTGCCACACCCTGGCACAGGGACCCCGTCCTAGTCATCTTTGCAGGACCTGCTCAGGAGGCACTTAAATGTTAGCAAGCTGAATCATTGGTCCTACACCCCCTGGCTCCCCATCTGAGGTACATCTCAGGACCACCAGCTGGAGAAGCCCCCACCAAGGTGCAACCCAGCACACCCACTCCCAGGGTGGAAGGTCCCTAGACCAGGAGTCAGGAGTCTGCTCCCTTGCTATTTCTGTCAGCTGTGGGACCTTGAGGAAATAAGCTAGCCTCTCTGAGTCTCAGTCCCCAGATCAGTGAAGCAAAGGAGTTGGACAGGATTAGGGGTTCATATGGTCACACCTTCATTCTATTTCTAGATTTCTAGGTTTTTCTTAAGCTTTCAGCACTTCCCTACAAGACTCTAATGTCCAGCAGGATCTGATGTGGCACTAAATTATTAAAACTGTTCTTACATTAACATATCAAAGCCCCAGGGTGCTCTGCCCCTAGGTAATGACCTGTCATTGCAGGGTCCTCTACCTCCCTCCCAAGTCATCCCAGGGCCTTGGCTCCAACCTCTCCAGGGAAAAGCAGCTCCCCACCTCACTAGCACCCCTTCCATCTGTGGCAGGACCTGTGGATCTCCTCACTCTCCAGAGGACACTGAGGTTCATGTAGCCAGCTCCCAGAGGCAGAGCATCAGACCTGGAACCCCACCTCCCGACACCGAGCTCGCCACGCTGTTCCCATCCTCCTGCCCTGCAGCCGAAGAGACAGAGACACCCAGCCCTCCCTGAGAGCCCAGCCTCATGTCCTCTGACCACAAAACAAGCCAGCTCCTCAGCCAGCCCACCAGCACAGACAATGGAGGCGCAGCTCAGCCTCTAGAGAATTTCTAGAACACTCTGAGCCTTTCCCTGGGGCCAGGAAGCCCCCAGACAACAAGCTGAGCATGGGGGGCCAGCGTCAGCCAGCAGAGAGCTGGGCCAGGGGGGAAAGGCGTGGCCACCTGGCTGCTACGTCTCCCAGGCAGGTGCGGCCCCTTACCTGGAGGGACGGCATCGCGGCTGCCCATGCCCTGGGTGGAGAAGCTGCCCGGGAGGTTGTCCGGAGGCAGGCGCTACTTGCTGGGCTGTCAACACAGTCCTCGGGCGTCCAGAAGGCTGCAGCCCGAAACATCCGGGGCCTACAGTAGGGAGCGGCAGAGCGAAGCCGCACAGATAACACACTTTTGAAATGACTTTGCAGGAAGCCCATCAGGAGCCGAAGTACTCTCCCAGGGAGAAAATTTGCTGCTGGACCAAAGGACATCTCTTTTCTGACATTCTGACTCTCTGAGACACTTGAAACTTTCCAAGTGCCAAGGCCGCGTGACCGTGAGCAGGGCTGTTTTACGAAGAGTGTCACCGAAAGCCGCTAAGCTGGCTAACCTTGTGGCCTTGACAAGGACACCTTAGGGTCTCTGGGGAAGGTGGAATCTATCGAGGCGGAATCTGATGTCTTCTTTCTCTATTAGTTTCTATTTTCTTCAAAAACCTGTTTTCTGGGGATCCCTGGGTGGCTCAGTGGTTTGGCGTCTCCCTTCGGCCCGGGGTGTGGTCCGGGGGTCCCAGGATCAGGTCCCACATCGGGCTTCCTGCGTGGAGCCTGCTTCTCCCTCTGCCTGTGTTGTGTCTCTCATGAATTAAAAAAACAAAAACAAAAACAAAAACCTGTTTTCTCTGCCTGCTGCCCCGGAAGCTCGTAACACATGTAGAGCTCCGTGACTCCGCTTACCGCTCAGGATGTGGCAGGGTCTCCCCAGAAAGCAGCTCCCTAGTTTTCAGTCAGGATGTGCCAGCCTCTATCTGCACGAAGTTCATGGCCCACCTTCTCACCAAACCATACACCTCTGACCCTGTCAGAGAGTCATCACATCGCCCTGTGGCCAACTGCTTGACCACTTCAAGCCTCTTTCTGGTCTCCCTTAATCCCCTGGGGTCAATCATCAGCTCTCACTCCGGATCTGACCTTATTCTCTTTCCGTGGGACAAGGGTCTCACCACGGGCTCTGTGACTTCACCCAATTTAATAGTCTTTGCTGAGATAAGGGTGACCTGTTTTCACCTCAACAGGTAGGGAGGTGGAGGCCAGAGCAGATCAGTGACAAAATCAGGGGTAAAGGCCACATCTCCCAATCTCTACTCTGGAGCAGCTCCCTCGAGGTATCATCTGGGGACAGGGCAGGATACAGTCAGTGCCAACTTCCTTTTGCTGAGCAGCAAATCCCAACTCAGAAACTGAGAAAACCTCCTTCCGCCTGGAAGCCAGCCTGCCACCGTCCCCACCCTGGCCCCAGAAGGCAGAGCAGCTCCTAGCAACACTTCTGGCCCCAACAGAGGTTCCAGCTCAGCCTTTGCCTGGTCTCTCTGCTTACGTCCCCAAGCCCTCAGGTTCTGTGGCCAAGGAGAATTTTCCCCTCAGCTCCCTGTCTGCTGACTACTAGGATAAGTATTTGGCCACAAGGGAATGTCCCTGAGACCCAGCACTTCTCCCAAGCAGGTGGTGGAAGAGGTCTCAACAACCCGCCCCTCGTCCCAGCGGGCTGGCAAAGAGACTCAAGAGATTGGCAAGCAGCTGTTTCCGGCAAAGCCCAGCAGGAATGTTCCAGGCGGGGACAGGCCATCCACAGCTGAATTAAAGCAAAACAAGCCAGAGCCCAGGCATTGCAGACAGTGAAACCTGCCATTTCCAACCAGAGCATTGGCTTTCTATGCGAATTATATGCAGAAAAGCGAGATTTAGCTACAGCCCTTGTTCTCAACCTTGGCTGCAGATCACAGCCACCCGGGAACAAATAGAAAGGACGACAGATTCCAAGGCCCCACCTCTGGCCTCTACTGAATTAGAGTCTTCTAGGGACCAGGTCATGAGAATCTGTTCGGTTACTTTTTCTTAACTTCTGACTGATTTCGATGTTCAAACAGGATTGAGAACCACTGGGCTACAGTTCGGATTCACTTCCGACTGAGATCTCAACCATGCTTCTCACCTTACGCTGTCAAAGTGGTTATTACTGCCTCAGTTTCCCCAAGGTGATCACTCTCTAGGAGACTAAAGAGAAAATTTGGAGCTACCTGAGAGTACAGATGGCATATGTCTCAGTGGCCAGCGCTACTGCTAAGGGCCTTCTGAACAAGACAGCCCCCTCCCCACTTGCCACAACCTCCTCAGTAGGCACAATGGCCACTGGGCCAGAAGCTGATATTACTCCATGCCCTGGGGACACCTGCAGCACAGAGAAGAGACCTGCAGCCACGTCATAGCCTGCCAGGGCAACTCAGCCACCAGACCCCCCTCTCAGGCCTGCTCCTGACCATGTCAACAATGCGTGACCTCTAGACCCCCAAGGTCTGTGTGCAGGATCTCCCAGGCACCTGCCCAAGGGGAAGTGGCCACAGCTGCATGTGGCTAATGACCATGTCTTATGTCTTACGTGAAAACAATGGGTGGCACCTCCCCAGGAAAGTCACAGAGGCCCACAACCGGGAAGGAGCTTAAAAATTCATGTACAAACTATAAAAACCAAGATCAGAAATCCCAGCCCAAATGTGGATAAAACTTTGGGCCTTAGCATCAAGTGTACTTAGCACCTGATCCCCCAAGACACAATCCACTGAACCCCCACTTGCACCTGGCACTGTTCTGTTCTGGGCACCAAGAAGTGACTGTTCTCTATTGGAACAGCCAACCCTTGACCTACAGGATGACTAGCCAGTGGGTTCTGGGGACCAAAATTCTGTCCTTACTCCCTGAGGCTCTGGATTGCCCAAGAGAGCTGGCTCCTCCACCCTTGGCCTCCCAGTTTAGGGAATGGAGTGGCCCAAGGTAACTGACCATTGTCTGCTCCTTCCACTAGAGCTATAGCTACACAGGTTCCATGGTGATTGGCACCACAGGAATGAAGAGAGGCCACAGAGGGGACTCAGGTTTCAAGTGGAAGGGAAACAAGCTAGCATTGGCCCTGTAAAGAATGTCAGACCCAGCGACAAGATCCCAATCACGCTTGTGCCTGCAGAGAGGCCCAGGAGAGAATGGGGGCCCAGTCCTGAGATGCAGCCCTAGCTGCCCACCCACCTCAGGGCTGCCACAGGTGCAACTTCCCTCGTGTGGCTGTGACACTACCCACTCCTCCTTTTAGAGACCTCTGAGAGGCACGGGATCCAAGAAGTCAGAGTTCTCACCTCCTTGGACATACTGGGGGGGGGGGGGGGGACAGTGGTGACATGTCAAGATGGGTAGAGAAGGGGAATAGGGCAAAGATGGCAGAGTGAACAAACTTCGATTCTGAACCCAAAAATATCCCCCACTGAAACATTCTCTTCTAAACAGAGGCCTCAGATGGCAGCCTTCCCACCCTACACCCCCAGCCCAGAATGCTCCTAAATACCACCCCTCCACCCCCGGGACACCTAGATCTTTAGCCTTGTAAAACACAGCTGGGTTTGAACCCTGCTCTGCCCCTCTCATATTAACAAGAAATTTCTTTATTTCCTTTGAGCTTTGGTTTCTTCATTTAAAAAAATGTCCTACCAAAGGGTTTGGTCAGGATTAAGTGAAGTCACGTGCAAAAAAATTCAGCACCATTGCTGCTAGACAGTCAATAAGATCAGGTGTGAACTCTTCCTTTCCCTTCCTCTGCCCATGCACCATCTTTAAAGTTATGATGGGCCAGCCGTCCGTCCCTACAAGACAGATCCAGGTGACACGGGTGCCCCTCACGTGGAGGAGACAGACAGGTCCGTAGGGTCAGAGGCTTAGACTAGCCAGGCCGGGCCCTCCGCGGTTCTCACCTGGGATTTGCTGTGCTGGGAAGCAACACCTGCTGTGACACTGGGTGGAGCACAGTGGGTCCTGGGTGGGGACAGGCACACAGGAGGGCAGCGGTGCTGTCTGACTAGGCACCTGGAGACCCCCCACAGGAAAGCAGCATCCTCCCCGGGCCTGGAAAGAAGCAGGGTCTAGATGAGGAGGGAAGTGAGGAAGGCCTCGCAGGCTGAGAAAACTGTCTGAGTAGAGGCGTGGAGGAACAAACAGGCTGTGAGTTTGGGGCGTGGCAGGAGGACCCGAGCCTGGGAAGGTGGAGAGCCAGTGTGGGGAGACCCATAGTGCTCTTCAGAGTCTGCCCTTGCTCTGCAGGCAAGGGGAACTCTAAAGACTTTTCAAGGAGAAGAATGACATTATCTGACTTCTGGGACTGGGAGTCCAGGAGCCGTCTCCACCAAAACTGGGAGACTGATCCCCACACCCACCAGAACCCCTGGGAGAGGTGCCCAAGGACCCCCATTCAGGCTCCCCACTCAGGGCTGGCAGGAAGGCAGCTCACAGATGACATGCCCCCCCCCCACCATTAATGCCCCTTCCCGGGCCCCTTCACCAGCTCTGGCGCTACACCCACTGGTTGCAGATGCCACCTCCCTGCTGTAATGGGATCAGGTGGGGTCGATCCTCCTGTAACCCTCTGTGCTCCAGACAGCAGGGGGTGCATCAGCTAGCAGGCCCACAGGACTGTAGAGAAACACAAAGCGACGAACACAGTGCCTGGCGCATAGTAAGACCTCCATAACCGGTTGCAGCACACATGCATGAAGAAATCGAAAACTATAGCACATCTTCACAGACAGCTTTCTTGAGAAGAAACAGGGAAGGGAACTAACATTTCTTAGTTCCGTGCTGGTTTGCACCAGGCCTAGGGCCGGGTACTGCCACAGATGGTTCTAGTTAGCTTTTGAAATAGCGCAACAGGGCAGATGTTATTGTCTTCATTTTATACATGATAAGACCGAGGCTCAGAGAGGGTAAGTAGCTGGATGGAGACCTAGAACTAATCAGTGGAGACATGAGAGGACAGTGTGCGCTCAGGAGTTAACAGCCGGGCACTAATTCCATCGCCTACTAGCTGCGTGACTTCACACGTTACAACGCATTACTGAACCTCTCTGGCCTTCAATTTAACTGCAAAAGGGAAATAGTAACACCTTTCTCACAATATTACTGAGAGTATTCAATAAAATATGAAAAGCATTTCAAGTTGTCTAGCCCCGAAGCAAGAATTCAGGGGTAATATTGTGGTAGCATGGAGGTGCCACCTGACGGATGTCCTTCATTGCATAAGTTTTCGGGGACGAGCACGCGTCCGTGGACAGGCTGGGGCAGGACACCTGGAAGAGCAGCCCAAGTATTACCTTGCTGGGAAATGCTCCAAGAGATCCCTTCTTACCAGAACAGAGTCTGTTAAGGAGGAAGTCAGTGCCTGCGTTTTAATGACTTTCCGGGATAGGGTGGATCTCATGGCCAAGAGCCCAAAGCAGAACTTCTCAACCATTTTTATTCCCAACACAGCTGAAGAATGCAGCCTTCCATTTGCAATAATTCAGTGTGTGTGTTGGAGGGGGAGGGAGGTGGGTACAGAGAGAGGAAGGAAAGAGCTGCATATATGTCTAGGGCCGTGAATTCTGATATAAGGATCATTGCTCTAGAAGACATGGGAAGGCCTATGGTGGAGAAAAAATTTTATGTAGGCTCTGTTTGGAAGACTATGGCAGTGGGTGACAAGCACAGCCGCCCTGTGGGATTGTTCAGGTTGGGCACTGCACAAGGCATCATAATTAAGGGGGCATGATTCACACTGTAGACACTACGGATTTGCCACATTTAGTGCCTTTCTCTGATGAAGAGAAGTAAAGTGCCTTGATCATGAAATGTCTTTTTCTAATCCACACAAAGTCACTGGATGAGTAAGTGGTGTCCCTCGGGGAAAGGACATGTAACATATCCACAAATTTACAAAATTCAAAATCTGAGTCTGTCCCACTTTTGTGTATCATCTTGATGCAAATACAAATTAGAGATCAGATCACGTGCTAGATCAGATCAACGAAGCTTCACATTGTGGGGCAAGAGGTACCTTCCTCTATTTCTCTGGTCACTGAATTTTGAGCTGTAAGAGACCCTGAAGATCAGCTAGTCTCCTGGCTGGTAAATGAGGGGTTAATGTGGGGCCTGAAGTTGCTACAGGGCAGTCACAGCCAAAGCCTACCCTGAGGGGCCACACCCCTGCAGGCATCACAGTGGCCACCAGCTGGCAAGGTCCTCAGCTTCCTCCTCCACCCTCCCACCAAGGCCTCCCCTAAGTGGGCACCTCAGCACTGGTCAGTGCATTGCCTCAGACGGCAGTGCCTGGTCAGGGCCATGACAACGCTTCCTGAGGATCATTTCCTGGGGCTGGGTGCCATGTGTCAAGCCTGCCTGAAACACAGCCACTGGCTGCCACTCGGAAGCCTTCTGCCCATCCTCCCTGACATTTCCACCATTGAGGTCTGAGTGGTCCAAGGGCTTGATCCTAGTCCTGGAGTCTGACGCAAAGTCGCCCAGTCCACTGCCCCAGGAAGGCTCTCTGCTTGGCTTCTCCGCTCGGGGACCCCTGCCCAGCAGCTGGAGCTCCACTCCGTGAGCACTTACAGGTATGAGAGGACCTGAAGGGCTGAGAAGAATTAAACATCTCTTCCAATCAGCATCTCAGCAAACTTGGGGTGGCCCTGTCTAAATGACTGTCCTGTGCCAGGAAATGGCTCTTCACAAAAGTCTCCCTGTTAGAAGCTCAGCAGACTTCAGACCACTAGCTCTGTCCTTTCCCAGTGGCCCCAGGAGAAAGCTTACCCTGCTTGACCAAACGCTAGAACCTTCCAGGTGCCTCTCCAGGACATATGCCAGGTTTTGCCTGGAAAACTGAAAGGGCTTCTGTGGAGGGCCATTTCTTCTGTCCTTATTTTACTGAAAGGGAAAGCCAAGGCCCAAGAAATGACACAAGGAGGGCCCAAATCCATAGGTTTTGAAGTACAAACACAGTGAAAATCTCAGACCTGCAGACAGCTGCTCAGAAGTCTGGGACTGCTGCTCCAAGATCGATGGCAGAGGAATGACATGGATGAATGATTGTCCCCTCAGAAGGAGAATGGAGGCAAAGGGACAGAGGGGTCTACAGGACAGAGAGGAAAACAGAGATTGGGAAACAGCACAATGAGGATGCTGAGCAAGGAGACCAGGGACAGGTCCAAAAAGGAGGGAAGCCAGGAGGAAGAAAGACAAAGAAGGCCCCGACCCACTGCTGATCAGGAAAATGCAAATTAGTTAAGACGCTTCCAGTCTGCAAAGATTGCCCAAAAAAATGATGACATCTAGTGCTGCTGTGACGCAGCGCAGCCAGGCTCTGATGCAGGGCTGGCCATTGGGACAGGGGCACGGCCTCGGGGGAAAGCCGTCTGGTTCATCTAATAAAGTTAGAGACATGCAAGCCCTATGCCCAGCAAGACGGCCCCCGGGCATCTACCCTAGAGAAAACCTTGCAGGTTGTGAACCAACACAGAAGTATGAGAATGTTCCAAGCAGCTCTGATGGCAATGGCCCAAATCTGGAAGTAATCCCAATGCCCAACAGGAAACTGGAGAAAGTTATGGGTATTGATGCCGTGGAATATTCCACAGCAATGAAAATGAGAAAAACTACTCAACCCCACTCCGCTCAGCACCATGGTGACTCCCCAGAGCAGTGTTTATTGGAAGAAGCCGGGCACGAAAGACTCCAGAGGGTACCATTCTGTTTGTATGGAGTTCAAAGGAAGACAAAATTCAACAGCTCAGATATGCATGCAGAGATGGTAAGACTTCATGGGAAAGCCAGAGGACGTGGGGAGTGTGGTCAGCCCTGGGGGGCAGGGAGGTGGCTGTGACAGGGAGGGGCCTGTGGGGGAGCCTTCAGGAGGCTGCCCTGGGGGGCGTCTCCTTCCTGCCCTGGGCGGTGGTGGCTACACATTGACTTTATAATCCTACTTGACACAGTTGGTGAGTTTTATACATTTTTCTGGCTGCCAAGAGGTTGAGTATAAAACAATAAACTTCTAAGCGTCCACGTCAGTGAGCAGAGCCAGGTGCCTATGAGGTGGCCCCAGTAGGTCCCTCCCGAGCTCAGCCTGACAGCTCCCCATCACCTGCTCCCATGACGTTCCTCCTTCTTCTAGACTCCTAGGCCAAGGCTACAGGGCCGAGGTGGGCAGCCTGGGGTTAGAGGGGACCCGCCTGGCTACACCCCTGCACCCTCTGCCTGGGTGACCCTCTGCAGCGATGCATCCGCAAAGCTCAGGCCCTACAGCCCCTCGCAGGGCTCTGGAGGTAACACTAGCCCTTTGAGGTCCCCAGCCAATGTGAGTCTTTGTCCTGGAGACGTGGTTCACAAAACCCTTGTTTCTAGAGCCCAGAGTCTGCTCTGGAAGGGAACACGATCATCTCCCCTGTAGTAATAATGGCATCAACAAAAGTAACTTCCATTTAGCACAGGGGCCAACACTCTCCCCTCTCTCTCCTTACCACCTCCACCCTTCACAGGCAGCCCCAAGGGACGCATCACTTAACCCCCACTTTATAGGCAAGGAAACTGAGGCTCAGAATGAAAAAACCCTAAGTCCACACAGCCAGTAAGAGGCGGAGCCAGAATTCAAACCCAGCCGCAGAGGCACAGGTAGTGTGAACACCCAGGCCTGGGCAGCAGGAAGAGTTGGCCTTGAATCCTGCTTTTTCCAGCCGGCCCACAGCCTGTGCCCCTAACACAGAGCCTTCCTCATCCCTCCGACACCTTCACCCTCGGCATCCCAGGGAGTGGAGCTGGCCCCCACTCAGGGAGCTCTGCCAGAGGTCATGGCCAAGAGGAGAGCACAGCCCCCTTCCTTGGCTCGCAGGCTCAGAGAACCGCAGGCTCCAGAGAGAGGAAGGGCCTGCCCACGCCCCACAGCCTCCATCCCTGGGTGCCCTTTGTCCTTGCTCTAGATCTGTCCTCCAAGGACTCCAGGCAGGCTGACCCTCCGCCCACTCCCTTTGCCCTGCACACCCCCTTACCTCTCTGTCCAGAGGCCAACCCCTGTCACTGGAGGAATCCAGGCTCTGCAATCTCTCTGTGGACAATGTGGCCCCTGGGCCCAAGGGGGCAAGGACGACGAGGCCCCACACCTGGCCAGCCCCAGGCTGTTGGAGAGCCCCTGGTCCTGCTGCTGGCGTGCTCCTGGCCTCTGCCAGGCTCTCCTTGAATAAACAAGGCTGCATAGCAACCGCTGCCCTGAAGGAGCCCGTAGCTCCTGCATGAGGGAGAAAAGGAGCCAGGAGACATTTCCCCTTGGCCTCATTTCCTCTGGGGCCCCGCCAGGCGCTGGGCACTCCCAAGTGGTTGACCTGTCCTGTGGGGCTGCCTGTGAGAGTCACCTGGGCCCTACTGCTCAGTGACCACGGCAAGGGAGTGCACGGCAGGCTTGCGGCAGGAATGCCCCTGGCAGTGAGCCCCTGGATTTGCTGCAGGGGCCCGTGGGCCCAATTCTGGGTAGTTCTCGAGCTATGTCTAGATGCAGAAGGGCAGGTAGTGTGAGCGCCCAGGCCTCGGCAATCGGCAGAACTACCTTTGAATCCTGGTCCTGCTTTTTCCAGCTGTGTGACCTCTGGCCAGTCTTTAACCTTTCTCAGCTTCTGTTTCCTCATCTATAAAATGGGGATAACAAGACTGACTTGGTAGGGGAGCTGTAAGGATTAAGCAGAGCATGTAACAGGCTTGTGATTTTGTCCAGCCCGCCATACGCCCCGCATCCGTTAGTGCCCGTCGCCAGCACGTGCAGAAACAGATGCATAGCAAGAAGCCTCTGGTGTCTGCCTCAGCCAGATTGCACTCCCCCAGCTTTTGGGAAATGTGAGTCCTAGTAGCTCATGTGTGCTTCCTCGTTGAGCCCAGGCCCTTGGCAGAAACACCTCATTGACATTGCCCTGCCTCAAGTGACAACTGCTTCCATTCCTCACGCCACCCCCTTCTCACCACCCAAGGGGCACGGGGTGGGGACAGGGGGAGCCAGAGGCCTCATTGACTTTATGCAGCCTTGTAAAGAGCCACTTGCCCAAAGACACTACAAAGTTTTCCAGGCAGATCCCCCAAGTGTACAGGGGACCAGGCAGGCATACAGAATATAGAGCAGGGAAAGCTGGCAGGGGGTTGGTCACACATCCAGGAGGCCTGGCTGACTGATTCATATGTGCCCAGGGCTGACTGACTGAACCCTTTCCTGGACCTGCCAGCACTTTCCTGGGTTCTCTCCTCTTCTCTGATACACACCGAGAGCAGGCCCTTCTCTCTTGAGGCCCTGAAAGGAGCAGGCTTTGTTAACCACCCTCCATGAGGGGCCTGGGAGTGCCAGCCCATGAGCACTAAGATGGCCCATGGCAGACACTGGCCCTGGGCCGGAAACCCACAAGCCCCCATCACTCCCCAAGGGGCAAGCTGGCAAGGTGAACTGAGCTCCTGAACATCCTTTAGCAGAGGCCCCAGGAAGGAGGCACTTCCTCCAAACCAGAACTGGTGGCAGCTAGAAGCAGGAAGAGGCTTCCATGTGTTTTGCACTGGACTCTCCCCCTGCACCGTAGGCATGAAGTGACAGATGGGGAAACTGAGGCCCAGCAGGGTAAGTCCTTGCCCCGGTTTCATAGCTTATAAGTGACAGTGATTCATCAGTGGCAAGGCCAGACAGGGCAGGGACAGAATGAAGTCAGCCTTTATGTTCCTGAACTCTGCTAGGAGAGGGCATGTGTGTACTGCCCCCTGACTGCATCCTCACATCACAGCCCGAGAGCCAGAGCTTCAGAACTACAGAACTACAGATCCGATGATCACTCCCCAGCCGGACACCCCTTGTAGCTCCCAGTGTCCTTGGGTAAAGGCCACGCTGGGCACCACATCTGACAAGCCCCTCCACTGTGGCCCCCGTCCGGTCCTCTTGCTCTCTACCTGCCCCTGCTAGACCATGGAGCATAACGCATCTCCTGAGGACTTCCTGTGCCACATTCTCTGCCAGATGCTAGAAACACAGGAAAGACTACAGTTTGCCCTCAGGAGCTGGATAATGCAGAGAGACTCCCCCCCCCCCCCCGCCCCCGCAAACCACCTGTGTATTCCTGCATCCCCTGCACTAAGGGAGGTACATTTTGTGCAGCCCTTGAGAAGTGGAGCTTGCGAGGTGGACTGGATGTGATTCCAGCCCCAGCATGACCTTGGGCAAGAAACAAGCTCTTGGAGCCTTGTTGGCATGTGGGTTTCCCCACATGCCAGCCTGGGAGGAGCACAGCTCTCCCCTCCTCCCAGTGTATTTGACCCTCAGAGGGCACTCCGTGCTCTGCTGGGCACAGAGCAGGCCCTCGGGGAGTCACATGCTCCCCACTGCTGTGACCACGTGATGAGAGTAAGCCCGGGGGCCATGATGCGTGGCGTAAGCCCGAAGCCTGAAGGGTAAGGAGCTGGCCAGATGCCAGCAGGGGTGGAAGCTGCTGAACTCCATCCACTCCCAGGGCCTGGGAGCCAGAGGAGTTGCCCAAATGGGAGGGGGGCCTGGGGGCAGGCTGCCATCTGAAAGCTTTCTAGTCACTCACCTGAGGAGATCCCAGAAGGAAGGGCCTTGAATCTCCTGCCTCACCAATTTGTTGTGATTTCTTGTGTCATCCTAAATATTTTCAGATCTAATTTTGTCTTCTTTCTTAAAAAAGCCCCCGAATTGTTTAAGCTGCAAGACCCACAAAGCTTGGATCAATCCCCAGGCAGAGGAATTCCAGGAGGTGGGAGCCTGCAGGGCACAGGTGAAGGAGTAAGGGAGGAGAGATCAGATCTCAGCATCATCCAAGCCACCTGAAAGACCCCCACCAAAATGGCTCTCAGGCCTCTGGGTATCTACCTACGTGGCACCACACACCCACACACCCACATATGTACCCACATACCTACACATGAATGTACACACACACATGCACATATACATGCATGCACTCACACATACACATGTGCATATACACACGTGCACACACGTGGATAAATATGTGTGTGCGCACACATACACACATGCACATACACACATGCATAAATACACACATATATCCATGTGCATATACACATACACACGGGCATATACATACAACACACAAATATACATACACCCATGCTTGTTTGCCTACTGAACCCACAGGCAAGACATAATTTTTTACGGGTTGAATTGTATCTTCTGAAAATTCATGTGTTGAAGTTTCAGGCCCCAATAACCCAGAATGGGACCTTACTTGGAAATAAAGTCTTACAGATCTAATTGGCTCAGTTAAGAGGAGGTCCTACTAGAGTTTGGTGGGCCCCTAATCCAATATGACTGGTGCTCTTATAAAAAGAGGAAATTTGGGATCCCTGGGTGGCGCAGTGGTTTGGCGCTTGCCTTTGGCCCAGGGCGTGATCCTGGAGACCCAGGATCGAATCCCACATCAGGCTCCCAGTGCATGGAGCCTGCTTCTCCCTCTGCCTATGTCTCTGCCTCTCTCTCTCTCTCTCTCTCTCTCTCTGTGACTATCATAAATAAATAAAAATTAAAAAAAATTTAAAAAAATAAAAAGAGGAAATTTGTGGGGTTTTTTCATTTAAATTCAATTAATTCACAGTAATTAATTGAATTAATTGAATTTTTATGTTACAATTGATTATAATAAACAATTAATAGTATATTATTAGTTTCAGAGATAGAGTTCAGTGATTCATCAGTCTTATGTAGCATCCAGTGCTTATCCCATCATGTGCCCTCCCTAATGCCTATCACCCAGTCACTCTATCCCCCCCACCCCCTCCCCTCCAGCAACCTTCAGTTTGTTTCCTATGATTAAGAGTCTCAGGGAAGCCCGGGTGGCTCAGTGGTTTAGCACCGCCTTCAGCCCAGGGCGTGATTCTAGAGACCCGGGATCAAGTCCCACGTTAGGCTCCCTGCATGGAGCCTGCTTCTCCTTCTGCCTATGTCTCTGCCTCTCTCTCTCTCTCTCATGAATAAATAAATAAAATCTTTAAAAAAAAAAAAGAGTCTCTTATGGTTTGTCTCCCTCTCTGATTTGCCTAAAAGGGGGAAATTCGAACATGTGAGCACACATACACACACACACGGAGAATGCTGTGGGAAGATTGGAGTTAGGTTGCCACAACCAAGCAACTACCAGAAGCTGGGAACAAGGCCTGCACCATCCTTCCCTAGCACCTTCAGAGGGTGTGTGGCCCTGCCAATAGGGTTGATTCTGGACTCGTGCGCATCCGTACTGTGAACCAATACACTTCTGATGCTCTAAGCCACCCAGTGTGTGGTACTTTCTATAGCAGGCCCAGGATACAGATACAGATACAGAGCTCAATCATCCTCTCCTGAGAGAAGCTCCCCACTCCTTCCAGTAAGAGTCTGAGTACAAGATATCTCCTACTCCCCATTGCACCCCCATCCTCTCTCCCTCCTCTTCACTCTGCTCTGTGCCCACCTCGCCAGGCTACATCAACAGGCCCCCTGCCTTCTGGCTTCCTTGGGTTTGGCCAGTGGAAGACAGAGGAGAGAGGCCAGGGTTCTATTCCCCCAGCATCCTTCATGTGGTCCTGCTGGGCTGGCTGTGCCCCTCACCTGAAGGTCACGGCTCTTCACACAAAGGTCATGGCTCCTGACAGGGAGCCCTCTGTGTTTCTGAGGTCCTATAACTACTCCCTTCAAGCCTAGGGATGGTGGAGGCACCCAGCATGACCAGCAGACCCCAGTGCTTCCTCTGCGGTTTCTCCACATCCTGCCCACACCTGTATAAAACCCTCCCATGAAACTTGCCTCCAGTCACCCAATTTGAGTATGAGGCTGTCTCCATCCAGTCCCTGTGTTCCCTGTCATCTCACTAATTCTCAAGTGAGCTTGATGACTCCATGTCTGTGCCCCCCACCATTCTGTGAGTTCCCTGAGCACAAGGACCATGAGTAATTATTTACATACACCCAACACAGGGCACAACACTCAGCTCACCCCAGAAGGCACTGAATAAATATTTTAGTGATGAATTAAATGGACTGACTGTGTAGAATCACAAGCTGGAAGGACTCTTGTACACACCAGATAAGTAGTCCCCACCATGTCCACAGAGGACAGTCCCTGCCTACGCAGCAGCAGCTGAAGATTTCAAAAACTGATAGACTGAAACTTACAACACATGATTGGGTAAATGGATGATGATTACATTTTACCCTATCCCTTCACTGAAAATATCCCTGAGGGTCCTCTTGGACCTTATTGACTTGTAAAATGAATTAAACTGCTCTATTTCCAGCAGTGTAAAGGATTGGATATCCTGAACACACTTCCCATTGTAAAATATCTAGACATCTGGTTAAAATATGCCAATAAACCTCTAAATACATAACTGAGGGCACCCGGGTGGCTCAGTCAGGTTAAGCGTCTGCCTTCAGCTCAGGTCATGATCCCAGGGTCCTGGGATGCAGCCCCATATCAGGCTTCCTGCTCAGTGGGAGTCTGCTTCTCCCTCTCTCTCTGCCCCTTTCCCAGACATGCTCTCGCTCGCTCGCTCACTTGCTCTGTCTCTCAGATAAATAAATAAAATCTTTTTTAAAAAAATACATAACTGGGAAAAAGCCTTTCTCAAACCTTTTCCTACCCCTACATATACATATTGCCCCTGGCCAACTCCTGCTGTCCCTTGGGGAGCCCTCCTTGACTACTCAGGATCCCCTCTACTTCTCTAGCCTCACATGTCCCTGTCACAACTCCATTCAGCACACTGAGCTGTGATGGTCCACCTGGCCCAGCCCCCTCCCCCTGCCCCCAGCTAACTGCACACACACACTAAGCCATGAGCTCCCCAGACCACAGCACCAGCCAGAGTACACATAGACACTCAGTTCATGTGATGGGATTGACACAAACCCTGATGATGTAGAGAACAGAGGACAGTTAGTGGCACAGTGCTCCATTTCCTGTAACATTCAGTGCTTTTCCCAAGAACATATATTAAAAACACCATCCCCAGGCCACAGACCAGAGTCCAAGCACCACACATCATATGGAAGATGGAAAAGGGGGTCTGGGGTGACCCCTTGGACAGCATTGCCTCATTAAAAACCAGCATTGTCCCAGCCACAAATTAAGGTTAGCTCACATGCAGCAGGTGGGGAAGGCCCTTCTGGTGGAGACCCCAAAGAGGACAATGCCCAGGCTGGGCCTTGGGTTCACACCTCTCAGGATAAAGCAAGTCCAGTCTATTGATGATTAGCACATGGCCAGACCACGGGTTTAAGACAAGGAGACAAGGGGGTTAGTTCCAGTCCTGACCCTGTCATCAACTTTACTGTGTGGCTTCTGGCAAGTCCCCATCCTCTGTGGGCTTCCAAACTGTCATTTGTGAAACAAGGGGATCTAGTTCTAGATGACCTCCAGGTCCCTTCACACTGAGATACTGTGTATCCTGAGTCCTTCCCTGGCTGAGGAAAAGAGCTAGACGTCTCCTTCCCTTCCATATGACACACACCCCCACACAGGGAAGTAGAACAATGGGGGCAAGCTGGTACTGTTTCTAGACTGACACTTGGGCTGACTCATCCTCCCAAAATATCACTCATGTTCCTTCTTATCCCAGCCTACCTCTCAAAGCCCAGCCCACGGGAGCCTGGAAGGTGCTGACTACAGTGCAGGCTGGGTGCAGGTGCTCAGACTGCCAAGGGCACAGAAAGGGCCCCACTAAATGGGCATCCCCCTGTGGGCTGGCTCATTTCCTGGGAAGTTCCTGGGAAACTCCAAAATGATAGAGGCAACCTGAGTCACAGGGTCAAAGAGAGGACTAAGCCAAACCCTTCATATTACAGATGAGGGAAACTGAGGCCCAGAGGGTCTCAGAAGTCAGTGGTAGTAAGAGGACATGGACTGAAGCTTTCTGATTATGCTGCTTCTGGGCCAGCTGCCTCTCAGGGACTTCTCCCAAGAAAAGCCAGCCCCTTGGGGCACTTGGGTAGCTCAGTGGTTGAGCATCTGCCTTTGGCTCAGTACATGATACAAGGGTCCTGGGATCAAGTCCTGCATCAGGTTCCCCGCGAGGAGCCTGCTTCTCCCTCTACCTATGTCTCTGCCTCTCTCTGTGTGTCTCTCATGAATAAATAGATAAAATCTTAAAAAAAAAAAAAGAAAGAAAACCCTGGCCCTCACCACACATAGGGTGTGTCCCTCCTTCTTTACCCCCACAGAAGAGTGTTAGAGAAGAAAAGCTTATTGCCCCCACAGCCACAGAAGGAACATGAAGAAGGATACCTGTTCCTTCAATGATGGATGGATGGATGGATGGATGGATGGATGGATGGATGGAAAGGAGGAGGGAAGGAAAGGAAGAAAACCAATATATGAATAAATGAATAAATAAATGAAAGAATGAATGTAAAGAAAGATGAGGGGTAGAGGGAAAGAAGGAATCAGTAAGTGAATGAATAATTCTGGAGAATTCTGGGTGGGGAATAATAAAGAAAAATGATTTGATACATTTTTAATAGAACATGCCAAGATGGGGAATCTAGGTGGCTGAGTCTGTTAAGCATCTGCCTTCAGTTCAGGTCATGATCCCAAAGTCCTAGGATCGAGCCCCTAGTTTCTCCTTTACCTCTGCTTGTGCTCTCTCTCTCTCTCTCTCTCTCTCTCTCTAATAAATAAGTTAAAAATCTTTAAAAAGAAAAAAAATGCACACAAAGAAATCAGAAAATTCTTAAAATGCCCCCACATTTCCAGTCTGTAAAAATTCATCACATGATATGTATACATTTCTGTATGTTTGTTTTTCGTCTTAAGGCTCCACCCAGCAGGGTCCAGTGGGGAATGGAACTTCCATCCCCACCCATTACAATCAGGCAAGGCATGGCAGTGTGAGGCAGGGCCCTGCTTTTGCTAGGATGGTGCCAGTGGGGCTCAGTGGTAAAAATCTCCACTTAGATCTTGGGCTACACCTAGATAGCCTAACTGCCTGAAAAAGAGGAGGCCAAGTAGGATCTAGAGTCTCACCACCTAATATCCAAAAGTCCAAGATACAACTGAAAATCATTCATCATACCAAGAACAAGAAAAATATCAAATGAGAAAAGACAATCAATGATGCAACACCAAAATGACACAGATGTTAGGATTATCTAACAAGGATTTAAGAGCAACCATCATAAAATACTTTGATGAACATGCTTGAAACACATTAAAAAGTAGAAAGTCTCAGCAAGGAAATAGAATATATAAGGAAGAACCAATTGAAATTTTAGAACTGGAAAGTACAACTTAAACAATTCAATGTGAATATAACTATGACAGATGGCAGAATCAGTAAACTTGAAGAGAGAAGAATATAAATTACCCAATATGTACAACAGAGAGAAAACAGACTGAAAAGAAAGGAAAAGAACCTTGGGGACTTGTGGAACTATAATCAAAGCTCTAACATTTGTACAATTGGAGTGGAGAGGGAAAAGAGTGTGGGGCTAAAAAAAGTATTCAAAGATATAATCCCTGAAAGCTTTCCAAACAGTGAAAGACTTTAATCTACAGATTCAAGAACTGAGCAGATTCCAAATGGAATAAACCTAAAGAAATCCACTCCTGGGGATCCCTGGGAGGCTCAGTGGTTTAGCACCTGTCTCCGGCCCAGGGCACAATCCTGGAGTCCCGGGATCAAGTCCCACATCCAGGCTCCCTGCACGGAGCCTGCTTCTCCCTCTGCCTGTGTCTCTGCCTCTCTCTCTTTCTCTCTTTCTCTCTCTCTCTCTATGTCTCATGAATAAATAAATAAAATCTTAAAAAAAAAAAAAAGAAATCCATTCCAGGACATATCATAATCCAAGTTCAAAAAACTAAAAACAAAAAAAAAATCTTGAAAGAAAAAAGCTGTCAACCCAGAATTCTATACCCATCAAAAAATACCCTTCAGGAATAGAACTGAAATCAAGACATCCTCAGACAAAAGAAACTAAGAGAATTTGTTATCATCAGACCTAAAAGAATGGCTAAGAGAAGTTTTTCAAGCAGAACAGAAATGACAAAATAAGGAAACTGGAGACATTAGGAATGAAGAACAAGGAAAGAGGAAAAAATACTGGTAAGTGGTTTTTTTTCCCTGGAGCAGGGCAAACACAGAGTAGCAACAGAGTGTCCCAAAGGCTTGTAACCCCTCACACAATTGGACACTATCAAGGGACAAAGTGAAAGGGTATGTTTGAGGCACTTTAAGCCACTGGGTCAAGCAACCCACAAGCCTTACTATCAAATGCCAACTGGTGTGCATGTAAGGTTTTTTTATTATAACATTTTAAGGAGGGTTTTCTATTACTTGAAGATGACAGTTTCCTAAATAATAAGGCAACTTTCTTGCTGAGACTTTCTACTCAAAGACCCTGTGCTAAAAACATAATGACTAAAATGGAAAGTCTTGACAAATCCTCCTCATTAGGGTGACACCTAATTCAGCCCATGTGAATACAAATCACATCTTTGGTGTGGACCTGTGTGGCATGGACAGTCTGTCTAATCAAAGAACCTATACATAAAAATTGCTGCCCTAGAAGAAACACAAGCAGGTGAGAGCTTGACCCCTTCTAGACCAAAGACTAGAGGCAGGTGCTGCTCCAGACTCTGAAGGGAAATGTTCAGTCTGCTTTCAGACCTGCTTCTCCTTACACACTGTGGGAAGGATATTAGCAAACCACAGCCCATCCACAGGAACGAGAACATGACAGTGAGATCACATCATATAAGCAATTGTGAAGACATCAGAAAAAATGGACTCAGAGGCGAGTGTGAGGGCTCTGTTGATCCACTGAAGGGATAACAAGTCAAAATAAACTAGGCTTGGCTGCACAGGTCGAGAGGCCAGGGCACTACTTACTGGTTGTGCAGGATGCTGCACTTCCTAACCCTCTAACAAATAGCTTCCCAGAAAGGAGTGAGCTCTCTATCCTTAGAGATGTATGAGGAGAAGCCAGACAACATCCTTCCAGGATGCTTAATAGGGATCCAGCCTCCTCCCACCTGGCCTTCCTTTCTCCAACCCCACTAGAACATTTATAGCTCCATGACTCTATAATGCACAGGAAATGGGAGAAGCAGTCTCCTGCATTTCAGGTGAATTCTATGTTTCCTTCCAGCTACATTCTGGAATGTAGAATGAATCTGGAATGTATAAAGAATTGCAATCAAGCCATCCCTCAATTGTGTTTCATGGAACAATTATGAATACAAAAAAAAAATTCCAATAAAGGAAGTTTAGGAAACATGGACTCAGATAATGTTGAACTAGTTTCTTAACTTGACCATGTTTCAGGACCTTTAATGTGTTCTATGTATTGTAATGCTCCAATAAGGGGTAGAGTATGAAGTGATTTCCAAATATATATGACCATAGACCCATATGAAGCAATTTCTAGATCTATGTGACCTTACACCTGTTTGTTCATGAACTACTTCTTAGGACCAGAGTTGTGAAGAATACATGTTACAAAACAAAGTTCTAATCTGTCTCAAAGTTTCCAGGGCAATTAGCCCAGAACTTGAGCCCAACTAAATAAGAAATTTATAATTCAGTGCAAATCATATTTTACCTCTTGGTACCATCAAGACAAATCAGATCTCAAGAAAGTTGTTCAGATGAGTCAAGGTGTGTATCTCCCTTGCCAGCTGGTACCAGAACACCAATACTTCCCTCCAGAAAAGTCATCAGAGCCATAAAAGGAGGAAAAAACCCTTCAGAGAAAAAAAAACCTCAGAGCATATATAAAAGAGAGATAGGATATATCTTCCTACCATCATAAAGTCAATCAAGGATCTCCCCCCACAGACATCACCACCAATCTTCTTTCTAAATAACCATAAACTGCCACAAATACAAGCTTTATTGAGTAATTTTGGCCCCCTCTGGACTACATCTGATAAATACTTCCCCAAGCCTCCCACCCATTACCTGAGGTACAGGCTTCAGGAGTGTTTTCAAAAGCAAGAAGTACCAGGCCCAGTTCTGCAGTGTCCAGGCCCGCTGGTCCTCAGCTGCCTCAAGCAGTCAGCCAGTGCACCCTGGGAGGGAGAAGTGAGGAGGAGGAGACACCCACATCCTCTCTGAAGAGATGAGCCAGCGCCAGCTGGAAGGAGAGCCAGGCCTGATGGTCTCTGAGCACCGGCTCTGTTTGATGAGGATGGAAAGAAAAGACTCTTGTTTCTCACTGTTCCCCTGGGTGACAGTTACCATGGATATGAATCAATTTAGGGTGCCTGTCAGTTGCCAACTGAATATAAAGAGCAAGCTCACCCTGAACCATAGTCACGCAGGGACACACCTGGCAGAGAGCCTGATGCTAGCTTGGGTCCACTAATGGAGTGGACACCAGGGGGTGGCTGCTCAGGGACCCCACCCTAGATCCTAACATGGCACTCACACATTTACACAGGCCCTTGTGGAGAAGCAGTGTGACATAGGTAGGTACTGACTAACTCGCTTTACCCTTCATTAATATGCAGGACACCCAGAATTCTAAAGGACACATGACGTGTGCCTCCCAGAAGGCCCAAAGAAAATATCCAAAACAAGCCCCTGGGAGTAGGCCCTACAAGTAATGGGGCATTTAATAATGAGAGCCACCCCTTAATTGCCAGTCTAAGTACTTTATAGATACTAGCTCATTTATCCCCACAACAATCCTTGGGGGTAAATACTCTTAACTACCTCCACTTTACAGACAAGGAAACTGAGGCACAGAGGTATCACCCAGGCAGCAGCAGTAGGGCCAGGATCAAAAACTTATCCAGTTCCCTAACAGTTCTCCTGTAATATCCAAGACTTTGGGGACACAGACCCAGCTTGTCCCTGTGGCCTCGTGCAGATCAGTACATGTCTCTGTACCCCATTTTCTCATCTCTAAAATGGAAATAAAAATATTTTTCCTGCCTATGTCCTAGAACTGTTATAAGAATCATGTCAAGGCTAATCCAAATTTAGGGAAGAGAAAAGGCAAGGAAATTAGCATTCACTAATCACCTACTGTGTATCAGAGCACTTACATGGTTCTCACATAATGACTTATCTCTAGTTCTGCAAGAAAGATAAGGAACCTAAGCAGAAGGCCACGTATCAAAGACCTCATAGTCAGGAAGCCCAAGAGTCTGGATTCAGAAAAAAAGCTTTTGTTTTTTATATTTCCTGTTCATTTGTTTTTGTATTCCAAATGTTATAGGTACAAAAAGAACCCACTAGCATTAATAATCTAAGTACCCATGGGACTCTGGTCTTCTAGAATCCTCATTTACCCCACCAGTGTGAGCATGTCCTGTCTCATGGGCCACAGAAAGGCTACAGCTCCTAACTTCTGCAGTTAGGAAAGGTGCCCACCCTATCCGAAGGCCCTCTGCCTCTGAGTCACCTATAGCACCCACTGCTCTGTAGCACATCCCACCAGGCAATTACAGGCCCAAAACATTCACCTTTCAAAGGAGCTAAAACCAGAACTGAAGGTTGCATGGCAAATCTCAACTCCTGGAGGTAGCATGCAGTGCAATGCAAACGTTGCAAAACTCCTAAAGTCCAGCTATGATCCTCCTGAGACCTCTCTGTGCACAGAGTATCCTGATGCTTCATAAAACCCAGATGGGCATTTGCCATTCTTGCTGCAAACAGGAATGGCACATTCTTCTGGTGAGATCTATTTATTTATTTTTTTTAATTTTTATTTATTTATGATAGTCAGAGAGAGAGAGAGAGGCAGAGACACAGGCAGAGGGAGAAGCAGGCTCCATGCACCGGGAGCCCGATGTTGGACTCGATCCGGGGTCTCCAGGATCGCGCCCTGGGCCAAAGGCAGGCGCCAAACCGCTGCGCCACCCAGGGATCCCCCTTCTGGTGAGATCAAAGAGCAAAGAACCTGTATTTCTCTCATGCTGGTCTTCTTGGAGCTCACAAGATGGTTGGGAGATGGCCTCAACCACCCCAGGGGCAGGGTAAGCCTGCTTTGGGAACCCTCTGAAACGATGCCTGTGACCACTGCTGAAGCAATGGCTCTCTAAGGATCCGGAGGGTAATGGGGGAGTGGTTCCCTAGAAACACATCCAGCATGTACACTTCCCTTAGGAGGTGAGCAGGTTAGAGGAGGGCAAAGGTGTAAAGGACAAAGATGGCTTCATCTCCACCAAATTGTCACATCGAGGAAAAAGGAAGCTTCGTGGATGGGGGAGGGATCAAGGAGACAGAGTCAGAGAGCAGTGAAGAGTCTAAAAGAGAGTCTGTGACAGCACAGCACATATCAGAGTGTAGAAGCCAAGGTGACCACATAGAGAATTTGCAGCATTATGGGCAAAAAAAAAAAAAAAAAGAGGCCCTAACTGGAAAATAGACAACGGTAGGGGAGATGAATGTACTCAGGGTTTGAAGAAGTGATTTGGTACTTACTTGATGATCTGCTGGCTCTACAGCCTGAAGCTAGTTTTGTAACATCTCTGTACACTGTGTGCTGCTGGCTGCGGGACACACTAGAAACTTTAGTTGACTGAATCTTCACTGCCACCTTCAGAGCTGTACTCACTTTCACTCTGGATGAGGACACTGAGACTTGAGAAAGGTAAGGGCTTGCCAGAGCTCTGGGGCCTCCACACTCTACTACAAAGCTTCTGCCATCCTGGATTTCTTTATAGGAAAAGGCACGTGGGGCCAGGCAATGGCCACCTCTTATTGGGCCACTGTAGGCCGTGTCATGAGAAGAGCTAAAGAGTTTTAACGTGTACAGTTTTTTAAGCAGCATGGCCTATTTGTTTTTTTCTTTTTAACTTTAAAAGATCCAAATTGGGGATCCCTGGGTGGCGCAGCGGTTTAGCGCCTGCCTTTGGCCCAGGGCGCGATCCTGGAGACCCGGGATCGAATCCCATGTCGGGCTCCCGGTGCATAGAGCCTGCCTCTCCCTCTGCCTATGTCTCTGCCTCTCTCTCTCTCTCTCTGTGACTATCATAAAATAAATAAAAATTAAAAAAAAAAAAAAAAAGATCCAAATTGATTAACAGTCTAGACTTGGAAAAATTTATTGAAATCTGACAATCTGTAAAAAAAAAAAAAAAAAAAGTGCTCTTGGGATGTCTGGGTGGCTCAGTGGTTGAGTATCTGTCTTCACCTCATGAGTCCCGCATTGGGCTCCCTAGAGGGAGCCTGCTTCTCCCTCTGCCTATGTCTCTGCCTCTCTCTGTGTGTCTCTCATGAATAAATAAAAATCTTTAAAAATAAAATAACGTTCTCAGTCTTTGCCCACTCAAACAATACATTTGAGGACAAGCCCCTTGGGGGCCTAAGAATTTAACATCAAAACTATTGCTTCTCTCCCTCTCTCTCACAAAAGTATTCCTCTTGTAAAGTTTTACATTTGCAAACTTGCAGGCTTAAAAAAAAAAAGAACAAAGATAGTTTTCTCTTACACATGAAATTTCTCAAGTCCAGAGTCTTGCAAATGTCTCTGAAATGCAGTAGGGCTCTCCTCTGAAACTCATGAGCTGTCATAAAGCAGACGAAAAATGGACACCATTTCCCCAAGTTCTTGGAGAGTAGGCAGGTGTTATAAACCACCGTTGTGGTGGGGAGCGTAAGGTCTTATTTTTATATTTATAGATACATATGCACATAGAAAAGTCTGGAAGGATATATGCTAAAACATTATTTCTGCTTACTCTATGATGGAGGGGATTATGGATGATTTCTACTTCAATTGGTATTTCAAGGTTTTCTACTATGAACATAGATTATTTATATGCATTTTTAAATTACTATAATAAAGACTATGTAGCCACATAAAAAAGATCAATAATCAAAAGTTAAATGGGACTTCTTGTTCTGACATGAAAGAATAACATAGACTGGATTTACTCTCCCACAATAAACAATTAGAAAAACAGACAAAATATATGAAACAATTCTTTTCAGATACTGGACAACAGGTAGCACTCTGACTCTTGAGGGAAAGGAAATGGAAGTAGTAAGGCCTGAAGGAATCTTAACTTTCTGCTTGGAGGCATATTCCAGACCACAGAGCAGAGAAGGGGAGCCCCAAGTCAGCTGAGGTTACAGAGACAGGGGGTTCAGAGAAGCTAAAGCAGCCAGAAGTTGCAAGACAGAGTTCTGGTAGAGAGAGAGGTAGGTGGAAAAACAGCTCCAAAAAAACCTACCCAGACATCCCCTTCAGTCTTTACTGAATATCAAGATGCTCACATGTAGAGTGCAATCCTGGGAGGTCAGACAAAGCTATCAAGAAACAGTGAGCAGAGCAGTTCTCAGAACTTACACAGTATTGAATTTCCAACAGGCCAGAGAGGAGAGTCCTTCTTAATAACTCAGGGCATTCACTAGGGACTCATAGGGCCCTGTGCATTGTGATACATGTAGAAACCTACAGCCACCAGTAAAGAAAAAAAAAAAAGTAGAGCAAATAAGACAATAGTGAAGATACAGTGGAATTTGTAAAACTATTCAACCAAAAGTCAGTAAAAGAGATGGAATGAGGAAACAAAAGAGCAGAGAACAAACAGAAACAAAAAATTAGTAGCAAAATGATACACTTAATCCCAATCATACTGACTACTATAGTAAATGGACATAGTCTAAACATTAAAATCAAAAGAGTCAGATGACAAAAACAAGACTCAACTACAAGTTGCTTACAAGACATACACTTTCAAATTTAAAACACAGATAGGTGTGGGGCAACTGGGTGGCTCAGTCGGTTAAATGGCTGGCTCCTGGTTTCAGCTTAGGTCATGATCTCAGAGTTCTGGGATCAAGCCCCACATCAGGCTCTGCACTCAGCAGGGAGTCTGCTTCTGGATTCTCTCTCTTCCTCTCCTTCTACCCCATCCCCGCTCGTGTGCATGAGTGCTCTCTCTCTTTCAAATAAATAAATCTTTTTTTTTTTTTTAGATTTATTTTCTTATTTATTTGACAGAGAGCACAAGTAGGCAGAGTGGCAGGCAGTGGGAGAGGGAGAAGCAGGCTCCCTGTGGAGCAAAGAGCCCAATGCAGGGCTCTATTTCAGGACCCTGGCATCATGACCTGAGCCAAAGGCAGACACCCTACTGAGCTACCCAGGTGCCCCATAAATAAATCTTTTTAAATAATACTTTAAAACACAGATATGCAAAAAGTAAAAGGGTGGGAAAAGATTGATATCACACAAACAATAAGCATAAGGAAACTAGAATGGTTATGTTAATATCAGACAAAGTAGACATTAGGACCAATGTCACCAAGTATAAACAGAGACAAAGAATTCCATTCATCCAGAAGATATAACAATCTTAAATGTGTATGTACCCAATAACAAAGCTTAATACACATGAAGCAAAAACTGTCAGAACTGAAGGAAAAACATTTATAGTTAAATAGTTGAACAGACTTCTTTCAATAATTAATAGGATAAGTAGACACAAAAAGTAGAAAACCTGAACAATACTGCCAGACAACTTGGCCTAACTGATATATTTTTTAAAAGATTTATTTATTTATTTGAGAGAGAAAGAGAGAACATGAGTGGGAGGGGTAGAGTGAGATGGAGAGAGAGAATCTCAAGCAGACACCACACCAGGGGGGAGCCCAATACAGGGGTCAATCTCACGACCTTGACATCATAACCTTGAGATCATGACCTGAGCTAAAACCAAGAGTTGGGCACTTAACCAACTCTGCCACCCAGGTGCCCCAGCCTAACTGATATTTATAGAACACTCTACCCAACAATAGCAAACACCCATTCTTTTTAAGTGCATAAGAAACATTCATTGAGATAGATAGGTTATGTTCTGGGCTATAAAAAAAAAAAGCCCCAATAAATATAAAGAATTAGGTCATACAGAGGATGCTCTCTTACCACAACAGAATTAAGTTAGAAAATAATAATAGAAAAAATCCTCAGGAAATCCCCAAATAGCTGGAAATTAAAAATCACATGTCTAAATAATCCAGGAGTCAAAGGAGAACTCAAAAGAGAAAAGAGAAATTAGAGACTGTTTGGTACTGAATAAAAATGAAAACACACAGCCTATCAAAATTTGTGGGTTACAGGGGATCCCTGGGTGGCGCAGCGGTTTGGCGCCTGCCTTTGGCCCAGGGCACGATCCTGGAGACCTGGGATCAAATCCCACGTTGGGCTCCCGGTGCATGGAGCCTGCTTCTCCCTCTGCCTGTGTCTCTGCCTCTCTCTCTCTCTCTCTCTCTCTCCTCTCTCTCTCCCTGTGTGACTATCATAAATAAATAAAAATTTAAAAAAAATTGTGGGTTACAGCAATGGGAAAGTCTGGCTTTTCATGCTAAACTGGAAACAACCCAGGTCTCCTTTAACAGAAGGAGTAAACAAATTGTGGCATACCCATGCAATGGAACACCACTTGGCAATAAAGGAAACAAATGTAGGTTCATGCAACAACATCAGTGAATCTCAAACACATTATGTTGAATATCTTTCACTGGAAACTCAGAACCAAAAGAATACATTTATATGAATTTATTTACATAAAACTCTTGGAAAGGTATCTATTCTGCAGTGACAGAAAGCCTATCAGTGGTCACCTCAGACTTAGGGGGAGGAAGACATTTGGGATTTGTCTAGGAAGATGCACCAGGGAAACTTTTGAGTTGATGGAAATTTCCTGTATTGGATCATGCCATGGTTATACAGATGGAAACATTTGTTTAAAATGTATGCTTTTATTGATTATAAATTGTACCTCAATGAAGGGTTTTTTTCAAACTAGCATCACTAATAGTGAGACAATGTGTTATTATCTTGCTTCCTGTTGTGTTGCCATATCAAGTATACAATGTCATCTTTAATGTCATATCAAAACTTTAAAGCCAAATCTGATTAAGTCTTAAGATCTGTGCTGTTCCCACCAAGGATCATAGGATAAGGGAGGGAAAACTGAGTGGGAAGTCATCAGAGTAGGAGAAAAACCAAGAGAGACACTTAACTACAGAAAACAAAATGAGGGTTACTGGAAGGGGCTGGGGGTGGGGGATGGGGTAATTGGGTGATCAGCATTAAGGAGAGCACATGAGCACTGGCTACTATACACAACTGATAAAATATTGAACTCTACATCTGAAATTAATGATGTACTATTTGTTGGCTGAGTTTAAATTAAAAAAAAAAAAAGATCTGTGCTGTTCAATACCATAGCCACTAGTTGCATGTAGCTATTTCAATGTAAATGAATGAATGAAAATCTTTAAAAAATGTAAAGTTCGGTTACTCAGTCATGCTGGCTACATTCTAAGTGTTTGATGACCACATCTGCCTAGTGACTTCCATGTTGGACATCTCAGAGAACATTTCCATCCTCACAGAAAATTCTATTGGATACTACTGCAATGTCATATCCAGATTATAGAAAACACAGGGGATAAAAGAATTAGTCATACCCACACAGAGAAACCTTTAAATCCAGCATGTGGCTCATTCTACAAGACAACTGGCCTGGTCTCTTCTGTACATTGATGTCATAGAAAAACTAAAGAGGAAAAGGGGAAGAGATTGTTTTAGAGCAAAAGTAACTAAAGAAGACTTAGCCAGATCCAATGAGCAAAACTGACTAGATCCTGGCTTGAAAAAAAAGGACAGCTTAAAAAAATAAAAGAAAAATAAATAAATAAAAGTCATTTGGAGGACAGTTGGAAAAAAAATTGAGTATGAACCAGACATCAGACAATATTAGGGAATTATTGTTTGTTTGTTTTTTTTGGTATAATATTGGTATTATGATCATGTTGGAGGTCACAATTTTTAGTAACTTCACAATGAAGTATTTAGAAGTGTCATGACATCTCCAATTTCCTTTCTAAAACGTCAGCAAAAATAAATATGCCCACAAATATAGATGATGCAAAATATTAACAATGGTTTAATGTAAGTGGTGTGCATATAATAATTACATTATTCTTTTAGATTTTCTGTATATTTGAAATTTTTATAAGTTGGGAGAAGTAGAAAAAATTCCTACCCCCCTCCCTTTATTGTCATAGTGTAAAATCATGGTTACCATGGATAAGGTTCTACAGGGAAAACTAATGCATTTGGTGTATGATATGTGTGATTTTTCTCTGATTTTTGGCTTTATCATTATTACTTCACTTTTAAGGGAAATGCAGAAAGGGAAATATTCAAACTTCCTAATGCTGGGCGACTCCTACAAACTGCTGCTTCTCCTGTCAGCTGGGCATTTTGTCAGGCAGATGCTTGTGGTCCAGTAGGGGGCGGGGGGAAGTGGTTGGCAAGCAGTTCTGAGAAGAGTGTAGACAAACCAGTTGCCTCCTCCGCAGCCACTGTCCAAATGGGCCAATCACCTGGAGACTGAACCTCCTCTAAATAGGGTTCACTTCAGGGTCCCTCTCACAATGCGTGTTGCTGGGCCTGAGACACTCAGGCTCTGCTTTAGGACCAAAATACCAGAAAAGAGTTGGGAAATTTGCAAAAAGCAAGGATGGCACCTAGTGGCTGTTTCTATATTGATGCTGTCCTTCTAAACTGATAAAGTAACCAGGGCAACTAGAAAAGGCCTGGGGAAGATGAGAGAAATTGCAATGCTCTGGTTCTAAATGCACCCACTAGATTCAGCAAACTGGAGCAAGAGCAATAAGCAACACACATGTGCACTCTCAACTGGACACTGTCGAGTGAGGGAGAAAGGACCATGTGGGACTACCCGAGAAAATTTTGCCATAGGCTCTCTGTTCATCAAAATCATTTTGATTTCTTAAAAGTAGATAGTCTCCCACATTTCAGTGATCAAAGACCTCAGTTCTAAGATGTTCATGTTAGAAGTTTCTAGAACGTACATATTAAGCACCTATTTGCTGCTCACTTTTGTTGTTCTTGCTTCCTAAAAGACCCTCCCTCAGGCCTAGATCTATGTAGTAAAATCATTCTGATCCCTGGTTGGGAGAAGTTTGTCCCCCCTTTCTCATGACTTCCTGGCACCTCTCTTGTAAATGACATTTATTTCATTCTACCTTGTTTTCTAATTAGTTGTTCCATTTATCTCCTCACTTGTCCTCACTCCTAAACCGTAAGTGTCCAAGTAGCAGTCCCAAGGACCTTCAATGCTGCATGTCAAATGCAATCAACTGTGTGCAAAGGACTGAACACTCAGCCATGAAAGAAGAGAGGTCAAAAAACCCTTCCCATTGAAAAGATTCTCACCTATGCAGAACCACAGTGCTTCCCCTAGCCTATTGGAGTCCTAAATAAACATACAAAGTCATTCAAGCCTGAGGCAACAGCCTAGCAAATATCTTGTGTAAGAATCTTTTTTTGGGGGGATCCCTGGGTGGCGCAGCGGTTTGGCGCCTGCCTTTGGCCCAGGGCGCGATCCTGGAGACCCTGGGATCGAATCCCACATCAGGCTCCCGGTGCATGGAGCCTGCTTCTCCCTCCGCCTGTGTCTCTGCCTCTCTCTCTCTCTCTCTGTGACTATCATAAATAAAAATAAAAAAAAAAAATTATAAAAAAAAGAATCTTTTTTTTTTTAAAGAAAGATTTTATTTATTTACTCATGAGAGACAGAGAGAGACAAAGACAAAGAGAGAGACAGAGACACAGGCAGAGGGGGCAGCAGGTTCCATGCCGACGTGGGATTCGATCCCGGGTCTCCAGGATCAGGCCCTGGGCTGAAGGCAGGTGCTAAACCGCTGAGCCATCCAGGGATCCCCTCTTGTGTAAGAATCTTATTTATTTAGCCCAAAGTTCGGCCACATACACCATTTCTCAATTTTTAAAAAATAATAATCATCCTAGGATATACCTATCAAATGGGAAAAATAAATTTTAATGTTAGAATATTTCAAGATGAAATCAATTCTCTCAACTTATTGGTCTATCCCAAGCCCCATCACCTGGTTCTGAGGTAGTCTGAAGGAATGCGGTAGTTCTGTCTTACTAACTTGCAAAGTCTCCCAACATACGCTGGGTAATAAAAGTGAGTTCAAGTTGCAGAACAGAGTATGACACCATTTACATGAGAAAAGAAGAAACTACCTATTTTCAAAGTGCACACCTGTATGTACCAAAGGCATAGGAAAAGACTGAGAGGCGGGTACCTGGGGGGCTCAGTGGGTTAAGCAACCCACTCTTGGTTTTTGACTCAGGTCATGGTCTCAGGGTCATGAGATCAAGCCCCATGTGGGGCTTTACACTAATCAGGGAGTCTGCTCAAGATTCTCTCCCCCTGCCCCTTCCTCCATTTGTGGACACACACATACTCTATCTAAAATAAATAAATCATACAAAAAAAAAAAAAAAGATAGACTTGGAGGACTCCAGACTAAAATAACCATGCTCACCTCTGCATGTGGGTAACCATCACAAGTGGTGAGAAGATCCAAGGTGGTGGGCAAATTCAGTTTAGCCTTATACATAATGTTTTCATCCTTTCTTACAAGAATGGATTTCTGTGTTACTTGTCTAATTAAGATTTATTTTTAAATGAGGTACCTAATCAAATTCAAAGGCAGAAGGGCGAACAGTGATTGCCAGGGGCTACGGAGAAGGGGAGATGAGGAGTTAATGTTTAATGCGTAAAGAGTGTCAATTTTAGAGGATGAAAAAGTTTTGGAGATGGATGGTGATGTTTGTACAGTGTGAATGTACTTAATGCCACTGTACTATACACTTAAATGGTTAAAATGGTAAATTTTATACTATATATATTTTACATTAACTCAAAACTTGTTAAATATATTTTTTAAATGCTTCAACTCTCCTGAGGTAGACCAAAGCTCAGTTCACAATGAACCTGACTTTGAGCAGAAGACTGCCCCCTTCACTGAGGTAGGCTCCTAGAAGTCACCACTGTGGCACGGCTGATTGGGTATGGTGGACACCTGAATTGAAATAAAGCCAGTCTCCCAGGAATTAGCCATTTGGACTGGCTCAGACTCCCAGAGGAAGAGAGGGAACTCCAGGGTGTCCGAGGAGTTTCATGAAGGGGCTACTTGCAAAGGCGTGACCAGAGTTAGGGGAAATTGTCCGGAGAGGGCAAGGCATTCCGAGACAGGCAAAGAAAGCAAAGCAAACTTTAAACTGCAGCCACCGGAAGAGCCAAGGAGGAGACTGTCACTGGCCTCCAGCTAGAGCTAAGCCCCTGACACCCCACAGCGAGGCAGGGAGCTTGCCAGCCCCAGGTGAATAAACAATGGTCTCCAGGTCTCCCATCCTCCAGGTCCTGCCAGGACCACCCACTGGCTGATCCCAACCAGTGGCCAGCCCAGGAGCCAGGCTGATGTAGTGCATAAAACTCAGCCTCCCAGGGCACAGAGCAGATGGAGAAACAGGAGAGTGGATCTGGAGAGGCAGAGAATATCCAGCTTCTCTGAAGACAGCAGTGGCTGGATTGTAACATCATAAACGTGGGCACTGTGGGGCTGCCAAATGACAGAGAGATTTGAGGCAGCAGAGGGCAACAGAAAGGGACCTCAGGAAGACCCTGGCGGTTCATCCCCCTCCCACCTGCAATCCCAGGACCCAGCTGGCTCTCTCTGCCTGTGTCCAGCGATGCTTTGGAACATATTACATTTGTTTTGCTTATGCTGCCTCCAGTTAAGTTTTCTTACATCTAAAGAAATCTAAAGAATCTTTCCTTAATAGTATGGAAGAAAGAAAAAAAACACACACACACTTAGGAAACTACAGAAATAAAGATACCAAAACCAAAATTGAATTAATTATAAAGCTACAATAGTTCGAACTAATGTAGTACCGGTACAGGAAAACAGAGGTGTGGACAGAACAGATGGCAATGAAACAGACCTACCACCAGAGCAAGAGTCTATGGAATAAAGAGCATTAGTCTGCTTGGGCTGCTGTAATAAACTACCACACACTGGGGGCTTAGACGTCAAACATTTAGTTCTCACAGTTCTGAAGGCTGACAAGTCCATGATTAAGGTGTCAGCAGATCTGGGGCCTGCTGAGAACCTGCTTCCTGGTTTGCAGATAGTGGTCCTCATTGCGCCCTCATATGGTCTTCCCTATAAGGCACTAATCCCACCATGAGGGATCCACTCTCCTGACTTGATTACCTCCCAAAGGCCGCAACTCCAAATACCATCATGTCAGGGTTTAGGTTTTCGATATAAGAATTTTGGGAGGCCACAAATTCAGTCTGTAACCCACATTATTCAACAGTGTAGAGAAAACTGATGTGTGTAAGAGAAAACTAAGTTAGAGCCTCACCTCACAGAAACACACAAAGGAATTCCAAATGGATTACGGCAGCAGCTTTCAAGTATCTTACCCATAGAAACACATTTTACATTGCAATCTAACATATATATGCTCCTCAACAATTACTCTCAACTGCATACATTTACTCTCAATGTACTGATAGCTCTTCTAGTTGTTTTTTCTACTTTGAAAAAATGGTATTTGCAACCAACTTTATTTCCACATGCACTGATAAATCACAACTTGTTACTAGAGAGGTAAATATGAAAACAGATAAAAATATAAAAGGACTAAAAATACAGGGAATATCCTCCTAGGGAAAGGTTTTTTTTTTTAAGCTTAAAAATAAGAACACTGTAAAGGCAAATAGTATCATGCAAAAAAGGAAAAGGCAAAGTGGGGGAAATATTTGTGGCATGTCTGGCAAGGGATGAGTATTTTTAATGTATAGAAAGCCTTTACAACAGGTAAGTAAGACAATCCTTTGAACCAAAGACAAGGACCTGAACTCACAAAACTCTAGAAATACAAGTGGCAATGAACAAAGCAAGTGAATGGGGTTCACAATGAAACAGAAACATAAGCATTGCTTGTGGGGCTAAAAAAGTCAATACAACCTTTCTGGAAAAGTAACAAATTTCTTAAGTCTGAAGAGCATATTTGGGGCACCTGGTGGCTTAGTCGGTTGAGCATCTGTCTTCCACTCAGGTCATGATTCCAGGGTCCTGGGATCGAGCCTCAAGTCAGGTTCCTTGCCTGGTTGGGAGTCTGCTTCTCCCTCCCCCTCTGCCTGCCACTCCCCCTGCTTGTGCTCTCTCAAATAAATAAATAAAATCTTAAAACAAAAAAAGCATATTCATGTACCTTAAGTAATGCTACCCTTAAGAATGTCTCATAAGCATACATTTAAAAAGAAATACAAAATGTGAGTAGAATTGTTCACTGTAACATTACCTCTAACAAATTTAGTTCAAGTATAGCATGGAATACCGAAAGAACCACAGACAGCATTATTTCAAAGGATAATTAATGATACTCTGTGACAAAGGGTAAAATGAAGATACTAGGATTCCAATTTCATAAGAAAGCTGTGTGTGCAAAGAGAAAAAGATTAAAAGGAGATACATCAAAACAGTCTAAATGGTTATCTGTTAATATAATTTTATTTTCCTTCTTTATGCTTTTTGGTATTTTCCAAAACTTACTCAATGGATGTCATTACTTTTTAAAATAGATTTCTAAAATAAAGACAAGGAAAACGGTTCGTTTCATTTTCACCTGTGGTCATGGGGGAGGGTTTACCCATAAGGTTCTGTGAATTAAGAATGCCAGAGACAGGGAACCCTGGGTGGCGCAGCGGTTTAGCGCCTGTCTTTGGCCCAGGGCGCGATCCTCGAGACCCGGGATCGAATCCCACGTCGGGCTCCCGGTGCATGGAGCCTGCTTCTCCCTCTGCCTGTGTCTCTGCCTCTCTCTCTCTCTCTCTGTGACTATCATAAATAAATAAAAATTGAAAGGAGTTTCCCTTAGAACTTGCACCCCATCCTCCCTTCTCATATTGGAAAAATGTCTGACAATTGTTCTGAAAACAAGCTCCTCGCCAAGTACTGTGCCCTTGTGTTTGGTGTTCAGGGTCCCACTGACACTGCTGCATTTGGTTCTCACAGCATTCTTGTAACAGGCAGCACTGTTACTACTCTCCTGTCACAGACCAAAAAGGGAAGAATTTAAGTTTGTCATTGCCATGGTGCAGTGTAGGCCTAGAACTGAAATTTCTGGCACTAAATTTGGTTCCTCCACAATATACCGACTAAATTCATGTTTGCCCTCTTTCATTTCCTGGACCTGATCCTCTGACAAATTTCACCAATTGACTTTACCAGTTGCACAACAAGGTAAACATAATGAATGCCACAAAATCGTACACTTAAAAACCGTTTAAGATGGTGCATTTTATGTATATTTTACTATAATAAAAGAAAAAGGGAGGAGCCAGATTTTGCTAGCTTAAATATAAAAAACAAGGTAAAAGTTTGTCTGAAAATAGAAGATTATTTCTCAGGCATTAACAGTATGGTGATGGTACCCATGGTCTGGAGAAAGCTGCCCCCTAAAAGATTGGAGTGTACACTAACTGGCTGTCCTAAGTGGGTGCCTGAAGAGACCCAAACCATTGGTATTCCAACCACAGCAACTGTCCTGTTAAAAGGAAAAGGATCAGGGGCACCTGGGTGGCTCAGTTAATTGTCTGCCTTCAGCTCAGGTCATGATCCCACAGTCCTGGAATTGAGCCCCACATCCGGCTCCCTGCTCAGTGGGGAGCCTGCTTCTCCTCTCCCTCTGCTCTATTATGCTCTCTCTCTTTCTGCGTCAAATAAATAAATCTTAAAAAAGAAAAAAAATCAGTATGAAGTAAGAGGACTCAGAGCAACACGTAGGGAAGCCAAGATCCCAATCTCTTCAAGTACAGACTACACACTGCCCATAACACTAGCTAATAAGACCAACCAGTTCATATCTTACTCCAATCCCACACACTAGTTCAAAGACAATCTTCCAGTTATAAAGCCATTTACTCTGTGGCTTCCCTGTGCAGAAGGAAGACAGGTCACCATGCAACATGAACACTCTGCTCCACTTGAGAGGTAGACTTCTCACTGTAAATACACCATTCAAATACCAATTCTTCTTAGAAGCTTGGTTAATACAATAGCCAAACTGTGGAAGGAGCCTCGGTGTCCATCGAAAGATGAATGGATAAAGAAGATGTGGTTTATGTATACAATGGAATATTACTCAGCCACTAGAAATGACAAATACCCACCATTTGCTTCAACGTGGATGGAACTGGAGGGTATTATGCTGAGTGAAATAAGTCAATCGGAGAAGGACAAACAGTGTATGTTCTCATTCATTTGGGGAATATAAATAATAGTGAAAGGGAATATAAAGGAAGGGAAAAGAAATGTTGGGAAATATCAGGAAGGGAGACAGAACATAAAGACTCCTAACTCTGGGAAACGAACTAGGGGTGGTGGAAGGGGAGGAGGGCGGGTGTTGGAGGGGAATGGGTGACGGGCACTGAGGCGGACACTTGACGGGATGAGCACTGGGTGTTTTTCTGTATGTTGGTAAATTGAACACCAATAAAAATTAAATAAATAAATAAATAAATAAATAATAAAACCTAGCTTCAATCTTTAAAAAAAAAAAAGCTTGGTTAATGACTTCATTATATGAAATTGCATTGAGTCTAAGGACAAAGACAACATTAAGTTTTTGGGGTTTTTTTTAACATTAAAAAGTTTTTGAACCTGTGAAGCTTTGACTCAGTTTCGGCATATCACAACCACACCAGGCCAGTGAAGGCAGTCACCAAGTGGCCTCAGACTTCACCATTGGCACTGCCCCTTCCCCTCTAACTAGGGAACTAGGGCCCAGGGTAGACCAAAATGCTTTCATACCTACTTACTTCCATCAGGAAACCCTTTAACTTCAGCAGTCAGTAAGCAGAATACTTCCTCCCTCTTTGAGCCATTATTACCTACAAATATGCCAGGCAATTTTTACAGTGCTGATTTTCAACTTTTGGGTTTTTCATTTGATGTCCCTCACCTCCTAAAGTGCATTTACAATTGCCCTGTTCTTCTCAAATATACCTTCCTAATAAAAATTATCCACACATATATATATGAAAACCCACCATAGTACTGCCAAGAACAATCTGATTTTCTCACATCCTGTCAGCCAGCACTGTACAGAATGAACTCCATCTATCCTGTTCCTCGGCCAGACTGTTTCCTAATGATGCTGTCTACACTGCTATGGCCTCTCGTTCTGCATTTTCTGATCCAGTATACAATTTGGAAACACAGTGAGTCAGCATTACAGTGGACAGTACTGAGGTGCCATAACAGTGAAGACTGATGACATTAGATTAATAAACTGTATGCCTGAGTTGCCTCTAAAAGAAGGGGATCAACAAATAGGCATATGAAGGGTAGGCACCATAACCACTGCGGCCTGAGAGGACTCATGGGTAACATCACTTAGAGCTGAAAAAATCATAGCTGAAGGTTTTCATGAATTCAGATTTGAAGAGAATGAAGAGTAAATAAATGTCAAACCCTCCTACCTCTCAGTGTTTCTTGGATGTGTCCCTTGGGGTTTCTCTTCTTATTCTGATGCTGGAGCAGGAGACCTGGGTGTCCGTACATTCACTCCATGGGAAGCTCATGCAGTTGCGTGGCTTTATTGTCACACACCTGTCAATACCAAATCTCCATTCTCCCCTTCTTCCTGTTTGTCTCATTGACATCTCACTACAACAATTACTGGCATGTGCTGGCCACAGGATCTTTGCTTCGGTGCTTTCCTTACCTAGAACACTCTTCCAGATACCCACTTTCTAACTTCTTCACCCCTATTAGTCTATGATCAAATCTCACCTTCTCAATAAACCCTAACCTGATCATGTATTTAATTCTACAACCTACACTCCCCCACACAGGCTCCCCATTTCCTTACTCCACTTTCCACCCCCTGTAAGTTACCACCCTCTAACATACTACACAGAATTTACTTATTCTTTATACGTTGTTTTTGCCTGTTATCTTTTAGAACATCAGCTCCTCAGGACAGAATTCAGTGATATATATAACAAGGAACTACATATCCCCTGGCACAGAGTTGGCAATCCATCAGTATTTGTTAAATGAATGAATGTACCATGCTAAGAGTTAACTTCCACAGAAAAGTGTTCTCACTACCAAGATCCAGTTTCTGACCCTCAAGCACCCCTCTGCACTACAACTTCCATTCAGAAACCTAAAAACTTGACCTCTACATATGTCAAAACACTCATAACCAATATAGTCATCTGTACTGAAAGAACTTTTTACAAATTAATCTCAAATACCACTACCTATTTAGTATTCTTGCCCCAAAAGAAGAAAATTTAAGCCAGAATCTAATCATAAGTAAACAAACCCAGATTGTAAAACATTCTACAATACAGCATAATACACGTGGAATCATTTAAATATCAAAATCATGAAACACAAACACAAAGGGAGAATTCTGATTAATATAGCAGTAACACAACCAAATACAATGTGTAATCCTTGATGATGAACGGAAAGTTAACTTTTCAAAATAAAAGGTTGGGGGTGAAAAAATAATCTCAGAAAAGATGACCTCAGCCACACAGTGGTGTTGCCTGGACTAGTTGTTGAACAACAGAGTGAAAAATACCCTGAACCAGAAATGTCTTTGGAACAAGCCTAATTAAGCCCTGGATGTCTAACCCAAAAAGTAATTAGGAAGCAATCACTACACCCTACAGTCTTCTACTGCTTCAGGGAGAGTAAGGTATAGTGAAATCAGACTCCCAGACCACAAGGCAGGATGCAGTACATGAGCATATAGGTCCTAGAGATTGCCACTGCAGCCTCGGGCTGTGGAAACACCACCCAGCCAGTGGAGCTGCATCGAAATTCAAAGTTCTTGGTTCATTCACTTCACTACGACGTCTAGGGTTTCCAACAAACCCTGAGCACATTTACTTTTTAATGCTAGTGGAAGAAAATTGCTTTTCTTGATATATTCACACAAGCCCAACCATATGGGCTGTGTTCCTCTACATATATCACAAGACAAGCACTGGGTAAAGATGAATATTTATTCACTTTACAAAGAGAATGGTATTAAATTGTCATAAACAGTTCCATTTATAGACAAATATAACTGTACATTACACCAGTAGCTGGCTCAAACTTGCTTTCCCAAGATGCTTGTGTGGCTCCAGCTCTTTAAGTAGAGCACAGAAATCTCTGTTCTGCCACTGATGTTAAAAAGTCCCTCAGAGATAATGGTTTTTGTGTTTTACATATTCACAGGTGGTAAAAATAAACCCATCTCCCCTGCCCTCCCTTAGAGTTGAGCTTCCATCTGCATGTTCCCTAGTGAGCACTAAACAAATACTGGCTCATTTAAAAAAAAACTGATAATATGAGGCTTTTGTAGCACACCAAAATACTTATTTATACATACATAAAAAATCTTGAGTCAGATTTATTATTTTAAAGGTAAACAGATATCCTAACACTGCCAAGAGTGGATAATGAAAAGGAAAACATTAAATTACTGAATTATAAAAATATTTTCTTTGGAAAAAAATTCCAACAAGGTTATCATTAATATCTAAAACCAAAGAGAAAAAATAAACAATTGTTCTTTGATCCATTAGTAATTTAAATAAAAATGAAAACCTCTTCAAAAGCAGCTATAACTGAATTCTTTAAAAAGTTGCAGGTAATGAGTACTTCTAAATCTATACACTGATGATTCTTTACAGGCAACTTGCAGTCAAGAAAAATCCTTAATATGGCTAATTCTTTAGTTTTTTAATTACCATAATTTTTTGTGTGTTTTAAAAAAATATTCCACATGACAGCTTAAAAAATAAGTGGCTGTTTGGGGGAAGCACTCCAAATATTCAACCTGACTCAAATCAGATCACCTCCATTAATAGATAAGCTAGGGATACTGATATTTAACTTTTAAGTCCCAACCTTTTTTTACTCCAAATCTTTAGTTACCCTTTCATATTTTATGAAAATGTACTAAATTAAAAATTTTCACTAGTGCTGCTTCATATCTGGATCTGATGAAAGATACCAACCTGAGATAAGAGCTGACTCCTTCACAAAAGTCCAGTTCTTGAAACCCTACATGGGAAATGTCTGTGTCTTCACTTATGTCAATTCTTGCTAGAACCAACCATACTGGGATATTATATTATAAAAATATACCAAATATTGGACACTCATGTCAGTACATTGCAGAAAATGTGTCTATTTGCTGTGTAAAGTTTATTAACATTTGAAGGAAACACTCTTATTTACACAGTGAAGTCTGGGGTGCTCAGGACAGCGAGACGGCATGGGGACCAGCACGAGGAATCTGGATATGTGCAACAGTCCCTGGTGCCTGTCCCAGAGACAACCCTTCCCAGGAGAAGTCGGCAGCATGGGGGAAGGCGCGTGCCAGAAGTGACAGAGGTCCATCAGCTTGTTCTCCATCCTCATTCTTCTTCACTTTCATTTTCAGGATCTAAGTCAGAATCTCCATTTAATTCTTTCTCACTGGCCACATCCCTGTCCTCCCCATTCTCCTCATCTTTTTCCTCAGCATCTTCCTCCTCTTCTTCGTTCTCTTCATCAACATCCTCATCTTTTTCACTTTCATTCTCCTCCTCATCTTCATCCCAGTTATCCTGTTGGAAAGAGATGAAGCATAGAAAACATTCATGAAGCCCTTGTTCATACAGACTAGAAGGGTATAAAGGCAGATTTATGGACCAAAAAACAAGGTACTCACATCAGAGTCCTTCTCTGCAATTTCATCATCTGACTCCTCTTCAGAAGATTCTGCAAGGGGAAAAACCCAGCCTTAAGTATGTGATCAACTCTGCAGAGGGCAAAGCCCTAAAAACTAAATAAACAGAGTCAGATTCTTGAATTTACTTTTAGAAATATTACATTCAGTGATCATCCATTTAAGCAGTAACATTAATAATCTTATCTGCATAAAAGTCCATTAATTATTCCACCAAGATCTCACTGGGTAGGACAAAGTACCAAAACCCTAACAAAATCATCTTAAAAAACTAAGCCAAGGATGTGGAGAAAAGGGAACCCTCATGTGCTGTTGGGAGAAATGTAATTGGTGCAGGCATTATTGAAAACAGTATGGAGTTCCCCAAGAAATTAAAAATAAAGCTATCAGATGATCTGTCAATATCATTGCAGGACATATGTCAAAGGAAACAAAATCAGGATCTCAAAGAGATCCCTGCACCGCCCCCCTGTTCACTGCAGCATTATTTACAACAGCCAAGACATGGAAACAACCTAGGAGTTCATTGATGGGCTGGATGGATGGTTAAAGAAAATGTGATATACATTCAGCCATTAAAAAAAAAGGAAATCCTCCTATTTGTAACAACACAGATGGTGAGGGGACTGTACTAGGTACAATAACTCTGGAGAATACTGTATGATCTTACTCATGTGTGCAGTCTAACAACACCAAGCTTGTAAAACACAAAGAACAGACTGGTAGTCACCAGAGGTATGGAGGGTGTAGTAAAGGAGTGAAAAGGTACCAAGTTCTGGGGCACCTGGATGGCTCAGTGGTTGAGCATCTATCTTCGGCTCAAGGTCATGATCTCAGGGTTCTGGATGGAGTCCCATATCAGGTTCCCATGGGGAGCCTGCTTCTCCCTCTACCTATGTCTCTGCCTCTCACTCTGGCTCTCTCATGAATAAATAAAATCTTTTTTTAAAAAAAGGTACAAACTTCCAATTACAGGTCAGTCCTGGGGATATAATGTACAGCATGGTAACCACACTTAACAATACCATACTGTGTATTTGGAAGCTGTAAAAAAAGTTCTCAGCATAAGAAAATAACCGCAACAATGAGTGGTGATGAATGTTGATTAAACATATTATGGTAATCATTTCACAATACATATTCAGAGATCATCAAATAATTATGTTGTATACCTAAAACAGTACAATATTATATATAATTATATCTCAATAAAACTGGAAAAAGTCTAAGTAATTAATAATAAAGTCTAATTTAGGTATGCTTTTATGTCCTTCAGTTATGTTTTATCATGTTCTCTATAAAGGTTTTGTTTCACTTATATTTTTAGGTACTTCTAGTTTTGATTGCTGCTGTGAATGAAATCTTTTTTCCTAATATATTTTCTGTAATACATTACTGAGACAATCATACTACTGACTCCTTTTTGTGATCTTGGTATTCCAGTAAACTTGTTTATTTTCATCTCATTAATGATGGTGTGACTAGATTCTGCTTCATTTTCTAAGTTGAGAAGGATAACTGCCAAGTCCAATGTTCTAGGATTCACTTCTTTCATACAATACTAGGCAGGATATGCAAAAGTAATAAAAGGTGCATTATTGTCTAGTTCCTGACTTTGTGGGAATACTTTTAAACTCTGATAAGACTAAGGAAATTCCTTTAAATTCCTAAGTTGCTTAGATTATCAATAATAAGATGATGAAAGGCTGAATTTTACTGAATTCTTTTTCTGTATCTACTAACGTATATTGTTCCCTGTTAATTTGTTAATGTGGTAACTACATTTAATAGATTTCCTGCTAATTTGCCTTAGAATCTTTAAATAAATTCCCCTCGGTAATGACATATTCTTTTACACAAGCACTTCTATAATAATCAACTTACTATTCAGGATATTTGAAGATGACCTAAAATCTTGTTTCCTTAACTATCATCCTTATTTGGTTTGACTCATAAAATGCATGAGTTGTTTATACAGGACAAAAATGAATTGTTCTTTGAAAGATTGACAAAATATACCTATAAAAACTCTGTGCCTGCTAAGGAGGGGACTTGATAGGATGAACAATGGGTGTTACACTATATGTTGACAAACTGAATTTAAATAAAAAATTTTAAATAAAACTCTGTGCCTGACATCTCTGAGCAAAGGTTTTGATTAAATCAATTTAAGGCCACTGGCTTATTCTAGGTTTCTATTTCTTTTTAACTCACTTTTGGTCATTACTGTTTCCTAAGAAATTACTTATTCTCATCTAGGATTTTAATGTGCTGGCATAAAAGTTTATTCATAGTGTATTCGTATTTAAATCTCTTCCACACCTAGTGTGCCTTCTTATTTACTGTACATTTGCACCTTCTCTTTTACTGGATCATATTTTTGCCACAGGTTTGCCCATTTTCTTAGAAAAAGCGTGCCATAGCATGATCTTACTCACATTCATATTCTACAAAATAAGTAACAGAACTCAACATTAAATAGTGAATGTTCCAATTCTAAACTCCACACTCCCTTCAAGCCTCACCTTCCTCATACACCAATTTTGCCTTTTGCGCAGGACAAGTCATTTCCTTTGTTTTTTCTGATGCTGTAACCTGAAAGGTAATCAAGTGTTGTTAGGAAGAGTACAAGGTTATCTCAAGGATGGCAGCCACCAACCACCATGCTCGCTCCACCTTCCCAAACAGTGAACTTGCCCTCAAACACTACGATGGATGACCTCAATAGGAATACAGACCAAATACAGGGCAAAAAATAAATTTGTCAAATAAAAGAATAAAGAATTATTCTGTAAAAGTTGAACCTCTTAAGGTGATCAGAATTTTTCTGCGCCAAAACTGTAACTGAATAAATACCCTGTAACTTGCTATTCATAGTAGCACAACCATCCTAACTGTATCAAAAACTAAAATAGGATGCTGAGAACCTTTGAGGAAAAGCTGAATCAGGCATAAGTTAAGTTTACTTACTATCAAATATATAACATTTCCAAGTTAAAGACTGGACCCTGATTTATCAATTTTTTGCTGAAACATGGGGCTTTCAATGATCAGGTAAACATTCCCTATTCCTCACTCTATTCCTATCACATTCAAAGCTTAGCACAAAACAATCTGATTTACTCACTTGAGTGATTAGAAGAATAAGCTTTCCATGAAGATGTGAGAGTTTCTGAAAAGTTTTTACTCTGCTTTCCATTAATTGGTATAGCGTTCCCAGCTGGGGTACCAGATCAGGCAACTGACGGGAGAAAAGATATCTCATACTATCATGACAAAGTACAGATAACAAACATACAAATCATGCTCAGATACACTGAAGTACTGAGTCACTGCATCACAAGCATCTGCTACAGCTCCAGTGGCAGTGGCTGCTTGGCACATTATCTAGCAACATCTCAAATTTTTCATAGCCTATGTCCTAAAGGCAAAAAATAGTTTTTAAAAAATAATGATGGAGGGGGCACCTGGGTACCTCAGTTAGGCTGATCTAAGCCTGGTGAGTTCAAGCCCTGAGTTGGGCTCTACACTGGGCATGAAGCCTACTAAAAGAATAAAAAAATAAAAATAAAAAATAAGGGAGCCTGCATGGCTCAGTGGTTGAGCATCTGCCTTTGGCTCAGGTCATGGGCCCGGGATCCTGGGATCAAGATCCCTATAGGGTTCCCTGAGGGGAGCCTGCTTCTCCCTTGGCCGATGTCTCTGCCTTTCTCTTGTGTGTTTCTCACGAATAAATAAAAAATCTTTAAAATAATAATTTTTTAATGATTTTTTTTTTATTCATGACAGACACACAGAGAGAGACACAGACACAGACAGAGGGAGAAACAGGCTCCATGCAGGGAGCCCAACGTGGGAATCCATCCCGGGTCTCCAGGATCACGCCCCGGGCCAAAGGCGGCGCTAAACCGCTGGGCCACGGGGGCTGCCCTAAAATAATTTTTAAGAATTAAAAATAAAATATTGAGGGAAGGCCAGTGTAATTGAGACAAAAAAAGAAAACAAAACCAAAAACCAAAACAAACAAACAAAAAAACCACCACGTATCTCTGGGCTTTCCTCTGAAATTTACTCTGATAATATCACATTATCTACCTTCTACCAGAAGACCCTATCAAACTAAAGGAACGTTTTCACAGCTTCCTGAGAACAGCACTGAGAGCGACAGAGTACAAAGCTGACCTTAGAGTATTTCAAATATGCTCCCTATTAAAGAATCCTCTGAACTATGCTTAAGGAATTGAAGCATGAAATCTGTCCCTCCAGGGGGACAAAAAAAAAAAAAAGAACCTCACTCAGCCCTTTAACTAGCCTGTACTTACCCTTCTACTGCTGACAATTTAGCATAACTAAGAGTTTCATTCAAATGTTAAACTTTAAAACTGCAAACAAGGCAGCCTGGGTGGCTCAGAGGTTTAGCACCACCTTCAGCCCAGGGCTGGATCCTGGAGACCCAGGATAGAGTCCCACGTTGGGCTCCGGGCATGAAGCCTGCTTCTCCCTCTGCCTGTGTCTCTGTCTGTCTCTCTCTCATAAATAAACAAACAAACATCTTAAAAATAAATAAAACAAAAAAAAAAACAAAAACAAAAAAAAAATAAAATAAAATAAATAAATAAATAAAACAGCATACAGGCACAAAATGATTAAAACAAAGTTTAACATGATCACATTCCAATTGTCATTCATCTCTTTCTTTATCTGTCCCTACTGGGACAATATGCTCCAGAAACAGGGGGATTAGGGCATCTGTCCATTACTTAAGCCTCAGGCTTAGCACAGTCCCTTGGCTTAGAAAAGGTAAAAGAGGAGGAAAGGAAGGGAAAGCACTCTGAGGAGAGAGAATTGCCCACCCACCCCCCCAATGGAGCCCTCTTCATACCATGCTTCTTTGATCTGTTCAGCCAGACTGAATGTTTATACTACTACTACTCCAGCAGTTCACCCTTAGCAGTTGGTTCCAGAAGGGATTTCATTACAAGGCCTCCTTAGGCTCTTTTTTACTTGTAAGCATGTAAATGAGGTTACCAAAAAAAAAAAAAAAAAAGTGTTGTCCTGTTTCCCACAAATCCAGATGCCTAGGGGAATTTCCTGTGCCCACCACCCACCACTCAGCCACTGCACTCACAGCTGCCTTCACCTCATCTCCCAAGAGTCTGTAAGCGGGGAAACCCAGCAGCCATTCTGACCATCTCGTGTACCTCCCCCAATTCTAACATCCTGACGGAATTCCCTCCAGTCTCATAGAACTGCTGGCCTCAAAGCAGGTTATCCATTTGTTTTCCCTATTTCAAACTACTGAAGGCAAAAGAAGTCTGAGAAAGAAAGAACAAGGAACAGTGACCAGGCTGAGCTGGATAAATGAAACTGTGTTAAGAAAGGAAGAGCAATTAAGAACTTTCTCCAACTGTTCACTATAACCTTTTAAGAAAATCTATTATAAGGTCCTAGGTAATAAAATTAAAGAAAAAGGAAAAAGGAAATTGTGTAATTTTATTTCTAGCTTAAAATATAACTGACTTAGTGGGCAAAGAACCCAATTCATATTATGACATATAACACTGTGTTTTCTGGTGCTGCTTTAAAACTGTTTCCTCCTTTCCATTTGCATAGATAACAAAGAGCGACAGAAGCCCCACAAAATGACATGTATTAAATATTTAACTTCATTTTTACCACAAGCTATCTTTCATTGTCCTGGGACAAGATGGAATGGGGAGATACATATTATATAAAAATAATTTTGCTAAACAGGTTATATATTTTTTAAAACACCTAAAGACTAGTATGCCAATGTTACTTTTCTCCTTTCTGTATTTCTCAACGTTTTCTATAGAATATATATTACTTCTAAAATCCAGAGCAAAAAAAAAAAAAAAAAGGCCAATTTCCAAAGTCAACGATGGTGACATTACATTGCACCTGGGGTAAAATAAAACCTTTAAAAGCAGTAGCTGACGGTTAAAGGGCAGGTGGAGGGAGGATGCTTTCATTAACACATCAGTTTCTAATCCTTATCAGAGCCACTGAGCAACAACAGCTGAAGACTTACTGTGGATAGATAGGATGCATGGACCGTTAACACACATTTGAGCCACTGAACCATTAACACAGCACTGAAAAAAAGAAAAAAAAATCTAAGTAAACGAATATTCATGAATTCAAAATTAAATACAACAGAGCTGTAATATTAGAAAACTCAGGCCAAGTGAAGATCTATAAATTGTGCCCCGTGAAAAACAACACTACTAAATAAATCATTGACTTTGACAGTCTTCTCATTCCTTTATGAGTCTGAGATCTGTGAAAACAGACTCATCTCATGGGGAGGAGAGGGGGGTAATATGGACTGAACATAACTCCCTTCCTCTAAAACAATTCAAGAATAAAACCCATGCTTTACTTCATAATTAACTGATACCAAGGCAATAAATTGAGCTCAAATCACTTGGCATTTTATGCCCACCATCTACTCACCATCAGGTACAAATAGCAAAAGATTTCCATGCCACATTAAAAGACAAATATAGACCAAAAAATGTGTAAGGTGGGCCTAATCAATGAATTCTCTGACTTTTCTCTGTGAGTTCCAAACACAAATGGAGTCTATCAGGGGAAAAAACTTAGAAAAGAAAAATTAGGGGGGCCTAGGTGGTTTAGTTGGTTTAAGCATCTGCCTTCAGCTCAAGTCATGATCTCAGGATCCTGGGATGAGCATAGGGCTCCCTGCTCAGCAGGGAGTCAGCTTCTTCCTCTCCCTGTGCCCTTCCAACTACACCCCCCACCCCATGTGCTCTCTCTCAAATAAATAACATATTTTTAAAAAAGAAAAAAAACAACTATATACTGTAGCACTGATAAAACTACACTGTCAGCTTAGGATCCCTGAGATACCAACCCCCTATTCAAATACTTCATCATCAAAGTATTAATAAAAACACAAAATTCAGTCCTATAAAATATTTCCTTACAGTGTCTTAGCAACTACCAGAGGTTGGGGAAGTTCTACAAATGGCAATTTTACATCTGATTAGGACTAAATCATTAAGACTAATTCATTACACAACCAGATAATGAAAATGAAAAATTACACAGGAGTTTTCTTTAAAAAGAAGAAGAAAGGAGGAAGGAAGAAAGGAAGAAAGGAAGAAGAAAGAAGAAGAAGAAGAAAGAAGAAAGAAGAAAGAAGAAGAAAAACTGTACTAAAATCTTAGGATTAAGAGTTATTCAATCTTGGGCAGCCCCAGTGGCTCAGCAGTTTAGTGCCACCTTTGGCCCAGGGCCTGATCCTGGAGACCTGGGATCAAATCCCAAGTCAGGCTCCCTGCATGGAGCCTGCTTCTCCCTCTTGCCTGTGTCTCTGCCTCTCTTTCTCTGTCTCTCATTAATAAATAAATAAAATCTTAAAAAAAATAAAAAAGAGTTATTCAATCTACAGTAGGTGTGGGGAAAGCAGTATCTGACCCTTCTAGAGTTTTACCAATTAAGTGTGGAGCTATCCACTATGTAATGCTGTCAGAAAATGTTTTTAACAATCACCTCTAAAATATTAATAAAATCAAAGCAATGTAAGTCCCCTAAATATCTTACCTATTAGGATGTCCCTGCAATCTCTTTGTAAGCTGAGGGGGAGAAAAACCGTATTAGTGACAGCACTTCAGAGACAACCAATGTGCATCAATTCCCACAATACACACATCCAGGAGAACAAAAAACAGAAAAGAATATTAACAGGGCGTGCCTGGACATCCAACTCTTGATTTCAGCTCAGATCTTAATTTCAGGAGAAGATCGAGCCCCAGAATAAGGGCTCTGTGCAGGGCAGAGAACACCTGCTTAAGATTCTCTCTCCCTCTCCCCCATCCAAAAAAGACTATTAGGAAATCAATATTCCTAAAGAATTCCTAAATTTCCTAATTCCTCACTGTTCAAGGAACATAACATAATCTAGGAACACATTCTCACAATAAGAGTAATTACCACCTGATAAAAATCTAAGCTACAAGTTATATAAATGAATGTTCAAAACAGGCAAACCCAGGGACAGAAAATAATCTGTGGCTGCCAGAAACTGGGAGTAAGGGAGAATGGTGGTGAACGACTAACTGGCACACAAATTTTTTGGTGTGACAACTGCACAACCTGTAGATTATTAAAGAAAAACACAGCACAATGCATATACATACTAAGAGTATATATTATGGTATATGAATTATATCTCAATAAAAAATACACTAAAAAATGTGGACTAGGTAAATTTTGAATAGATCTATTATCTACTCTAAGTACCCTGCTTGCTTACATATTACAAATCCATTTCTCTAAACACTAGATTTTCTCTTAACTCACAGTGTTAGGACCTTAAAATGAAAAGAGTACAGTTACCTCTTGTAATAATGGAATAACAGCATGCAGGGGCATCCTTAATACAGTCCTCTTAATTAGGTTTAAATTCCTAGTTTGAAGTACTTTCTGTGAGAAAATAAAAGAAACATAAAGATAAGTATATGCAGAAGCTAAAGACACTAAAGGAAAAACAGTAAAAATGGTATTTTTTCTTTTTTAAATTCAATTTAATCAACATACAGTGTACTATTAGTTTCAGGGAAAGAATTCAGCGATTCCTCAGTAGCATAGAACACCCAGTGCTCATTACATCAAATGCCCTTCTCAATGCTCATCACCCGATTACCACATCCTCCACCCACCTTCCCGTCAGCAACCCTCAGTTTGTTTTCCATAGTTAGAGTCTCTTACGGTTTGCCTCCCTGTTGTCTTATTTTCCTTCCCTTCTCCTATGTTGATTTGTTTTGTTTCTTAAATTCCACATAGGAGTAAAATCATATAGTTGTCTTTTTCTGACTTATTTCACTTAGCATAATACCCTCTAGTTCCATCTACGTCACTGCAAATGGCAAGATTTCATTCTTTATGGTTGAGTAATACTCCAGTGCATATGTAAAACACTCCATTGTATGTGTCTATATATATGTATATACACATACATCTATAACACATCTTCATTATCCATTCATGTATCAATGGACATATGAGCTCTTTCCACATTTTCGCCACTGTGGACATGCTTCTATAAACACTGGGGTGCATGTGCCCCTTCAAATCACTACGTTTGTATCCTCTGGATAAATATCTAGTAGTGCAATTGCTAGGTGGTAGGGTAGTTCTATTTTTAACTTTTTGTGGAACCTCCATACTGTTTTTAGGAGTGGCTGCACCCATTTGTATTCCCACCAACAGTGCAAGAAGGTTCCCCTTTCTCCTCATCCTTGCCAATGGCTGCTGTTTCCTGAGTTGTTCATTTTAATCATTTTGAGCAGTGCGAAGTGGTAGCTCATTGTGATTTTGATTTGTATTTCCCTGATGCCGAGTGATGTTGAGCATTTTTCTTGTGTCTGTTTTAACAACCAAACAATAAAACACCAACTGAATTTTAGTGAATGAAGATTGGAAGGGCTGACTGGAGAATGTTATGTTATGGTCTTTGGCTATCAAGAAAGAATAATCTTAAGGAATCAAGACATTTACTTTGATGAACGGAGTTTCTTCTCTACAGATTCTAAACTTTATGAAATTTTTACATAAAATAGAACACCTCTAGACATTTACAGATATATGCCACTTTAGAGAAGCTATCAAACTGTCATTTTATGAAATCAGAGATATATCCACATAAGATTGAGCAAAACATACTAAAACCACACTTAGAAGCAACAAATCTTTTAAAATTATCAACTTTTGATAAAATTTTAAGATAATTAAAAGATCATACATAACAAATGCTTGAAATCAAAACCCTGGAAGAGTACATCAACTGGAGAAACCCAGTCTCCACTACAGGGTACAGAAAATGAGAGAGAGAGAGTAGTCCTAATCCTGGCAGGCTTTTCAATGTCTCCAAACCCCAGATGCTTCATCTATAGGTAAGAGTGTGAAATACAAGTCCTTTCAGGTTCTCAAAATCTTCATTCTCCCCTTCCTCTTGAACTTTTCTATGTATTTATTCTTTCCAAAGAGTTTAATTCCCAGAGGAACTTCCCTGATGATGGATGCATGCTGTTTTGGTGATGATTGGTACTCTAAAGGCCATGCTTAAAATATAAACAGCAGAAGTACCAAAGAGCAAAATACAGAAGACTGATTATAGCCTATTTTAACAGCATCTTTTCAGAATTCCCTATGAATTTTATTTACTTACAAAAATATCTTTACACCAAGCCCTTTCAAATCCATCAAAAACTATACAAAAACTACCACTGGAATAATTGCATAGTTCCTCATGCAAAAGAAATAAAACTTTTTATAAAAGTGAGGAATGGACTGTCCTGATTAAACAGTTTCAATTAACCTAAATTTATATTTTCAAATAATCAGAATACAAGATTCAAAGCAAAATATGTTGATCAGAACTTCAACAGTAATTCAGAAGATGTGTGATGATACTAAACATTCCTCAAATCATGTTATTATAAATACCAGTTATCACAAAGTTTGAACAATGTACAGGTTATAGGGAACAATCTATCTGAACTAGTCTACAAATTACTATTTGAAATAAGACCCACTCTTGTTAGGGCCCTCAATTTTCACAAGATGTTCACCAAACTATCAGGTTTCAGGTCTTAACTGGCCAAGTAGGATAGCAGCCCTTCAAGTCACGGGATATAAACTTGAATCTATTGTTGCGCATTATTTATACCAAAAGCTTAGTTAAAAACAATATAGGAATGAGGGTTTAAAAAATATGTAGTTTGTGAAATCTCCTGGTGCTCTAAAATATAAAGTGATCAAATAATTTGTTGTCTAAACTAGGACACATGACAATGAAAGTCACTATTAATTATTATACCAAGATAAGAGGTATAAACTAGAACTGTCAAAGGCCAACAAGAGTACATATGGCTTAGAGCACCTGGGTGGCTCAATTGGTTAAGTGCCCATCTTGACTTTGTCTCAGGTCAAGATCTCAACAGGATTGTGAGAAGGAGCCCCACCTAATTAAGATTATCTCCCTCTCCCTCTCATCTGCTCTCCTTCTCTCTTTAAAAAAAAAAAAAAGAGTGCGTATGGCCTAGCTGTTTAGAAGTTCTATCAAACTGCTGGACAGAAGAATTTTTAACAAGCTCTCAAGTAATTCTTATGCTAACTAACAAGAGAGTCTATGATAATTTTCCAAATTAAAATAAGAAAAGCAAGTCACCCTAAACCAAAGTAAAGTGTTAATGGATATAGAAGTTAGCATTAATTTCCACTGAAAATATATTTAAAGAGACAACCCTATAAACCACAGTTGTAACTAGCCAAGAAAATATTGAAGGTTTTTCTTTTACAAGTCTGCTACACTATAACTGAAGCATAATAAACAGTACACACTTAAATATACTATTTAATCAGTATGACATAAACATTTATCCATGAAGCAAACACTATGATAAACATTCCATCACCTTCAAGCCTCCTTGAGCCCCTTAACATTCTAATCGTCCACCCTCACCCCCAGGTAACCACTGAACTATATATACTGGTCTGCATTTCCTAGAATTTTTATATAAATAGAATCATAAAGAGCATGTACTCTTTGGCTTCTTTCTCACAGCCTAAATTTGAGATTCATCCATGTTGCTAATGTATCAATAATATATTCCTAACAGTGCTAGATAAAGAATTTGTTTATTTGTTCCTATGTTGAGGAACATGTGTGTGTTCTCTCAAGGTTACAATTATTTAAAAAATATAAAGTTGCTAGCATCATTCATGTACAAGTCTTTATATGAACATGTTTTTGATTTTCCAGGTAAATACCTATCCGTAGAATATGGCTGGGTCTTATGGGAGATGAATCTTTAACTTTTAAGAAACTGCCTAATTCTTTTCCAAAGTAGCTGCACCATTTTATATTCCCACCAGCAAGATATGAGATTCCAACTGTACCACATTCTCACCAACAGAAGGATCTTTTAAATTTTAATCAACCCACTGCAGGTATGTAGTGTTAGCTCATTGTCATGCTAATTTGCATTGGTGGTGATCCATGATATGTAATACTTTTAAATGCACTTACTGGCCATTTAAATTCTTTTGTGAAGTATCTGTTCACACCTTTACCAGATTTTTATTTGAGTTGAGTCTCATTATTGAGTCTTTTATATTTTCTGGATAGGAACCCTTGTCTGATGTAAGGACTGCAAATATTCTGCCAGCCCGCAGCTTACCTTTCCTCTCTCTTAACAGTGTCATTTCAAGAGTAAAAGATTTTAACTTTCATTAAGTCCAAATGACCGCTTTTTCATTAAGTCCAAATGACCACTTTTTTCCTGGAGTGTGTAATGCTTTTTGTGATGCCATCAAGACTCTGTCCACTAATGTTTGCATATATTTTATCCTATCTTCTAGAAGTTTTGTAGATTTCGGTTTTACACTTATCTATTTTGAGTCAACTTTTGTGAAATAAGAGCTGAGATGTATTTTTTTTTTCCACATGGATATTTGGTTGGTACAGGATTAATTGTTGGAAAGATTTTACTTTCTCCATTAACTCAACTAATTGTGTATGGTCTATTTCTGGACTATTTTGGTTCCTTAATCTGTATTTATTTTTCACCATTATCAAACTATCTTGATTACTATACTTTATCTTGAAATTGAGTAGGCTTGGGACGCCTGGATGTTTCAGTGGTTGAGCGTCTGCCTTCGGCTTAGGGCATGATCCCGGAGTCCAGGATCTAGTCCTACATCGGGTTCCTTATGGGAACCTACTTCTCCCTCTACCTATGTCTCTGCCTCTTTCTCTGTATCTCTCGTGAATGAAGAAAAAGAAAAGAAAAAGAAAAAGAAAAAGAAAAAGAAAAAGAAAAAGAAAAAGAAAAAGAAAAAGAAGAAAAGAGAAAAGAAAAAGAAAGGAAAAGAAAGGAAGAAAAGAAAAGAAAGAAAAAAAGAAAAGAAAAAAGAAAAGAAAAGAAAAGAAAAGAAGAAAAGAAAAGAAAAGAAAAGAAAAGAAAAGAAAAGAAAAGAAAAGAAAAGAAAAGAAAAGAAAAGAAAAGAAAAGAAAAAAAGAAATTGAGTAGGCTAAGTCCTCCAGTTTTACCTGGAGATGCTGCTGAAATTTAATTGGGAATGCACTGAATACACAGAAAAGTATGGGGGGGGGGGGGAATTCCTCGGTTAACAGTATTAAATCTTTCAACCATAAACATCTCTACTCAAATCTTTGTTAATTTCTCTCAATTTTTGTAATGCAGAGGTAGAGGCATCTTTTACAGTGTATTTTACAGTAGAATTTATCCTACTGTAAATGGCACAAAATTATTTACCTACATTTTTAAAAATCTAAAAATAGCTGTCGTCTGTGGATGCCATGAATTACATAAATGACTAGGCTTCTCTTCTCATAAGCTATAGACATTTTCTTTGAGTCAAATTTCCACCTTTCTAAAGCCACAAATTTAATGTCAAGTTTTCTATGGTAGGGATTCTTCTCACTTCTAGTCATATGATACATTCCTGCCACTGCTCATTGCCTTCTTTCATTTTTATTGTCCTCCTGCTATATTTCATGTATAATCATAAGGTAACTTTTGGGATTAAAGAAGAGTATTTTTAGGAGAAAAAAACTATTGGGGGGAAAGGTCTGGGTGGCTTAGTCAGCTAAGTATCTGCCTTCGGCTGAGGTCATAACCTCAGGGTCCTGTTCAACAGAGAGTCTCCTTCTCCCTCTCACTCTGCCTCTTCCCCTCCTCCCTGCTTGTGTTCTCCGCTCTCAAATAAATAAAATCTTTTAAAAAATTATATATATATTTTACTTATCTCTTTTTTTAAAGGGTTATTTTAAAAGAAGCTCTTCACTCTAACTTTTACAGGTCTTTTCCAGCACACAATGTTTCAGGATTCTACTTTCCAATTACTTCTACTTAATACAACAATGTATCACCTAAAGACCTCTAATAATGAAAAAATCTTATGTGTACAACCCTTCACAATTTAAGAAGTGCTTCCAAAAAGGTCATATTGTTTCCCCAACAACTCTGTGATGTCTGATAAATACACTGTCACCTTTGAAGTGCCAAAAGATTTTAACCTGAATCTCTACAAGCTTTTAGATCCAACTACCAGTGTACAAGAAGTATGTTAGAGGAACATGTTAAATGATATCATTTACTGGATTAAATGACACAACAAAATGGAGTTTTACAGAAGGCAAAAATCCAGAATGTGAGAATCTCTTCAGGGCAAATAACATAGCTTCCCCAAAAACTTAACTGCAAGACACAAAAGAGGCATTATCTCCCCAATACTGTGTGTACTTCATGGGGATCCCATTTTGAAGAAAGCAAATATAAAAACTTACGAAGTTCATGAGACAATCAGGGAAATATAAACCTACTAACTGAATATTTGAGGATTTCAAAGAATTGCTGTTTACTTTTTTAAGGTGTAATAATGGATTGTGGTTGTTTATAAAAGGAGTTGTTACTGTCAGAGTTGAACAAGGATGTATTTATGGATGTCGTCTCTATGCTTCACTATAACCTAGGGAGGCCTGTGGGCAGACACATGACACAATGACAAATAGATTGGCTAGTGCTGATAATTTGTGAAACTCAGTGATGAGTGCGTGGGGGGTCCACTGTAATAATTCTAAATGTTTTGAAATGTTTCTTTAAAAAAAATCGGTAGCTGATTTACTTGTATTACTGAGAAAGGTTTCAAAGTATAGTTAAGGAGACAACAGCAGCAGATAAATTACGTTACATTTTAAAAACATTGTCCACTGTTTTCTACAGCTTATTTTCATATAGGTTACTATGTCATGTAACTAAAATCCACCTTTCAAATTACATACACTCACAAACTATTTTACAAGTAATTTTACAAAAAATTTTAGGATGTGATTTCCCCTCGTTTTGTAAAATCACCTTAGACATAAATGATATTCACATTTAGATCAAAATATAAATCAGAAAGACGCTATTCATAGGTTACATGATTCAAGTAACCTATGAATAAAGTCACATCAATACTAAGTGGCACCATAATATTGAATCACTAAGAAAATGTAAACTGATTTTATCTAATCAGGCAGTGCTTAAATCCAATTTTTACATTAAATTTTCTCTACAGACCACTATTAAATTCTAGAATTTAAGAGGACCTAATTATGTAACTTCATACAAGCAGTCACCAACTTACAAACACAGAAATAATAAATACCTCCCTTATATAAATTTCTAGTACTTTTACCTCTAAATACTTCAAACATAACCCCCAACCCTCTTGAATTTTTCCCCCAAACCTCCTACCCATTGCCAAGGTTCCACCTCACCGGCCCCTCTCACGGCCAGGGGGAAATAAGTTTCTGGAATCCAGAGTAAAAACTCAGGAACGCATTTTCCTACAGAAAAAAATATAAATTGTGATCTAGAATGCTGAGTATTATAGTTCAGCTACACTATGTTTATAAAAGGCTTTTGTAAACTAAAGCCTAAGACCTAATAACAAGTCAGAACAATATTTCTATGAGAAAATGCATTCCAGGTTCAAAATAATTTAACACAATGCCTTTGTAGGTTGGTGACTGTCTGTATAGTGCCACCAAGTGATCTATACTTGAGTACAGTCAGAAAATATTAAATTCAAAATAGCTATATCACATGACTATTCACTTGAGTGAGCTAGGTCAATCACTTTCTAAGAAAAATTAACTGTCTTAATTCATTTGAAAAACTGCTGTAATACTTACATTTAGCATTTCGAAATCATTACTTTCTAAACCCTGTGTGAGAAGAACTGGAAAGCTATTTGTCTGTGGAAGATCAACCTTTTCTTTCTTTGTATCTATATCCAGTGCTCCCAGGCGCTCTTCAATGCTAACCTGCAGAACAGAAATGATCTATTAATGTGAAACCAGACAAGGCCTAAAGTAGCTTGGTCCAGGGGCAAATGGGTGGCTCAGTCAGTTAAGTGTCTGCCTTTGACTCAGGTCATGATCACAGGGTCCTGAGACCAAGTCCTGCATCTGGCTCCCTGCTCAGCAGGGAATCTGCTTCTCCCTCTCCTCCACCACCCACTCATGGCTCCCTTACTCTCTCAAATAAATAAAAATCTTAAGGAAAAAAAAAAAAAAGCCGCAGAGACAAGTACAATAACCACAGGAAGGAAGGTCTAGGGAGCTGAGAAAAAATGAAATTTTATAAGTTAAGAGTTTAAAATGATGACCAACTATCACTAAACTAGCCAGGACTGCTCAGACAGCCAAGAGAAGAGGCATCACTGGAAGTCAGCAACATGCGAAACCCAATGGAAATCATCACAGCAAGTCCTGGCTTGATGTATTCAATTATGTGACCCAGCTGACCACTAACAAAGGCCAAAACAGCACCTTCTGTAGTTAGTACAATGTCTTCTCCATTAACAGTGGCCAAGTAAATATCTCACAGTCTACAATCTGGAATTTCAGGAACCTGTGCTGCTGGGGATGAGAGAGAGAGTTAACAGCAGCAATCTCAGTTCCTCAAGTTCCAAGTCTGGCTCTATCCGATATATGTGTTAGAGTCTCAAGAAGAATCTCAAAAATCGTCAGAGTGCGAATCTCAAACATCATCAGAGTGCCTCGATTACCTCATTTTCCCCCAATTTCCTCTTGCTCTCTACTTCCTCAGTTTGTGGAAGAGCAGGCTTGATGGCTGCATGATGACCAGGCACCCCTGGCACCAAAACTTTTGCTTCAGAATTCATCACTGGTGTTCTCACCTGTTGAATAGGAACAGCAGGGACGTGACCAAAGAAATGGTGCCTTTGTCCTAGCAAGATTTAGCCCCAATGAGAAAACGAATTAAAAGGTTCTTCTATTGCAAAAATCTAACATAACTAACTTAATATATGAATTAAAGATAAATTTTAACTGAATGTTGGCAAATGTTTTTAAATTATAATCTGAAAGTTCAGTTTTACAGTTTTCAGTATCACATTAGAGTAAAAACCAGGAACAATGTTTATAGATTACAGTTTACTTAAAAACATTAGAGTATGCAACCATCTCCAGTAATCGAGCTTTGCCAGAAATGCTCAGACAGCCAAGAGAAAGGTGTCATCTCTGGAACTCAGCCAGAAGCGAAACCATATATGGATGTCATCATAGCATGTATTGGCTTTCCCTTTCTCATTAAACTGCCAAACATATGATATCTACATATAGACGCCATGTTATATTCAAAATAAAGCATGATGATGATGATTAGTGTATATACGGTGTTCAATTCCAGACCCATCATTTTAGGCTTTATTCCACCGTTAAATGTAAGATTCTTCTCAAAGTTATGCTCCTTTAAATATTGACATTGGTAAAATAAATTGATAAATGTGATGTTTATTTAATGATCATCCGTGGGGGCAGAGGCTAACTCCCAGGTTTCAACTTCTAGTTATCTATTCACTCATGCACTTAACAAATCAAGAGCACAAGAGTTTTATAATCTTGTTATCTGAGACCTAATCCCACAAACTTGTTAAAACAAAATCATAAAGAGATGGTATCAAAGAGTCTAAACATAGTATTATGTAACAATTCGATTCACCTAAATCTCATTTTTCTCAATTTCTAATATAAAATGCACTCACCTTTGTTATAGCCGTTTCTACTTTGGGGGCCCAGCAGTTTGAAATATCTCTTATTAAACACATATGAGGTTCTTTGGAACTTAAAGCCTGGGAATATAATTTTAAAGAGGAGAGGGTATGGTGGAGGAAAAAAAAAAAAAAAGAGTGTCAAATAAAGGAATTGGGAATAAAACATGAAAAGCAAATGCCTACTTGTGCATTTTTTATAAAAATACAAAAAAGCACAGAAAGCTTCCCCACAAAACTGAGCCACTCAGACTGATGACCATTCAGATTAACGGCAGCAGAATAAAGTGGGTCAGTATTAAGCATAATGTGTACTTTCTTCAGTTAGGAACTGCTCGAATTTTTCACGTGTATAGTTTTAAAAGATCAACTGGTTTTGTTGTTTTTTTTATTTATTTATTTATTCATGAAAGACACACAGAGAGAGAGGCAGAGACATAGGCAGAGGGAGAAGCAGGCTCCCTGCAGGGGATCCTAGGACTCAATCCTAGGACCCCAGGATCACCTCCTGGGCCAAAGGCAGATGCTCAACCACTGGGCCACCCAGGTACCCCAGATCAACAACAGGTTTTGTGTTTTCTTGGGTTTTTTTCCCCCATGAGAAACACAGAGAGGAGAGAGAGAGAGGCAGAGACACAGGCAGAGGGAGAAGCAGGCTCCATGCAGGGAGCCTGACATGGGATTCGATCCCAGGTCCTCAGGATCACACCCTGGGCTGAAGGCAGTGCTAAACCACTGAGCCACCCGGGCTGCCCAATCAACAGGTTTTTAAGTGCAACAGATTTTAAAGAAAACATTCCAGTTTGTCACCCCTATAAAGAATAGTATAAGCTAAAAAAGAATATTTCTATCCTAAAAAAGAATGTTTCTATCCTAAAATTTCCTACTGCTATATTTCCCACAACCAAGTCAAAGACAGCACTGCTGATGAACAAAAATGCTCTAGGGTCCACATCCTTGATGTGGTATCAAACGGTGGGAATAATCAGATGCTGCAAAGTACAGGTTACCCATAAGGTGTTATGGTTATATGTAATCCTCTATAACCATATAACCAATTAGTATCCAGAAAGAACCCAAACAAGCAGAAACAATGGCTTTATCTGCAGAGAAGGGTTAGGGGGTCCACATACAGCAAGAAGACTTAGGTTTACAGCTTAACACCTTTCTCCTTTCATTAAACCATATCCATGTGTTAAGTTTTTAAAAAGTAAAGAATAAACTCAACAAGAGCTTAAATTTAAGCTTAAAATAAACTCAGCCGGAGGTTGCCTGGGCATGTAATATTCCACTCATCATCTCCCAGGGGGCCTTACTGAATAAAAGCAGTATAGGGACACCTCGGTGGCTCAGTGGTTGAGCATCTGCCTTCAGCTCAGGGTGTGATCCCAGGGTCCTGGGATCAGGGTCCCCATGAGAAGCCTGCTTCTCCTTCTGCCTAGGTCTCTGGGCAGAGACAGAGAGGGAATCCCTCTCTCTGTCTCTCATGAATAAATAAAATCTTAAAAAAAGTAACTGTACCACTCATTAAATTTCCACTGAGAAAATTCAGTGAGTACTATTACCAAGGGCTCCTTTATTAAGATTTAGCTTTGGGAGAATCGGGCAAAATTCACTCATACCTATGCTGACCAAAATATTGCCTACTAGGGACATGGAGGTACTTAGCACTTGAAATGAGGCTATTCCAAACTGAGATGCGTTTGTAAGTGAAAATATACACCAAACATCAAAGACCTAATATTAAATAAAGGAGGAAAGAGAATAAACTATCTCAAATAATTTTCATATTGACTAAGGATTAAAATATTTTTGATATGCTGGGTTAAGTAAAATTATATCCATAGCTCTCACGAATTAAAATAAACCACCCAGTGAAAGGTCCTTCAGTTAAGGGAAAATATGTGACTTCTTTTTAAGTATTCCAATAAGCAGACCAATGAATCATTTCAAATCATTTTTTTCCATGGCCATATTGATGTTGTATTGCTCTACTCCAGAGTAGCATCTACGTACCACTCGCTCAATGATGGGCTGAAACCAATTCCCATATACAAGCAACAATGACATTTTGTCTGAGCAAAAACCAGCTGCTAGAATAGGGATGGGTTTTGGTGTTGATTTCTTGCCTTTCCCAGGTGTTGCTATCTGAATTGTGCAGTTTGAAGTCAAAGGCTTTTTGCAGTATCTAGAAGTGAAAAAAAATTAATTAGAAAATTTGAGTAACATCTCATACAAATGCTTTGAAGTTGGCACTGAGTCAGGAAATGCAACCCTCCTGTGGCCTCCACACTACAACTGGCGTGACCAGGGTCCCCAACAGCACTAGTGTTGCTGTCAGGACCTTATCTATCATCTAGCAAGACTTCACCATCAAAATTTGCCTGGAGACCCATGTGCCCTCCTATCCCACTGTCATGTTCCACAAGGGGCCCAAGCTCCCAGGTGCTCTCTCACTGCCTTGAGCTTCAGCACCAGATAACTGACTATATCTGCTCCAATCAGCTCCATCTCCATTTGTTTCCAACCCCCAAAAGCCTCACTAGGATCTCTGCAACACAGTTCCAGGAGCAAAATTTCAGCAAAATTTTACCAAAAGAATCCTATCCTCAATTTCTTCTCTCAGGACTTTCTTCACCTTCTTATTCTATGCTGGCTCATGAGGACAGATCTCCCAGGTCGTACCTGTTTTGCCTCCATAGCCTTTGTGTCAGCAGCCCTGGACAGGATTTAAGTGTGCTTCCTGTTTGTCACAAACATTTCAAGACAAGTAGTCTCTCCCTCTTTCACCTCTAAAACCTTGCAAAGTGTTGTCACTAGATACCAGCTACCTCCGTCTCCTGCTGTCATCCATTCATTTCTGGTTCACTCCCCTTTATTTCTTAAATATTTTAATGGCTCCACTGTCAATCCATCCAACACTTTCTTAGTGGTCTCCATATTCACCACACAGCCTGATAATCTGACACATGGTCCTCTCAGTTCCATACCCTTGCCACCTCCAACAACCGTGGCCTCTACTGTGTCTCAGTCACTTACTCCTCACATCACAGACATCTTATCACCTACAAGTATACCACACTGCTCCTATCTTTCCAACTCACTCCTCCTAGTTATCTGGACTCCACAATCATCTGTCCAGGACTTCTGGTCTCTGCTTTGGCCTTTCACCCCTCCCCGTAGGCTATTCTCAACACATCAGACAGAATGGCTTAAAGCTTAATGTCTTAACACTTAGGTCAAACCTCATCAATCTTCTGCCTAAAAGCCAATGGCTTACTGTATTGCCTAAGGAGAAGTTCCCAAGTCCTCACTGCTGCCCACTACTTCCAGGCCCTCAATTATAATTTTTATTTATGATAGTCACACAGAGAGAGAGAGAGAGGCAGAGACACAGGCAGAGGGAGAAGCAGGCTCCATGCACCGGGAGCCCGATGAGGGACTCAATCCCGGGTCTCCAGGATCGTGCCCTGGGCCAAAGGCAGGCGCCAAACCGCTGTGCCACCCAGGGATCCCCTAGGCCCTCAATTATATATTCCACGTACATGCATGACTGTAAATAAAGGCCTCAAGTGTTACACAAAAAATGTTAACAGTTACCTCTAGGAAACAGAACTCAGTGGAGGGAGAATTATGCTTAATAATCATTGTCTATATATCCTAAATAATGTTTTATGCTTTCATACAATATTTTATATTTAAATAAAGTCCTACACCAGGATTATAAAAGGAAAGACCAACTGACAAAAAGTTGAAATAACTTTAAAGTTTACATGACTGAGTTTTGGACCATGTTTATAAAGTATGGGTAAAGGTTGGCAAACTTTCTATAAAGAGCAGATAATATTTTAGTTTTGGGCACCACATATGATCATACTGATTTGGTCATAATTTACTGACCCTTGGTCTATGACTACTACACATCCCACCAGCCTCACTCCCCTCTACTCACCAAAACATTAGCATTGCCATGTTTCACTGACCCACGTATGTATTATCTAAGTTAGAAATTAAGGTTTTGTTTTTTGTTTTTTTAATTTTTTTTTGTAAATTTTTATTTACTATTTATGATAGTCACAGAGAGAGAGAGAGAGGCAGAGACACAGGCAGAGGGAGAAGCAGGCTCCATGCACCGGGAGCCCGACGTGGGATTCGATCCCGGGTCTCCAGGATAGCGCCCTGGGCCAAAGGCAGGCGCCAAACCGCTGCGCCACCCAGAGATCCCAGAAATTAAGGTTTTACCAAGTTCACAAGCAAAGTTTTCCAAACGAACCACTTTCTTTTAAAATAGATTATCAGAACTACTAACATTTACTAAGCATATTATTATAAAACTACTTTACTAACCACATATACGAAGAAATGGTCCATGATTCTAAAAACTTTTGAGTTCTCACTAAGAATGTATGTAGTCATATGGATAAATAATAATGCTTTCAAAATAATTGGTCATATGGATAAGCAATAATGCTTTCAAAATAATGTAACTGAAAAGTAATCATAATGCAAAGAATATTGAAGTGGGAATAAAAAAGAATAACAAATCAGGGAAAGAAAATAAACTTGAGAAATTTCTTACCCATTTAATATGTGTTCAAAAAGATGAACTTGACCATCTCTGCAAACAACAGCTAACTTGACAGGCTAAAAGAAAAATTTACTGATTATTCTAAGGGGTTAATACACTTCAGTCTACTCTAATGGATAATTGCTTTAATACACTTATCAAATTTAAGCTGTTCTCCCCCAAACCCAACCCTTTAAATAACCAGAGAAGTTAGAACACCAAGGTTACACAATTGCTGCATTTAAAAATCATTACTCTCATCAAAATGACAATTGGAGTTTTTGTAAAGTTTAGAAATGAAAGTTTAGGGGAAGAAGTTATTAGTCAAGGAGAATACAGCCTGGAAGTCAAAAGAGCGAAGTTACCACTACCAAACCAAGTGCAGAGACTGGCAAAAGGGAACAGGTAGGCCTTGCATGTAAGAGCAGTAGGGATTGCTGAAAACACCTCTGCCCACAGTCCCCATCCCCCATCCATAAGCATTCACCACAGTGATTTACCTTGAACAGTCTAAGCTTACTTGAAGTCTGATTTTTGTTGTATTTTGTTCTTCCTCCCTTGTGTCCCCTTCTTTCCCAAATCATTAAATCATCAATACATTAATTTTAAAAATACAATTTGCAAAAAAAAAAAAAAAAAAAATACAATTTGCAAAATCCAAAAACAAATTCTCAAAAATCAGGCCATTTACCTCTTCTTTATTTTCTGACAAAGTCAAATCAATATACACAGGTTCATCTGTAACTGTAAAAGACATCACTGCATTCTTTTCTTTGTTTTCTGACCGGACCTGCCTAGATAACAAAACCAATGATTAGATAAAAAGAAATTTAAAAAACAAACAAAAAATCATGAGCGCCTATGGGGAATCACAACATTAGATTTCCCCACAGCTTTTGCATCCTGAAAGGTTTCTACAGATCACACTCAGACACATCTGTGTCACTGCCATTTACCATGGATGATGAAAGGAAGAGAAAAAGCACTAATGCACTTACGGAGATTTAAACAATGAGTAATATTCTCTATTCTTTTCCACTATTATTTGCCTATCTTGATGCCAGTACCACATTGTATCAATTATTATAGCTTAACAACTCAGGAAATTAGGCAATGTGAGCTCTCCAACTTTTTCTGCTTTTTCAACATTGTTTTGCTCCTCTATGTCCTCTGTATTTTCATTTGAATTTTAATATCAGACTGTCAATTTCTATAAAAGTGTCTTCTAAGATTTTGACTGGGTTCACACTGAAGCTACAGATTAATCCGAGAATTTTATCACACCACTACGAAGAAGAGAAGAGTCCGGAAACAGACCTATATGTGTATTCACCCAAATGATCCTTATTAATTGTTGACTCCTTGTTTAAGAATTTGCCTACTTGCTAAAATTTATTTATAAACCCCCAAATCAGTACTTGTGGAACTTCCATGGTCTTAACAGGGTATGCTCATAGCAGCGAAAAATAAGAGTTGCCGACAATGTTAAACAAGGCTACCCTCTGACTTACATCAGCTCTCATACGATAAACTAGTATTATTAGTATTATTTAGAATACTAAAAAGATTTTTTAGTGCCACGTTTTTTGCTTTTATGCTTTTTGTTGGTGATTTTTTATTTTTTTTTAATTTTTTTTTTAATTTTTTATTTATTTATGATAGTCACAGAGAGAGAGAAAGAGGCAGAGACACAGGCGGAGGGAGAAGCAGGCTCCATGCACCGGGAGCCTGATGTGGGATTCGATCCCGGGTCTCCAGGATCGCGCCCTGGGCCAAAGGCAGGCGCCAAACCGCTGCGCCACCCAGGGATCCCATGTTGGTGATTTTTTAAAGATTTATTTATTTATGATAGACATGGAGAGAAAGAGAGGCAGAGACACAGGAGGAGGGAAAAGTAGGCTCCATGCCGGGAGCCCGACGTGGGACTCGATCCCGGGACTCCAGGATCACGCCCTGGGCCAAAGGCAGGCACTAAACCGCTGAGCCACCCAGGGATCCCCTTGTTGGTGATTTTGCTTTTAAAATGTCCCCTATGAATGTACCTAAGAGAAAAAAAGCTGATATTCCTTATGGAAAAAAATATTTGTGTTAGGTAAATTCTGTTCTGGCATGAATTAATCAACTGTGTGTCTGTATAATAAAGTATTATTAAATAGAAACACATAAGACAAGGTTATGTATTGATTAAATGACAAAGATGTGACCAACGAGGCTTGCAGAAACCTAGCCTTGTATTTCCCAGAGAAATAATAGTTCAATCTCACCAACTCAGTGCTCATGAGGACTTATTATAACATAACTACTGCAAATAACCAGAACTGACTGTATGTGTATACCCATGTATATGTGCAAACCCAGTTCACTGGAAATACTCTTTTCAACAAATGGTACTGGGACACTGAATATTTCCAATACAGAAACATAAATTTCCATCCATTCCTTGAGGATGCAAACTGGTACAGCCATACTGGAAAACAGCATGCAAGTTCTTCAAAAAGTGATCCAACAATCGCATTACTAGGTATTTACCCAAAGAAAACAAAAATACTAATTCAAAGGGATACATGCACCCTTGATGTTTCTGCAGTAACAAATATCTACAAGAGCCAAATTATGGAAACAGCCCACATGTCCATCAATTGATGAATAAAGATGATGTGATTCATACATACATACACACACACACACACAAATGGTGTAGTCAATTAAAAAAAAATGAAAACTTGGCATTTGCAGAGACATGGGTGGAGCTAGGCATTGTGCCCTCAATTCTCTCCATCTCCCTCTGCCCCCACCACACTGCTCTTTAAAAAAAAAAAAAAAAAAAAGGCGTGCCCTTGTAATGAGCCCCAGGTGCTATGTGGAAGCACTGAATCAGCATATTGTAATATTGTACACCAGAAACTAATATTATACTGTATGTTAACTAACTGGAATTTAAATAAAAACTTTTTTAAGGGATGCCTGGGTGGCTCAACGGTTGAGTGTCTGCCTTTGGCTCAGGGAGTGATCCCTGGGTCCTGGGATTGAGTCCCACATCAGCCTCCCCACAGGGAGCCTACTTCTCCCTCTGCCTATGTCTCTCCCTCTCTGTGTCTCTCATGAATAAATTAAAAAAACAAAACACAAAATTTTCCATAAATGGCCCTCTGGGGCAGCCTTTTAATGTGGGTTTTTAATTTTTCAAGTTTACTCCTCTGTTGCCAGGAAGTCCTCAGACCTACACATACAATTTGAGGGATGTTAAAACAAAAATCAACTTCTCTTTTATAGAAGAAATTTTGTGCTAGAGACCTTTAGGTCTAGGGAGCCAAAGAGGTGAAGCATTTTTAAGACTAAGATCAGGAGGTTTTGGTGGCAGATTTTAACTTTTTGGCATTACTAATTTCTTAAGTAAGTTTTAAATCTTATGAAACTAAAAGGAATTATCCCAACTGGCATGCCTCAAAAACTAGAAACAGGAGAGAAAACCAACACAATGTGATTATGAGAGACATAATTAGGAACTATGGCTCAGCCAAAAGTTTGAAGGTGAACAGAAGTCCACATTAGGCCTTATGAACCTGTCTCCACCCAACTATGTCAAGATTACATATGTGATAAGGCCCACTTGTATAAGGCCCACTTGTACTGAATATTATGTAGCATAAATTCATAATAACTTGATATGATAGAAGAACACATTCAACTAATTTATTACTAGTATGAGAAAATAGTTTTTTTAAATCTCCACTTATTCTATCCATGAATAAGCAGCTTTTAAAAAAAAAAAAAGGTTCACTCTCAGATCTCATAAAATCCAAAAAACTCTTATTTTCTTCAAATTAAAAATTGCCCAATGGCTATTTAATACCAAATTAACTTTTACTTTTTAAAGTAGTTCCAGGGGCACCTAGCTGGCTCAGTCAGTAGAGCACATCAATTCTTGATCTCCGGGTTGTAAATTCAAGCCCCACATTGGTTGTAGAGATTACTTAAAAATAAAATCTTTAAAAAAAAAATTACGAAAAAAAAGGGGAGAGTTCCAAGGAAAGTTAATAACAGCAACTATTGCAAAAAAAAGGGGGTGGGGGAGGTACCTGGAGATTTCCAGACAAAGCCAAAGAATTAAATGTCCTCAGTGAAACATCCATCCATAAATAGACATTACTTCACTAACCTAGAAGTCCTATCTATTTCAACAAAATCAGAGATTAGCCCAAATTTTTAAAAGGTTATTTATAACTTGCCCAGTCACAAAAATATTTAGACTACTCTACCTCTAAACAAGCAAGGAGGAGGTTCTATTAAATGCTCTTAAGGTTTTCTTATACCTGTTTTTTTAGGCAGGCTCTATTCTTCATTACAAGTAAATCTAACATTAAGTACAATAAAATAAGTCTCACATTTATCACTTGTATGAACCGTACAGGCTGTGAGATATTCTTTCAAGGCAATGCTACCTCCCAGATCCAAAAGACTACATACCAGACGTTGAGTAACCGGTCATGTACTGCTCCAGACAAGAAATAAAGACCTGTGATTCCATCAAACGGCTGGCTCTCATTAGGAGGTCTGATAGTAGTGAAGGTAAGTGATGAAACTGGCGTTGCATGGCCTGTGAAGTGCTAGAGAAAGTCAAATCTCATTTAGGAGAGGGCACAGAGCAGCAACAAAAATTAAGAGTCCATGTGGACGGATCATAAACAATACATATGATCCATATCTGAAATCAGAACTCCAGGATAAAGGCAACAGCTAAATTGAATTCTAAGTAAGTGAGGTTATATGTGCTACATTCCTCTCACTTTTAAAAACTCCATCTGAAAATACTGAAAAATCACAATGTCCTTCTAACTCTCATGGCCCTACTCTTTCTTCCATTTTTGCATTAAAAATCCACTTAATTCTATGCATGTTTAAAGGGATGCCTGGGTGCTCAGACACAGCCAAGGAATTGTAGGTCCTCATTTTACTCTCAGTGAGTCGAAACCACAATTTTAAGGCATCATCACAGCACCAAAAGTACACCCCTGAGCACACTCAAAATGCAGTATTATATCACTATAGTAAATTCTGCAAATGTACTAAATGCTGGATGTAAGCTAGAAATAAAACTATCATTCTATAGCAGAATAAAAAATTTTTAATTCAAACTCTACTTATTTGTTCTATTCATTTTTCAAATGCATTTGAAATTGACATGTCTAACCCATTTAATATCAACAAAACAGATTTGGAAGTAACTGCTGTCTACAGATTCTACTATTTGATATGTATGAAAACAACAAAGCTGTATTCTTAAAACAATATGCTATGGCTCAGACTTTTTGCCCTTCTCCACACTTACTCTAGATGACTATGAGGCTTACAACTAATTTGATTCACTCACTCTGTAGATTTCTTTGGTCTCCAAAACCCACAGTTTGATTGTTCGGCCAGCTGAAAGCAACATCTTTCCATCTGGGCTGATACACAGGGAGCTGACACTGCTATTGTCGCCTTTCCATTTGCTGTATTGTGAAGAGAAACAAAAACATCTCAATTAATTTGGAGAAAACAGAGCAAAAAGATAACAAAAAACAAATGAGGCATTAAAATATTACTTAAGGTTCAATGCCACATTGCATTCCCTAAAAACCTGTGTCAAGTGACTAACCATAGAAGTACACTAAGGTAAAGCCTGGCCAACAAAACAAATTCTCAAGAAGTACCAGAAAATGTAAGAGTAAGTGTTTTAAAAATGTAAAATGAGAAGTTGTGCCCCCTGTGATCTATGAAGTAGATTTTGTGAATGTCCAGGAAACTCTATCAGGCTGACTGGACCACAAGTCCATCCTATCCCCACCATGATTCCTGTACTCTGTGGAAGGGTGGCCTTTAGTTTACTTAGCAACACAAATTATTTCTCAAGCTACAGTCCAAAAAAGTTATTTCTATCCCAAATCAACAAGATATACCCCAATCTGACAGAGCAAAATAAATTAGGTCTAGATGATTCCCTTCCAATATCTTAAACATGAGTAGCAACATGAATCTTTGCAGGTTGTCACACACATTAATATATTTATACACAACAAGGAGCTTGGCTACTCACTTATAAAATCAAGAAACAACAGTAGCAATCTTCTTCCCAAAAAAGGTTAGTTATAAAGTAAAAGAAAACATACTGCTCTGCCAGTCACATTGGAATATTAGGGATCCCTGGATCAAATTAGGGATCCCTGGGTGGCGCAGCGGTTTGGCGCCTGCCTTTGGCCCAGGGCGCGATCCTGGAGACCCAGGATCGAGTCCCACATCGGGCTCCCGGTGCATGGAGCCTGTTTCTCCCTCTGCCTATGTCTCTGCCTCTCTCTCTCTCTGTGACTATCATAAATAAATAAAAGAATTTAAAAAAAAAAAAAAAGGAGTATGTCAAATTACTCATTTGGAAAAACAAAAGTAGATTCCTCTCTTACACTACACACACAAAAAAATGATTAAACTAAAACTGATGAAAATTAAGTATTAAAAAATCTATAGGAGAGTGTTTTTACAATCCTGGCTTAGGAAAGACCTTCCAAAGCAGTTACAAACCATAAATCATAATGGGAAAAATAATCTGATTTAAATAAACAAAACTTCTGTACTACAAATCATATATTTAAAAGCAAAAGGCCAAAAAATATCAAAAATTTAAACTATGAGAAAAGGATTAATATTCAAAATACATAAATAGCTCTTTATATAAAAAAAAATAACTCAAGTCCAAAAAAAGAACTCAAAATAAAAACACATGAAAGAAATAAACAGGCAATTCATACAAGAAATACAAATTGTCAATAAACATGAAAACACTCAACTTTACTAGTAATCAAGGAGAGACAGCAGTAACATAGGAGACCTTTTCCTTTATCCTTTTCAGCTAATACTTTCAACAATTTCTCAGGAATTCCCACAGCTCCAACATTTTATATTCATTATTCCACACATATTCACTTAACATACATATTTAAAAAAAGACAGGGTCACCACCTGACAAGCTTCCTTGAATCTACCTTCCCACTCAGCACTGAAACAGTCACAGAACTACCACTGCCACAGCTCCCCCCTTCCACCACCAACCCCCCCCCCCATAAGAGCTGTGCAACTCACAAAGTAACCTCCTACACATCAGTATCACCTGAGAACTTATTAGAATTTGACTCCCAAACCCCACCTGGACCTACTGAATCAGCTCAGCTGTCTGCGCAAGTAATTCACATGCACATCACAGCACTAGAAGATTTCTCTGTAGAAAATGTGACTGAGGGCAAAGTAATAACCCACACAATCTGACATTTGAAGGCTTCCTCATCACTCTACAAATGAAGCCCACAATTGAGCCACCCACCCACACAGGCCTTCCAATCGGCTTTTTAATATTTTATTTTCAAATAACAGGCAGCCAAGGATCCTCAGTCATTTGAAGAATGCCTTTAACATAGAAGAAGCTAAAATCAAAAATCACATCTTTAAGAGGGAGGTAATATAAGGAATAAAAGAAAAATACTTTAAATCCTGTAATTATTATCTTCAGAGAGTTAGAAAATATTATATCCATGAAGGAAACATGAAGCAACCAAAAGAAATATTAAAAGAACAAAAACAAAGCTCCCAGAAGTTAAAAGTATGGGTAGAGAAATTTAAAAATTGGCTCCAAGGTTGGAAGATGAAATAGGGGAAATCTCCTCTGTAACAAAAGAAAAGGACAAAAGGGAAAATAAGAATAAATTTAAGGGATTAGTCCAGGAAATAACATCTATGTAATGGTAGGTTACACTAGAGAAAGGTCAAAGACAACAGAGGGATGAAATTGTCAAATAAACCGTTCAAGGAAAAATGAAGAACATGAATACTTCTGGGGTAAATGGTCCCTTGAGTAATTCACTAACTAAATAAAAACACACTGGGTATTTTAGAACATAAGGATAATTAATACTGAAAACTAAAAACCAATGAACCATAAATAAACAAATCAATGAACCAATGCTTCAAAATCCTGAGTTATTTCCAACCTAAAATTCTCTCTTCACACTCTAAGTCAACTGTGAGGATACAATAAAGCCGTCGGCAGATGCGCAAAATCTCAGTAAATTTACTGTCCACATACTTGTCTTAGGAAGCTACCAATTAGTGGATTTCACAAAAAAGAGAAGAGTAATCCAACGAAGAGAAAATGGGATCCAAGAAATAGAGGTTCCATCTGACAAAGAGAATTCTCAGGATAATAATGAAAGAAAATCCCAGGATCATCACTGATCAGCAGATCCTGGAAGAAAGCTGAGAAGTCCTCCAAGAAATAGATGAACCTGGAGGGAAGCCTTCAAGAAATAAATATAACTGGTATAACTGGTATGTCTGGGTGGCTCAGCAGTTGAGGGTCTGCCTTCAACTCAAGGTGTGATCCTAGGGGTCCTAGGATGGAGTGAAAGCCTGCTTCTCCCTCTGCCTATGTCTCTACTTCTCTCTCAGTGTCTCTCATGAATAAAATCTTTAAAATAAATAAATAAAAATAAATAAATATAACTGATTAACTGATGTGTCCCCCAAATAACATCCTACTGTGAAAGTGAAAATGAGCAAATAATAGGTATATACAAAACTAAGCAAACGAACAGTAAGGCAACTCTATGACCTAAGAAAAGCACAGTTTCATGCCAAAAAATAATATAAACCTGGTAGAGTACAAGGCTTATCTGTAATAATATTTAATGCAAACAATGAACAGCCCTTCATCAAAAAACTGTGATGTAACAATACTGAGAGAATGAAAAGAGGAGAGGCTAGAGGCCGAGAGCTAAATTCTCATCTTCCATAGTAGGAAGTCAACACATAATAACTAAAATGGAACACGGAATCTATTAACAGTAGCCTAAGAATGTCAATAATGAAGGTAGAAACACGGTATCGTATGGGACATAGGGGGGATGAGAGTTCAGGCTCAGATCCAACCTATTTCTGGGATTAAACCCAACACTGCAGAATGTGAACAAAAGCCTTGAACATTAGTAGCCCTTATGTGAAGCACATACAGTTGCAGGGGCCCCACCCCAGACCTAGTGGAGAATCTCCACAGGTATTTCTGACAGTCATCAGTGGGGAAAATACTGCCACAGATAAATGGAGGTACAATATTTATGGAACCTCCAGGCAGATGACTTGTTCATCTGCACCTCCTGCCCCAAGCCCTCCTTCAAATTCTAAGCCTCTATCACCACCCCACCTGCTTGACTTTCATGTATTATTTCAAATTCAACTTGTCTGAAAACTCAAAACCATTTTGCTCTTCTGGCTGTAATTTCCATGAACTGAACCACTACTCCCCTGGTAAATTCACAAAGCTGAAAAGTTAAGAGTTACATTTAACTTCTTTCTGTTACTTAATACCCCCTTCCATGTTACCCAAATGTTCTTATGGGTAAGAATGTTGGTATCTTTTCCATTTTCACCTCTCACTTAACCATCCCACTCTTGAACTACTACAACCACCTGGAATCTGGCTCCTTTGCCTTTGAACCCGATCTTTTCCATTTATTCTACACAATGCTGGCAGATAACCTTTTCCTAAAGTATCATCTTGGTAACTTTATTCTTAAGACATAAAGTTCAGGGATGCCTGGGTGGCTTAGAGGTTGAGTGTCTGCCTTTGGCTCAGGTTGTGATCCTGGAGTGCCGAGATGGAGTCCCACATCAGGCTCCCTGCATGGAGCCTGCTTCTCCCTCTGCCTGTGTCTCTGCCTCTCTCCCTCTATGTCTCTCATGTATAAAGAAATAAAATCTTAAAAAAAAAAAAACATGACGTTCAGTGGCACTCTCTCCTGCTTATGACATAGAATCATAGAACTCCAAGAAAACAACTTTAAAACAGCAGGAAAACACTGGACCAGAATCCAAGACAGCAGATAAGAACTTCTTTCCTGCCGCTTACTAGCTAGAAGACCACAGGCTTCATTATCATTCCTAGGGTCCTCATCTGCCTAAGCTGAAATACAACATTTACTAAACATCTACTATAAAGCCTATCAGGGATCCCTGGGTGGCGCAGCGGTTTAGCGCCTGCCTTTGGCCCAGGGCGCCATCCTGGAGACCCGGAATCGAATCCCACGTCGGGCTCCCGGTGCATGGAGCCTGCTTCTCCCTCTGCCTATGTCTCTGCCTCTCTCTCTCTCTCTGTGTGTGACTATCATAAATAAATAAAAATTTAAAAAATATATATATATATAAAGCCTATCATAGGATTAGGTGCTTGAACTAGAAAAGTTGTCTGAGATTTTTATGTATGACAGGTAAGGCCAGACTCTTAAGATACTTTGGCCCATATCCTCTACCAGCCATTATTCCCTAGTATGTAAATCCTCTAAATCTTTCACGTCCCTTTCTCCTAGCCTTGGTCTTGCCATCTCCCCACCTTCCTCCCCTGCCCCCTAAAGGATTCTTCTACCCTCTTCATTTCAAATCTTACCTCTCCTAAAGGCCAAATCAAATCCCTTCTCTACCACCAGGCCTTGCCAACACTATCCAACTCATGGATATGTCTTATGGTATGTCTTATGCAATTATTTTACTCTCATATCATTTAACATTAATGTATTAAAAATCTCACAAGCCTGATTAAAAAGTTCTTTGACAGCCTATAACCTCATTAGTATTTTTCTACATTCTGTGTGTCCAAAATCAAACTTGACCTACAGCCAAGAACAGTCTTTGACTGGTCAACTCTAATGCATTTTCAACAATAACCAAGTTACCCCTCCAATACCATGGAACCATCAACATTACTCACCACTTTACTTTGCATGTCTGTGTATTCCATTCCACAATATATTTATCATCTGAACAACTATACAAACAACCATTATCTTGATGCCACTGTATGCAGTTGACCTTGTTGTCATGTCCACCACTCTACAGATAAAAAAAAAAAAAAGATTAAAAGAAAAAAAAAACACCTGATATAATTACACATCCTGGAATAACTAATAACAGCCAATAAAAAAAAATAGGCTTTTTAATGTAACTAAAAACACACTAACCTATATCTACCCATTTCCAAAATGAAAAAAGAGATAAATCACCTATAAATACATCAAGTGTCAACTTTCCCTTTTTTTCTGGAAAAATATACTTCCACATCATAAGTCAAAGGATTCTAGTTCTAAATGCCACTTGCTTGACAGGAATGCCATCACTAAGATAAAATACCTTGTGTACAGTGGCAGTTTGTGACCATTGAGTGAACTAATAGAGTCAAATCTCAGATTTTAAAGTCGGTATTTAAGATAAAAGGCATGTCTAGCCAAAACTATCCTTGAAAATTCCTTTTTAAAAAAACTACCAAAACCATCTCTCAATAAAGAAATCAGTTTCTTCAGGTAAACATTAAATATTTCCTCATGTTATGGAAGATACCATACCAACGATACTTTAAACATTCAACACAGCTAGATGATCACTAACTCAGCAGCAAACAGGAATGGAGACATCAACAGGGGAAGGGCAAGTTCAACTCTCCCACCAACCTCACACACATTCCAGGACAAACTCATTCAGTAGAATAAGGTGTTACATCATCTAAACTGTGAGCAATTATGATTTTTACTTTTCTACTTAAATTCACATTACAATTAAATGAATACATGAATCACCATCATGTACTTATGTAAGCTAAGAATAAAACTCAAAATCACTACTTCTATTACATAGATTGCTCCAACCTCAAAAGAAAAATACTTCTAAATATCAAGTTCAGCTATGTCCTTTCCCGAGAATGAGCTATCGACTCAAGGAACTAAGTCCTGTATCACTGACACAAAGAACTGAATAAAGGATATAAACAGGTAAATTCCATAGAAAAAATTTAGTAAGAAAATAAGATTTTCCAAGTTAGTATACTATGCATAAAAAGCCTTAACATTTTGACTCATTAATTACAGATTAGTAATTCTGGGAATCCATGTAAACAGCAAACAAAATATTTAACAACAAAAAATTGGAAGACACTTTAATTCTCAGTAATTATTAAATCACCAAGGGATTATCTAATTTAGTAGGATTTTAGGCAGTCATTGAAACTAGTCCTTGGCATATATGAAAACTGCTCATGTTGTAATTTAATGGGAAATACCAGGAAATGAAATAGATGAGTAGAACTATATTGCTTAAACACATGCATAAAGAAACACACAATCTATTAAACATCTCTCAGTGATAGAACAATTTTTTTCCCTTTTCAACATTATGTAGTTCCAAACTATCTATGGAGAATGTTACTTAAAATAGAAAACACTTTGATTCATACATATATAAAGCATTCCTATATAAAGACAGAAGCTCAGGGAACACCAAAAACATAATGTAATAGATGACGTCTGAAACAAATTATGCTAAGTTAAATCACTGCCCTGTAGTGCCAAACTCTCACTTTGTTCTGTGATGCTGAGGCTGGAACTCCAGACTACATTCCTGCTTCGCCAGCTAGGTGGCCAGGAGGCTCCACCAATAAGGCGTGCTAGAGGGAGATAAGGCTGAAAGAGGAACAAGGAACTTGTTCTATCCTGTCTACTAGTGTGCATCAGCCAGGTGTTTCTTTACCCTAGCAGAGAAATCCTTTCAGTAGCGGCTGAACCCAATATGCAATTGTTCTAATATCTGAGGAACTAGTCTCCTCCCCTCTCTTCAGAGACACCTGCAGTCAGCTAGAGCTCTGTCCTCAGAGGTCTGGACCCCAAACCCACGGGGTCACTCCTCCACAAGAGACAGCAGCAAAGAGAGCAACACCTGCTCCTCAAAGGTCTGCATTTCAGCAGTGATCCCAACTGCCTCCTTTGTCCCCCAGCCCAAAAGGTGGTAAGCGCTTTCCCGCAGTCACAGTTTGTGGTACCTAGAATTTTTTTTACCCTTTATTTTAAACCTCATCAAATAAATAAATAAACAAAGCTCGTCAACAGTTCTTTATATTCTAGCCTATAATAAAGATTATGTTACCTATTATAGCTATTAACAAACATTACCACAATTTTAAAGGTGGAGGCAGAAAAATACCCCATGGTGTAGATCTGTAACATTATTCTGTTGTTTTTAATAAATCTCTAATAATCAGTTTCTTCATCATTTCTTTTATATACAATACACATACACACACACATATCTATACTTACTATCAATTTACTGTGTAATTCTCCTTTCACTGTACTGTATAATAAAATACTACCAACTGCTGTACCAAGGGCCAACAAGTCAATCTGGTTACTCGTTCCTATAGCTTCTGATTTCCTTTTTTTCCTCTGGGGACTTTCCTAGGGGGGGGAAAAAACAAATGGTTCATTTTGTATTTCAAACACAAGACATCATTAACACATAAATGTAAATGCCCACTAACCCACAAATGAAATGACCGCTACCAAAGACACTTACCATGGAGGGGGAATGGACAACTCTGAAATGCTTTCTATGTGGGGGGGGGGGGGGGGGGGGACACACTCCAATGGGAAGAAGAGCTTACAATTCTTTGTCCCTGTCTCCTACCTCTCTGGAAGGAAGGGGACAAATAAGACATGCTCTCGGTATTCTCTTAAAAGGTCCAAGCAGTCTCCTTGATGCTTCTACTTCTCAGAAATGAACCACTCGTGACAGTTCCAAGTGAAGCCTCCACTCTCAAGCAGAGATGACAGATCCATACCAGAGCAATCAACACTTCCTTTTTGTGTTCCCTCCTCATCTTTGTGTTCTAGCTTCATTCTCAGGAAAGGGTACTCAAATGTTTTTATAAATACACATTTAGTTCAGTTTCAGTCAAAAAATAGTTGTAACTAGTAGAGTATATTAAAGTTGCTCTATCATGTGAGAATTAAGGGTGGTGAGTCTGAGTGTTCCTCGTGGTCTTGGTGATCCCAATGACCTAGGAGGCACAAGTTCCAACCTAGTGTCAAATGCCACAAAACTACTTTTGATGTACTTCAAAAATAATACTAACAACTCCTGTCTGTCCAAAGATAATCAAGATCACAACTTCAGAGTATTACATCAGAGTTTACAACGCTGAAAATTTGTAATTTCAGAACTTCTCTTACATATGATGTTTTTTAAATTAAAGATTGCCAGCCTGTGGTTTAGCATAAAGCTCTAAGAAATCCATTCTTTTAACATAAAATAGACCACTACCTCAGGAAAAAGAACATTTTCTCAATAGTGCAAGATCTTTGTTCTACAGTACAAAGCAGCAGCCCAGCCAGGATACATAAAAATTTGCCCAACCCAAAAATCGCCCATGAAAACTACAATGTTTCAGGTGTATAAAGAATATCAAGAGTAGATTTTAAAGTACTCTCCATTTTTTTTCTTAGTTATAGGGATGTTGCATTTGAAGAATTGTATTCACTAGACACATTTAGGTCAACAAAAGTAAAAAGATTTAACAATAGTAACTTTTTACACATATAGAAAATACACATTTTCCAAGTCCAAAGAAATGTATCTACATTAATAAACCCCAAAGAAAAGTTACAATTAAAAGCCAAGTATAAAACTATCTGATGGTCTTAACAGCAACATTTAATTTACTTGAAACATTGAAACTTTAGCACAAGCAATGTCCTAGGTCCCACCTTCATTCAGTTCAATGAATGTTTAAATCTACCTCTGAATGATCCCACAAGGCAGATGAGGTTTCTGCACAAGGTTATGAATACAAACAACTATTTCAGGCAAGAGCAGTGGGGGAAAGCATACCAACCTCCTACTATACCTCATCAGATTCTAGAAATTACTTCTCCAACTCTTGGTTTTCCCAAATCAAGTTAAAAATGATCTCACACTGAGGTTTCTAATGTGTGAAACACAGGCTGGTCCAAATACGTGTATGTTTTTCTACAGATATGAATTTGCATTAAAAAGCACATAAAGGGGTGTCTTCCAACTTCCTCAGTTGGAAGAGCACACAACTTGATCTTAGGTCGTGCGTTCAAGCCTCATGCTGGGTGTAGAGATTTTTTTAACAAGACAAAAAAATTAAATAAAAAGCACCAAGAAATTTTAGATATTAAACATTAACATATTCAAATCCTAATTTCCCTATCAACAAAATCTGTGTATTTTGGGAGAAGCAAGCAGAGGCAATTTGAAGAGCATCCACAGAACCTATGCCCAATTTTGAGGATCACTGGTCTAAGCACACAATGCATCTCAAAGAACTACTGACTCATACATATTTTCTCAGAGTTGGACGATCTTTTTAAAAGTCACTTTCCAGTTAGCAGGAGGAGCATGTCTGAACAGGTCAACCAGGTAAGTTTATAAAAACAATGTGCATTTTTTTTAAAGATTTTATGTATTTATTCATGAGAGACATATAGAAAGAGAGAGAGGCAGAGACACAGGCAGAGGGAGAAGCAGGCTCCATGCAAGGAGCCCGACATGGGACTTGATCCCAGGTCTCCAGGATCATACCCTGGGCTGCAGGCGGCGCTAAACCGCTGCGCCACTGGGGCTGCCTAGCAATGTGCATTTTAGTAAATCTACTATTTTAAATATTACCAAGAATATAGTGCTGACGATTATAGATTATGACAGAACTTTGCTGGCATTTTCTTTCTGAACTTGTTGCTCCTATGATCAAAAAGTTCAGTGACTCCCCAGAGAAGAATGAATCAATACAAGCAACTGTCTGGTATTCAAAAGCATCTGCAATTTGCCTCCAGACCACCTTTTCCAATCTTCTTTCCAATTCCATCTTTATATTACACTCCCTAATCACTAATACTTTCCCATTTTGCTTCTGCTTTTCCCTCAACTTGGAGGGACCTTTTCCTGCTCACTTCAATTTTCTTCTGGTTAAAGATCTAGTATCCATGCCTCAAGGTCCACCCTAACTCTCATCCCTCCACAAAAACTTCTCTTAAGGTTTACATCATACTGTGCTTCTCACTACAGACACAGTGTATCTGAATTGTCTATTTCTTCCTTAATGTGTCTGTCACATGCAATTTTACTTCCCCTGAAGTACCTAGCACAATGTCATGTACACACTCATTACAAATGTAAATACATAAAGTAATGAAAAGGGTAAGCTAAAACTTTAGTTTACATTTGTGACTGGAAAATCTGGAGTTCCTAGAGGTACCAGGAGTGAGGACCCAAAAGTTGTGATTTCTCTCTTTTTTAAAAGATTTTATTTATTTGAGAGAGGGAGAAAGAGTGAATGAGTAGGGGAGAGGGGAAAAGAGAGAAGCAGGCTCCCCCACTGAGCAGGGAGCCAGACTTGGGGCTTGATCCCAGGGCCCTGGGATTATGACCCGAGCCCAAGACAGACACTTAACCAACTGAGCCACCCAGGCGCTCAGAAATGTGATTTCTTAGAGTCTTTTTCAATGTGAAGAGTCTGACTAGGTTACGCAATAAAGAGTAGCACCAGTCTGAAAAAGTTTATCAGCACGTGATCCAGAAGGCAGTAAGAAGGCTGAGTGAGAATCTCAAGGGGCTAAGTGCATGATTTACAAAAGCAAGACATAGGGCAGATGTGGTGAAGACAGGAGAAAAAAAAAAAAACATCCAAGTGATAAATCTGAGTTTGATCAATTAAGCAATGAGTTTTTAGACTGAGTTCCCAGAGTAAGAAGAGTTTATATGGAGAGCCAATACACACACTCATAAAAACATTATGTATATATAATTGAAACAAGCTCCACAAAAACTTACTCTTTCCCATGCTAAATACACCATTTTTTTTAACTCTATCACAACCCACTAAATCTGTTTCATAATCTACTAATGGGTCAAAACCTATTTTTGAAAAATCCTGACCTCTAGACACTGAAAATTATGCCCAAGTTTCAAGTTCCATTCTGCAATTAGTCTCCTACCCCTTTTCTTGGCCTACCTTACTGTCACTTCTCTGGCAAATGTTTAAGTTTCATGGATAACTGTGAACAAAATGTGTGCATTTTACATGTAATTACACAGTATTTATATTGAAAACAAATTCTGATAACCAGGAACTTCTATTCCTGCCAACAGGAGGATCTCATCTGCAAATTCTCCCCTGTTTTGAGGTTTCAATACGAGAAAGACCCTAAGATAAAGCATCATATATTCACAAACACAACTGGACTGTACTATAACTCCTAGGGCTGGGAATAGGGATACTCAACTCAGATTCCTCCTAGAAACATTCTTAATGCTACTGTGCTTGCCCTGTCTCATGTCTGAAATGCCATGTGCTTCGCTCAACAAGCACTAAGCTGTGTGAGATCATTTTAACTGCAGTGACAGCAAAGCAGCATAAATACATTTACTGTGGTAGCTGATAGTAGACAAGGTCTGTTTCTTCAGAGCTATAGCCCAGCTAGGAAAGGAAAAGTAGAAAAGTTTGAGAGATTTCAGGGGGTGATGAAATAGCAGGGTCAGTGACAGGTGGCTCAGGCACTTACTGTGTGGCTTTGGCATATCAATTAACATCTCAGCCTCAGTTTACACACACATACCTGAAGAGCTTTAAAAACAGCATCCATCTATATAGTCCATCAATCTGTTTCCTTGCACTTTTCTTATCATCATTAGAGGTCCTCTCTTCCCAGGTTCCACCAACCAAATGATATGCTCATCTATATGATATGTACAAAAACCCTCTAAACACTATTATGGCATATATAATCATTCTTGGCCAAGAACAAGAAAGAGCAATTTGATTCTTCTAAACATTTAAGAACCACTGCTTTAACTCCTGTTACCCAAGCAACTCAGTACCAACTCATTTTTCTCCATTCACAGGAGTGATGTCATCAAACTTTGTCCTTGGGTGGCAACTTGCCAGTTACTGAACTAGATATAGGATACTCTTACAAAATGATTTACACTGAGGATTGTAGCAGTAAATTATAAAATGAGCCCATAGGGAATGGTCAATGAATCATTCAATAACAACTAATATTTACTGAGCACTTATACTACATCAATCATATACAGTGCCTCATTTAATTATCTGAGAAGCCTGAAAGGTGGGTAGCATAACCTCCACTTCATGTTTGTTTGTTTGTTTTTAAATATTTTATTTACTTATTCATGAGAGACACAGAGAGAAGGCAGAGACATAGGTAGAGGGAGAAGCAGACCCCTCACAGGAGCCCGAGGTGAGACTCACACCCGGAACTCCAAGATCACATCCTGAGCCAAAAGCAGATACTTAACCACTGAGCCACCCAGACATCCCTCCACTTCATGTTTGAGTAACAAAAATCTTAAGGTGTTGGGAATACAGGATAAAATCCTTTCCAAGCCTGAAACTCTAATTCACAAAGATGTAAAATAAAAGAGTTTAATAAAATGAGAGCATCTTAACATTTCAGTGGCAAGGATCATAACCCAGGGACCTGGGAACAGAGATGAAGCAGCTGCTACAAATCACTCACTTTCTAGCTTTAGAAAAGTCATGTGACTTTATAATTTTATGCCATAACATATGTGTACATTTAAGAGAACCACTTCTCTAATCTTCAAGTAAAATTGATGCTCTAGGACACATCCCCAATATGATGAAGACTGGATGTTCTTCCTACATTCCCCCCAACTCTCAATTCTATGACTCAAGATCTAGAGTTACAGTGTTAAGAACAATAGACCAGAAGTCAGGGGACTTTAACCCTGGTGGTCACAATGTCTTTATTGGTTATTAAAGCTTTGATGAAGTCACTTGGAACTTCCCTAGTTCTGATTCTCAGTTTTTAAAAATTTTATTTCAGGGTATTTCTTAGAGCTGTGTGGCTAAAATGAAAGCATCCAGATAAAGTGATACTGAAACTTATACAAACTTTTTTTTTTTTAAGTCAAACTCCTTTTTCAATGAGGCCCTTCAATGAGTGACTTGCTCAATGTGACAAAAGCAAGTGTGAGTTGAGTTCTGGATATGAAACCAAATCCAGATATTTTTCTACTATTTCAGAGGGCTATACATAATCCAAAACTATGACTTTCAAAAAGAAACTTAAGACGAGGCCAAAGTTTTGTTCTTGAGCCATATAATATGACATAAGTCAACAGAAAGGCAAAGGGGGACAGGGCAACAAATTTTTGCCAGCCTAATATTAACTATTATTTGTTGTAGATAATGGAGAACGAAGCTCTAAATATCTGGGTTCTAGTCCTGGTTCTATTTTTGGGTTTTTTTGCAAGTTGCCTAATTTTCCAGAGGCTCAGCTTCTTCTTCAGAAGCAAGGCAAAAAGTTAGTCTTTATCTACCTTCCAGGACTAACCATACAAATACAAGACATTAATTTAAAAAATAAAAAACCTTGCAGCACTTACATACACCAATCTAAATGTTTCTGCATTATTAAACAAGTTCACCTTCACAACCACTCTATGAGGTGGGTTCTGTGACTCCCATTTTACAAATGAGGAACTAGAGGCACAGTTACTACTATGAAGCCAAACCTAGATTTAAATGTAAGCGGTAGAGCTTGGATCCATGTATCTAATCATTGCTCCAGGTTTTCCCTCAGCATCAGTATCACCATCTCTTTACAGGACTGTTAAAACAGAAACATAGAAAACAACTTTAAAACGGAAAAATATGCAGACTGCTGCAACTAACAATGACGACTATTTTTTTTTAAGTCCAAGTTCGCCTTAAGAACCCTGAAAAGGTTTATTTATCAACTAAAGTCACTTCATCTAGAAACTAGGAAAATCTATCTTAAGATCTGAAAAATACCTAAACATACTCATCCAAAGCATAGTTAGATGTCCCCCTACTTTCAACCTAAAAATTTAGAAGTTCCCCTACAGTAGTCAGATGGAAGTTAAAAATCTGTCTTAAATACTAGCTTCTAAAGTTTTACACACGGTGTTGGCTAAACACTCACAATACCTGATGCTTCCGAATCACATTAGACTGATTCGGTGTGACTACCCTATACCTGCAGTCCCACGTGCATGTGAGTTAGAGCAGACGTGGTCGAGTGACTCAACAGCGAATGGCATCTTACCTGAGATGGGGCCCTAAGAGAGAAGCCTTCCCTAACTTGGCAACGTCCCATCTAAGAGAAACTTCACCTGGATTCACATTCATTACATTAAACCAGCTACTTCGCTTTACCCCCACATCCAAAAGCGGACTTCAGACTTAACGAGGGGGTGCATAAAGGGGGAGCTGAGCAGATGTTAAAAATGAAAAAGCATGAAGTTTCAAATGACTGAGACTGGAAACGAGTCTGAGAAATCAAGAGTTTCAAGAGTGAGAGTCCTACACACTGGACGTGGAAGACAACACGTGGTGAGCCTGCACCCAAGGGTTCTGGGGCGGGGTGGGGGGTTGGGGGGGCTGTCCGGAAGCAAGGAAACAGGCTTAATTCATTCCAATCCCCTTAGGCAAAGCTGGTGAGCTAGAGAAATCGGACAAGAGTAGTACAGTCCCAAGGAGGGGCTCTGTCAAAATCCAGGACACCGGAGAGCACATGTTGCTGCGCGAGGGCTGGCAGAAGGAAGCCGCCCTGGGGAACCGGGGGCCTACGCGAACATGGCGGCCCCGGCGACAGCGGGGCGCGGGGCTCCGAGCGCAAGGAGCCCGTCGGCGGGGCTCCAGTCTACAGTCCCTCGCACCGGGCCGCGCCCTCCTTCGCTACTCTGCGGGCAGGCCGCACGCGGGACTCGCCAAGTGGCCGAGTCCGCGCCGCCGCCGCCGCCGCCGCCGCGCTCCGTGCCTCCTCGCCCCGGGCCTCGGAGGGCCGCGCGAGACGCCGGGCCACGCGCCGTCGGGCCGGGGGTGCTGAGGGGCCGAGCCCGGGCGGGCGCCCGCCCCCCGCCGGCCCGCCCGCCCGCCCGCTTTACCTTGGCCTGCAGCCGCGCTGGCGCCCAGGCCAGGCAGGTGCAGGTACCGCTGAGGTGCGCGGAAGGCACGTACTCCTGGTGCAGCCTATTGTTGGCGGTCTCCCACACTCGCAACTGACCGTCGGCAGACGCCAAGGCGAAGTAGGCCTGGTTCAGCGGGGAGAAGGCGCAGGGAACCCCTGCCGGGGACAGGGGGTCGGCAACTCGGCCGCCACCCGCCGCCATTGCTGCCCTGGCTCCGCGGCAGCCACGTGTTCGCCTGTGCGCATGCGCACCGGCACGGGGCGGGGCCTGGAGGGAGGAAGTGGGGCGGGGGGAGCGCAGGGAGCCGAGGGAGTGGCTCTCCGCCGCTCCAGCTCGCGTTGGGTGGGCCCGGCCTGTGGACGGTGGCCCGGAGGACCCAACGCTAACTTGTACTGGTTGGTTGGGGGAGGGGACGTGCGGAGGGACTGGACTGCAGACGGGAGTGCAGGCCAGGTCCTTGAAAAAAAAAAAAAAAAAAGGTTTGGTGTTTTGTTTTGTTTTTTAATAACATGATTGAACGAAATGTTTAAAAAAAATAACCACTTATAACTTCATGATCGTAGCAATTGTTTGCATTTTTTCTCATCCACTTCCAGGCTATAACTGTATATATATATATATATATATATATACACACACACATAACAATCTATTCAGTCATAATCGTGTAAAAGTAACGGCAGGATCTGCTATCCACCCCCTCCCTTATTTGGTCAGGATCAATCCCATGTTACTACATCAAACAGACCATTTGTAATGACGCATTAATATTTCACTAAATCTATGCATTGTGATTCAGGAAATGCCAGCTATTAATATCAATACAAACTGTTCTGCTCATAGAATAATTATACATATATACTTGATAATATGATAATATTCAGCTCACAGTTTGTTGCCCAGCAGGAAAGACAAAAAAACACTACCCTCAGGAAGGGCTTCTACAGCCAGGGAGTGCCATGCTGACGTTTGCGCTTTAGATTATTTATAATGATAAACATTTACATTTTTTAGAAAGCTTCCTGGATTCCAACGGAGATGGTAAAGGGGTAAGAAGGAAAACCCACATGTGATGTAGCACAATAGTGAGTCAGACTCACATGAAAGCAGTAAAGGTCAGGACCCCTGGGTGGCTCAGTGGTTGAGCATCTGCCTTCCACTCAGGATGTGACCTCGGGGTCCTGGGATCCAGTCCCCCATCCGGCTCTCCGCAGAGATCCTGCTTCTCCCTCTGCCTGTCTCTGCCTCTCTGTGTCTCTCATGAATAAATGAATAAAATCTTTAAAGAAAAAAAAGAAAAAGAAAGCAGTAAAGGTGAGGAGAAGTGCCCAGACTCCAGATAGAATCTGAAGTTAGAGTCAACAAGGCTTGCTAAATGATTGCACAGGGTGAAAAAAAGACAAATGAAGGGACGACACCGAGGCCTGAGCAAACTAGTGAATGGTGATTCCATCAGCTAGATTGGGGAAACGAGTTTGACTGGAGTGACGATCAACTGTTTGGGACAGTTGAATATGATATGCCTACTGTACCTCCAAATTGAGTTGCTCAGCAGGAGTTGGCTACAGGAGAATAAGATCACAGAGATCTAGTTTGGATGCACTAGCATACAGATAGATGTTATTTAAAACTGTGGGACTAGTCAGATCATGTTGGGCGCAAGTATGGATGGAAAAGAAAACTTAGGGCAGCCTGGGTGGCTCAGTGGTTTAGCGCCGCCTTCAGCCCAGAGCATGATCCTGGAGTCCGGGATCCAGTCCCACATCAGGCTCACTGCTTGGAGCCTGCTTTTCCCTCTGCCTGTGTCTCTGCCTCTCTCTCTCTCTCTCTCTCTAATAAATAAATAAATAAAATCTTTAAAAAAAAGAAAAGAAAAGAAAACTTAGCCCAAACTGTGCAATATTAGAGTTCAGAAAGAGGAGGAAGATCCAGCAAAGAAGATTAAGAATGGGTAGGATGAAAGCCCAGGAGAATGAGATGTCCTGGAAACCAAATCTTTTTTTTATATATTTTATTTATTTATTAATGAGAGACACACAGAGAGAGGCAGAGACATAGGCAGAGAGAGGAGCAGGCTCCATGCAGGGAGCCCAATGTGGGACTCAATCCTGGGACTCTGGGATCATGCCCTGGGCATGAAGGCAGGTACTCAATCACTGAGCCACCCAGGCTCCTGAAACCAAATCTTTATAAGGATTTAGGAACCTGGACACCTGGGTGGCCCAGCAGTTGCTTTTTTTTTTTTAATTCCTGGAACTCAAATGTGATGGTCAAAAGTTAGAGCATCCACGATGGACTGTGAGGAGAAAATAATATGCTAAGAATAGCAGATAGAAGGATCTAGAGACACAAGCATGATGTATGACCTGGACCAACTTCTTGAGCCTCTTTTACACAAAAGAAAATAAACTTCTCTTCTGTTTAAAACTACAGTATTTTAGGTTATGTTACATGCAGCTGAACCAGATTGTGCTCATTCTTTTATAACCTTTGCCCCAGTTGGTGATACTCTCAGCCATCCAGTTAGCCATTGGAGAAAGCCAGAAACCAGCCCTGCTTATTAGCCAATCCCACATCTTATTTCTGCCCAAACACATATGCACATTTGATCAATCATTAGATCCTATTTTATCTCTTATATAATTCTCTATTCAATTTCCTCACCTCCATCCAATTCTACCATTCTGTCTTTATCAGAGAGCCTTATCTCTCACTGGAACTGTCACCACTGTTTATATTGGACTCTCTTTCTCCATGCTTGCCCCGTAGTATGATCCTTGCAAATTATTAATCTGTCCATTCCGCTTCTCTACTTAAAACCCTTCACATGGGGCACCTGGGTGACACAGTTGGTTAAGTGTATGACTCCCGGTTTTGGCTCAGGTCCTGATCTCAGGGTCCTGAGATCAAGCCCCTAGTTGGGCTCCATGCTCAGCAGGCAGTCTGCTTAAGACTCTTTCTCACTCTGCTCCTCCCCGTGTGCTCTCTCTCTCAAATAAATAAATGAATAAATCTTAAAAAAAAAAAAAACCACAAGCACAAGCTTTCTGGCACCTACAGAAGAGACTCTATGCTGCTCAATATATTTGGATTACAAAACAACCTGTAATCTGGTCCCTGTCAGCCTCCCCAACAACACTAATTAAAGCCTCATCTGCTTCTGGTTTCTTGTCCTTGTCATCCTGTTATGGGCCCTGCTCTTTTGCTCTGCCTTTAATTTAGGCTCATCCAGTTCTCTCTCTGCCCCAATGCTAGCTCTTCATCAAACTTACTAACAATTCAACTGTTAACTAATCCTTTTTATCATAAAGTGATAGATCTTACAATCTCTAATCCTTAACAAAATATTTCCAAATCAAGTAGCAATATATATATATACATATACAAAAGATCAAATACCATGATCAAATGGGATTTCTCCCAGGAATACAAGGTTGGTTTAACATTAAAAAATAAAAAATTATAATATACCATGTTAATAGGATAAAGGATCAAAAATACATGATATTCTTAAAGATAAAGAAAAAGACTTTAATAAAATCCAACACACATTCATAATTTTTAAAAAAAACACAAATCTTGGGGGCACCTGAGTGGCTCAGGTCATGATCTCAAGGTCCTGAGCTCAAGCTCTGTATCAGGCTCCAGGCTCAGCAGGGCGTATCTTGAGATTCTTCCTCCCCTTGCTCTCCCTCCCTCTCCATCCCTCTCCTCAGTTGCTCTCTCTCTCTTTCAAATAAATTCATGAGAGACACAGAGAAAGAGAGGCAGAGACACAGGCAGAAGGAGAAGCAGGCTCCATGCAGGAAGCCCGATGTGGGACTCGATCCTGGGACTCTGGGATCACACCCCGAGCCAAAGGCAAATGCTCAACCTCTGAGTCACCCAGGTGTCCCAAATCTTTTAAATAAATAAATAAATAAATAAATAAATAAATAAATAAATAAATAAGTATATTTTTAACAAAGTAGGAACTTCGTTAAGAGAATATCCTCAACCTGATAAAGAGAATCTACAAAAAGCTCACATCTCACTTCATACTTAATGGTGAAAGATTGATGCTTTCCTCCTAAGACTTAAATGCTGTCCACTCTCATCAATTCTATTTAATATTTTACTGAAGTTCTAGCTAGTGCAATAAAGTAAACAATAATAATAATAGCATCCAAATTGGAGAGAAAAGAGTAAAAGTATTTTTATTCACAGATGACTTATAGAAAATTTCAAGGAATTCACACACAAAAAAATCTAAAACTAATAAATTACCAACATCTCAAGATACAAGATAAACATTCAAAACCAATGGTATTTCTGCATTCTATTGGTGGACAATCAAAATTAAATTGAGAATGATTCCATTTTCAATAGCACCATAAAGAATAAAATAATTGGGAAAAAATTAACAGAAGTTCGAGACTTGTTTTCTAAAAAGTTTAAAATATTGCTGAGAGAACTCAAAGGAGAAGTAAATAAATGAAAAGACATTGAATGTTTGTTAATTGATAAAGCTAATATTTTCAAGACAGCAATGCTACTCAATTTGTTCTGTAAATTCAATATAAATCCTATCAGAATCTTAGAAGAACTTTTTGTAGAAATTGATCTTAAATTAATCCTTATGCTAAGTGAAACAATTATCTAAAAGAAAAACAAGTTGGTATACTCATACTACCTGATTTCAAAACTAACAATAAAGCAACAGTATCAAGACAGCATAAGAACTTTTAAGATGTACTTTCCTAGCAACTTTCAAATATGCAACACAATATTATTAACTATTGTCAGCATGTTGTACATTACATCCTCAGGACTTACTTATTTTATAACTAGAGGTTTGTGCCTTTTCACATCCTTCAGTTGATTCCTCCAATTTCTAATACACAACAGTAAATCCTGGAGGAGTTCTACAGAATCCAGATTCAAGTTCAGTAGCAACTGGGGAAACAAATGCAAAGGCAAGAGAAAAGCAGTTATATTCTCAGATTTGGATACTTTATCCTTCACTGAAATTCTAAAACCATTATGAACTCGGGCATCTGGGTGGCTCAGTCAGTTAAAGTCTGTCTGGCTTCAGTTCATTCAGCTCATGATCCTGCGATTGAGTCCCAAGTCAGGTTCCCTACTGAGCAGGGGAGTCTGCTTCTTCCTCTCTGCCCCTGCTCATGCTCTCTTTCTTGCTCATCCCCTCTCTCAAATAAATAAAGAAAAAATAAAAATTAAAAAAATTAAAAATTATGAACTTCAACAGTTCTATTAAATTAATTAATTAATTAATTAATTAATTTTTTATTGGAGTTCAATTTGCCAACATATAGCATAACACCCAGTGCTCATCCCACCAAGTTCTATTAAATTCTAAATGCCTGGGGTGCCTGGGTAGCTCAGTGGGCTAAGGATCTGCCTTCAGCTCAGGTCATGATCTCAGGGTCCTGGAATTGGAGCATTGGATTTTCTCTCTCTGCTCCTTCCCCTGCTTGTGTGTGTTCTCTCACTCTCTCAAGTAAATAATATCTTCAAAAAAAATAAAATAAAATCTAAATACATGTAAAGATACACAATAAAATACACAACTATTAAATATATTTGAACTTGCACGCTGAATTATTTAGTAGAGGCACCTACATATCAGGACTGCTGGTTTTCTCATTTCCTACTTTCTTCATTCATTTATTCAACAAATATATTTTGAGGATATATCGTGTTCCAGGCACTATGACAGGTAATGGAATTATAATGATGAATTAGACACAGTCCTCTCTACAATTTTATCCTACTTGGGAATTGGTAAATAAACAACGATTTCATGTAATCTGACATGCACTGTCGGGGGTTGGTCTAAAGACAGGATATGTCAGGAACACAGAGGAGAGGCATTTCTCTCATTTTCACCATTCTGGCAAAGCTGACACCTGAAGGATGAGGGGAAACTATACAAAACAGTAGAAAGAAACACACACACACACTCACACACACACACAAATAGGTAAAGGACAACATTTGTGGAATTAGAACTAGTGATCTACTTTTCTGGAGATTTTTAGATGGCAGCCATCGGCCATAGTCCTTCTTGATAGCTATTTGGACTTTAAAGTAATTGCTTGACTAAATGCTACTAGAAGACAGTGTCTTTCTGGCCTTATAACAAATGTGACAAGTTGATTATGTCTCATATCCTCAGGTAATAGTTTCAGAGTGCAGGCTGACAGTTTCATAGGGGAGACAGAAGGAAAAGGAAAAGTATAACCAAAAATAAAAAGGCACACATAGTGACTTTTTTTTTTAGCTTAAATGCTTTGAAAGATCATGAATAAGGAATAATTATATTTTTCAACACATATTAATGTATTTCATTAGATGTGTATATAACAAAATATTTATAACCCCATGTCTTATTCAGAAATAAAATGGGATGCCATTTACTCCTTACAGTTTATCTTAGAAATCAAAGATATGTAAATTTATTTCCCATATTATCAATATATCTTCTCTTCGAGTCCTACTCCTTCTTAAATAACAGCCAAAAATCATTTAATCGTTTTTAAGAGATAACAAATCAGGAATGCTAAATTTTAAAACCATTAGTAGGGCCTAGGAATCAGAAAATTCCAACACGGGACGCCTGGGTGGCTCAGCAGTTGAGCATCTGGCTCAGGCTGTGATCCCGGATTCCTGGGATCAAGTCCACCACGGGGCTCCTTGCATGGAGCCTGCTTCTCCTCCCTCTGCTATATTCTTGCCTCTCTTCCTGTGTCTCTCAAATAAATAAATAAAATCTTTAAAAGAAATTCCAACTCTGGCCCTTATTTGACAGTAATAATAAAAATATTGGTCATAAAAACTTTCTTAAAAAACAAATCAAGGGATGCCTGAGTGGCTCAGTGGTGGAGTGTCTGCCTTTGGCTCAGGTCTTGATCCCAGGGTCCTGGGATCGAGTCCTGCATCAGGCTCCCTGCAGGGAAACTGCTTCTCTCTCTACTTGTGTAACTTCTCTCTGGGCCTCTCGTGAATAAATAAAATCTTAAAAAATAAAAATCAAAACCAGAAGTGAGACATAAAGTCTGGGTGGAAGGAGAGCAGTTTATTCACTTCTAGGCCTGAGAGAGAGAAATCCTGATAACGGAGTTTGTGGTGGCTGATGGTTTAGAAAGCACAGTTCAGAAAGTATTACTTTATGTCTTCAAAAGTAATAACAAGACTTATTTTTTATCAAATTTAAACTAAGTTCATAGCCCTTTGAGCATATTTTGACTTTAAATTCAATTGTACTGTTGACTGGCCTTTGAGAAGGGGTGCTACAGTACAAAGAACATGGACTGCTGAACCAGACTGACCTAGGTCAGAAACCCTGCCATGCCACTTGTCAACTACCAGATGGTGCCAAAATCATTTACTCTCCCTGTGTCAGTTTTCTTATGCATAAAGCAGGAATACTTATTTCTAACACAGGGGTGTCGTAAACTTAAGAGAAGTAAATATCTAATGTGCTTGGTATTGTCAAACCCTCAATAAACTTTTGCCAAGTGAACTAATATTAAACATGTTTGTGATATTTAACGTCAGCTCCTTTGTAGTCCAAAGTCCTTTTTCTGGCTTTGTTTTTAGAATGAAAGAAATGTATTTCTATTTAATCCTTTTGGGGTGGGGTGCCAAAACCTAGAGTAAATTATTCAAAAAATATTATTTATTTGAGAGAGAGAGAGAGAGAGAGAGAGTGAGAGAGAGGAGAAGGATTGCAGGGAGAGGAGCAGAGGGAGAGGGAGAAGGGGAGATCTAGGTGGGCTCCATCCCAGGACCCTGAGATCATGACCAGAGCAGAAACCAAGAAGCAGATGCTCAACCAAATGAGCCACTCAGGTGCCCCTAGAATAAAAGTTTTTTTTTTTTTTTTTTTTTTTTTTTTTAGCAATCCAATAAAAAAGAGAATCAGGGGTCCCCTGGGTGGCTCAGTCATTGAACATCTGCCTTCCTCTGATCCCTGCTTAGGTCCTGATCCCTGCTTAGCTGGGAGTCTGCTTCTCCCTCTCTGTCTCTGCCCCTCCTCCTGCTCGTGCTCTCTCTCTCAAATAAAATAAATAAAAATCCTTAATAGTAAAAAAAAAAAAAAAAAAAATACAGGCAATGCATTTTTTCCCCCTTCTTACACAACAAATTTTTTTTTTTTTTGCAGTTCTGGAGCATGTAAGTCCAACATCAAGCTGCCGGCAGGTTCGGTCTCTTCCGAGGCCACTCTGCTTGGCTTGTAGATGGACATCTGCAGGCCTTCCCGGCGTGCCTGTGTTCTAATCTCCTTTCCTCGTAAGCACACTCCTCACAGTGAATTTGGTCCCACGCTAATGACTTCATTTAAACTTAGTTATCTTTTTAACCCTATCCCCAAAGACTATCCCATCCTGACGTACAGGGAATTGGGACTTCAAGGCATGAATCTTGAGGGATTAAATTCAGTCCCTCTCTTTGCCCTGCAACCGTTTTAGCAAGGGCCGTGGCTCCCTCCCCCGCTTCAAGATGATTCTATTTAGTTTTGGGGGGTAGCAGATTAACCGTTACGTTTTATTTTAAATATTTTATTTATTTATTTATGAGAGAGAGGAGCAGAAGCAGGCTCCATGCAGGGAGCCCGACGCGGGACTCGATCCAGGGTCTCCAGGATCAGGCCCTGGGCTGCAGGCGGCGCTAAACCGCTGCGCCACCCGGGCTGCCCCCACCGCTACGTTTTAATTACTCAGAAACAACCGTGCTGCGCAAGCGCCGCGGGAGCCCTGTCCCTCCCCGGGGCCCGTGCAGCCGGGCAGAGGCTTGCCAGGGCGGGCAGGGGAGGGCTGCGCGTCAGCTGGCAAGGGACGCGGTGTGCGGGCGGCCTGCCCAGACGGCGAGGCTCAGGCGCATCCGTGGCCTTTTCACCCGCGCATCTCGGGGGTGGCCACGTGCCGCTCGCGTTCCCGAGGAGCGGCGGGGCCGGCCGGGGCCCGGAGCTGCAGTTTGTTCCGCGCTTGGGCAGGCCTTGTCCCTCCCGAGCCTCCCGTCCCCGGGCCGAGGCGGGTGAAGATCTGTCGGCGGCCGATGGCTTCTCTGCCCACATTTCGAGGAGAAAACGTGCCGGTGCCGGGGAGAGGGGCTCGCTCTAGGGATACTGAGCCGCACCCCGCAGCCCGCGAGGCCCCGAGCCCCCGAGCCCGCAGCGCGCTCCGCCCCGCCCCTCCGCGCGCACGCGCACGCGCACGCGCCGCTGCGGAGCTCCTCCGGCGGAAAAGCCTGCGGGTACCCGAGGCGGCTGCGTCAGCGCGTCCCGCGGGGAGAGGGCCTCGCCGGGCTCACGTCACTCGTGTGCGACGTCGCCGGCGCCACACACCATGCTGTCCGCCGGGCGGCGAGGTCCGGCCTTCCTGCGGCTGCGGCGCCTCAGGAGGTGGCTGGGGCGCGGGGCTCCTCCGGCCCTGCGCGGCCGTGGGCAAGAGCCCCTGGAGACAGCGCGGGCGCTGTGCGGCGAATCCTCGGCTGCGCACGAGCTGGACGGGGAGGGACGGCGCGAAGCGCCACGGAGGAAGGCTCCCGGCGTAGAGTCGCCCCCGAGTGTCGGTCCGCGCGCGCGAGGCCCCGGGATCGGATGTCTGTCCTCAGGGGAAAGCCTCGGACTGCCGACGCCGCAGGAGGAGCCACCCTCCCGGGAGCGCGTGGACTCGAGCGGGGGCCCAGGCCAGCCCGGCCCCGCCCCCCGGGGGCCCTTGCCGCCCTCTCCGGCCCAGGCCGCGCCCCAGGTCGAAGGGCTCCCGGGCCCCTCTCCCTGCTCCGCAGCTTCCAGAGAGGGGCCCTTTCGCGTCGGGGAGCTCGTCTTGGCGGAGACTGGGAAGCGGGAAACACAGTTCAGGAAGTTGTTTAGGCTGAGTAACGCCGGACACTTAAATAGTAGCTGGGGAGCGGTCCCGTTCAGCGAGATCGTGGGGCGGTTTCCCGGCCAGATGCTGAGGAGCTCCTCTGGTAAGCGCTTCACGCTGAGGAGGCCGGCTTTGGAGGACTACGTATTGCTGATGAAAAGAGGCCCGGCCATAACGTACCCTAAGGTAATGCTACCTTACCTTAGGGAACTAGCTACGGACTGGCTCCGGAGCGGACTGCAGTCTGCAGCGCATCTCAGAACGTTTACGGTTCTTACTGCTCTCAGACTTAAAACACAAACACAGTGCATGTGAGTTTTTACGTATTTTGTGATTGCTGATTTTAGGAGGAAAGAGCCACCTCTCATTTTTAAGTTGGGAGCGTAGATTCTCTCATCTGTAAAGTGAAGACACTGTTGACCTGCTGCATAGAGTTATGTGGAGCAACTAGGCACGTGAGTGCTCCTGTTTGTTCCCCATAACCCTTAAGTTTGCAAATTAAGGACTGGAGGATGTTCAACTCTTATGGTACCGTTATGGAGATATTCTCATCATCGTTTAATAATGAGGCATGTTACTAGGGGTATATTTTATCAATGATAGATATGTTACTATGCTTTAATCTTTAGAGGGAAAATAGTTTTGTATTAAAACAGCTAACAAAAAGCTAACATTAAACACTAAGCATAAGAGAATTCTTTATAATAAATTAACTGCCTAGTTATTGTTACTACTTTATACTAATTGTCCATTGCTAGTGGTTTATTTCACTTCTTAATCATAGTCAAGGTCCTTGAGTAGAGTGTTCCTTTGTAGTTGTAACAACTCCTTCTATCCCCGGATGAGGAGTCGTTCATCATTTATTCAGCAAGTAACTGCCTATCCTCTATATTCAGGGGAGGTATGGTGATGAGCCACAGTCCTCACTCTCTCTCTCTTTCTTTTTTTAAAGATTTTATTTATTTTTTCATGAGAGACACACAGAGAGAGAGAGGCAGAGACACAGGCAGAGGGAGAAGCAGGCTCCGTGCAGGGAGCCCAACGTGGGACTGGACCCCAGGTCTCCAGGATCACGCCCTGGGCTGAAGGCGGCACTAAACCACTGAGCCACCGAGGCTGCCCCCATTCCTCACTCTCAACCTAGATGTTACACCCTAGAGAGGATGACAGACAACACACAAGTAAATGAAAGAATAATTTCAGGTTGTGCTAAGTGCCAGGAAGACAAATAGATTCATAAAGACAAATAGGTTAACAACAACATGCTGGGTGACCTGGGGAGAGAATACTTTGTCAGATGGTTAGAGAAGGTGTCAGAAGAGAGATACTACCATTCATACGAAACCTAATTAAGGAAAAGCCAGCCATGCAAAGATCCAGGAGCCCAGTATTGTCGCACAGGGAAGAGTAGTGCAGATATCCTATTAGGGCCTGAGTGAGGTGAGGAAGAGATTGGTATGAGATGTGGTTATTCCATGTGCCTTGGGGCCTTGGAATGTTCTAAGTGGGAATCCAATTTATATTTTACGAGGTCCACCTAGGAACTAAGAAAACCTTTTTGGAGACATTAGACCAATGGGGTATCATAAATTCTTGATGGAAACTTTATCTTTTATGACTGTTCAGTCTAGCCACAAAAAAAATTTTTTTGTGATTTCATCTTGCTTCCCCACATCTTTTTCCTCCCACTAGACAAAACTGTAAGAAAATAGTTATATTTTATAAAGTTATAAAGATAAATCTTTAGTGCACTTTCTGCCTTTCCATTTGTCACAGATAAAAGTCATAGTGCTCCATCCTAAGGAGGAATTTAAATACTGGATACGCTAAGTGTTGATTCCTTTTTTCATTTCCCAAATAGTGGCTGCAGGAAATTTGACTTCAACCTTTACAACTTTGAAGTGCTTTTTAAGGGAATAACTCAATTGATTTGAAAGCTGGTCTCCGTGTTAGAATTACATAGTTTGTCTTAACAGTAAAAGTGGGTCTGTGGGATAATTTTATTTTACTTGTTTTTTTGTGGGAGTGATTTTAAATAAACTTCCTAACAGTTACTTGCGAAGAGTTGATATTTCACATTGGTCAGTATCAAGCACTTTTAGGTTTGGGGTAGAAATATAAAATGGAAAACACTCCCCCAATTTTTATTTTTTAGTTTTTTAAAAGGTTTTATTTATTTTATTTAAGAGAGAGAGAGAGCAGGGGGCAGAGGACTCTGTGCTGAGTGTGGAGCCTGACTTGGGGCTTGATCGCATGGCTTGATCTCACGATCCTGAGATCATGCCCTGGGCTGAAACCAAGAGTCAGATGCTTAACCAACAGCCACTCAGGTGCTCCCACTCTCCAATTTTTAAATTAATCTTTTCTGCTGATGTCCATGATTGTAGCACTTATAGAAGAACAACTGGGGAGTAGAAATTGTTGCAATTTAATGAACCCTAAAGTGCAGCCCACTTATCGAAACTTAGGGTGAGGATTAGATTTAATTAGTGTATTAATCTGGAAAGAGATTGGAATTCATGTTGAGAAAAAAATGTAAATTTGAAAGGGTTGTTCTTTCATGAGGTTCTAAAATGTGCAGAAAACTCAATAGTAGAATGATAGTCATAACTTTGGAGGACTCTCCTCATAGCTTTAAATCCCTTTTGGGAAGAGGCAGGGAAATGAATTAAGTGCTAACGTCCCACTCAAGTTTTGAACTGAAATTGCTAGGATGTATATAGTGAAATCCAACCTAGAAAACTCATCCCCTTGAGACCATCTAACATAAATGGCAGGAAGCAAAAGCTAAAGCATGCTAAAGTTTTTTATTTCATGATAGTAAGATTCTTTATCTTATGTGAATAATTCAAGAAAATAAACTGCCTTCTGCAGGACATTTCAGTGATATGACTACTGAAGCTGCTTCCACTTCTGTATGAAGTTGTACTCCTCCTGCTCTACCCTCAGGTGCCTGGCATGTAGGAGAGGATATGTATGCATGCAAGACTCAGCATTTGTGAATGAAACTTTTGGACTAATACAGCGTAAAAGTTGTGTGTCTGTGCATCATCCGGTCCAAGCCTTAGTCCTGCATTTCAGAAATACATTTTGGTTTCTAATTAGACAACTGTACCTGTTAAAATTCTTGTGCAATGAAACTTCTATTTAATATAGAAGTTTCCGTGACTTGAAAGGGTTCTAGAAACCCTCCTCCTGAAGAATTTTCACAACAGCTTTTCCCAAAGAAGGAAAAGCTAGTAAAAACTTCCTAGATGTGCTGCTTATTTCTTAGCAGCTTTGAAAGGTTGGTTGCAGAGTGTTGAAATAAATCCTAATGTTAAAAATTCTCTGTATCCCATGTGGTATGGTATAATGATCAACATCGTGGTCTTTTTGCGTTCGACATCTGTTCTTCTTCTGACTTGCCCACTTAATTCCTGGCTTTGTGACTTTGGGGAAATTACTTAACCTCTTTGATTTGTCTATATAATGGGAGTGATGATACTTTTCTTATATTATTATCCTGATTAAACAAGACTATGAAAGCAATTTGCATATTTAACCCTGGCACATACATGATAAAGTTTCAATAAATAGCCGTTATTACTATCATCCATGATATTCCTGTTAACAATTCTTTAATTATAGCATTTGTGAAATAGGTCCTCCTATATATTACTGGTATCCTAATACTAAATAAGAAGTTCATTTCCTTTCATGCAGAGATTATGTAATAACTTCCTAATTGGTCTTCCACTGGCCTCTAATTTTTCTCTTTTCTAGTATATCCTGCATTTCCCTGTCAGATTAATCTTCATAAAATGCCATTTATTACCTTTGTGACATGCTCCAGTTACTGACCAGGTCAAGTTCAAATGCTTTAGCCTGGCATTCAGTTTTCTCCTTTTCTCTTCTTCTGAGATGGGCAGACTGTGCTTATTGTACCTCTTTTGTTTAACACTGTTTCTACTTCGTGATTTTTTTTTTTAAGATTTTATTTATTTATTCATGAGAGAGGCAGAGACACAGGCAGAGGGAGAGCATGCTCCTTGCAGGGAGCCTGATGCGGGACTGGATCCCAGGACTCCAGGATCAGGCCCTGGGCTGAACGAAGGCGCTAAACTGCTGAGCCACCCAGGGATCCTGTACTTCATGATTTTTTCCTTAAATTCTCTGTCTTTAAGATCAGGCCTTCTGCTGATATCTCTATTCTCTGATCTATTGCTACTTATTGTCTATAATTTTGGTATTTTGCTGTAGTGCTGCTTTGCTAATTGATTCTTGAATCTGTTATTTCACCAAGTGAAAGATCAACTCTTGGTAGGGCAGGCCAGATTTTAATCCTTTTTTTTTTTCACTCGTTTCTTCTCCAACTCCAATGTAGTGTTTGATAAGAGTCTGTACTTAGTACATATTTATTGGTCACTGAGTCACCCATACTCTCTTTCAATCATAGGATATGAGTATGATACTGTTGATGATGGATATCCACCCAGGTGATACTGTTTTGGAAGCTGGCTCAGGCTCTGGTGGAATGAGCTTATTTTTATCCAAAGCAGGTAAGAGATCGGGAGAAATGAGCTGAATTTAGATGGGCAAAGAAAACACAACAACAGAAAGTTAAGTGGATAAAGATGTTTTAGAAAATATTTACATAACTTTGTGATAGAGAGCATTCTCCTTGAAATCAAATGCAAGCAACTATTTATCCACCTTGTACGTTTATTCTAGTCATTCTCTCTATCCATCTCCATTTTCGGTGCTTTCTCTTGCTCCCTCCAGGTTTTTTAAAGCTTCTTCTTCTTCTTCTTCTTTTTTTTTTTTTTTAAGCTAAACTTATTTGGACCTAACACAGCTATAGTTCACAGATCATAAGTATTTAGACCTCAGAGAATTTTTAACATAGTGACCGTACTCAAGTAGTTATCACCGAGATCAAGACAGGGAATATTGTTGCTTTACAGAAACCTCCTCATTCTCCTTAGTCATAATCCTCCCCAAAGATAACCACTATTTTGCCTTTTATCATCATTGATTAGTTTTGCCTGCTTCGAGCATTGTATAAAAGGAACATACAGTATGTACTCTTTTGAATGTGGCTCCTTTCATTCAAAATTCTGTTTGTGAGAGTTAGCTATTGCATATAACAGTAGTTCTTTCATTTTAGTGGCTGTGTAGTTACTCCATTTTGTAAACAAATCACAGCTTATCCATTCTGTTAATGGGCATTTGAGTTGAATATTATGAACAGTGCTGCTCTGAACATTCTTATATTTGTTTTTTGGTGCATATGTGTGCATATTTTTGTTAATAATAATTCCAGATGAATATTCAGTATGAGAGAAATAGAAGGTAGAGGGTGGTCAGCTGCCGGGAAAGAATCATATACTATTAAGGGCAAAGAATGATAGTAGTTATAAATAATCATAATATAGAACTATTAAAGCTAGATCATGTAGAGTCTTCCTTTCTTTAAGAAAGTCTCAAAATTGTCAGTTGGTAAAAGTCTTGCTTGATTGAGGGTAGCACCTGATCAAAAATCAAGAGATGAACAGTAAACATAAATATCTGTTCATGTTCCCATCATTTGATTTCTGGTTACTTTTAATTTATTATTGCTCTCTTCCTTTGCCTACTTAATTCCTCTATGTGTTAAGGTTGCTTTGGCTGCTCTGGCTGCCTGTAGAATTGTCCTTCCTCAGCTAATGATAGACTGCTGAATAATGACTGCACTCTCTTTGGGTACATTTTTTTTCTTTTTGGATCATACTGTTCTTTATTAGTGCATTATTTCTTAAATAATCAGCTTTGCTAGAGCTGTTGTATGTGTATATGGGTAGATTTTATAAAGAATACAAATAGAAGTATACCGAACTGAACTTAAACCTTTTGTTCTTTCACCTAATGCCATCACATACAAACATAATCCAGTTTATGCTAGGTCAGAAATTCATTTTGGCCTCCTCAAATCTTTTTTTTTATTTTTTATTCTTTTCTGTACATAGTTAAAGGCAGTCATTTCTTCACAATGACTGAATCCTAAATACATTTAACAGAGTGAATTTATAAAAATTTGTGTGAGCAGACAAGTGCCCATATTTCTAATATCTGTAGTATCAGTGGTGTCATGGCATGAATAGTCCCAAACTATGAGTGATCAAGAAATTATTGCTATTTACCTTTGGGATGGATTTTTTTCTCCATAATTTTCTTTTCCAATTATTTAGCTTATGCTGTTGTTAACATTAATTTCTCTGCCTTGAGAACATGGTGAATTGCAGCTGGAGTTATATTTCAAAAGACATCCTAGAATTTAAACTTTTCATGAGTAAATAATAGATTTATTGATCTAGGACAGCTCCCAAATGATATCAAATCACCTCAAATAGAGGTGGCTGGAGAATTAATTGCCTTTAATTAAAATGCAAGTAGTCTTTTTTTTTTCTTTTTTTAAAGATTTTATTTATTTATTCATGAGAGACACAGGCAGAGGGAGAAGCAGGCTCCACGCAGGGAGCCTGACATGGGACTCGATCCCAGGTCTCCGGGATCATGCCCTGGGCTGAAGGTGGCACTAAACCACTGAGCCACCAGGGCTGCCCTGTAAGTAGTCTTCTGTAGAAACTGCACTATTACTATGCTAAACAGTTTTTCTTTAGGCATATACAAAAATACAAGTATCTTTTAAATATATGAAATGACTAACTTCATCCGTAACAAAAGAAATGTAAATTACAACTAAATGATAAACTATTGGGATCCCTGGGTGGCGCAGCGGTTTGGCGCCTGCCTTTGGCCCAGGGCGCGATCCTGGAGACCCGGGATCGAATCCCACATCAGGCTCCCGGTGCATGGAGCCTGCTTCTCCCTCCGCCTGTGTCTCTGCCTCTCTCTCTCTCTCTGTGACTATCATAAATAAATAAAAATTAAAAAAAAAAATAAAAAAAAAATGATAAACTATTTTCAGTTTTTAGATTGACAGAGATAAAAAGTTTGAAAACTCTTTGTTGGAGAAAGTATGGAGAAATAGGTGCTTTACTACCTTGTTGGTAGAGTGTAAATTGGTATTATTCTTTGGGAGGAGAATTTGGTAATAATTTTCAAAATAAAAAATTCACATACCTCTTGAACTGGTAATTTCATTTTAAAGACTGTCTTTTCATTGATAAAAAGGTTTAGGCAACATAATTTTCACTGCAATATTGTTTAAGACTAAAAACAAGCTAAATGTTCATCCGTAGGTGACTGGTCAAATAAACTATGGCATAGCCATACAATGGAACGTAATAGCTCTTAAAAAGAACATAGTAGATCATTAATCACTGAAGTAACATTAGTAAGTATAAGGAAAGTGTATGGGATAGTATATATAACACATGTATGTTTTAAAGTATGTTAAAAATAGGGAGAGACACTTTGCACACTTATATAGGCACCAACTATCTTGTGAAGGGTAAATAACTGGTGATATGGTTGCCTCTGTCGAGGAAGATTGATTAAGGATCTGGGATGGGATAGTTTTGTAACCCTGAAGTATTTGAATTATTTTTTCACATCAGTGTAATACCTTTGTATTATAGTTTTTTACATTCTTTTATGAAATGAATCAATAAAATATCATAAATTCTTTTAATTAAGTTGGATCACAAGGACGAGTCATAAGCTTTGAAATACGAAAAGACCACCATGAATTGGCTAAGAAGAATTATAAAAATTGGTGTGATTCATGGAAAATGAGTCATGTAGAAGAGTGGCCAGACAATGTGAATTTTATTCATAAGGATATTTCAGGAGCAACTGAAGATGTAAAATCTTTCATATTTGATGCGGTAAGTTTTCTAAAGTGGGTCCTATGATATTATCTAATACTGACTACATAGAAAACAAGGATTGCACTTCTTTTGTATGGAAAAGGCTCTTCCTTAATTATTTGCCCTGTTTCTATTTGTAGAAGTAGGGAGGAATATTTTCCTTTAATATTATGGTAGAATTTAGAGCAGAGACATACTGAATGAGGTGCCAAAGCTGTTACTAAGTCTGGAGTAATGACCAGATAGTAAGAGGAGTAGTTGAACATCATAAACCTCACCATTTCTAGGATAAAGGAATAATAATTTAGGAGCAGCATTGGGAGCATATTGATTGATCCCAGAGCCTGACCTCATGTTGTGAGATTTGGGGGAATAAATGGCCCTCATTTGTGAGGGAACAGGCAACAGGCATCTTAAGACAGTTAACATGAAGATGTCGATGAGTGTTCATTTAAAATATTGAGGTTAGAGGCATTTACTATGAACATAGCTTCAGAAAGTGGAGTAGATGGATTTGTGAGGTGCAGGAATGGTGAAAGATTGAGCTGGGAGAAGAAGCAGAGAAATATGAAGATAAAAGGATAGACGATGAAGGGATATTTTAGGCTGTGACCAGTGATGGTAGAGATGTGGGACATGGAGGTATTAGTTGGATTCAGAGTTTCAGAATTCTAGTGTAAGTTACCTTATCCTTGATGATTTCATTATTTCATAGCTTGGCACTACAGACTGAGGTCTAGGTTGTCTTTGCTTTTTTAAATTGGCTGTTTGGAAAGTTGAATTACTTTAGGACATTTATGAGGGAAACTAGTTGAAAAATGAAGAAAGAGGAGACTTTTTTAAAATCAGGACTGGTTCCCATCTCTAATATTAAAGTCTGTAGTTTTGGTGACACAGATACCTGGACACAAAGACCACAGTTCTTTTTCCTTATCCTTGTTTGGCTTGCATATTACAGCTCAGTAAGGGCCAGAAGAAAAGAAATTTTTCTACATAGGCCATCCATAAGACTGTTAGAATGTTACAGATACCTGAGAGGTTAATTGATCATCTGAAATTTGCTTGATGATCATGAAGGACAAAAGAGGATTTTAATGATATTGTTGAAGCTTTGTAGAAACCTGCTGAATCGGGATCCCTGGGTGGCGCAGCGGTTTGGCGCCTGCCTTTGGCCCAGGGCGCGATCTTGGAGACCCGGGATCGAATCCCACGTCAGGCTCCTGGTGCATGGAGCCTGCTTCTCCCTCTGCCTGTGTCTCTGCCTCTCTCTCTCTCTCTGTGTGACTATCATAAATAAATAAAAAAAATTAAAAAAAAAAAAAAAAAGAAACCTGCTGAATCATCCCTGATCTAAAAGAAAGAATGTGGGCAGCCCGGGGGAGGGGGCGGTGCCTCAGCAGTTTAGCGCCAACTTCAGCCCAGGGCGTAATCTTGGAGACCCAGGATTGAGTCCTGTGTTGGGCTCCCTTGTATGGAGCCTGCTTCTCCCTCTGCCTCTCTCTCTGTGTGTGTGTCTCATGAATAAATAAATAAAATCTTTAAAACAATTAAAAGAATGTTCCTTACTAGATTTATTTGGGTGAACTCTCTTGAGTAATAGTGCCAAATAGTTACACATGGTTCTCAGTATGAGAAAATATAGGAGGATCCATACCCCTGCAATCCAAAATGATGGTGAACATAAAAGGTATTAAATCACAAAGGAGAACAAAAGGAGAAAAAAATGGCTAATAAAATATTTTTAACAAATTTTTAAAAGCCTAACCATCAGAAGATGAATGGACACAATGGAATACTAAAAATAGTATTATTTAACATAGTGAAATAAATGTACTGTATTTACATCAGTAAATCTCAAAGACATGGTGCTTAGTGGAAAAAAGCATTATAAAAGAGTATGTATGGAATGGCCATATATATCTAAAATTTAAAACTATGCAAAACAGTACCATGGTACTGTTTATAGCTATATACATATGTCATAAAAGTATAAATTATTTGGGAACATTACCAACTTCAGGACAGTGATTATCTGAGGAGAGAAAGGGAGAGGGGAAGAGGGAACTAAGTTTTGTGGTCCATTCAGCCTGGTTCCCATAATAGCCAAGAAGATCTTGGATAAGTTACTTAAACTTTCTGTGCCCAGGCCCCTCACACATTAAACAGGAATGATGATAATATTTCATATTTCATAGAGGTGTTGAGGATTAAATAAGATATTTCAAATAAAGTGCATAGAACAGTACCTGGTATATAGTAAGCATTAAAGAAATATTAGCTATGATTTTCATCATTATTTCCTTCCTTCTCTCTACCTGTTTAAATTCTATATTCTCTTTAAAGTTTAGATCAAAGGTCATGATCTCTTTCATGAAATGTACCTTACTCATCTACCTGCTGGATTATCATCTTTCTCTGAATTATTGAACTACTGTTTCTAATTCAATAAGCATTTATTAAAGACCTGCCATGTGCCATGTACTATGCTAAGACCAATTTATACATTTAGCATTCTAGAAGATAGACATATAAACAATTACTGGAAAGACTCAGAAGTGTGGAACACCATGGCTGTAGAAATTGGGTATCATGAGATGAAGCTGTAAATGCAGTCTTAATGGTCTAGATAATGAAGAATACTTGTATGTATATTAAGCTAGGGCATAGAGACATTAATTATCTTACAGATAATGGGAACTATTGATGAGTTCCTAAGTTGGGGAGCAGAATGTTTTAGATTCCTGTTTTAGATTCTTAGCAGATTCCTATTTTAAAGTAATTTTTTTTTAATTCCACTATCGTTAACATACCACAATTCATTTCAGGTGTACAATGTAGTGATTCAGCAATTCCAAATGTTATCGGTACTCCTCAAGATAAGTATATTCTTCCATTTTAGAGTAATTCTGGTGGAAGAATGAGGCTAAGTCTATGTAGAAAGCTATTGTAATGTTACAACAGGATACAATGAGGTTCTGATCTAAGGCATTAACAGTCCGATGAATTTGAGAAATGTCAAATAGATAAGGTTTCTGGGGCTGGATAATTTTCCAGACAGAAACATCAAAACCCCAATGATTCTCAAAAGAGAATTTGAGGTAAAGAAAATGATGACTCCAACAAGTGAGGTTTGAGTGACTGGATGAACGGAAATGTTGAGAATATTCAAGAGGATTGGCAGGTTTCTTGGTTATCTGATTTGTGGTCCTTATCAATAACATAGGCAAACTCTGTAGTTACAGCCAATGAAGCCCATTTATGTTTATCATGTTAACCCTTTGATTCAGTCATTGAGATCTTTCCTTGAGATCTATTAAGCATTTTAAACTGTCCAAACCTGAATTCTTGATTATTTCTGCTAAGCCTGCCCCTCCCATAGTCTTTACCATTTCCCTCATTCTTTCAGTGGCTTAGGCTAAAAACACTGGATTAATCCTGACTCCTCTTTCTCTTTATCCTACAACCAATCCTAATTCTAATTGGTTCTACCTTTTCAAAATATATACCACTTGTTATCACATCCAGTGCTATTTGCTATACCAGGTCACCATCATCCTTCCTTGCCTTCTCTCAGTCTTTTCTTTGTTTAGATCTAAAAATTAAGTCAGAATGTACTTAATGCCACTGAATTTTACACTCAGAATTCATCTCTTATTACAATTTTCCCCCTTTTGTCTCCACTGCAGCGACAGTGGCCTTCTCAGACTCACCAAGTATCCTACAACCTCAGAGTATTTGTATTTGCTGTTCTGTCCATCTGGAGTATACTTCCCCCCTAAATTTCCACAGGGTAAGCTTAATCATCATCTTCAGGTCTTTTCACTGACTAGCCTATGTATAAAATAGCACTTCCTTCCATTAGTCTCTATCCCTCATATTCTGTTTTATAATTCTATGCTTGATGTCACTTATCCTCCGGTGACTTACATACTTCTTGGATTTTTGTTTAATGGCTGTCCCTTCATTAGAATATATGTTCCCTTGAAACAAAATGGAATGAAAGCTCCTGTTACATCCTTACTACTTAGCAAAATGCTTGGCACATGGAAGGTGCTCAGTAAAGATTTGGTGAATGAATTAATAATGAATGATTACCCATTAATACTATTTTTAAAAACATAAATAATGGAATAATTTAGTAATATGTTGATGTGCCAACTACTCTTAGCTTTTCAGAGTTACCCATCAATAAAAGCAACTTTATTTTCTATTTTGGGCATATTTATTTTTGTTTTAAATGAATTAAAAAAAATTTCACATACTCATTGTATTCATTTGACATCTTTGTGAATACACAGCCTGTATTCTGCAATTGGATGAAGAATAAAGAACTAAAGGTCAGGATTCTTGCATTTTAGAATCTCTCAAATTAATAACTTTCCTTTTGAACATAAAAATACATATTTAAAAAAATTTGAATTTCTGTTGCCAAAAGCTGAACTCTATCATTAAAATTTTATATATATGTATGCATTTGTGTATATTAGATGTAGCTGTAGAAAGATTCCTTTAGTGTTGATATTGCCAAGTGCACGACAAACCATTATGATTTTCATGTAGTCAAGTACTGTGACATTTTGTATAATAATAAATACATCTTTTTGAGAGAGCAAAATGATGGTTAATAGTATTAGAGTTTAAAAATGAGAACTTTAACTGGGTAATTGCTTTCTAAAAGTTTTATAATAGTAAGAAAGAAGACCTGTGCTTTGTTTAAACAAAACTCTGTCTGATTTGCTTCCCCCTGACAGGTAGTTTTGGACATGTTGAATCCTCAAGTTGCTTTGCCTGTTTTATACCCAAATCTTAAACAGGGCGGTGTGTGTGCTGTATATCTAGCAAAGTGAGTAATGTGGCTATTTTTCTTTGTAATGTGATTTTAAACATACTTTTATTTTGACTTAAGGACTTGGTTACAGTGTTCATTTTATAATCGAATTAGGTGTATATGTCAATTTGTAAAACTTACGAACCAATATATATCACAACAAATTTATATTGCTGTTTAAACCACTCTTTACCTGAATGATAAGATGGACATTTCTTCTGACAGTTTAGAAGAAAAGTTTTAAAAGTATAATTTGAACAGTAATGTAAAATCATAGTTTCTGCATTTTTTTACTTAGTATTCTATGAAATTGCATATTATGTGCTCGAACTTGCATGCGTATTTTTCCCCCTTGGTTTAACTATAGCATTTAAATTTGAGTTAAGAGGGCAGCCCTGGTGGCTCAGCAGTTTAGCATTGCCTTCAGCCCAGGGTGTGATCCTGGAGACCCGGGATCGAGTCCCACGTTGGGATCCCAGCATGGAGCCTGTTTCTCCCTCTGCCTGTGTCTCTGCCTCTCTCTCTCTCTCTCAGTGTATCTCATGAATAAATAAAATTTTTAAAAAATAAATAAATAAAATAAATTTGGGTTGAGAGGTATAGTGAACTTAAGTATCAAGTTATTATTATAGTAGAAATTTAAAGTACTTTTTTTCACTTTTTCTAAAAGCATCACACAGGTTATCGAACTGTTAGATGGAATTCGCATCTGTGAACTTGCTCTCTCATGTGAAAAGATAAGTGAAGTCATTGTCAGAGATTGGTTGGTTTGCCTTGCAAAACAGAAAAATGGAATTTTAGCTCAAAAAGTAGAACCTAAAATCAACACAGATTTACAATTACATTCTCAAAAGAAAATTAGAATTGAAGGTGAGATGTTTCAAGAGGATGACCATGGTGAGTTTCAATTTTATTTCATATGTGTTTGCAATAATAAATGGAGAATAGCTTCGTGAGTGTATTAAACAATGATTATAAAACTATTTCTCAGGGATTTGTTCTCTTTTCTTAGAGATATTGAAATATGGTATTTCTTCTGTGAAATTAAAATCTCTAAAGGACAGAATAATGACTTTTTTTTGCCTTTTATGTAAAAGTTTGATACCTTTGAAGAATGGAGCTTTGTATGATATTCATATTTTGCTTGTATCAAAGCAGTTGGCTTATGCAAAACTTTAAATATATTACAGGATGTTTTAAATTTAGGTCAGTGATTATTACTGAAGGGAAAGAATTTAATAGGACTTGATATGCAAATAGCTAATATTCTAAAAAGCAACTGGAATTCCTCAGAGAACTAAATTTAGGTCCTTGTTGTATGTACTCATTATTTAGGATATGAACAAGTTTTCAGATATCCATTAATTGATGATATAGGGGCTTATCCATTTAGTTATCAAACCATATATGTTTATCATTTAATCCTTGACAAATTGTTTCTGTAAGATAACTGGCAGAGTAGTTCCAAAACAAATGCTGAAAAAATGAGTTCTGAGAGAAAACTATAAAAGGGCAGTAATTTGTATTTTAACAGTTTTGTCAACAAATTATAAAATATTTTATGTAGCTTATAATATATATTTTGTTCTACAACAGAAGAATCACATTCTGATTTTCCATATGGATCATCTCCTTATATTGCTAGACCTATACACTGGCAAACTGGTCATACAGGTGAGTGATGTTTTCAGGCCATAGTAAGTGATGTTTTCTTCTGGTTATTGTAATAACTTTGCTTTTTTCTTTCCTTAAATTAGCTTTTCTTGTCAAGCTGAGGAAGTTTAAACCACAACCTGAGTAGTACCTCAGATGACAGCAACTGATTGGAAGATGGAAAAATATCAAAACAGAACTTTATATTGTGAATCACTACTTCCATAGATTGGAATTGTTAGCTGTTACTATGATTTGTATAACTTTTACGTATAATTTTGAAAAATAATAAAAGCTAAAGGAAGATGTGTAACATTTCAAAACTGTTTAAATGTCTCTTTTTGACACTTGTCTTGTAGTTATTTTGACATGTTGTAGTTAATGATTCCAAATTGGTTTAGTTGAGCCATCTCACTCTTCACTTCCTGTAAACCACTCCATAGATTTGTCTTTCTTCATAAAATTAGTTTTCTTTTCTTTGTTTGATTGATGGTCATTGGCTACCAAAATAAAAAATGATTTTAAGACAAATTTTATATATCTGTTTAAGTACATATTTTAATGGCTTGTATGTATCTTAAGTAAAGCAATCTGGATTATAGTAAATAATACAAAGAAAACTGATAATCATATAACCATCTTAAAAATTACAACAAAAGGTGTAATTCTTGAATCTCTTTTATCCTTCTCAGAATCATTTTAACTAATTTGAAAGAATATCAGAATTAGAGGTTTATTCATAGGCACCAATTACTTAGCATCTACCCTACATTGTTTTTAAGAACTTATTATAATGTTTTTTCATTTAATATGTATACCTCATCTTTAAGGTTATCCATATTTTACAGATAAACAAAAACTTAAGAGTATTGTTTAAATAGATGTTTTATAGGTTTTAAAGGGTTATACCTGGAGAATAAATGCTGCTATTCCTCAGTTTCTCTCTTAGGCTAGAGCTATTTAAAATAATATATATATTCTAAATAACACTTTACATATTTTTCATAAACTTTTAACATAAAATCTCTGCCTTTTTATACTATCATCTAAAAAAAATGTCTAATTAGACATTGAGTTATAACACAAATAGAAAACTAAAATTGTTATGAATGCTCCAAAGAAGTACAGAGTACTATAATCCAGGGTTTTACTTTGGTTAAGTAATTACCTATGCAAGTGACAATTGAGCTGTGATCTGAGTGCTAAGTAGAAGTTGATTATATGAGGGAAAATGAGAACAAAAAAGGCCAGTGATGCTGGGGTTGAGTGAAAGACTGGAAAAATAAGTAGGAGTCAGGCCATGCAGGATAGACCTCTTAAGGAGTTTGTCTATCCTAAGTAAAATAGGGTCTCACTAAAGGATTTAGTGAAGTGAGGGGTAACATGTCCAGATCTGTGTTTTGAAAAAAAAAAAAAATCACTCTGGTTGCATTTTTAGGAACTGATGGAATCACAAGCAGAATAGTCTTCTGGTGTCCTTTTTCTTAATGGTAACTATCTGAACACTCTTATAGTAATAATGGTTTTATTTTTCATAACATTGCCAGATATGTAGAAGCTCTGAAGTATATTTTTAAGTTCTGTCCAGAACTACTTCTCTTTCTTCTGCTGTTCTATTTAACCAATAGTAAAATACTGTCCTTCATGTATTGTTTTGAATGCAAGCTCTAATTGTATTACTTGGAAAAAGAGCTGGTTTAAGAGCAAAGAAAAGTCGTACCTTCTACTCCTGTTTCTTTCTTTCTTTTTTTCTTTTCTCTTTTCTTTTCTTTCTTTCTTTCTTTTTTTTTTTTTTTTTTTTAGTAGGCACCATGCTAGGCATGGAGCCAAATGTGAGTCCTGAATTCAGGACCCTGAGATCAATAGACCTGAGCTGAGATTGAGTCAGACACTTAACTGACTGAGCCACCCAGGTGCCTCATTCTATTCCTATTTCATTTAGAAATTTAGTTTCTGTTCAGTCCACTGTCAATAGATGTTGAATTGAACAAAACTTGTTTAACAGTGTCCCTTCTAATATTAAGCTGAAATGAAAACCAAACTACACAAGCAAGTAAGCATTTATTTATATAGTTAAAGTCCAGCTTAAGCCTTTCTCCATGTCTCCACTGACCATTAAGCATATTTACAATCTTACTTATGGGACAGATGTGTTCTTCTAAATTTAGCTTTCTAAATTCACATCTGGCTCTCATCTATGCTGTAAACTTACAGATTTCTGACTGACTCAACTGTCCTCCTAGTACCTTCCAGAAGTCCCACCTTTTTCACCTAGTAAATGGTCAATAAAAGTGTGCTGAAGGCTACAAGGCTACACTTGATCTGTATCTACACTACATCCATATTTGTATCTATACTACCCTATATCTGTATATATCCTACTGACTTGGTTGTTCTAAGAAATTTAGGCATGGACTCTGAGAGAATTGGAGTTAGAATTCTACTTCAGAGGCAGTAGGGACTCCTGAAGGTTTTATGGTCATGTAAAAGGAGGTATTTTTTTAAAAGTTAGTCTGTAAATATGAATATTTAAAGGAAGTATCTAGGAGTATTTAAAGGAAGGAAAAACAATTGAATCAGAAATTTCACAGTTAACACACGGTATACATTATGAGTTGATTGGTAGTAATATACAACTATTAGGTGAGGAAAAGGGGCAGATGTAAAAAATACTGTGAAGGAATGACCACATGAGCTGGTAATTCACTGAATATAGATTAAGATTTTAAGTTCTGCTACTGCATGATTAGAACAGTTGTAGACTGAAATAAGTTCAGAAGAGGATCTTTTTTTTTTGAGAAAAAATTATTTTAGATTATATAATAGTTGCAATGTCCCAGGCTTGCTCATGTGAATCAGTAATAAGGTTTGCTATATTGCTTTTTGCCTTTGGCTTTGCTCTAAAATCTGAGGCGTCCTCTGCATATTCATGTTTCAGAGGGATTAATTTAGGTGTCATAAGGCTTAAAACAGCATAAGGTACAGAGAGACTGTGTGGTTTAGTATAAAAATAGGCTATATATTCAGATAGAACGGAGTCCCATTTTGCTGTTTTTATTGTTGTTGTTTTACCTTGCAACTGTAACTTTCCTTTGTCACTAAAATGTGTGTCATGATGCCACTTAAAGATTGCTTGGGGAGAGGGTCAAGTGTTAAATGAGGCTACCTTTATAATATGCCTGGAACATGACTGGTGACTGTGATGTATATAAATTCGTAAAGAATGCCTCATTTATTTCCCAGCCTTGTCAAAATGACAACTTTTTATTCCTAATAAATATCATAAACATGTTTATCTGAAACTTGTTTTTTGAATATGTTTTGAGAATTTTTAATGGTAGAAAAATAGGTTTTTTGTTTTGTTTTTTTTTGTAGGCCCCTAAGAAAACCATGTTTACTTCTCCAAGACCAATGTCCAGTCTACATCCATATGAGCACATACTTTTACATGGCAGTAATAACAGCAAATCTTCAATTTTATGCCTCTTTAATTGTTGTTACTGTCTGCCGTATTATAAGCATTTTCAAGTGGTAATAACACTTTTCATAATTATGGTTCAGCATGACTGCATAAAACAAAATAGAAATTTTACCTGAAAAGCAAGAAGTTGCTTGTGTATGAAGATAGAAGCATTGAAAAGCATCTACTGCTATATTTTAGCATAAAAGCCTGGAGTAGAGCATCAGCTCTTTGTGTTTCTTATACAATGATGAATTGAGTTTTCTGCAACCATAAACCATTAAGTGATTCCAACCACTTTATGTGGACCGAAGGAAGAAAATTTTGCTAGCAGAGGTCACTACTGGGAATCAGCAGCTGCTGAGGCAGTAAGACTCTGACCCCTACTCCTGATAACCTTGTGTTACCTTTAAATGCTCTCACACCCCCAATTAGCTCACTTTCTATTAAGCCTACTGAGGGAAAATGAATGTATATGTTTATTGGTCAAGTGTTTTTTTTCAACATATTGCCTACCCTCTGTCATCCTGAAACAAAAGGTTTTACATTTAACTTTAATACTCTTTAGTTCAGAGTAATGAGTTCCTTGTTCCTTCCTGTAGAGGATCTGTGTATATCCTAAACCAGGGATGGGATGAAAGCACAGTTTCATTTACAACTCCCTTAAGTGCTCCACTTCTCATCCACAGTCCCTCAAAGTCATGCTTTTTTTCAAAGCAAACTGGCAGAGCCCCTTCCTCCCTGGACGTACTGTGTTTTCTTGAGATATCAAAGTCTAAAATACAGTGTACTTGATATCTACAGGCGCTAGTATGAGTAAAACATAACTACTTGTGTTCTGCTTTCTATAAATATCTGTTCAAATTGTAGTTGGAATTCTCTCCCAATTCACTCCATACAATCTTTCATCAGGAACTTGGTTCTTAATACTTTCACCACCTCCTTAGTCCTCAGTAGTCTACTAAAAAGACTTCTGTGGCAGCTTTTTTTTTCACCACCAATGGTAGGATTTCATCAAAGGGGGCAGTAGAGCATAATAGGAATTCAGGCTGTAGTCTAGAGTCAGACAGACCTGGGTTCAAATGTCGCTCCACCACTTTGAGCAAATGATTTAACCTCTCTAAGCCTCAGTCTCCTTATCTGCAAAGTAGAGATAATAGTATTTATCACAGGGTTGGCTGTGAACATTAAGTGAGATTATCAATGTAAAATGTTTAACACATTGCATGGAACATTTTAAACATCTAGTAAATCTTAACCTATTACAAGAATCAAAGAATGTAGGTAAAAGTTGCTGGGATAGAAAGGAGGGATGCTAAAAGGCAATTTTTATAATTTAGCCTAAGGTAGATCCTACTTACCTTCAGATACAAGAGAACGAATAAAAACTATGCTTGGAGGTGTTGCAAGGGAAGAGACTATACTGTTAGTCAAATTTGTTTAGTGATTACTAAGGCCAGGGAATGGAACAATGACTGAAATGTGACTCCTACCTTGAAGAGTCTTAAGAGTTTAATTTCTCTTTTAATAAAACTTCAGTAATCACTGTTAATCTCATAAGGATATAGCAAAAATAAATGCGATATTCTGAAATAGTACAGATCTCATTGTGGAACTGAGGAAGAACCATAAGAAATCTGGCAGTCCTAAAGACTTTTTAAGAAGTAAAAAGGATCACTGCTAGTAGAATATTACTGAGGATTGAGAAGTATCAGAGATACCCTATCTTTATAAATATAATTTGAATGAAAATTACAGAGTGGTTGACTAAAAGCATTTCCAGTTCATGATTGGTTACCATTTTTCAAAGTCATCAAATCCCAACAAAAGTGAAATGTGCAAATAAATTATGATACTTCTACCATATCATGATTAAAAATCAGATTTCCAATGACTAATGACATGGGGAAATGCTTTATGGTAGTGAAAAAAAAGCAGGCCTAGACATAGTATGCTTCTAATTTTTTTTAAGTAGAAGATAGAAAAGTATATAGTATTACAAGATTATAGTAATCAAAAACAGTATGGTATTTGCATAAAAATGACCCATATAGAAATGGAACAGCATACAGAGCCCAGAAGTAAACTCAACGCATATAGGGTCAATTAATTTATGACAAAAGAGCCAACAAGTGGAACCAATAGCCTCTTCAATAAATGGTGTTGTAAAAACTGGACAGTATCATGCAAAAGAAATGAAGAGCGCTATCTTATACCATGCATAAAAAAAATAAACTCACAAAAGATTAAAGGCTTGAATTTAAGACCTGAAACCATAAAACTAGAACAAAGTGGGAAGACACTTATCTTGCCAATGGCTTTTTGGATTGGACTTCAAAAATAAAGGTAACAAAGCAAAAATGAACAGTGGAATTACATCAAATTAAAAAACTTCTGTGTAGCAAAGAAAGCCACCAACAAAATAAAAAGGCAACCTATGGAATGGGAGAAAATATTTACTAATCATATATGATAAGGGATTCATATCCAAAATATGTAAAAAAAACCTACAGCTCAATAGGAAAAAAACCAATTAAAACATGTGCAGGGAAATGAACAGACATTTTTTCAAAGAAGACAAATAGCCAACAGTTACACAAAAAGGTGTTCAACATCACCAATTATCAGGGAAATGCAAATCAAAACCACAATGAGGTGTCATTTCATACTGATTAGAATGGCTATTATCAAAAGATAAATAATAAGTGTTAGTGAGGACTTGGAGAAAAAAGGAACCCTTGTACACTATTGGTGGTAATGTAAGTTGCTGCAGCCACTGTGGAAATACAATATGGAGGTTCCTCAAAAAATTAAAGATAGAACTACTATATGATCCAGCAATTCTGTATCTGGTATCTATCCTAAAGAACAAATTCACTATGTCAAAAAGGTATCTGCACCCCTTTGTTCATTGTAGCATTTACAATAGTCAAAACATGGAACAATGTTAAGTGTTCATCAACTGATGAATGAATAAAGAAAATGTGGGGTGTTTGTGTAAGCGTGTGTGTACAGACTATCATTCAGCTATATAATATCACAGGAATGGAGTATCAGTCAAAAATAAGGAAATCCTGCCATCTGTGACAACACGGATGATCTTGAGGGCATTATGCTAAGTGAAATACTTTAGACAGAAAAATAAAAATACTGTGTAACCTTACTTATATGTGGAATCTAAAAACAAAACAAGACAGAAAAAATCCTCACAGATACAGAGAGCAGACTGATGTTTGCCAGAGGCGGGATACACAGTGGGCAAAATGAGTGAAGGTGATCAAAAGATACAAACTTCCAGTTATAAATCATTCCTGGGGTGCAATGAACAACATGATGACTATAGTTCACAATACTGTATTGTATATTTGAAGGTTGTGAAGAATATATCTTAAACGTTCCCATCACATAAAAATATATGTGGTGAGAGATGTTAACTTATTGTGGTAACAATTACACAATGTATCAAATCATTATGTTGTACATCTAAAACTAATACAATGTTATATGTCAATTATATCTGAATTTTTTAAAAGTGTATATAATAAAACCAGTAGTTAATCACTGATAAAACTGGGGAGATTAGTATATTTATTTTCTTTTTTGAAATGTCTATTGAATAAAACATTTCAAAGAAAATTATTCAGGCTCTTCACATGCTTAATACTTTAAAATGCTTGAAACCCATGGTATATTAGATTTCAGTTTAACATAAGTCACACTAAAAATCTTTTAGTTTAGTTAAGCTACCACAAAACCAGGTACTGACACAAGACAAATAGTAACTGAAAAGAAAACTTTCAATACTAATTTAACTCATATTGTTCTAGTATATAAAATTAGTATGTACCCCTGCCTGTAAGGACTTACTACAGTTCAATAAATAACAGATTTAATAGCTTGCATAAATCTAATTGCTACATATTACTAAATCATACCTTGAGAATAGCTATAAGCTTGAGAACGATCAACTACTATGTCCATGGAGTTATGTGATTCCTGAGAATGTTTCTCCATCACCTCTACTGTATCACTGGATGAAGATGATGAAGACAATCCCAGTCTAACATATCTTCCTTTTTTACCACAGAGTGAACAATCTACTGGTGTGGCACTAGGTCCCCGGGGCAGTTGAACTTCATCTCTGTTGTAGTTTCTAACAGCTCCACTGTGATGCACAGAACGTTCCCGTTGCCATATATAATGAGTTGGAGCAATAGCCATAACCTATGGTGGAAAGCTTTCTTTTAGAATTTTCATAAGATTTTAAAATTTGGTAAGATTAAGTAAAAGAATTATGACTCACAGACAGCTATCTCTAAAACTAGACCTAAAAACCTAAGTTACTGATGTTTAAAAAAAAGTAGGCCTCTCCAGATAAGACAGTATTACCTATAAAGTGATTCACTGCTTGGATTCTTAAGATAATAACTAACAAAGTACTGAAGTTACTTCAAATATTTCAACCTTCCAAGTTTTTCAATTCAGAATATTCTAAGTTTGGGATAGATAACACAATTAGCCCAAAACAACACATAATTCTTAACTTTGGAATGTATTGGGTTGAAAATAACATTGTTGAGGTTTCTAACTATGTTGTTAGACTAATTTTAACATGCTTGCAATTATGGCAAGGGAAGTGGTAAGAAGATGGGTAAATTACCTAACCTCTCTGTGCCTCAGTTTCCTTATCTGTAATATGAAGAGAATAATAGAGTCTCCTTTAGAGGATTTTGCAAGGATTAGATGAGGAATTAATTATAAAACACTTAAGATTCCTTGTTACATGTTGGGCATTGTTCTCGAAGGTTAAATAAAATACTTCCTTTGGAGTCAGGATAGACTTAGTTTTTTATTTTTTTAACCTGGCTCTGCCACTTGCTAGCTGTATGATATTGGGCAACTTAACCTTTCTGAGGCTTAACTTCCTCATATTTAAAATGGGGATATTATCTGCATCATAGGAGGGTTAGATATGTATAAAATCCTTATCACAAAGTAAGCAGATGATAGTCATTGAAGAAGTCAAAGTAGGGAAATATACCTACATATGTTGACCCTATGATGTCTAAAATTTCTAAGCAGTGTTGGAATATTGCTTCAAAGCGAAAAATGTTTAGTTGCAGTTATCAATGACCAAAGTAAATAAGAATTATAGAATTTGAGAGCTAAGCAATTATTAATGCTTAAACGAATGATTTTCAACTTGTTTCAGGAGCTCTGTGTTTTCATAGATTATATTAGGTGTCCCAGAATGGGATATGGGAAGACCAATCAAGAAAAGAACCTCAATTTAGGGGATTATGTATAAAATTTTGCTTGGAAAGATACTTTTGTGGTTAAAAATGAAAACTTAAAAACCCCCAGACTGAGACCAGTCCACTTAGAAAACAGGGAACCTATGGCTTCCTCCAAAATGATATAAAGAATGCTAGCTATGCTAATTTTTTAAAGTATATTTTAGGATTGAATTTATTTTATAATCCACCTTTTAAATTCTCTAAAAAAGTTTTCAACAAACATGTAATAAAGTTACATATCTTCTAAAAAGTAGATGTAAAGATATTAATTCTATCAATAAATATTTTTATAACAATGTAAAACTAGGTTCAGAGCTATGTAAAGTGAGGAAGTAGAATACAGAATTTCTTATTCCTTCCATATTTTTCTATTTCTTCCTCAACATTTGTACATCCTTATTTCCATTTCTGGAATGTCCTCTCCCTTTTGTCTTGATATTGCATTTCCTTCAGTGCTGAGCATAAGTCCCACTTTTCTAAAACTCCAGTTTTTAGATTGTACTGTTTTATTTTTAATGCTACATAAGGACTTTTAGCATGTGTCTAAAACTCAGATATATCTCTTTTTATGAATGCAATCTATTGAAAACTCTCTGTGCAGGAATATTCTCTCATATGCCTCTCTATCAAATGCCTTCCACACAATATTATGTAGTAACTGTATATTTCTTATTGATAGATGAAAATAATTAAGAATTAGAGGCCACTGACATTATAAACTTCCAACAACATGATTTTTTTAAGGATCCTGTAGCAAATTCTAGTGAGAAGATCAGAGAAAAATAGGAAGCAAAAGGCACCAGATAGGTTTAGTAAACTGTTCTTTCTACAACAAACTAGCGTCAGTCTCTCTACATACTAACCCAGCTAGAAAAATGCACGCACACATACTTGTGTACTTTTAAATATGTTTGCACATATTTTACAGATATTATTAGAATGTTATTGTGATAACAACAGAGAATTACAAAAATTGTAAGAGGGTCAAGGAAGCAGGATTTTGGTCTTCTATTAGTTCTATGACCTTGGGCAAATTACATAACCTTCTGGGCTACAAGGTATCTTTTGCATATGAGAAAACAGGTCATTTACAGTCCTCAAACTCTATGACTTATGAAAGTAACTTCTTTGAAGCATTAATAGCACTTGATGTACTAGAAATATTATACTACATTTTATTTTACTCGTCATTTTTAGTGATTTTTTTTTTTGGTGCCTTTGATGGGTATCCCAAAATTTAATACTTGGCCCTATTTTTCTCTATATATTCTACTTCTCTGTGATCTCGAGATAGTATAGAGTAGGTGTTAAAAACAAGGACCCTGGAATCAGACTTCCTAGGTTTGAATACTAGCGTGCTGCTTGACTAATTCTGTGACCTTAGAGAAATTATTTAGCCTTTTTGTGCCTGTTTCCTCTTCTGGGATTACCTAGCTAGCTATAAGAACTGTTGTGAGAGTTAACACATATGCAGTACTTAGAACAGTGCCTGACAAGTGTCCCAAAAGTATTAACATTACGTTCACCTTTACTCTTATCTACTCTACCAAGCTTTAAATATCACTTGCATATGATGACTCATTTTATACTCATGCCTCACTTAATTATCCAAATATACCTTAAATTCATGTCTGATACCAAATTACTTATTTTTCCAATAAATCAGTTTGTTTCTTTAGTGTTTCCTATTTCCATTATGGAACACATTACCCTTTCTGTTCTATAGATTTGAAACTCTGAAAGCTCACTCTCCCATACACCCTATGTCCAACTGGTCACCAAGTAATGACAACTATAATTTTATAACATTGACTTTTCTTTGGCATTGCTATCTTCAGCACTGTTTACACCTTCCTTCTGAACTATAGGAAGTTTAACACTTTCCAGTACCTTCCCTATATAGGGTCTCTGCTGCATTTAGTCATTGGATTGTTTTGTCCAAAACTGTTTATGTCACATCTCTGCTTTCTAAATTATAATCTGGAATCAAGTAGTAGATGACAGACAAATCAGCTATGATGAAACTGTGCCATCTAGGCCAGAGTACATAACAAGAACAGAGAAAAGCTTCCTTTTGATAAAATTGCTACCGTCCATCATGTATAAAGGGACTGGAATTGGAGTCTAACTCTTTCTCATCAGATTGGCATTTTCCATAATCTGTAAAACAATCTAGAAATTAAGTTATCATCAACCTAAATAAATTCCACCTCAGAGGAGCTGATATCCAAAAAAGGTAAACTCATTATAAGATAGTAAGATCAGAATAAATACGGAAATTGTCTTTACTCTTTTCTAGAGAAGCTCTGTATTTTTCAATATAATCATACCTCATCTCTTTCCAAAAAAGGATTTGAGGCAGCTGACAAAAAGTAAAAACAACAACAAAAATTTTCTAGGATCCAGAAGGGATATTTAGGCTAAAGGAAGAAAGCACACAGGCTGGTAGTAAAAGGTGATATAATTAATGTAGTTAGGGATAAAACTTGGCTCTTAGTTTCTTTGCAGCAACCAAGGTTAAAAAAAGAGACAAATTTTTAAAATTCATACTATCTGAAAGGAGAGAGTAAGTTTTTTGACAGTGGTATGTAATGGAAAGAGTGCTAAGTTTAAGAACTAGCTGGTTCTACCATTTATTAACGACCATGGACAAGTTACAACCCTTCAAAGCCCCAGTTTGTCAGAAAAATGGACAAAATACTTATGCTATTTAATTCCTTTTTAAAATGCTTTTTAATTCCTGAGATAAAATAACATAACAGATATAAATTTGATTTCCAAATTAACCAATATAACCAGTGGAAGGTAGCTGTCAGAGAAAACAGAGAAAACAGAAAACACTGGGAAGTTATTAGATATGAAGTTTCGGGTTTAACAATTAATTGATGTATGGTCTTGAGTAAACCTCAATCTCCTTGGTTCTCAGTTTCATCAGATGTAAAATGAGAATTCTACAACCCTCATAGGTACTTTTATTGAGGATAAGATAATTTATATGAAAATATTTATGAATTTGTTAGAGCATAATGCAAATGTAAAGTATTATTGTAAACCAACTTGTAAATGCTATCATAACTTGGGTTTACTCTAGGATGAGACTAAAGAAATGGACTTGGCAATATGTCAATACTGGGTTCTCAATAACAAATGCATAGAATATTTAACTAAATTTCTAACATGTTTTGCCACTTAAATGCATCAAACTTCAGGGCAAGGATAATATAATCACTTCTTTATAACAACCCCCATAGCATTGAAGTTAAATGTCTTACTCATAAGTTAGCTATTGAATGAATAGTTAACAGAATAAAGTCTAGATAATTTCTGTTCCTATATACCACCATGATTCAACTGTTCCTGGCTGCAACAGTCCTAAGAAAGACTATCTATGTCCCCCTATTGTAAAAGGCAGTGCCAAGTCAGCTCAGTAAAGAAATTTTATAGTTTATTCTTTTTCTACTACATAGATAAGAAGGTATGAAAAAAAAACCGCAAGCTTTAAGTTCCATTCACTTTGTCAGTCAGCAGTATTTACTGAGTACTCTATGCCACGCACTATTCTGGGATAAAAATAAAGATCATGGCCTCTTGGAATTTATACTCTAGCAGGGGGAAATAGACATTAGCAATATAGGTAAAACAATACATTATATGATGGTTAAATGCTATGAAGAAAACTTGGAAAAGGAATACAAAGGAATAGTGGGAGGTACTACTTGTTATTTTAGCAGCTTTATTGGGGTATAACTCAAATACTATACAATTCACCCACTTATACAATGGCTTTAGTATATTCAGTTGTACAACCATTACCACAGTCAATTTTAGAACATTTTTATCACTCCATAAAAATGAAATCATGCCCCATTTTCTCCCTCCCCTCAGCCTCTGGCAACTTCTAATCTTTTTATTATATCTTTCGATGTCTCTTTTAGACGGTTCATTTAAATGGAATCATAAAATGTGTGATCCTTTCATAACTGACTTCTTTCACTTAGCATAATGTTTTCAGGTTCATCCATGTTGTAGCATGTTATCAGTACTTCATTCCTTTTAATGCCAAGTAATCTATCATTGTATAGATATACTGTATTATTTATCCATTCGTTCACTGGACATTTGGGTTTTCACTTTTTGACTACTACAAATGTTGCTGCTATGAATATTCATGTACAAGTTATTGTGTGGATATAGCTTTCATTTCCTTTGTGTATATAACTAGAACTGGAATTGCTGGGTTGTAATGATAACTCTACGTTTAGCCTTTTGAACTGCTACAGTTTTCCAAAACATCCACTATTTTAAATTCCCACCAGAAGTGTATGAGGGTTCCATTTCCTCCACATCCTTACCAATACTTGTTATATTTGTCTTTTTCACGATAACCATCCTAGTGGGTGTGAAGTGATATCTCCTTGTTGTTTTGATTTTGCATTTCTCTGATGGCGAATGATGTTGAGCATCTTTCCATGTGCTTTTTTGCCCATTTGTATATCTTCTTTTGAAAAGCCTTTTCAGATCCTTACCCTTTTAAAAATTGAGTAGTCTTTTTATTGCTGAGTTGTAAGAGCTCTTTATCTACTCTAGATTCAAGTCCCTTATTGGACAGATAATTGGAAAGAATTTTCTCCCACTTGTATTTTGTCTCTTCACTTTCATGGTGTTCTTTGAAGGGCAATTTTTGCAATTTTGATGATGATCTCTATTTTCTTTTGTTGCTTGTGCTTTTGGCATCATCTCTAAGAAACTTAATTCAAGGTAATGAAGATTTACCCCTATGTATAAAGAGTTTTATAGTTTTTAGCTCTTATATTTGGGTCTTTGATCCATTTTGAGTTTGTTTTTATATATATGAAATAGGAGTCCAATGGCATTCATTTGCATGTGGATATACAGTTGTCCTAGCATCATTTGTTGAAAAGACTCATTTCTCCACTGAATTTTCTTGGTACCCTTGTCAAAATTCAATTGAACATAAAAATGAAGGTTTATTTCTGGACTCTTCAATTTTATTCCATTCCAGGAGATACTACTAGATACAGGGTGGTAAGGAAAGGTTTCTCTGAGATTATAAATTTAGGTAGAGTCCTGAATAAAGTGAGGAAGTGAAGCATACTGATATCTGGGGGAAAAGCATTCCAGGTAAAAAAAAAATCCTGAGGTGGGAATGTCCTTATTTTGTTTGAAGAACTGCAAGGAGGCCAGTGTACTTGGAGGGAAGTGAGACAAAGTAAAAAAGATTAGAGTTGGCAGACCAGTTAGAACCATGATAAGATTTTGCCTTTAAAAAAAACAAAAAAACAAAACTTTTATTTATTTGAGAGAGAGCTAGAGATAGCAAGAGAGAGCAGAGCAGAAGGGAAAGGCAGAGAGAGAAGCAGGTTACCCACTGAGCAGGAAGCCTGACTCAGGGCTTGGTCATAACCTGGGATCATAAGCTGAGCCCAAGGCAGAGGCTTAACCAATTGAACCACCCAGGCACCCCAGGGTTTTGCCTTTTATTCTATGTGAGATGGGAAGTTGTTGGGGACTTGTGAGTAGAGGAATCATGATTTGACTTACTTCTGAAAGATTTACTCTGGCTAGTGTATGAAAATAGACTACAGGACAGAGAGATTATGAGACTACTTGGAAAGTTATGGCAATAATTGAGGCACAAGGGGACAATCAAAGTAGGGCTTAGTAGTAGAGGAGGTGAGAAATGGTAGGGTGCTATATATTTTTTTAAGGTAGGGCTATAAGAAAAGTATAGGGCAACAGTTTTTTGGCTTGAACAATTAGAATGATGAAGTTACCATTTATTAACATGTAGAAGATTGCAGGAGGAGTTAAGTTTGAGTTCTATGTGAGGGAATCAGAAACTGGATTTTCAGCATGTTAAATTTGAGGTATCTACTACACAATGAAATAGTATAGGAAATTTGATAAGCACATCTAGAATTAGGGAAGAGATCTGTTGTCAGTGTTGAAGCCTTGAGAGACTCAACTTTTCTATAAATCCCATTACATAACTGAGTTTACAGCTATCTAAAACTTTTTAGTCTTTTACATATACACCATTAAGCCATACCATTCTCTGGCTGCTTAAAAGTCTGATGCCAGTAACTGAAGTAATCCCAGCTCCAATTGTGTAAATTAAATTGCTGCAGTTATAACACTAGTTGTTCTATCTTAGGAATGGGGGGGGCGGGCAATCTGCCATGAGGTGAGCATTACCTATCCCCGCCTCTTGCCTCTGGTACCCACTCCATGCTCTTAGCTAAGTGCCGTGGGGCTTGAAGTGTTTACTTTGAAAAAAAATCAGAGTGTTCAAATAAGGCCTACTATCATGTCCAAGGATGGCATAGGTTCACAAATTACCCACTCCTGACCTGGGGAGGGAATGATAAAAAATAGCAATGCAGGGCTTTTCCAATGCCCTGTTAATTTAGAATGAATTGTTTAAATCCTTTAATGAGGATCCATTAATCTGGGGAAGGTGAGATACATAACCAATTTTTCGTATTTTCCTAATGAATTCAATCCTGAAAAAACCTCACCTGCTATTCAGTCTTCTAAGTTGTTTTTGAATCCTTTCATTTCCCCAACATTCTACAGTCCTCTTAATTTAATCTACAATTATGCATGCTTTCTAATATCTTCATCTTATTAATAAATATAATTAACAAGTTTAATTCTGGGTGTACCTTCAAAATACTTCCTGAAGTTTGACACTAATCCATTAATTGGCTTTTGGCCTATCATCATTTACTAGCTATGACTTTATTTCATTACAGCATTATCTAATTCACATTTTACCAAACTTTACTAAACTAGTATTGGCTTACAATGATCACTGCCCACTATTTAATTTTCTTCTTTTTTCTTTTTTTTTACTATTTAATTTTCTACTCTAGGATATTTCTTTAGATTGCGCCATTAACATTTTTCTTTATTGGAAACCAGAACATTAGATAAAATAACCCATCTTTTGTTTCATAATTTTGATTTAAACTCAATTAACATATAGTGTATTATTAGTTTCAGAGGTAGAGTTTAGTGATTCATCAGTTATATAAAACACCTAGTGCTTATTACATCACATGCCCTCCTTAAAGCCTATCACAGTTACCACCCCGCCCCCTAACCCCTCTCCCTTCCAGCAACCTTCAGTTTGGTTCCTAGTTAAGAGTCTCTTATGGTTTCTTTCCCCTCCCTGATTTTGTCTTATTTTTCCCTCCCTTCCCCTATGATCCTGTTTTGTTTCTTAATTCCACATGAATGAAATCAGAAGATAACTGGCTTTCTCTGATTGAGTTATTTCACTTAGCATAATACCCTCATTCTATTCATGTCATTGCAAATGGTAAGATTTCATTTTTTTAGATGGCTAATATTCCATTGTGTGTATATATATGTGTGTGTGTGTGTATATATATATGTATATGTGTGTGTGATATATATATATATATATATATCACATCTTCTTTATCCATTCATATGTTGATGAAAATCTAGATGTTCCATAGTTTGGCTATTGTGGACATAGTTTGGCTATTGCGGACATTGCTGCTATAAACATTGGGGCGCACCATGTTTGTATCTTTGGGGTAAATAACCAGTAGTGCAATTGCTGGGTTGTAGGGTAGTTCTATTTTTAAGTTTTGAGGAACCTTTACACTGTTTTCCAGAGTGGTTGTACCAGCTTGCATTCCCACTAGCAGTATAAGAGTGTTCCCCTTTTTCCACATCCTCACCAATATTTGTTGTTTCCTGACTTGTTAGTTTTAGCCATTCTGACTTGTGTGAGGTGGTAACTTATTGTGGTTTTGATGTGTATTTTCCTGATGCCAAATGATATGGAGCATTTTTTCATGTCTTTTGGCCATTTGTATGTCTTCTTTGGAGAAAAGTCTGTTCATGTCTTCTGCCCATTTCTTGACCAGATTATCTGTTCTTTGGGTGTTGAGTTTAAGTTCTTTATAGATTTTGGATACTAGCCCTTTATCTTATAAGACATTTGCAAATATATTCTCCCATTCTGTAGGCTGTCTTTTGGTTTGGTTGATTGTTTCCTTCGCTGTGCAAAGGTTTTTTATCTTGATGAAGTCCCAATAGTTCATTTTTGCTTTTATTTCCCAAAATAACCTATCTTTTTATTTTTAGTGTCTTTCTGTTTTATCTTAATAGAATCTGGCATCAAGAAAACTTACCTTATATATTATTCTATGTGAAAAGGGTACTGTTTTTAACATATTTAAATTTATTTAAATTTTATAGCATACAGTTTGCATTTCAATCTTGGGAACTTGAAATTTCACATACTTTGTTTAATGGAAATTATTATTCAGCTCCAAATGTTATTAACATATTTTGGAATATGCATACTGTCCTTTCCCAATTTATTTCTGATCTCTTTGACCAAAGAAACATACTAAAATAGAAATACTTACTATAGAAGTAGGCTGCTCTGAAAAACAGAAATGACAATTTTAAATTATTGTGGTATATTAAAACATCAACATTGTAGTATACAAGTTGTATTCATGGTAACCATTAACCAGGGTTAATAGTCTACCCTTACATATATAAAAAATGAAATATCAGAAGCACATTAAAAACAAGACAAGAGAAATAACATAAAGAGAAAACAGAGATTACCTATATAAAGTATTTAAAAAATCTTACCTCCTCACAGCATCGCCTGCTTACAATAGCCCTATAGTCAATTCTATCCCAGAGTTGGTCCCTTAACTTTAAGAAATTAGGGAACAATTTTCTCCAGTTTTTCCCTAAAGCCCATGGAAAAATTTCATATTTGGATTCTTCTTCATCTTCTTCAACTGTGTTAGCCAGATACCTAACAAAAAAGACCAATAACTCAAAAAAGAAATAGGAAAAGGACAGGAACAGGCAGTTCACACACATATACATACACAGAAAATCACTTGTAAACACATAAATGATGTTCAACCTTACTCATAATTAAGGAAATGTAGATAAAAAATAGAAATACAGTGAATTTTACCTTGTTGAGTTCTGGATATTTTTGTATTCCTATAAATCTTGAACTTTGTTCTGAGATGCAGTTAAGTTACTTGGAAACAGTGTGATCCTTTCAGGTCTTGCTTTTATGATTTGTTAGGAGGATCTGGAGCAATGTTCAGACTGGGGCTAATTATTCCCCACTACTGATGTAAGACATTCCTGAGTACTGTACTCAATATCCTGTGAATTATGAGTTTTTTTCAGTCTGGCTGGTGAGAACAAGCACTATTTCCAGTCCTGGGGAAATGTTAAGCATTTTTCCCTCTAATCCTTTCTTATGATCTTTCCCCTCACCCAAGTAGTTTTCTTATAGACATATGGAAATCCATAACCTCCTAAACACTTGAGGGGGATTGGGCATATACAGAAGCAGGAAAACATGACCCAAAATAAAAAGAATCCTCAATCAAAACTGATACATGTTAGAAATAACAGACATTAAACAGACAAGGACATTAAAACAGTTGTATTTATTCCAGATGTTCAAAAAGATAAGGAGACACAAAGTGTACTTCTAGAGATGAAAACTACATGTACAATGAAAAATACATAGAGTAGGATTAATAGACTAAATATTACAGAAGAAAAGATTTGTGCACTGAAGACAGCAATATAAACTATCCAAAATGAAACACACACACATGAAAAGAAACAAAAATAATAGAGCATCAATGAGCTATGAGACTTCAAGTAGTCTAATAAAGGTGAAACTGGAGTCCCTAATGAGCATTGGATGGACAAAAAAATTTGAAGAAACAATGGCTGAAAATTTTTGAAATTTGATTAAAACTATAAAAATACTAAGAAGCTCAATGAAAAAAATATGCTCAAAGCACAAAATATAAATAAAATTACACCAATGCACATCATAATCAAATTCTTCAGAACCAGTGATGAAAAAAATCTTAAGAGCAGCCAGGCAAAAAAAAAAAAAAAAAAAAAAAAAAAAAAAGACAAGTTAGATAACACAGAAACATAGATACAGATAGAAATTTTCCACTAGAAACAATGAAAACCCTATAGATGACTTTCCAAGAAAAATAGACAACTTACAATAAAAAAATTACAAAACACCTAAAAGAAAAAGGCACCATCAACAGAAACAGACCCTGAAGTGTGAAGAAACTGAAGTAGACAGACATTAAAGGATAAAAGATCGTAAAAGCATAATAAAGGAAGGCAAATGATCCTAAGTGGAAAGTTTGAGATGCAAGAAGGAATAGTAAGCAAAGATATAAATATGTGGGTAAATCTAAATAAATATTTGATGTATAAAACAATGACAATAATATGTCTCTAACTTTTTGGAGGGCTTCCTGTAGAACTACAGAATTGTAAAACAAGAGGATATAAGTTGAGAAGGGGGTGACTGGACTTAAAATACTTAAAGTTCTTGATTAAAAATTAACTGGGATAGAGCTTCCTGGTGGATGAACACATGGAGATCAGATACACTGAGAGGGTATGGAAGCTCTATGCCCTTTCCCCATACACTGCCCTATGCATCTTCAATCTGGCTGTTCTTGAGTTATATCCTTTTATAACAAAACTGGTTATCTAGTAAGTTAAAAAAATAAATAATTGGGATAACTGCTAAAAAAAAAACAGATATAGACTGCATAATTTCCAAACAAGTAGAGGAAAAAAGAATCAAAAAATAAAAATTTAAAAAATCTCAATGAAAAAGATAAAAATGGAGTGGGAAGAAGAAACAGAAAAAGTGGGACATAAAGACAAGATAGCAAGATAGTAAAAAAAGAAAAAAAGAAAAAGAAAATATATAAGCAATAATAGAATATTATTCTGCAGTGAAAATGAACCAGACCTACACACGTCAATATTAACAAATTTCAAAATCATAAAGCAAAAGAAGGAAGTTACAGGAGAACAGCACATATGATTATTTTACATACAGATTAAAAACAGGAAAAACTAAATAATATATTATTTAGAGGTTTATACATAAAATATAGAAAATCAAGAAAATTACTATCTGTGGGAAGAAGCAGGACTACCTGGGAAACTGTGTACTGTGAGCTTCTAAGATTCTGGCAATGTTCTATTCTTAAGCTGAGTCATGGGTACACGAATATTTGTTTTGCCTTTTTCTTCAACAAACATACATATACATACTCCATACACTCCCTTTGTAGATTTCACATTAGAAATTTTTAAAAGGCACAGAAGCATATAGTACACTTCTATTCAGGTAATATATACATTGGGTCATGTACACAAAGTTATTTCTAGACAGATACACGTGAAACGTTAATGGTCCTCGAAGAAGGATGCTAAGGCCTTGAGATATGAGGGAGACTTACTTTAAATTGTATACTCACTTATGTCCTTTAAAAAAACTATATGCATATTCAATTTAGTTATATTAATATAAAGTTAGCACCTATTACTTTAACTTCCCTTAAAATATCTGTACATATTTTAATATTACCTTAATATAAAGCACCTCATTGCTTAACCCATTCAGTTACATGGATTATATAATGTCCTCTGTGAAATTACATCAAGTAATTTCTTATTTTATTATCCCTGATGGGGCTTAGTTAAGGGTAGACAGAAGCCAGAGGTTGGCCTTTTAGCATGCCTGTTGACTAAGGGAAACATAGAAAATCTATAATCAGAACTCCATTGTGATTCTATTCTAGATTAACAATTTTTCAGGATCAGTGTGATAAAATATCTATATTGTATACATGTAAGTCAACTTCTAATCTGAAATAGATTTTCTTGGAGCAGAGTCCTTTTTTTTTGGTGTAATAGTTAATTATGTTTATCCAAATAAAGAATTAAGAACATCCATATGTTAAAGGGTGCAAAAAAAAAAAAAGTTAGATACACATTCCTTGCCTTTAAGAAGCCTACAGTCAAGTAGAAGAGGCAACTAAGTATGGAACAAACAACTGTGCAAGAGAATATGGAATAATAACAATAAAAGTTCAGAGTGTTATAAGAATATATAGGAGAGAAAAGGACCTGAGTGAGAATTGTGGCTGAGAAAATACTTAATAAGAACTATTGAGTCAGGCTATAAAAAAAAGTATGACTAGATACAAAATGGAAGTTATAATCCATGTTATTTTTAACACGGAATTTATTATACCATTTGCAATGCAACTGCACATACTACTATATAGTGTAAGCTGACACAGTGCTTCACTGGTAATAACATTACTAAAACATCAAATAAATCCAATTTCGGGAATCTGGTAAGAATTAAAACTAAACCTTCCTTTGGTTTGTTTTTAATTTTCAAGTGGGGAAAAAACTACAAAATAGATATTGCATGAACATTCAGATACAATATAATACTAAAGAGACATGTAAACAGCAATGTAACTTAGTGGTTAATCACTGAATTTGGCCATTGGCAAGTCACACCTGAATTTGCATCCCAGCTCTGCCACTACTAACTTTTGTAAGATTGAGAAGTACTTTTCTTCCTAAGTCTCAATTTCCCCAACTGTAAAATGAAGATAATTAAATAATGTATCTCAAAGAGAAGATTTAAGGAGCTTATTTAAAAAAACATTTTTGTGGTGTCTTGCATATAAAATATTAGCTATTACTATTATATTCTCCCAATTTATTAATCATCACCAAATTTTATAGAGTTCATTTTTCCTCCAGCATGGGGAAATGTGTCTTCTGAATAAAATTAGGGATCAGTTTCTTTCAGTCCTATTCCTTGAATCACACTGAATCTGAATTAAAGTCTGAGTTAAAACTCATTCATCACTGCGAACAGTTGTGCTATTCACCTTAATTATTTTTATATGTAGTTCCCTAGTTAAGTACTTAAAATTATATTCATACATTCCCAACTGCAGTATTTTATCTAGGTAGTAGGTAGAAAAAGTTTCAAGATTGAAATAGATTTTCTTAAACTACATTGCTTCTAGTAGAATTCTGACCTGTAGATTGGAAAGCCATGTAATTAAAACCATTTAATAGATCACAAAGCTAATATGAACTGTCTAACACAAAGTCAATACAAGAACTGGAAAACAAAACTATATTCCTTGGTCAAAGTTCAGTGTGTTAAGTAAGAGTCAGTCGTTACTAAAGGTATCAGTTATGAATAACTTATATGTTATAGGCATAAACCTACAATCAGTATGTCTACAGCATTTTCCACAAACCGTTTAATGTAAAAGGGCAATGATGATGATTTTTACTATAAATTTACTGGAAGTTTCAGAGAGACTATTTTGGCTTTTAAAACATATCTAAGTTCAAAAGGGGAGAATTTGAGATAATTTATATGGAGCACTTTGAAAAATGAAAAAGTAAAATACAAACTTAAGTGGAATACTTAATAACAAATTTTAAGCATACAGCAAGATCAGATCAGTGAAAAGAACATAAAAATACCATATTAAAGTAAAAACACTATATCTTCTACATATAAAGGCCTATACAAAGATATATATCAGGTTTTTAAAAGCCTGTTTTATTTTTTTATGAGTCGCAATGTTAACTTTATTTACTTATTTCTTTAAGTAGGCTCTATGCCCAATGTGGGGCCCAAACTCACCACCCCAGAGATCTAGAATTACATGCTCTACCAACCAACCAAGCCAGCCAGGTGCCCCAAAATAGCCTCTGTTTTAAATTAGATATCATACATATATTATGAATAAGTACCACAAAAATCACTTATAGAAAGCATACTTACAGAGCAATAAAGAAATTTATCCTGGTATGCTCATTTATAGTAAATTTAGCTCTCTTGAAATAAACAAAGGTCATAGCCAAAAGATACTATAGGGAAAAAAGTAAAAGTTAATATTAATGTTTTGTTTTCACAAGTAAAACTGCTTTAAAATAGTTATCTTTAAGATGAAGAATAAACTAAAAATAATACAGCATTATTTATCTTTATTACAGAATTACCTATTTACTTGGGTCCTTATTTTTTGACTTCCTATATGATACAGTGAGAAATAGTTCTGAACCATTTAACATGATTAAGATTAGAACAAACTCCTAAGTTTTATTATTGCCAATATTTTTTGAACCAAAACCTCAATTTTTTCTATCTTAAATTTCAAATCCGAAGAGAAGTTGAAATAATAATTACAAAAACCATACATCCTTGTCCTAGATTCACCAATTGTTAGTATGTTGCCATATTGATTTGATGTATATATCTCTACAAAATTTTTTTTCCTGACTCATTAATTGTAGATATCCATACTCACTATTGATTGACTGATTGAAGGCGGAGCAATTTTTAAGTCGAGGTAAAACCGACAAAGTTGCTTATATTTAAAGTTTACAATGTGATGATTTGATATACATATACATTGTGAAATGAACATCAAAATCATAACACATCCATCATCACACAGAATTATCTTTTTTTTTCTTTTAAGACAACGTAGGATCTAGTCTCTAGCAATTTCATATACTTACTTTTTAAAATAATCTTTTAAAAATAACTTCTAGTCAGAAATTATAACATGGCTCTATTTTCATTGGAAAAAATTGTTTTAAATGTGTTATTAGAAAGATCAAGTTTGGTATTAGGACACTATGCCAGGTTTTATCTGTCCAAATTAAAAAGGACTTATAGTACTGATGTATTTGTTTCCCTCTCATAAAATACCTATTTATTCTACCTTCATAGGATTGACTACAAAGGTGAGTCCAAGTTTTCAAGGTAACTTTCAGTAGAGAACTCTTGAAATAGTGTTTTAAGGTATGATATGCTTGTTAGCTACTTTAAAAGCACTGCCCCCTGCTGTCCAGCAACTTTAATTACCGTAATGCACTTCAAGTTGAAAACTACAACTCCACATGCACTTAATCTGCATAGATAGATATTTAATACGAAGGCGTTACTGTTAATTTTTAAAAATGTTAGTGACTTTGTGAATATATTTTATTTTATTTTTATTTTATTTTTATTTATGATAGTCACACAGACTGTGTGAGAGAGAGAGAGGCAGAGACATAGGCAGAGGGAGAAGCAGGCTCCATGCACCGGGGAGCCCGATGTGGGATTCGATCCCAGGCCTCCAGGATAGCACCCCGGGCCAAAGGCAGGCGCTAAACCGCTGCAACACCCAGGGATCCCTGTGAATATATTTTAAAAGATCTCATATTTTAGAAGTATATCATGAAAAATTCACAGATAAAATGTTAGGATGTCTGAGATTTGCTTCAAAATAACCCAGTTTGGGGAAGAATTAGAAGAAACAAGTGGAGCCATAAATTGATGTTTATTGTAGCTACATGATAGACACATGGAGGGTCTTTGTTCTATTTTCTCTACCTCAAGGTATATATATTTGAAATTTTCCAGAATTAGATTTCCAAAATCCGAAATTAAGAAAACCAAACTCTGATTTTATCTTTTTACCTTAACTTGAAATAAAAAAGTTCCTATCAATATTAACTTGATGGGTATTTAATCATAAACTAGTCTTCTATTCATCCCTAGCCCATTGGTTGGCACATTAAATTTAAGCGTGAATTCATGCTGAATCTTCTGATATGACTACCTGGTCTAAGATAGCATTTACAAAGATGAACTCATAACTGTCCAGCCAAATCTAAAGAGAATGGAAATACCATGGTCCCTAGTATGTACCTGAGCATCAAGATGATCTTTTGTGAAACACTGATTCCTAAATAAAGAATATAATAAACTAATTTTACTCTACAAAATTATTGGAATTTGTTTTATCTAAGTTACCTACAAAATAATAGACTTCCTTAGCAGAATGAATGTCAGAATGTTCAGAATATTCTTTCTCTACAGGCTGATAAAAGGTAGTAATTCTCATCAAAACATAGTAAGTCTATACTGATTCTTGTTTTCAATCAAACAAATATAGACTTAAGGTCATTTAAATCTAATAAATAATACTCTACAATTCCTCAAGTATAAAAATGAATCTCTAATGTATGCTAATTTCAAAAATTAATGTGTAAGGATTTCACTTTGAAGGAGCAACACAGGCTAGTTCTTTTCCTAACCTTAATTGATATGACCGAAAATTCTATAAGGTTTTTTAAAAGTTCTGATGGTCTAGTAACATAATAATGCTGTTTAATGATTACATTGTTATCTAATTTACCTTGTCTGCAATTTTACAGCAGCAGTCCATCCACAAGAAATCTTGAATTAAATCGTCATCTACAACAAAAGATAGCTATGACTTGTTTTTTAAAATTTTATTTCTATGACTTGTTTTTTAAAAATAGAATGTTTCCTTTTGAAGAATCAATTTCTAGATAGATTATAAATGATGCTTAGAAAGCAAACAAAAATGGCTGTAGTGTTATTTAAAGTGTAGTTTGCATTTCTTTGGTGTATTTACCATTGCAAGCATTGCACAAAGAGCTACTGCTTTACTCAGGTTCCCCATCTGATTTGCTCAGAGTGAAGGGGATATGGTGGAACGGTTTGGTTTCCTGACGATCCCAATAGCTCTTAGAGAAAAATATCTTGGGTAATTCTAGATTAGCTCTTTATTACTTTCAAAAATCAACCTTTACTGGTGGAAATGGAACCTGATAAAAGATAATGCAGTCTTTAGTAAATAATGGCTTAATGAATATTATTTGTTTTCTAAAGATGTTTTACTCTTGGGACGCCTGGGTGGCTCAGTAGTTGAGTGTCTTGCCTTTGGTTCAGGTTATGATCTGGAGGCCATGGGATTGAGTCCTGCATGGAGCCTGCTTCTCCTTCTGGCTATGTCTTTGCCTCTCTCTCTCTCATAAATAAATATAAATAAAATCTTTGAAAAAAATATATGTTTTACTCTTTCTACTACTTTCTCCTGATAGCCTCTTATTTATCTCTGTCCAATTATCTATTATCCAAACATCAATGAAAATGTCTGTATAAAGAAGATTCACAATTTATTAGCTATTTATAATTAACATTTAATTTTAGAAAAACAGTATTAATGACAAAAGATCAACAAAAATATTTTTAAAATATGTAAAAAGTAGGTCAAAAATACTTATTCAATTTTAAAAGGCTAAAATATATAATCCCTAAATATGAGTAGTTGTCAGAATATAATCTGAGAAAATCTGCTTTTGCCCATTCCCCTCTTCAAGTTATATAACAAAACATACTTCTTTACACTGATTTTTACATCCTAGAAATATCATCAATATGGTCAAATATATGGAAGGTTCCAAGAATAAGTACTCATTTTCTTAGACTAATTAATTTCTGCCTTAATTCTATTCTTAAAAAGAAAACTCTATGTCAAACGTGGGGTTGTAACTCACAATTCCAAGAGTCAGATGCATGCCCTGATTGAGCCAGCCAGGCACCCAACTCTTTCTTAAATTACACACGGTAGAGCCAGGTATTTTCTCTTATTTCTCATGATCAGTTATGAACAATAAAAATGTTCGTGGGTAATAGTTTTGCACTAGTCTTTTTTTTTTTTTTTAAGATTTTATTTATTTATTCATGAGAAACAGAGAGAGAGAAAGAGGCAGAGACACAGGCAGATGGAGAAGCAGGCTCCATGCAGTGAGCCTGACTAGGGACTCCATCCTGGGACTCCAGGATCATGCCCTGGGCCGAAGGCGGTGCTAATCTGTTGAGCTACCCAGACTGCCCAGTTTTGCACTAGTCTTAAAGAGAAAAGGGAAACTTATATTAACAGCATTCTAGATCCTGACAGGAAACATCCTGGTAGTTCAACATTTTCCTACTTATACTACTTACATTTTTTTCTTCTCATCTCATGTTCTTATTTTGCTTTTCTTTAAATCTTAACCAGCTTGTTCTCCTTTTCCTTCTTTCTCCCTTTCTTTTTCTCTCCAGCCCCCCTTATTTTTAAGATTTTTGTCTTTTAAGCAGGGTAAACACTCTTGTCCCCAACTCTCTTTTTTTTAAAAAAAATTATTTATTCATGAGAGACACAGAGAGAAAGGCAGAGACACAGGCAGAGGGAAAAGCAGGCTCCTCACAGGGAGCCTGACATGGGACCTGATCCCAGGACCCCAGGATCACCACCTGAGCCAAAGGCAGATGCTCAACTATTCAGCCACCCAAGCATCTCATGTCCCCAACTCTCTTAGACACTAATGCCTGTCACCTGGATCTAACAGGCTATGATATCTGTTGGACTGGATTCATTCCTATGGATATATACCAGAATTCGTCTATCCACTCTTTAATCTGTCTACCTTCCCCTAAAAAAAAATCTAAAAAAAAAAAAACCTTCCCTTTCTTGGCTAATGGAAGTAATATAAAGGGGAGCCTGGGTGGCTCAGTTAGTTAAGCATCTGCCTTTGGCTCAGGTCATGATCCCAGGATTCTGGGGTTGAGCCTGGTATTGGGCTTCCTGCAGAGTGGGGAATCTGCTTGTTGAAGTTTGTTAAGAATTTTTTTTTTTTAAGATTTTATTTATTCATGAGAGACACACAGAGAGAGCGAGAGAGAGAGAGAGAGAGAGAGGCACAGACACAGGCAGAAGGAGTAGCAGGCTCCATGCAGGGAGCCCGATGTGGGGCTGGATCCCAACGTGGGGCTGGATCCCGGGTCTCCAGGATCATATCCTGGGCTGAAGGTGGCACTAAACCCCTGGGCCACCAGGGCTGCCCTTGTTAAGAAATTTGTCAGCAATGTCTTATGACGCTGTCTTATTGACATTCCAAATCATTGCTTATTATCTGAACAAATACATTTAAAATCACTTTCATTATAGGAACATGATGATAAAGGATAATTTTTAACAATATTCCCCATATGTGGAGTGCCTGGCTGGCTCAATTGGAAGAGCACGCAACTCCTGATCTTGGGGTCAGGTCATGATCCCGTAGTCCCAGGACTGAGCCCCACAAGTCCCAGGACTGAGCCCCACATGAGGCTCCCTGCTCAGCGGGGAGTTGGGCTCCCTGCTCAAAGGGAGTCAGCTTCTTCCTCTGACCTTCCCTTCTCTTGTGCTCTCTTTCAAATAAATAAATAAAATATTTAAAAAAACAAAAAGCAACCCAAATAAAACAAAAACAAATTGGTTGGAGACAGAAAATCTAACATAGAAAATAACATGCTCTTAGATTATTATGAAAAGAATAAAGTAGATCTTTAGATTCTCTTATTTTTTAAGTACTTTACAATTACCACTATTAAAATATTTTAAACCTACCAAATAATTTAAAGAAAGCAGTCATTTCCTGACGCTGTATAACTAGACAGGGTCCTTTGGGGCGTTTAGACTTGTTGGTATTATGTGCATTTTTTTCAGATGCTGGCCAACTATCTTTAAAAATAGGACGCTTCAGGTTAATGGGTTTTTTAGGCTGATGTAATCTATTTGACCCTGATTTTACGTGAACAGTGACAGTAGGTGGTGTCTTACAACACAGCTGATTATGTCTCATTTTGCTTTCCCAAGATTCCTGTAAAAACAAAACATGTCATTATTTACCACACTCTTATTCATTTTTATATAAAAACAACTAATTGGATGACATTACCAGATGCATTCATATAAAATGTTACTGAACTTGCTACTAAAATGTTATTTGTTATAGTGACCCACATAAGAAATTGCTTTTAGAATTCAGTGCTAAGAAATGCTGTTTCCTTTGGATAACTGATATACCTTCTCTTCCCAATAATAAGATCCTGTATACCATTTTGCTTTGACTAGGGACTCCTAAACCAAATTTGAAAGTTAATTATAGGAACTATGCTGAGTCTATATTTGTGATATTCTTTTTTTCCTAATATGTTTAATTTTGCTTCCATTGACATAGTTTTGTCATATGGTTATTATATGCCACTTCAAATTTTTTATAGAACAAGGAAAACTATTTCCAGAACTAAATTATTATCATATCAAGTCTTATATTGAAAGCAATCCCCCCACCACACACAAAATATTTTCTTACTGGGTAATTCCTTGATATGTTACAAAATTCACTTATTCAACAAGCATTTACTGGTATTTACTGCAAAATTAAAGACATTTTTAGCAAAGAAATGTAGGGTATATGTCCTTTGAGAGATTCTTGTAAATTGATCGCTCTAATTTTTAAAGTTGTGAGTATATGACCATATTATCTGAGTGACTGACTATAAGTGTATATGAATGTACAGTGTTATAATCCAATAAAATCAGAAACAAAATTAATTCATCAATATTTAACAATATGCACGATCACTACCATTTGGTGGTAATTAGTTCACATAATTACTAGTTAGTATTACTTTTGTGGTCAAAGTACTTACAGGTGACAGGAAATGGAGACATGCATAGACAAAGCATGAAACTACTCTAAGACCCTAATGAGAACCTCTGAATCCATAACTCACAGTGACCCAGGCAGCCATGCCTCCCTTGGTGTTCAAGGAGTTAGGTACAGATTCTCCTTCCTGACCCTCAGAAACTTCCCTGCTGAAGGAAGGAATGGAAAGTAAGATTGGATATAGTAGGGCTAGATCAGCAATGTCCAATATACTGTGAGCCACATATGTAATTTTATATTTTTAAAGCTTCATTACAGAAGTACAAATAAGCAAAATGAATTGAATTTTAGTAATATATTTTATGCAATCCAGTATACCTAAAATATCATTTTAATGTGTAATCAATATAAGAATTAATGATATTTTACATACTTTATTTTTCACACTAAGTTTTTGAAATCTGGTGTGTATTTCTAACAGAGTGATTTCTAAATTTCTAACAGAGTGAAATGTAGTCTTACCAAAACAGTAGTAAGTAAAAATATTTACACTCTTTCAGTACTTTAAGTAAAAATTCTTCAGTTGCACCATCCACATTTCAACTACTCATCAGCCACATGTAGCTAGTTGCTACCATATGAGACAGCAGAGGGCTAGATACTGAAGAACTAGGCAGAGGAAATTATATTCAATCAATTCTATAATTGCTTCTCCTCCATTTCACTTCCCTCCCTCATCTTTCTTCTTAGATCCTAAGGTCCAGCCAAACTGAAGACAGTTCTGGAGTTGGAGTTGGTGGTGTTACAAACTCCAGAGAGAAAGGAATGGGTGATAACTGAACCTTGAGACTTCTATAAAAACTTTCTGCTATTTCCAACCCACCTCCTCAGGGAGACAGCTCGAGGTCTCATCTGCATCTTCCCTCCCCCCCACTCCAAAGTAAGAGCAGCCTCATGATCTAGATGGAAAAAATTGATGTCAGGCTTCTCAAACTGGGGTGAGGCGTCTAAGCTTGGGGGTGGGAAGTACCAGAATACAGAAGAACTATGGCATATCTCCCAGGAGGTAAGTTTTATTCAATATTAAGTAAGTAACTTAAAAGTGTTGTTATTTTAGACAACCATGGATATACTGTAAAATAGAAAGCAAATATTATCATATAAATAGATATATATGTTCACAGTATAGGCATTACACTATTACACTAAACCCTTATGTGTTGGGATAGTTCATATAAAATTCGAAGAGATAAAGAACTGCTGAAATTTCCCAAATAGAGAGATTCATTGAAGTTAATCAGCAAACACTGGCAGGAAAGTTACAGAGGAACTTAAGGAGAGAAGCTATCAATGCTCTACTCTTGGTCATATTCTACCTTGAGGTAGTTTTAAATTTTGCTCTTTATTTAGATATACTGAGAGAATAGAGTTCTCATAGCAAGAGGAAAAGAATGCAAGGCAAATAAAAAATTATAAGCCATTACAGGAGGCACCTGGGTGGCTAAGTCAGTTAAACATCTGCCTTTGGCTCAGGCTGGATCCCCAGGGTCCTGGGATCCAGCCGTTCTTTCGGCTCCTGCCTCAGCCAGGAGGAGTCTGCTTCTCCCTCTCCTGCTGCAGCTCCCCCTGCTTGTTCTCTGTCTCAAGCACTCTCTCTCTCTCAAATAAATAAATAAATAAATAAATAAATAAATAAATAAATAAATAAATAAATAAGAGCCATTTCAGGAAAAGGTAAGAGAGAAGGGGAAACTAGGAGAAACTATGCTTATATGGCAAAATCCTTTAATGAGTCTTTACATGGGTTCCACCGACATGAAAAAAAATCGTAACAGAATTCACACTTCAATAGGATGTCTGGGATTTTTTGTTTTTGTTTGTAAATAGACCACAGCCAATCTAGAAGCATCTGAAATAATTTCTTTTCTCTAGAGATAGTAACATAAAGAGTGTTAGGGGTGGTGGTCCACAGAATCATACAATAGAAGTAGTATTTGGGGACTCATCTGCCTATATGAAATATCTAATTGCAATATCCAATGGCAATTCAGGGCAGGAAGGGAAACCTTAAATTCCTTATAATTATAGTCTCATAATGAGCACTTAATATGTGCCAGACATTGTGCTAAAAGTTTTACATATTTTCTCATTTAATCCTCAGAATATTTCTACAAAAGAGGCATTATCTTATCCTTATTTTCTAGATGAGAAATTTGAGGTTTAGGGAAAAAGAAATTTGCCTGTGGACACATAATTAGCGAGTGATAAAGTTAGGACTTGATCTGGGATTGTTTGACACTAAAGTCCCATATACTCTAACCACCATTTTAAAATTAGGTTTGTTTTTTTTATTTAAGATTTTATTTATTTATTCATGAGAGACAGAGAGAGAAGCAGAGACACAGGCAGAGGGAAAAGCAGACTTGCTGCACAGACCCCAGGACCCCAGGATCATGACCTGAGCCAAAGGCCAGATGCTTAACTACTGAGCCACCCAGGTGCCCTTAAAAACCAGTTTTAAAAATTAAGTGAATTCATGTGTAAAATACATGACACATGGTAAGCAGTCCAATATTACTGTCATCTTGCCAGGAAAACAAAGCCAGTTTATGAGCTTACGCTTTATAAAAATTTAAGTCTAGCATTTGCATTGTAAATATGCACAATACATTGTGACTTAATGGTTAAATAAGCCATTGTTTTAGGGAAGACGGATGGGCTTATCACCTTTTTGCTAAAATAAAGTGACTCTTAAAAAAGGATCCTTATATTTTTAAATGACTACAGCATTTTTCTCTAACAGAACCACAAAATTTAAGTTGTTAAAAGAACAAGATAGCAAATTTAAGAAAAATATTCTGGCAAAATTGCTGGAAGCTTTGATGGGCTATTATCAAATCTCGATTATTTTGATGTTTTAGTTTTTTCTGATTTAATTTATCATCTAATGGTTATAGTATATTTTTAGTCTCAGCCAAGTACTAGGTACTACAGCATTTGTAACATTGTACAGCACAGCTGTTTTAACAAGAAATCCAAATCTAATTATAAATCCAAATCAGGGTGCCTATATGGCTCAGTCAGTGGCTCTCTTTGGAACAGGTCATAAGCCTCAGGGTCCTGGGATCAAGCCCTGCATCTGTCTCCTTGCTTAGTGAGGAGCCTGCTTCTCTCCCTCTGCCTGCTGCTCTTCCTGCTTATGCTCTTTTTCTCTCTTGTCAAATAAATAAACAAAATATATTAAAAAATTTAAATAAATCCAACCCATTAGTGAATAAACCAAGATAGTTCAATGAAATGGTGGGAGTAAATGGAAACTAGATTAAACAGAATTATAGGAGTGATATGTTACAAAAGGATGTGCAGGAGGTGTGAACATGCCCCCCCCCCCTCACCTCTTTTCTAAATGTGACGATCATTAGAAGAAAATGCTAAAAGGGACAACAGTCAAAGGAGAATTTGTTTTACTCTTTTCTTTTTTTTATTTTGTTTTTCTTTTAAAGACAGGATTCTTTTTTTTTTTAATATTTTTATTTACTTATTCATAGAGACACAGAGAGAGGCAGAGACACAGGCAGAGGGAGAAGCAGGCTCCATGCAGAGAGCCTGACGTGGGACTCGATCCAGGGTCTCCAGGATCACACCCTAGGCTGCAGGTGGCACTAAACCGCTGCGCCACCAGGGCTGCCCTCCATAAAGGCAGGATTCTTAAGTGTTCCTGAAGGCAGAAAAGAAGCCAGTTGGTAGCATATTTTAAAATACTAGAGAATAGACCTTTATTAAGACCTAATTCTGTCTAGCTACATGACCCTAGGCTATTCAAGTCCTGGGAGCACCCATTTCCTTACTTAGGATATTAATAGAAACACCTGTTTTCTTAGAACCTGGTGCATATTAGTATTCAATAAAAATGACTTATTATTAGATGTTAATAATGCATATTTAGGGCAGTCCGGGTGGCTCAGAGGTTTAGCGCCGCCTTCAGCCCAGAGCGCGATCCTGGAGTCCCGGGATCGAGTTCCGCGTTGGGCTCCCTGCATGGAGCCTGCTTCTCCCTCTGCCTGTGTCTCTGCCTCTCTCTCTCTCTCTCTGTGTGTCTCTCATCAATCAATAAATAAAATCTTTTAAAAATAATGCATATTTAGTAGAGTTAATGAGTAACGTCTCGCATAGTGCTGAATCCTTAGCAAAAACTCGATATCCAGCAGCACTGTTACTGTATCTCTTATAGGGTAAGGGAATCCTTCAAGGAAAGAAGAGTCAGAATATGATGGCCACATTTCATCTCCACCTAACAAATATCATTTAAGTGTTAAACTTTTATTGGATAACAGATCATAAACCCTTCAAGATGGGCTTTTTTTTTTTTTTTTTTTTGTCAGAGAATAAAATTCGTTAACAGGCAGGATCTCAATTTTAACGTAGCATGGGTGTTTCGGTCTATAAGCGTTCAATCCCTTCACAAGTTTCTTCTTTTTTTAAAAAAATCGAAGCTAAAAAAAAAATAAATTAAAATAAAAAAATAAAATAAAAATTCGAAGCTGGCTGGCCTGCAGCGGTGGTGGACGCGGAAGGGAAGGGCACCTGGAAACTGAGGGAGAAGGGCTCAGGGGAGCGCACTGAGATGCATCAGCGCGGACCTCGTGACTCTGGGGAAGGCGACGCGCTGAACCGGATCCACGTGCAACGGGCGGCCTCCCTCAAGATCCTCTTTCGCCGCCGCCGGGAGGATAACGGCGGGCGGGTCGCCGAGTCCCCCGACCCACCCCACCCCCCACCCCCACCCGCACCCCCACCCCGGGGCCTCTGCTGCCCGCCAATGAGCAGCCGCCCGGCCCGCGGCCGACCCCGCGCCCTCGAGGCCCCGACAGCGAGAGCGGCGGACGGAGGGGGCCGCGCCGGCCTGCCACCACAGCGCGCGCCGCCGCCGCCCCCGGGCCCCCGGGCCCCCGGGCCCCCGGGCCGCCGGGCTCCCATCTCCAGGCCCCGGGCCCACGAGGGCGGGCTCGCGTCGCCGCAAGGGCGCCTGAGGGGACTCACGGGCGGAAGCGTGTGGGCGAGGGGCCGCGACGGCCGCCCCACCCTCACACACGGTGGGCGACGCGGCCCGCCGCCAGAGCGATGGAGCGACCAGGCGCAGCCCCAGCTGGAGGGTGGCCGGCGAGGCCCCACGCCGGGGCGCGAGCCGAAGATACCTGCGGAAACGTGGGGCTGGGGAGCGGGGGCAGGGCCGGCGGACAGCCTCCCTCGGGCGCTCCGGGGCCTTAGGCGGTTGCTCGCCACTCGCTCAGCCGCGCTACCGGCTCAGAGACCTCCCGCCCACCCCATCGCGGGCCAATCAGCGCACAGAGCCGCCGCCGGGGGCGGGGCCTGCCCGCGTCTGCGCGCGCCGCGCCCCCCCCCCCCAGCTCCAGCTCGAGCGCTCCTGCGCCTGCGCGCCGCGTGCGTGCCGAGCTCCCGCTACCTGCGGACCTTCTACCTGGCCTTGCTGACCCTCCGGGCCGGGTCCTTGAAGAACGCCACCACCCTCCCAGACCTCTCTGGCCCTTTCCCTTGGACACTCTTGGCTTAGAGCCATTGATTTACGTTCCCGGGTTAGATGGAGAGGTCCTGCGGGGCTGGGACTTGAGGTCTTCCCTAACTCACGTCTACCTCGCAGCACAAGCGGGACACCTTGCACACACGCTAGCAGGTACTAGATAAAGAGAGACGTCAATCGTGCAATGACAAAGAATCAGAAGTGAACTTTGCAGCAGCCATTATAATGCCCATACAATTACTGCTATGTTTAACTATATAATCAGAAGAAAAGACCACTTAAACTAAAAAAGGTGTGAATACCGTGTTAAGGGTGATGTTACACTATTCCATTGAATCTGCTGTTCTAAGCAGTACATTTTTCTACAGGAACCTTTCCACTTTGGTCTCATCGTAGTCCTCGGCCAGGTGCCTGGGATGTAGTGGATGCTTAGTTAACACTTATTGAATGAATAAAAGGATTCTTCATAGCTTTTTTCTCCCTCCTGCGACATCCTTTCTTCACTTCCCTTCCACCACCTGTGGAAGCACGCCCGTATGACAAGATTCATCGAAGCAAGAAATTCTATTTGAAAGATGCTGTTATGTGTTTTGGAAGGAAGGACTATGTATTTGCAAAAGCCGCTGGTGATGCAGAGTGGTAAAATATAAGCTCGGTACACCATAAACATCAGTGGACTATATTACATACTGTGAAACATTTTTATTTTAAATATAGTCCAATACAGAGCTGCTCAAATTTTAGTTCACTGTATGGAATTTTTAAAAATTATAATTCTGATGCAGAAAAAAAAAAAAAGCAAACATGCTTCCTCTTCCCCCACACCATTAACATATCATGGCCTTTTTTCCCACGTTGCTGCCCTCTTTCTAGTCAGTTTTATTGACTGGGCAATACTCCAGAGTGGGATGGACCAAATTTAAATCATTTTGATATCTGGGTTGCTTCCAATTTTTCAGCTCCTACGGTTATTACACTTAAAAACAAATTTGGTTTTGCCAATTTGTGGTATTTCCTAGCAATTAGTTACTCAGCAACCCGGAAGTATGACTTTGTTAGGTCCCTTCTTTCTTGGGCTCTCACACAGCAAGATCTGAGAGATGAGGGTGGTGTAGTCTGGAAACTCATTTTCCTTAGGAATGCCACCTTTCCCCTTGGCCTTTACATGGTGGAATGGACCAAGAAAATATCAACTGGTCATGAAAACCTGCAACATTTATGCTCCTAGGAAAATAACTGCGTTAAGCCTCATTCCTCTGGTTTCCCTGGATTCCTCTTTTATCCTCCAATATATTGGAGTCACTGTGATTATTACTTTCCAGCTTTGTGTATAGAACGTTTACAGGACTGTAAATGTTCACTATATGGAAATACAGACACAACTAAAATGTAAGGCACAATGAGTTGTGCAACTTGAGAGATGCATATATAATGCAAAGATAAAGTAGTTAGTAGAGGGTACTGTCTAGGACCCCAAAATCTTCACACAGGAATTTGTTCTTAAGTAAAATTTATATGGAAAAGTCAGCAAATACACATAGATGTTAATAAAGCTACTGGGGAAGAGGCTTACCACTTAAAGTTTTGCCTTCAATTTGAGAGTTATGACCAGGACTTCATGAGTGTTCTTGTTCTTGGGTTTTTCTACTATGTTGGGTCCATGATACAGAGGAAAGAAAATCACAGGCCTCGTTTGAATTCAAGTACTTTCAAGTTTTCCAGCTTTTTGAATGTGGGCAAATTCTTTATATGCTTCAGTTAAGAGTAAATGTGGGATGTAAGTGTATGGGACAGAGTTGATACTGTGGTAAGCTGTTGAGCAGTGGACTAGCATACAGTAGGTGGTTAGTTCTGTTCTTGCCTCCTCCATCTGATCTGGCACTTGGCTGATAATTCAATAAGCATTTATAAGAGCCTTCATATTATTGCTTAGTCCTTTTCCTCTTTACATCCATTCTGTCCACCATCTCTAGTGCACAGCTTTGTTATCCCCTCACTAGAATGTTATTGATGATTGCCCACAGCCTGATCATTCCCTGTGCTGTCTGCATTGTCCTGGTTTGTTCTCATTCTACTAAATAGATCTCCCACCTATATCCAGACTTACTAATATGCTTGCTTTTCTCAAAGCATGTCTTGAACTTTCTTCTTTGAGCTGGCATATAATGTGCTTTTTTCATTTAAATTTTCTAATATCCATCCTTTAAAACCCAGCTTAGGTCATCAACCCATCCTCTGAGTACTTAATAAGTGCAAGACTCTGTGCCATTCCTGAATTCCTGCAGCACTTTCTGAAGTTCTGATTTTTGCAATCTTATTAACCAGCTATCTTTTTAAATAAAAAATTATTTTTATTATGTGTACATATAGATACAATTTTACATAAATGGCATTGCATACATACTTTAAAAATGGAATGTTTGCTATGTACAAAAGAATATATATATAGTAACATATATGCAGGCAGAGCGTAATAAAACAAAAAGTTGAGAAGCCTTTACCCACCAAAAAAGCATGAACCTAACACCCAAGAAACTACATAAGCAATATTGTTGAGATCCTATATGTTCCTCCTCCTCCCCTTACTTTCCAAAAGAGGTGACTTTTGTTTTTCCCATTCCCTTTCCTTAAGACTTACTGTAAGTATCCTTAAACATAGGTTTTATTTGTAAATTTAATATTTTGTATTTTTCATAGTTTAAGATTTTAACATGCTAATGCTGAACACTGTAAATCTTTTGCATCGTTGTATAGAATTCTATGAACATACTGTGATTGCTCCTGTGAATGGTCATTTGGATCAATTTTTGCTCCTGTGAATGTTATAGGCCATCTTGTACACAGACTTGATTATCAGCGGCTGTGCCTCTGTAAGACCATATTAGTTATAGTTGGAAAGGTTCTGGTTAGTTGGGTGGTCTGATTGGTCAGTGCCCACGTTTCAAATATTCAAGTACTACTTCTGCTTGTATATGCCCCATGGTGCACACATGTAGTTTTCCTATAAATGCCTTTAAGTGAAAATGATGAGTTTTAGGATATGTAATTTACAGGATTATTAATTGTTATACTAACTTTATTATCTATATGCTCAATGTAGGGCTCAAACAACTCTGGGATCAAGAGTCACATGCTCTATTAATGGAGCAAGACAGGCACCCCTAGTTGTACCAAATTTAAGAGTTCCCATTAGTCTACATCTTGCCAACTTTGTATTTTCAGACTTTTTGTGACCAGATTATCTTTTGAAGTATGCCATAAAGAACCTTTGGATTTTCTTTTTAGTACCCCTTTTCTGGGAAATATTCTACTCAACCTCCCAAGCCATTTGAGGCAGGATAGCAGCTATATTCATACAATATCATCTCTTTTCTTCACTTGTTGGGAGTCATAAGGGCCTTTGATCGAAGCTAGGCCAAATTCTCTTCTTGGAATTTTGTACTAGGACCCAAGAATTCAGCATGGTGGACTGCTTTTTTATTATTTTAAAAAATATTTTATTTGACAGAGAGCACAAGCAGGGGGAGTGGAGGGAGAGGGAGAAGCAGGCTCCCCACTCAGCAGGGAGCCTGATGTGGGGCTCAATTTCAGGACCCTGGAATCATGACCTGAGCCAAAGGCAGACATTTTAACCAATTAAGCCACCAGGCATCCCTGACTGCTCTTTTATATGGAAGCAATAAAAACTCCTGAGAAGTATCAGGATAGAACCATCAATCTAACAAGATAAAAGGAGTGCATTAAATTTCTCTCTAGAATAGTTTTCTTCATTGTACCTTATTCTTTTGTTCCTTACTGAAAATATCTTGGTTATCTTCCTCCATACTTGCTTCTGCTTATGATATATCCTTATTTGTAAAATCAAGGTGAGAGTTTCTCTAATTTCAAGTTGAGATTCCTAATTTTAAATGCTCATAAATACTAGGCAATTTTTTTTTTTTTGGCAACTTTTGAAAGACAAAATGTTACATATGTATCACTTTTCTAAAAATGTTTGTAGTACCTCACAACAAAGGTGACCTTAAGGTCAATTAAACAAAGAACCATGGGGCACGTGGGTGGCTAAGTAGTTGAGTGTCTGCCTTTGGCTCAAGTCATGATCCTGGGGCCCTGAGATTGAATCTGGCATTGGGGTCCTGGTGGGGATCCTGCTTCTCCCTCTGCCTATGTCTCTGCTTCTTTCTCTGTGTTTCTCATGAATAAATAAGTAAAATAAAAAAGCAAAAACAAAACAAACAAAAAAAACCCAGAGAACCAGACTAAAGAAAGGGGGGGATCAACAAGGAAGGAATCATAACTTAGAAAGTTTGATTCTGAACAAGAGACAATTTCCCTAGTATGTTGTCAGGTGCTACCTGTGAAATCTTTCAAGTAACTGGACACACTTCTCATATTTTTAAAATTAATAAAAAATCTTTTGAGAAAGAGTAAGTTGTGAGTTGTGGGGAGGGGAGGAAGGAGAGAAAAAAATCTTAAGCAGGCTCCACGTTTAGCGCAGAGCCCCCCCCCCCCCCGCCCCCGCGAGCCAAAGGCAGACACTCAACTGCTGAGCCACCCAGGCGTCCCATGAAGAAACAGTTTAAAGAGAATAAACATAATAAAACTCTGCATGTATATTTACACTTAATCAGTTTATGTCTTATTTAACTCTTGTTCATTTTGCAAGATATGCGGTCACTTTAAAATCCTTTTAACTGCTTCTTAGCTGTTTAAGGAAATTATAAAACACTGAAAACTATTTGCAAAGGGGACATAGTATTTCTAAGGGGATGCCACTGGTATAGTCAGGCTTTTTAGTGTCTTCTCAGGCACAGCTTTGATTAAGGGATGGATGCATAAGGAAACACAGAAGTCGATTAGGTCAAGGTAGCAAAAGCAGAGTAAACCTATTTTCCTTCCCTAAACACATTTCTAGTGTAAAGATGTGAAAGAAAATAACTGTTCTTTGGTTCAAGAATTATAGTTGCCAAGAAAACAAAGGAACACACCTAAACTTATAAACGAAGATACTATTTCAATTCCTTGGCTCAATAAATACACTTTCATATTCTTCAGGAACACATCTCAAGATGTTCCTGGCTTTCCCTCAGATGAACTATTTTTTTGAAAGGCATATATATTCTCTGAACACTTTGAATTAACCGACCACCTTTTTAAGCTTTAAAATTCTTGGGATCCCTGGGTGGCGCAGCAGTTTGGCGCCTGCCTTTGGCCCAGGGCGCGATCCTGGAGACCCGGGATCGAGTCCCGCGTCGGGCTCCCAGTGCATGGAGCCTGCTTCTCCCTCTGCCTGTGTCTCTGCTTCTCTCTCTCTCTGTGACTATCATAAATAAATAAAAATTAAAAAAAAAAAAAAAGATTGGCCACAATCTTGTCCTAGCTTACTCTCCCTAATCTATTAAAAAATAATAATAATAAAAAAAATAAAATAAAATTCTTCTTGCTGGTATTCTGACTCAACATTTTGCACAAACCAGGCTTGATGATCATGATTAAATTTGTCCTGAGGCAAAATTAAAACAATGAATGTTAAAGTTTCAAACACAAGGGTAGCACACTGTAGTTGATTCTTTCCATTCAGGAACAAATAAAAATGTAACCTAATACTCTGTGATCTATCACATCAGCATGTTTGATTTTAAACGTCATGACATTTGGATTAAACATAAATTTGAATATAGAAATCATTAAAAATCAGAGAGGAAGAATGATATAAACTAGTGACACTAGAATCACAGGATAATTTTCTCCTAAGAAATGAAGTTTTATTTACCTGAAGTAGCAGTGTTACCAACTAAGTAGTATTTGTAACACATTATAGGACAGAAACTTTAAAGTAGTTTTAAGATCACCTGAATAATGTTTATTTATTTATTTTAGTAATCTCTACATCCAACGCGGGGCTCAAACTCACAACCCTGAGGATCAAGGGTCATATACACTCCCAACTGAGCCAGCCAGGAGTCCCACAGCTTGAATAATGTTTAAACATGATAAATTTCTACCCTTCAAATTTAGTGACAGTACTAATTTGCTTAGTGATTATTTTTTCATATTCAACAGTGACCTGGATGAATTATTATAAAAAAAAACCACAGTAAGTTGAATCCAAATTAATGTTCTAACACTGAGATTAATAAGACTGCCCTGTCTCTTACCAAAGGTTTATTTTTCTAGACTTCTTCCTATGACTACTAAGAGTACATCTAAAATTCTATTAGAAATTGCTCAACTTACACTCAGATTAAGAAAATATTTAAATCACATCACATAAAAGCCTGTGTAACCTAATACATCACATGTAGTACATGAACACTTCCAGAAAAGAATCAACTCAATGTATGTCAAAGACATTAAAATCTGTTTGAACAGAATGTGTTTAAATGTCTCATTGCAAAAGGAAAAAAAAAAAAAAAAAAAAGGAATAAAGTGACCAGTCAGGCTTCATATCAATTAGACAACTTTTACTAAATGAGAAAACTACATTTAAAATGTGCTTTAAAACAAAATGGAATTAGAAAAAAAAAAAGACATATGCATTTGAAAGAACTTTTGCACTGTGCTGAAAATCAAATCTCTTGCAGTAATACAATACGCCAATTCATAAAATATAAGTTAACAGAATTCTCAATTGAACATTTTCAAAGACAATATTAAGGTCAAGAATTTCACATCAATGGTAGCACATATAGAAGGGCATTATAAATATGATGTCCATCCCTATGAAGCTTACAAATTTGACAATACTCAATAAAAGCTTTTAGAATCACATTCAAAAGGGTCTCATCCAAAGAATCACAAATCTGTGTCCTATAAGTTCTCCTTCTAAAATCTTTATGTTGACTCTTCTACTCCTTGTCATTTGTTAATACTAACCCTTTAAAAAAAGAGAACAGGAAAAGAAATGCTGCAATAAACCCTTGATCATGTACAGAAATTATTGCTACTATAGTTCACTACAAAGCATGTCTATACAATATTGTATGAACTTTGATCATGAAAAATCAGAATAAAAATCTTTAGTGACATAAGCCTTACAATCGTATACAACATTCACATGGCAATATTAGACAGTTAAGCACCCAATAACCATTTTGACAAAATGTCCCACTGACCAGCATTCATTTAAATACATCCTTCGTACAGAGGGAGGAAAAAAGAGATAGTGTCAGCTTTCCAAGGCTTGTCAAAAAAGGATTCTCATGTTCTGTGGATCTAAAAACAAATAGCAACAACAACAACAACAAAAAAAACCCAAAAAAAACAAAACAAAACCAATGCAGGTGAGGGTGTTACCAGAAAGTTAAGCATGCCAAAAGGTGTTTCGTGCGAATTAAAACCTAAAGCCAAGGTACCACATAATCACATTACCAACTAGTTGGGTAATACTATATGAGCCTTATCTTAAAGTTAAATGAAATGCTACTGCACAATAGAGCATCAATAAGTTAAAAATTAGAGTGCACAAATCCAAATCAGTGGCAATTTCTGTAATAAAGCAAAATAGTCACTATCAGCTGTAAAGTTTGCCCAGTCAAACTGTTTGATTCAATCACTGGATTGGATAGTTTGCCTGTTTTTTAAAAAATATCGATCTCTAAAATTCCTTTTTATTGTAATGAGGCATTAAGTTTTCTTAGTAAGATCAAACAGGTACATAAGTAAATAAGCAAGGGAAAATAATAGTTGGTGAATGTCTTTAAAGCTCTTCCCACATTTCACTTGTAAAAATGTTCAGGGAAAAAAATGTGAAATATTTGCCATTATTCTAGCAAAAACAAAACAAAACAAAACAAGCTCAAAATAATTAAACAACCAAGCAACACTAAAACCACATTACACAGATGGATCATCATGCTTTCATCTGGTTTAACTATCACATCTAGTTTAACTGGGATGCTTTCAACTTTAAAAACTGTGATACGTGAAGATGTAACTTTAATGGGTAATTTTGAATTTGGATTTAACTTTGCTGAATATAACAGGTATACTTATTAGAATACAGTGTAGCACATCTTTCTATTAGAAAAAAATTTAAGATCCTTTACCCGTCTCCTTAAGTTAAAGGTGTGACATCATAAAGGGTGTCAAATGGCTGGATGGTTTTACAGTGCACACTTATATATTATGAAGTATGTCCTTAACAAATCTGATGGTTTCTTTACAGAGTTCCTTTCTTCACCTTTTCTTCGGCGGATTAGCTGTTCGAGGCGGAGTGACAGGACGTCCTGAATTCAGTCCACCATACTGGTACTTAGCTTTCTTTTCAGATGGTTTCAATATCTTAAAGCAAATAATTTATTAATAGTGTTATTCTTTCAAGTGCAGTAAGTTTAAGAAAATCATTATAAAAGTGGGCTTTTCAAGAAATAACAAATTATAAATATTTACATAATTACATAAATTGGAATTAAAATATAGAAAAAAACCCAGAAAAGTTCCATGCACATTTATCACATTTAATGTGTGCAAATGACTAAATATTTGAATACTGTTATTATTTGTCATTCCCAATAATTAACAAAAGCTCAAGCACACAAATCCTATCAACTATCCAATCCTTTAAGTAAAAAAAAAAAATTATTTTCATTTAGTTAAATAATTTCTTTATTTTGAAAGAGAGAAAGAGAGGGTGTGTACACGGGGGTTGGGTAAAGGGAGAGAGAGAATCTTAAGCGAGGCTCCACTCCCAGCATGCCAGCTCAATCTCACGACCCTGAAGAGTTGGACACTTAAACGACTGAGCCACCCAGGAATCCTCAGGTGAAAAAAAAGTCTTAATTAAGGTACCTCTGTGGTGAGGAAAGAACACTCAGTTTATAAGTCAAAAGACTAAGCTGGATAGACACATAAAAAGATGCTCAACATCACTTATCATCAGAGAAATACAAATCAAAACTACGATATCTCACACCTGTCAGAATGGCTAAATTTAACACAGGAAACAACAGATGTTGGCGAGGATGCGGAGAAAGGGGAACCTTCTTACACTGTTGGTGGGAATGCAAAGTGGTGCAGCCAGTCCAGAGGTCCCTCAGAAAGTTAACAATAGAACTACCCTAAGATTCAGCAATTGCACTACTAGGTATTTACCCAAAAGGTACAAAAATACTGAATCAAAGGAAGACATGCACCCTGATATTTTCAGCATTATCAACAAGAGCCAAATTATGGCAAGAGATCAAATGTCCATTGACTGATGAATAAAGATGTGGTACGGATATACAATGGAGTACTACTCTAACCATAGAAAAGAGTGAAATCTTGCCACTTCCACATGAATGGAACTAGAGTGTATTATGCTAAGTGAAATAAGTCAGTCTGAAAAGGACAAGTATCATACAAAAAAAAGAGAAACATAGGGGCAAAAAGGGAGAGAAGCAAACCATAAACCGTAAAATAGATTCTTAACTATAGGAACAAACTGAGGGTTGATGGAGGGAGGTAAGCAGGGGTAGAGGTTAAATGAGTAATGTGTATTAAGGAGGGCACTGGTTATGATGAGCACTGAGTGTTACACCTAAGTGACCAATCACTAAATCCTACTCCTGAAACTATTATTACACTGTATGTTAACAAACTTTGCCACTATTTCTTTAGAGGGTAGTCACAACCTCTTTCGCCTTACTTTTTTACGTGTAGATCTTTAAAAAATTTTTTTAAAGATTTTTTTTATTTATTTGAGAGACAGAGAGAGGGAGAGGGAGAGGCAAAGACACAGACAGGCAGAGGGAGAGGCAGGCTCCATGCAGGGAGCCCAATGTGGGACTCGATCCTGGGTCTCTAGGATCACGCCCTGGGCTGAAGGTGATCACGCCCTCGGCTGAAGGTGGCGCTAAACCGCTAAGCCACTGGGACTGCCCCTTAAAAAATTTTTAAAATATATTTTATATTAAAGTCCAACTGTTTAAACTGCACAAGTTGACGATTTTTAAAGTATTTACAGAATGTACAACCACTGCTATAATTAATTTTAGAGTTTTTGTCACCCCAAAAGAAATCTCTCCCATAAGCAATCACTCCCCATTTTCATTCTCTACTACTCTAACTCCCTTCAACTCCAAGGAAACACTAATCTTTTTCTATTGATTTGTCTTTTCTGGCTATTTCACATAAATCAAATCATACAATATGTGGTCTTTTGTGACTGGCTCTTTTCACAGATAATATTCTTCAAGTTCATTCATGTTGTAGTATGTATCAATACTTCATTACTTTTAATTATCAAATAATATGTCATTTAATGGATATTCCACATTTTGTTTTCATTTTTACTTAATGGACATCTGGGTTGTTTCCACTTTTTGGCATTATAAACAATGATCCTATGAATATGCACATACCTGTATTTGAATACCTGCCCTTCAATTCTTTTGGGCATACCTAGGAGTTGGATTGCTGGGCCATATAAAAACTTAATGTTTAAATTAACCTTTTGAGGAACTACCATACTGTTTCCAAAAGCATTTTACATTCTCATCATCAATGTTATGAAGGTTCCAACTTCTCTACATCTTCACCAATACTTGTTATTGTCTGACTTTACTGTATTTATTCTGGTGGGTATAAATAGAGTTTTAACATACATTATAGACAGAAAATTTCAATATTTACACAAAATGTGTAGAAAAGATTCATGAAGCATCTCTTAAAACTATTCAGAGCATCATAGTATCTCAGTGAAAAAGAAATTAATCTAATCCCACTATGTTAAATGTTGAAGGATAAGGTCAAGTTCCTATGCTTGTGAACAAGAATGATTTTAAATAGCACACTATAAAACCAGAGTTGGTATATTTCTTGCAAAAGGAAACAAAATTTATGTTATTCGTTGAATTCACATTCTTTTAGTAGGTTAAGCCCATATTTAAAGAAGTCATATAGGAATTTAACAATTTAAACACCTGCAATTTAGGTTCTCCCAAACACTTAATATTTGATATGTACCAAAAAGTCTAGAATCTTTGTGAATAAAAACAGAAATCTCTAACAAATCCGTGATAATCACTTTTAAATAAAACTGATTTATATATAAATATAAACAAATATAAATAAATTATAAATAATTATACCTGAAATGAACACATCAAAGTTTCATCCACACTCATCATTCCACCAGCATTATCAAACTCGCCACAGTAATTTGGGGCTGAAAATAGGGTTACCAATTGTCGTTTAGCAAAAAATTCATATCCATCTTCTACTACCTGTAAAAGGAAAAGTCAAAAGAAAAAACACACCTAATTATAGCTAATTCTCAACTGTCTATATTATTGAGATTAATATGACAAAAAAAAGACCTAAAAATACACACTACTTTTATTTTTAAACTTGTCTAAAAATATTAAAATTGGTATGCCTTTCCTATAATGGTAAGGACTTAGCTTAAATGAAGTAACAGTATATTTGTGATAACTGAATATCTAAAACCATACCATACCATTTCCAAGGCATTACATATGCTAATCAGTATAGTATCTCCAGGAACCTTGGACATCAAATACTTCTTAGATGATGGCATTATATCACAACTATAGAATCCTTAACTCTAATGATTTAACATGATTTCTAGAATCTAGATAGCCAATTTCTGAGTGATTTAAACAATTTATGTTTCTCAGCTCTACAAATCTGAGAGAATAGAGGCAATGACACAAACATTATATATTTATTTACAGTAGGCAATAATAATTTTCTGAAGTCTTTAAGCCATCCTTTGATTCAGCAAAATTATCTTAACAATACTTGCTAATAAGAAAGCACCTTCAGGGGCGCCTGAGTGGCTTGGTCAGTTAAGCACTGAATCTTTATTTCAGCTCAGGTCATGATCTCAGGTTCTAGAGACTTGAGCCCTGCGTCAGGCTCTGCGCTCAGCTCAGTCTGTCCCTCTCCCCGCCCCCCCACTCATGTTCACGCTCTCTCTGAAATAATTTTTAAAAAATAAAAAAAGGACCTCCAAAATAACTTACTTTTATTATTAATTTATATATATATATTTAAAGATTTTATTTACGAGAGAGAGCATGTACATGTGCAGGGGGAGGTGCAGAGGGAGAGGGACAAGCAGACTTCTGTATAGAGGCCCACACGGGGCTTGATCTCAGGATCCTCAGATCATGACCTGAGCTGAAAGCAAGAATTAGACTCTTAACTGGGCCACTTAGGCTCCTCGAAAATTATTGACATTTTAAAATAATTCCTACCTTAGTTATCAGGCACACACTTCTAGGATTTAGATATTAACCTTTTCCGCTATGATCTTGGTCACCTTAGCTACCCCAGCTCAGCCATACATAATGTTTGGCACTCATATTCTTTGAATTCTTGAACAAGTTTGCTTGTTCATTTATTCATTCACACATTTACGAAATGAACAGGTTTATTTTAAAAGGATGTATTTGTAGTTTGTGGTGTTTCCCAGCATATGTCTCTTAATTTTAGAGATAATATGTTTGAAAATAAGCAGAATAAGATTTTGCAAGTGTCTGGAAAAAGACTGTCCAAATAAACACAGTTCAACAACAACTTTTTAAAAAAATCATTGTCCATTTTTGAAAAGATCAGTGAATGGAAACCTAAGCTAAATCAGTGGGTACCTTATTAGGAAACTTAGCAACTCTGCACTGTTACCTAGTAGTAGGTACTACATTAATTAGTTAAATCATAAACACAGTATTTACCCAAGAAAAATTTGCCAAAAGCAGAGGATTTGGGGATGTGACTTCATTTCAACTCAACTAGGAAACTCTTAGGAAAAAGGCATGTGACACACAACATATGCAAAAAATGAGAAGCTAGTCATCTTTGTTTACCCACAGGATTACACAAAGTAGTAATCAAGTGCCATGGGGAATAAAGCCCATGTTGTAGAATAGCATATACTTAATAAACTCTGCTTTAACAAAGAAATAAAACAAGGAATATTTAAAAGTATTATACTTACAAATTTCAAATACTTTTAGTACTCTCAAAAGTAGTGAGAAAAAAATTTATAAAGATACCTTTCAGTGAATTTACTTCATACCAGTTATGTTTTAGGGAACAAGAGGACCTGATATGTTAAATCATTAAGCTTTTGTTAATTCATTTATTTAAACACTAAACACACACAGTATATAAGTTTTAAAGGCAATAGACATTTAAAAGTCAACAAGTCTCAATCTCCTCCCTAAAGATTATCCAATATAGTAGTGGTGGTAGGCATTAAAAACAAAACAAAAACAAAAAAACCCAACCCAACCAAATATGTAAACCTAAACTATATATAGAAGGTAGAGTCCAATAAACTCTCATTTACTTACCACCTTGATTTAGTAATTACCAGGATTCTGCTACATTTGTTTCATTTATCCTCCTTTTCTTTCTGCTGAGGTGTGTTTTGTTTTGTTTTGTTTTGTTTTTAAGTAATTTCAACACCAAACCTGAGGCTTGAACTCAACAGGCTGAGATTAAGAGTCGCATGGTCTACTGACTGAGCTAGCCAGGTGCCCTGCTGATATGTTTTAAAGCAAATCTTAGACATGTCATCTTACCTCTATATACCTGAGTATGCATTTCTAAAAATATGGATGTTCTTCTTACATAATAATACTATTCTCACAAGGTTAAAATAACAAACAATAACTTCTTAATATCTAATACCCAGTCTATAACAATTTTTCCAATTCTCTCGTGTCCTTTAACAATATTGTCATTGGATTCTTATCTAAAATACATAAACATCATATTAAAACGGGATCAAATATTTCTAGAGAGCTTCAGACAAGCACCAAACAAATCTGTCAGCGTTGCAATATACTACAAAAATGTATTGGCTTGAAACATTTCCTCTCAGAGGGTGAGAAGGGTTAACAGATCATTAGATTGTTAATTGTGAGATCAAGGTATAGGCATCACCTCACCTACTACTTTCCTTGTAGAATTAGCTTTCTTGGGTCTCATTTTCCTCAAAAACAAAAAAAGCAGATTTGTGTGATGTTAATAAATACTAAAATATTCAAAAATTTTATATTTCGTACCTGATGAGCTCGACAAATCAAGTCTAAATCATGACGATTCAGAAATTTACTGACTACATCAGCTCCAAAAGTGAAGGAAACGCCACGATCATTTTCTCCCCAGCCTTGCACATCCTTATCTGGGTCAGACCACAGCAAATCACAGAGCAAACCTTTAAAGAATAAAAACATAGCAATGAAAAAACAAAGTTTATAAACTGTATCACATTTTTTCTCATGCTCCCTAGTATCCCAGTCTGCCAAATTTAGCCACTCTTTGCTAACCCAATCATGTAACTGTAACTTCGCCTGGCTGAAAGTAGCACTTTCCAACTTTCCACATAGAGGAAATACATGTATGGCACACTCTACGTACACAATACATAGAAAAGGCTGTTCACATTTTTTTTTTTTTAAGATTTTATTCATTTATTCATGAGAGACAGAGAGAGAGAGAGGCAGAGACACAGACAGAGAGAGAAGCAGGCCCCATGCAGGGAGCCCGATGTGGGACTTGATCCTGGGACTTCTGGATTACGTGCTGGGCCGAAGGCAGGCGCTCAACCGCTGAGCCACTCAGGCATCTTGGCTATTCACCTTTTGTACAGTTTCTCCATATGGATAAGCAATTGACCCAGCAGCATTTCCAGAATAGAGGTTACTTACACTATTTCTAGGTGCCAATCTATTCAATTAATCTATTTCGTTTATTCCTAAGCCAAATAATATACTAAGGCTTTTAAATAATCTTTATATCTGGTAGGGGTAATATCCCAACTTAGTTTTCTTCAGGATTGTCTTGGTTAATTTCAATCCTTTGTTCTTCCACATATGTATTTCCCCAACAGTTTGTGTAATTTCGTGAACCCAACTGAGATTTCAAATGAAACTGTATTTAACCTAATGACCAATTTGAGGGAAGAAAACATTTTCTACAAAGACCTAGAAGATTTAAATGAAATATGGATGAACAAAATCAGAACAGATCCTTGGCTTTAGTTCCAGGCAAAAGAAAAGAGGTCAGAGCTAAAAATATTTATGAGTATCTTTGTCATACTCACTGTTGTATAAACCTTAGGAGGGACTCAGACTGCCTTGGGAATGTCAAGTGACAAGACCAGTACATGAATTCTGAGGAAGCAAATATTTAATAGAGGCAGAGGAAGGAGAAAGGGGAGTGAGCAAAAAAATATTGAGAAGGAATAACCAAAACAAAAGGAAGAGGTTAATTAGAGAGATCTCCTTAAAGGGGTAAAAATTATCCAGACATAGGAAATGGTTAAGATTCAGGTAAAATGAATAAGTGGAACAGGACAAAAGGCAAAAAAATGTGGCACTTAGAAGTATATCATCAAATCTTTACGAAAGTAGTTTCTTGATGGATGAGAAGAAAATGGTTAGAAGTCAACTGTAGTGAGATGAAGAGGGGTGGATGTTGAGATGGTGATATTAAGTACTTTTGTAAGAGCTATGGTGCCAAGGAAAGGAGAAGTCAGTATTAAGGGATGATTTGTTTTTAAAATGAGCCAGTTTTTTTTTTTTTTTTTGACGATTCATAAACTTCATAATACAGGTTCTATCAGGAAAGGAAAACTTCGAGTCATGATATAGTCTGTCTTAATAGGAGAATTCTCTAAAAACATCTTGTAGAATTGGTGGTAATGTACTCTTAATTTCTATCACTATTTCCTATGCTCCTGCTATGATGCTTTAAGAAGTCCACCAGCATACAAAATCCAATGAGATAGTCTCAATTTACAAGCTGATTTCTCAAGAACCACAAACTGATTTTTTAAAACACACACAGACTAAACCCCGACACACCACCAGTGCTCTATAATGATATTTTCTAGTTTGTTTTCTAAAGTGAAGCAACGAGCAGGAAACCAAGATATTAATCTCCAATTTTAAGGTGACAATAAAACTAGAATACAGTTGCTTTCAGAATTATTTGGGAAATATGACAGTCTACATGCATATAAAATAATGGTAACAACAATGTGGATTTTTCAAACATAATGGAATCAAGATAATCTCAGAGTCAAGGTTTGGATATTTTATAATTCAAGTCCTAATGAACAAATATCATAATCATTTGGCTGTTTTTAAAAAAAGTATGAATTTATAAATTAAACTTCTAAAGATTATAAATACCAAAGCTTAAAAGACCATTTTCAACATTTCAAAAACTTGCTTCACCCTTGAAACTGACTTATGTCTGAACTATACTAACAGAACCTGATGACTTGAAATATACATTTATATCGTACCTTATTTAAAATATAAATTTTAAATAAATGGCCCATTATTTATTTCTTAATTCCATTATAGTTAACTTACAGTGTTATATTAGTTTCAAGTGTACAATATAGTGATACACATGCCCTATTATTTAAATACTAGTTTCTATTAAGTTTAGTCAAATTTATTCTAGAATTATAATCAAAATCTGGTAAAATCCATGCTTTTTTTTCCCTTTTGTACTCAATGTACTTGCACAAGTTAAGTTATGAGACAACTTAACTACTATATGCAGTATGTCAGTGGCTTACTGACAAGTGGATCTCTATACCTGTTTATAATGGTTGATGTTTAATCATTAGTAGCATTTTGACAAGTAACATTATCAAGCTTTCAATACACTGAGCAAAACAATCCAATCACACTTGAAATCAAAGACCAAATGCATGTTCCTAACAGTTCAATTTGAAGGTTTAGCCATGTTTTGCTTAAGTATTGGTTCATGAAGATTTTTTAATGACTACATTTTTATAGACTCTTTGGATCTTATGAGTAGAAAATGGAGAAAAAAAATAGGGAATAAACTTAGTAACCCATCTAGTCCAGCCCTATTTATGAATAATCAACTCCCTTTACAAAATTACCAATAAATAATTCTATCAGTAAGCTAAAAGAGCTTTGGTTTTTCATTTACAGGATGTTCTTAATATAGAAGGATTTCTAGACCTTATGGCAGTCTAGTCCTCATTTTGAAGATATTCAAGTTTGTTGAGAACTGATGACAATAACACACAAAAGGTGGGTCTGATTACACAAATGATAATGAGATAATTAATCAAATAATGTAAATCTGTTTTTTAAAAAAAACTGGTAGAAATTGAGAAAAAGGACAGTTTTGCTTATGTTAATTTCTTTTTTTCTCTTAAAAGTAGGCTCCATTTCCAGAGTGGAGCCCTACTTGGAGCTTGAACTCAGGACCCTGTGATCAAGACCTGGCCACCCAGGTGCCCCTGTTAATGCTTTTAATAGTAAGACAGCTTGATATAATAAAAATACATTTGTTCTTTGTTCCCATTCCTGGCACAGAACTCCTAATAACACCTTTGGAATTTCCTGAGTGACAGGGATATCTTTTGTTATTCATAAAGAGCCCCTTTTTACTAAACCTGAGTTTATGCCAATGAAGTGATCTAGGGGCACCTAGAGCCCTTCAGGTTTGGGCCAGTCAACAGAAAGACCAAAAACAGGTTTAGAGGATTTGAATTTTCAGCTGCCCTCTCCCTCTGGAGAGGAGGGTTGGAAATTGAGCTCTATAAAAAAAAAATCTCTTAAATAAAAAAAATTTTTTTAATAAATTCAATTTGCCAACATATAGTATAACACACAGTGCTCATCACATCACATGCTCTATAAAAACTCTTGAACAATTAGATTTGGGAAGCTTCTGGTTGTTGAACACACTGATACCAAAGGATGTGGGAGCTATTCACCAACCAGTATACACTCCTCTACAAATCTCTTCCATTTGGCAGCTCCTAGGTTGTATCCCTTTATGAAAAACTGACAAATATAAGTAAAGCATCTGAGGATGTGGTTGTGGGAATCCTAGAATTTTGGGCAGTAGTGTGGGTCTCCAGAGAACCCCACTGGAGGCTGAAAACCTAAGTGCAGGCAGTCTTGTGGAATGGACCCCTTAACCTGTGGAGTTCCAGCTAACTCCATAAGTTAGTGTCAGAATCAAATTAAAATGTTAAACACTCACTTAAGTGTTGGGAGAATGGGGTATGTTGTGGAAAAACCACATACACTCAAAGTCAGAAAATGCCATAAAGGAAAGTATTGATAGCTTCAGCAAAAGGTAAACTAAAAAGCAGACCTTTACTGCATTCAATTCATAGGTTATCATAGCATTTTATGATATGAATGCCAAGATTAGTATAGGTCTTAGTACACACTGGCACTCGACTATGAATAATTACCGTTTAAAAGCTAATAGAAAACTAAGGCAACTGTGCCCAGAATTTATTTATAAAATTAAATTATCATTTGTTAATCAACAAAGAAATTTATCCTCAACTGGAATTTATTTACTTTTGCTTTGACTTGCTTCACTTACCTAGGAGTTATTTTAAATGTCTGAATAATTTTCATTATTCTTTCACAAATTTTTCACAAAACTCACCATGTATCTCTACAGCTTTCTGAGCTCTACAAATGTGAAATATAGAAGAGGCAAAAAAATAACAGAAAACTACTAGATAATTTTTAAGAAGTATTTTCAGCTAAGAAAGATTATTTTAATCAAAACACGTATCAATTTTTTTTAAAACCCATCAAAAAAATTTTTTAAATTTATCTATTCTTTTTAAGTAGGCTCCATGCCCAACGTAGGATTTGAATTCATGACCTGGAGATGAAAAGTTGCATGCTCTAAGCCAGCCAGGAGTCTTCTTTTTGACTAATTTTCAAGTTTTTGAAGGGCATAACCAATATTGATATGAATGAAGTAATGCCAGGAAAGTAAGGAGGATCAATAACAAGATCTTTTGTGATAAGTTTAACAGAACCATACTACAGCTATATATGAAATGTAAAAGTATTGCACCTTGGGAAATAATTAGCGGAAAGTGAAATATATTACTCCAAATAATCTGTAGTTAGCTTATTCATGATTAAAAAAGCTCTATTATTTATTACATAAACCAATCCTACTTCCATTAAGTATATAATTAAGTTCAAACATGTCAACATTTTACATAAATCAACTAAGTTTCTCTATATACTCAACCTGTATCAGGGACATCAGTGGGTCTCATAATTCTCCGAATCTGTTCCATAGATTGCAGATCTGGTGACAGTCCTATAAATAAAAGAGAAGTTATAATACTGACATCTAAACAATATTCACTCAAATAAAGAAGCGTTTAGTCAAAGTATATTCACTACGTAAAATTAAACATACTTAAGGTATCCTTTTTAGTGTCACTTTTAATATACTGAGTTATTAAATAGAATCCCACTTTGATGTAACAGAACATTGTGATTATGAATTTGCCACTTTTCCCTACCAGGGAAATAAAATTCCCTTTTATTTCAAAAGATTTCTCCAGGAAAGAAATCTTACCACTCTTCTTTCTTTCCAATCATTCCCTGCCCTTCTACAGGAACATACCCAATTCCAATACTTCCTACCACTCTTTCCACTTTTTACCTCCCAATCTTAAACATGTTTACTTCCATGTTTAATTGCCTCACTCTGTCTCATAAGGCCTTCCTACACCCCACTCCAACATGTTCATAACCTTCTTAAAAGCCTAAGTGCTGATCAGAAGGATGAGAAAAAACACATGAAAATACTCTGCAATCTTTAAAGTAGTACATAAATATAAGCTAGCATTTCTCTTTTATAAATTGAAGTACCATCACATACTTTTTATATACATTTCTAATTTTAGCTAATGTTCAAAACTATTTCCTAAATGTTTAGTATCTATTATAAAATATTTCAATTAGTATAGTGATATATGTCCTATCAGAGAATAAATCATTTTTTACCTCAGGCTTAGACAAGTACATCTATCTTTTCAATACTTTTCTACTTTAATTCTTACTGTATATTGATAAAAATTAATTTTCTTAAAGTATTTTCATTAAATTACTTCCCTGTACAAAAACCCAATATGGCTTTTAAACCATCCAACAAACTCCTTTGCACTTCAGTACTCAAATCTCTATAATTTGATACCTATCATTCCCCAACATGTACTTGACATTCTAGTCAGGCCAGTCTTCACACATTCCTTGACTAGAAACATAAAAAAACCTGTCTCAAATTCTTTTTACCTCTCCAAAGTCTACTCATCCTCCAAAACCCACGCTTCCATAAACATTTGCCTAACAATTCTCTCCCTTTCCAGGCTTCATAAAAATCACTGCCTCTACAAGTACTTTGACAGAATTAAATCCCATTCATTACACAGTATGTTTTGAAATATACTTTTTTAAAAAAGATGTATTCATTTTAGAGAAAGCACACATGGGAGGGGGCAGGGAGGAGAAGAGGGAGAGAAGCAGATTCCCTGCTAAGTGTGGAGCCCCACATGGGGCTTGATCCCAGGATCCCAAGATCAAAACCCAAGCCAAAACCAAAAGTCAGACACAACCGACTGAGCCACCCAGGCAACCCTGAAATATATTTTATCTTACTTTTTGGAAATATACATTTTGTCAATAGGTTTTTAATTTCTCAAGACATCAGTTCATATACAATCTAGCAAGCTCAATTACACTTGGATTCTGATGAAAAGTATTTAAAGTATAGGCAGGAATATAAACATGATCCTCTCATTTTTACCAATAGTAGGGCTATCTTTCTGTCAAAACTGAGGTAAAGGAAAGACGTTTATTCAAACAGAACTCTGCTATCCTCTTCACACATGAAATTCTTTAAAGGTAAGTACTATATTTTCATTCTGTATAAATAATCATAAATTTCCAGTTACAAAAAGAGATTTTAATCCAATCATGAAATGGGCAAAAGACATGAACAGAAATCTCACAGAGGAAGACATAGACATGGCCAACACGCACATGAGAAAATGCTCTGCATCACTTGCCATCAGGGAAATACAAATCAAAACCACAATGAGATACCACCTCACACCAGTAAGAATGGGGAAAATTAACAAGGCAGGAAACCACAAATGTTGGAGAGGATGCGGAGAAAGGGGAACCCTCTTGCACTGTTGGTGGGAATGTGAACTGGTGCAGCCACTCTGGAAAACTGTGTGGAGGTTCCTCAAAGCGTTAAAAATAGATCTGCCCTACGACCCAGCAATTGCACTGCTGGGGATTTACCCCAAAGATACAGATGCAATGGAACGCCGGCACACCTGCACCCCGATGTTTATAGCAGCAATGTCCACAATAGCCAAACTGTGGAAGGAGCCTCAGTGTCCATCGAAAGATGAATGGATAAAGAAGATGTGGTTTATGTATACAATGGAATATTGCTCAGCCATTAGAAATGACAAATACCCACCATTCGCTTTGACGTGGATGGAACTGGAGGGTATTATGCTGAGTGAAATAAGTCAATCGGAGAAGGACAAACATATGGTCTCATTCATTTGGGGAAAATAAATAATAGTGAAAGGGAATAGAGGGAAAGGGAGAAGAAATGGGTAGGAAATATCAGAAAGGGAGACAGAACATGGAAGACTCCTAACTCTGGGAAACGAACTAGGGGTGGTGGAAGGGGAAGAGGGCGGGGGGTGGGGGTAACTGGGTGGCGGGCACTGAGGGGGGCACTTGACGGGATAAGCACTGGGTGTTATTCTGTAGGTTGGCAAACTGAACACCAATAAAAAATAAATTTATTATTAAAAAAAAGATTTTAGCCATGTTTAAAACAGTTTTAATGATCTGAGTTTTCAAACAAGCACTGCTTTGTTTTCCCATGGTGTGCATCTTAGTTACTATAGGTCTTTTCTAAACAATAGAAGGATAGTAAGAAAAACCCATAAAGCAAATTTATTAGTCTACCTCCATGACAACAGAAGATCTTTTCATCCACAATGGCAGCTATAGGCAGACAATTAAAACAATCGGTGAAGGTCTTCCACAATTTAATATTAAACCTTCGTTTGCCTATAAAAAGAATAAGCAAATAAATAAGTCTAAAACTATTTTCAGTTCTTATCTCATAGTTACAGGATTATGGGTAACTTTATACAGCACTTTGTTTTTTCTGTATTAAGTATTTCTTGAACACTTTTAAAAAGGCAGTAAATTTAATAAAGATTTTTTTTTTAAATTTTTTTTTATTTATTTATGATAGTCACAGAGAGAGAGAGAGAGAGAGGGGCAGAGACACAGGCGGAGGGAGAAGCAGGCTCCATGCACCGGGAGCCCGATGTGGGATTCGATCCCGGGTCTCCAGGATCGCGCCCTGAGCCAAAGGCAGGCGCCAAACCGCTGCGCCACCCAGGGATCCCAATTTAATAAAGATTTAGCACCTTTCCATAAAGTTAAAAAAAAAAAAAACCTGGAAGACTGTGTTATGTATTTTATGGAAAAATATATCAAATATTTTTGTCTTTTATTAAAAATTTTTTTGACGTTTTTGTCTTTTAAGATCACTATAATAAAGCAATTTTGAAATAGTCTAACAGACTATTAGTTTATCTTTTGCATTCAACATGCACATTAAATACCTAGCCAAATATGCAGAAGTGAAAGGAGTGCCTCTAGAGACTGTCCATTTTGACTCTAATGCATTGAGTAACATAGCATAAATTTACTGCCAAGAAAGGACAATTTCCAAGTGCTTGACTGGTACTCACTTTTGAGTGAATTACAACTTGGCACTACAGTAAGTATAAATAGAGACACAAAGGCTATAATTTTCCTGTGGTCTAGCATAAAGAGCTACAACAAAGACAACCTCAAGCGTATGTTCACCTTTTCAGAGTTACTTGATTTTCCTGAATTGGGCAGTAAGTTCTAACAACTAACCCAAGGGAGGGAGGAAAGACATAAGCACTAATTTCCTATGTCATAACTTGTCTCTCAATGAAAAAGATTAACTCAAAGCAGTGTTTACAAGCTGTTCTCACATGAATATTTCATTTCATGTCATTTCTATCCTTTAGGATATTCAAGCTCATGTTTTATCCTTAAGAATACATCTCTACTGATAGAGCTTTAGAAAAGTGGTTACGGTTAGATGTACTATAATCCACTTCTCGTTTACTGGTCTGATTTAAACAGTTGAAACCATACATTACACCTCAGAAATAAAAATGCAACATAAAATCAAATGTGGCATCATTCCTATTAGAACAGAGCTCCACAAGAACAGAGATCTGTCTTGTGGATAGCTGAATCCCTAGTGTTTAAAGTAGTTCCGGGTATATAACACTTCCTTATAAACACTTGTCAAATAAATGATCATATAAACCAAGGAGACAGGAGTTTGAAAAAGATTACCAAATTTAAGGTTGGAAAAAAAGCAAAAATAGATTCTAATGGAGAATTCAGCTCAAAAACCGGTAAATTCAATTTGAAAATCATTGTAACTGGTTCTAAATTATAATTAACCAAACATATGTTCTTTCCCATGCTCTAACAAAAGCAAAAGACCAAATTCGAATATAGTAATTTAGTAGTAACACTTGGAAACACTACTATAAAACACAAATCTGTGATTTCTTACTGATGAAAAAGTACAATAAGACATACCTCTGTAGGTTTATAGGCATAGATTAAAATTCTAATAATAAACTTGAACTTTTAAATAATTTCATACAACTTCTCAGTATTTCTTGTAACACAGGGCCAATGAGAATTTCCATTATATCACAAGAACACTGAGAACTAAAACCTTAATGGACACTAGAAAACTAGAGGATACTATCTATAGTGACCTGTTTTATGTGGATATTTTACTCTGTAAACTAATTACAAGAGGACCTTTCAGTTGAGTAAGCTGCAGTCAACCTGAAATAACACAACCAAGGAGATTCTAAGGAACCAGCTTAATTAGTAACATGTGTCCCAGTTTCAGGGCCCTCCTCCATGAAAGACTCTTCTTGGTCCTATGCTTCATATTATATTTTTTTAAAAACTTAAAGGAACTCCTTTGAACTGGAAAATTATATTAGGGAATATCAGGGAATTTTCCCATTAACAAAAAATAACTTATTTTTACTTACATTCATCATAAAACCCATAAATGCGATTGATGCTAGCACACTCATGGTTTCCTCTTAAAAGAAAGAAGTTCTCTGGGTATTTGATTTTATAAGCCAATAGCAAACAAATGGTTTCCAAAGACTGCTTTCCTCTGTCCACATAATCTCCTAAGAAAAGATAGTTGGCTTCCGGTGGGAAACCTCCATATTCAAATAATCGCAGTAAATCTGTATACTGTCCATGAATATCTCCTGAAAACAGAAAAAGCCAATTTTAGAACATTTGGTTACTGTGGGAAGCAGCTTCAAATGATTTGCAATGTTTACACTCTTGTGTAATCCTCTCCCCTTGAATGTAGGCTGGAGCTGGTGACTAGCTTCTAACAGGATACAGCAAAAGAGGGATGGGCTGTCACTTCTGAGATTAGGTTACAAAAGATCATGACTTCCATTCTATTCTGCTTGTATTCTCTTGCCTTTTCCCATTCTTGATGCTGAAGCCAGCTGCCTTATGGAGAAGCACACATGGCAAATAACTGAAGGAGGCCTCTGGCCAACATCTCATTAGGAACCAAGCCCTCAGTCCATCAGCTCATAAGGAATGGAATCCTTTCCTGCTGAGCCTTGAGATGAATGCAGCACCTAGGTCACAACCTTGTGAGACCCAGAACCAGAGGACCCAGCTAAGCTGTGCCTGAATCCCTGATGCACAGAAACTGTGAGGTGATAAATTCATGCTATTTTAAGCCATACAGTTTTGGAGTAATATGTTATACAATAGATACCGAACATGATAACTATTAGCTGGTAATTTAACATAGGTAACTTGTTATACCAAACAGTAAGACAAATAGCCAGAATTTAGAAATATTTAGTACAACTAACTTCTACTACCCTCAAATTATTTCTATATCAAAGCATTTTAAAGAGTACCTTAGAATTTGAATCATCTTAAGATGTTATAAATAACTACATTTGATTTAGAGTCACAGAAGAGATTGATCATTTCCACAAGAATTTTTTTTTTAATTTATTTTCAAGTAATCTCTACACCCAACATGGGACTCAAACTAACAACCCTGACATCAAGAGTTGCATGTTCTACCAACTGAGCCAGCCAGGCTCCACAAAATTTCATGCTACCTCTTGTTACACTAAGCTAATTAACTAATGAATTCAACAAACATTTTATTAGCTAATACCTTTTATTAGCTAGGTACTGTACCAAGGAGCACCAAGCACATGACTTAATAAACACAAGAAAGAGAAAAAATTGTTTAAAGAGCACCCTAAGGGCAACCCGGGTGGCTACAGTTTGGCGCCTGCCTGCAGCCCAGGGCATGATCCTGGAGTTCCGGGACCCATATCCGGCTCCCTGCATGGAGCCTGCTTCTCCCTCTGCCTGTGTCTCTGCCTCTCTCTCTCCCTGTGTCTCTCATGAATAAATAAAATCTTAAAAAAAAAAAAAAAAAAAAAGAGCACCCTAAGCACCTAGAGCTTACAAGGTATGAATGTGAATCACTAAGAAACATGCACACAGGACAATGAAAATTTTACATACAGAAATAATCCTCGATTGAGCAAGGATTATTTTCCCTACACTATTTCCCACTGTTATGTAAACTATGAAAAAAATGCTTTCTGTACAATTTTTAAAAATATTTTATTTCTTTATACACAAGAGAAAGAAAGAGGCAGAAGGAGAAGGAGGCTTCCCTGCAGGGAGCCTGATGCAGGACTCGATCCAGGACCCTGAGATCATGAGTTGAGCCAAAGGCAGACGCTCAACCACTGAGCCACCCAGGTGTCCCTTTCTGTACAATTTTTGTGGCTATGATGTGATTCACTCAACCTAAAGTTGTAAGTTTTTGTTTTGGGCAAAAAGCCACTATAAGACTTTTAAAAGAATATAAACTGTAATGTAATATAATCTTCAAAATAAAAATCACAACAAAGGTAGAACACCATGGATAGTGCCAAACTGACCCCTAAAACTCGATTCTTGTTTTTTGTAACTGGTGTATCAGAATGCCTATTTCTCCACAACCTTGACAACACTGGATTATCAGTTTCTGACACTTTTTTTCCTCCCAATCTCACTACATTTGGGATTTGTTTTTAAATTGCATTTCATTGATTTACTAGTGAAGCTAAGGATCTTACGTTTACTGGCCATTTGAATTTCTTCTAAAATCTGCCTTCAAAAAAAAAAAAAAAACTTTCTCTTATATAGTCTTTCTTGTTTCTAAGAACTAAAAAATATGAACAGCGATCTTTTTATCTGATGTATATGTAACAATCATTTTCTTCTTGTAACTTACCATTTTATGAAAGTTTCAATTTCCATATTTTATGTAAATCAACCTACCAATCCCTCTTATACATAAATATTAAAATGTTTTCTCTAGATCTACCTTTAATGTAAATAGGGGAGAAAAACTGATATTTAAAATAGAGCTTCCAACTTTACTCATTTACATACCACAAATTTTCAGGGGTGCTTCCAACTCCAAAAGAATAGGCTGGCTGAGAAAGATCTCCCGAGACTTGATACATAAGCCCCGAACTTCTGCTTCAGTCATCTGCACAATCTTTCCTGGACGACATCCTCGTACTGTTAAACAATAAATAAAATGGTCAGTTTTTAAAAATTTATCTATAAAATAATAATCCTTAAAAAAAAAAGTCATACCCATATTTTGGAGATCAGGAAAGTCACACTGTCAGTAAACTACCAGGTACCCTGTTGGGTCCTATGACTAACAGTTAGATTATTCCAGGGATCTCTGGGTTCTATCTCTATTGTTGCTGGTTCCTGATGATGCTCCTAAAGGCTACTGCCACAGAAATGCAGTCCTCTTTGCTCTCCAGTGGCCAACCTTGAAGCCCAAGAGACCCAATAGTTGCAGAGACAGCACCTTTGAGTACAGCCTACCCTCTCAGCAAGTCTTATATTTAGGAAAAGGCCAAAATACCATAATTAAAAACCAGTGGTTATGAAGAAAGGAAATTAAACAAAAAGTAGCTGTCAGCAGGTGACTTAGTTTCACACACTTCCTCAGAATATTATGAGCAGTCCTATGAATTAAAAACCTTCACCTCCATTTTCTGATCAAAACAAAATTTAAAAGGTGCCAGATAGTCATTAAATTTTAGTGATTATGTTCATAGTAGAGCAGTAGCCAGTTTCCCAAAGTGGTTATAATCAATTTATAACCCACCAACAATGTTGCTCTACTTCTTTACCAACACTGAGTATTATTAGTGTTAAATTTTAGCCATTTTGTTGGGTGTATGGTGGTATTTGATGAGATTTTAATTTGCTTTTCCCTGATGATTAATGTTGATTACCTTTTCATGTGCTTAAAGGGCTATTTGGATATCGTTTTTTGTGAAGTTCATTTGTTAACTGACTGTCTTTTAAAAAACGGATTCGTAGAAATTCTTTATATATATCAGATGAATCTTTTGTTGGATCCATGTATTTTAAGTATCTTTTCCCAGTTTATGGCTTGCCTTTTCTCTAATGCTTTTTTTTGATGAACAGAAGTTCCTTAAAGACTTATTTGAAGGGGGAAGGAATGCGCATGGGGGAGGGAGGTGCTGAGGGAGAAGGAAAGGGAGAATCTTCAGCAGACTCCCCACTGAGCAAGGAGCCCAACAACTGCTAGGTTCTATCTCATGACCTTGAGATCATGACCTGAGCTGAAATCAAGAGTGGACATTCAACCAAGTGAGCCACCCAGGAACCCCAAGAAGTTCTTTATTTTAATGCATTTAAATCCATTTTAATTAATTGTAATCAATCTTTTTTGGTGTGTTTTACATCTAGTTCAAAAATTTTTTTCTCCTCTAAAGGTATTTCATTATGTTTCCTTCTAGATTTTTTTTTACTGTGTTCACCTACCTTATATTTGATAATCCATCTCAATTGTGTGTCTGGTTTGAGGTAAAGGTCAAGTTTCATTTTTACCCACACAAATATCCAACTGATTCAGCATCTTTTATTGTAAAGATCACCTTTTCTCCATAGAATTGTAGGGGTAGTGTTGTAGAAAAATCAGATGACCATACACGAATGGGTCTATTTCTGGAAACTCTATATAGTCCCATTAATTAATACAATTTGTTGTTACATCAGTACTTAATCTAGGTTTTTACATTTTCAAGTATGTTTTAAAATTGGCTTTTCTATTTTCTGACACCCCAACCTGTGGGAGTTTTAATTGGGAATGAGTATAGTCCAGGAAGAATTACCTTAACAATTTTGAGTCTTTCAATCCATAAACATCATATTTCTCCTTTTATTTAGATTGTCATTTGTTTCTCTCAGCAATGTTTTGTAGCATCTAGGTGGCAGTCTTGCACATTTCATTAAATGGAGTTGAGGGGGCACTGCTTTGTAAATGTGTTTTCTTTTTCATTTTCCAGTTGTTCAATATTAGCATACAAAAATATAACTGATTTTTGAATACTGACTTTGCTTCCTATGCTAACAGTCTCAAGATCCCTTTGGACTTACTTACTTACTTATTTATTTATTTATGTATTTATGTATTTATTTATTTATTTAATTTATTTATTTATGATAGGCACACAGTGAGAGAGAGAGAGGCAGAGACACAGGCAGAGGGAGAAGCGGGCTCCATGCACCGGGAGCCCGACGTGGGATTCTATCCCGGGTCTCCAGGATCGCACCCTGGGGCAAAGGCAGGCGCTAAACTGCTGCGCCACCCAGGGATCCCTGGACTTTCCAAGTATACAATCATATCATCTCTGAAGACAGTTTTACTTCTCTTCCAACCTTTGTATCTCTTTATTTTTCTTCTTCATTGAATTGGTTAAGACCTCTACAACAATGTTGAAAAAAAAATCTAATGATCTTGTCTTGTTTCTCAACTTAGAGGAAAAAGCATTCAATATTTCACCATTATGATAACTATAGCTTTACACATACTCACCTAGTTTGCTAAGAATTTTTATTATGAAGGGTACTAAAATCTATCAAATACTATATCTCATCTATTGAGATAATCATGTAATCCCACCTTATTCTGTTAATATGATTTATATTGAGTGTTCAGCTTACCTTGGATTCCTAGAATAAACCCCACCAAATCTGACATTATCTTTCTTATTGTAAGATTCAATTTGCTAATAATATGCTCACAATTTCTGTGGCTATATTTATGAAAGATATTGGCCAGTAATTTCCTTTCCTTGGTATCTGCCAGATTTGGGTATTAGGGTTTGGCTTTAAAAACAACCACCACCACCACCACCAAGTTGGGAAGTGTTCTCTTTTTCTGTTTTCTGTGAGAGACTGTATAAAATTGGCCTAATTTCTTCTTTAAATATTTAGGTTGCCAGTGGAACCAAATGGTCTTGGAATTTTCTTGAACACATATAAGACTATTCAGATTTTCTATTTCTTGTGTCAGTTTTGCCAAAACAATTTTTCATCTAAATTATAAAATTTATTAGCATTATTTATAAAATGTTGTTGTCCTTCAAAATACATATTTTGAAGTGATTTTCTCTGGATCACTTGAGAATAGATTGTATATATCATGCTCCTTTACCAGGATATTATTTCATAAGAATTATTCTCTTATATATAGCACAGTATAAAATAACAAAATTCAGGGAATTTATTTTTTAAAGATTTTATTTATTCATTCATGAGAGACACACAGAGAGAGGCAGAGACATGGGCAGAAGGAGAAGCAGGCTCCATGCAGGGAGCCCGATGTGGGACTCCATCCTGGGACCACAGGATCACACCCTGAGCTGAAGGCAGACGCTCAACCACTGAGCCACCCAGGCACCCCAAGATTCAGAGAATTTAACATTGATATAAATCTTTAATGTTAAGAATATACTGTAATTTTAGTAATTCTCCTAATCATGTCCTTTATAGTATTTTCTTCCCCTCTCGTACAGAATTCAAGCCAGGATTACATTACTGCTTTTATTTGTTCCATCTCTTTATTCTCCATTACTAGTTATGTCTCCTGTATCTTTTTGATATTGGTAATTTGTTTCCTATTTCTACATTATTAGTCTTTCTAGGGGGGTTTTCATTAATCTTTTCAACAACTTTATTTTAAAAAATCATACATTTCCTTTTTATTGGATTTCTGCTTTTTATTATATCCTGTATCTTTCCTTCTACTTTTTTTTTTTAAAGATTTATTTATTCATGAGAGACACAGAGGGAGAGTCAGAGACATAGGCAGAGGGAGAAGCAGGCTCCTCGCAGGGAGCTCAATGTGCAACTTGATCCCCGGAAGGCAGAGGCTCAACCACTGAGCTACCCAGGCATTCCTTTCCTTCTTCTACTTTTTTGAGGGTTATAATTTGCTTATTCTTCTTTTGTCTGAAATAGAAGTTTAATGTTCAGGCTCCCCCCTACACTAAAATATATAAAGTTCTACATCTCCCTCTAAGCATTGCCTTTTGCTACAATTGCACAAGTTTGACATGTATTTTCCATTATTGTTCAGATCAACATATTTTTTATAATTTTCACTATTTCCTCATTAACCAGTAAGATATGTAAAAATACACTGCTTATTTCTAAATATTTGAGAATTTTCCAATTATCTGCTACTGGTTTCTAGTTTATCATTACTGAAATCAGAGAATCTGAGATCTCAGATTTACTGAAATTTGCTTTGTGGTACATCATATGGCCTATTTTAGTAAATGTTCATTCCATACTATCTGAAAAGTATCGTTGCTGGGTGAAGTGCTCTGTGTGTGTCAATTAGGTCAAATTTACTGTGTTGTTTAAATTTTCTAGACCCTTACTGATTTTTTTCTTTGTTCTATAAGTTATTGAGAAAGGTCCATTAATTAATCTATATGATTGTGGTTTTGCCTATTTTAACCTTTTGATTCTATCAACTTTTCCTTTTTGTGCTTTAGATCTATATTAAATATCTAAAAATTTTAAGGTTGTTCTATCTTCCTGTTGAATTCATCTTTCAACATTATGCAATACTCTTCTTTACCTCTAGTAATACTTCTTGCCTTATTTTTTTAAATAAGTTTATTTACTTTTTAAAAGATTTTAATTGAGAGCGAGCGAGGGAGCGAGAGCATGTGCGACTGCATGCACAAGCAGGGGGAGCAGCAGAGGGAGAGGGAAAAGCAGGCTCTCCAATGAGCAGGGAGCCCAACCCGGAGCTTGATCCCAAGATCTGGAGATTATCACCTGAGCCAAGGCAGACACTTAACTGATCGAGCCACCCAGGCACCCCTTAACTGCTATTTCTGACATACACAGCCAACCAGGTTTCTTTTGGTTAATATGTGCATGATGTATTTTTCCCATTCTTGTACTTACCCATCTGTGCCCTTAAAATTAAAATATGTCCCTTGTAAACAGTAGTTAGGTCTTCTGAGCTTTGCCTGGAGTTTTTACTTCTTTGATATTTACTATAATTATAGACAAAGTTAAGGTCTTCCATCCTGTCATTTGCTTTGTTATCACATTCTCATTCCTTTACTTTTCTTACATTTCTTTGGAATAATATTATTCCATTTTCTCCTCTATTGGCTTTTTAGTTATATATTCTTTTTCTTTTGGCAGTTACTCAAGAGATAACGCACTTTTGACTTAGGTACCGCTTTCTGGCCTTTTGTTCTATAGTCATATACCGCTTCCACACATTTTAAACCCTATGAGCCATAATTACTATTTTAAATAGTATTAATTTATATTTACACACATTTATCCTTATTGTTCATTTATTTCTGCCGTTCTGTTCTGAGATCATTTTCTTTCAACATGAACTTTAATATCTTCTAGTACCAGTCTATACCAATAAATTTTCTCAGCTTCTGTGTCTTTATTTTTTCTTCACTTTTGAAGGACATGTTTACTGGATTTAGAATTCTAGGTTAGCATTCTTTCTCTTCTTTCAGCAGGTGAAGAGACTTTTCTATTGTTTTCTGGTGTGTGTAGTTCTAGGTGATGTATGTATCAACCCTCATTATTCTTCTCTGGCAGCTTTTAAGATTTTCATTTTCTTTATTTTCAGTGGTTAAGTCTATGATGGGTCTCAATATGGTTTTATTTGTATTTTCCTACCTGGAGTCCACTGAGCTTATTTAATCTGTATTTTGGTATCTTTCTCAGTTTTGGAAAAACTGGTCAGTATTCTTGGTCAGTATTTCCTCTACCTGTATCTCCTCTCCACCCGGGACACCCATTATGCATGTTAAACCTTTCCACTGTCTCCTGCTTTCTCTATTTCCCCCTCTATTTTTTCCCCTCAGCACCGCATAATTTCTACATTTTTTGTAGCTTACTACAACTCCTTCTGTTTCTAATGTCCTAGTAATAAGCCCAACTCTCAAATTCTCTTTTTTGTAAAGTTGTAAAGTTTCCAGGTCTTTGATAAAGTTTTCCATCACTTATTTATCTTGAGCATATCTAATCAGTTAAAGTCTCTGTGATTATTCTAATATCCGAATTGTCTATGGATTTGTTGCCTTTTTTCCTCTTGATTTTTGGTCAATTTAGCCTGTTATTATTTCACTGAATGAAATATCTGATTATGGATGAAAATTGTGTAAGTTCTAGATGACATCTTCCTCTGTAGAGTGTTGTTTCCTTTTAGCAGCAGGGAGAATAACAATGACTTACATCTTCTTGAGGACTGTAGTCTACTTCAGTTTTGCTCTCCATCTTAGGGAGTGGCCATGATGGAATATCAATGGAAAACTCACAGTGTAATACAGCCCCTCTCACTTGGCAGGCTTCGACGTTTGCCTCTCTGGCACTAAGGTGATGCTGGAATCTCTGCTTGGATTTTTAGCTTTCCAGCTTACTGTTTTATTCTGGGTTTTCCTAGGATCTTCTCTTGCACATGTGTACCTTAGAAGTGAGTCAATGAGAAATGTGTGGGAAATATCAGAAAGGGAGACAGAACATAAAGACTCCTAACTCTAGGAAACGAACTAGGGGTGGTGGAAGGGGAGGATGGCGGGGGGTGGGGGTGAATGGGTGACGGGCACTAAGGGGGGCACTTGACGGGATGAGCACTGGGTGTCATTCTGTATGTTGGTAAATTGAACACCAATAAAAAATAAATGTATTATAAAAAAAAAAAAGTGAGTCAATAACTTTAGGGGGACCTGATTCTGGGGTTAGAGTCTATGTGGTTCTCTCTTCTTTGGGATTCAAGTTTCAACTGTTTTAATCGCCTCAGACTTCCATCTTTCCTTTAGTCCAGTTAAGACTGCCACTTTTTGTTTGGGATCTATTATTTCTCTGTACCTCCAGGAAAAAAAGCCAGTGATTGGTGAGCTTACTGGTGCTTCCCTTTTTACAGAGATCAAAACCCTCAAAAATTTTGTGTTGCTCAAGTAAATATAGAAAAGGACACAAAATATGATTATAATTAGCCATACATTATTCAGATAATTACATATAAAGAAATTTGAGGAATAACTTGCAAATGCCTAGATACTAATGGGTCATAACCCCCTATTTAACCAATCCTGACAGTATCAGTCACATAACTTTGGTGAAAGCACCAAAGTCTCCTACTCCTGATAGGTAATCTTTCTGCACAAACATGTCTACATCAGGAAAGGGGGAAAACATGGAGCTCTGAGGGTCAAATCTGGCCCAACTCCTGCTATTGTGAATTTTTATTTTTTAAAAAATTAAGGGAAAAAAAAGACACATAAAAATTATATAACTCTTCAGTGTCCACACATAGTGTTCTTCTACCAGAACACAACTACTCTTGTTATTTATTTTCTTCCTCTCACCCCCATTAAATTATGTATTATCTATGGGTACTTTCATCATACAATAGCAGAGTACATTAGTTGCAACAGAGAGACACAGGGCACTCCCATCACTTCACACTGCTTCTCATGGTACTACAAATTGCAGAGATACCCTTATAACTCAACAGCATCTTGAGTGTCATGCTTCTTGCTGTACTGCAACAGTTCATTCTACTTTTATTACAGTGCACACTCATCATGTCAAAGCAGAAAAACAGAATGCAAATGTTATATTTTTAAAGCACAGTGCAGTGTGGATTATTATTCTGTTACTGAATCAGATGGCTAGGCATTGTAACATTACAGCTGTGCTCAAAAAATATGTATATACGTGTGTACACACAGGGGTGCATATATATTTACGGTACCAGACTAAGCACTCATCACAACATTCCCATCTCACCAGAATCAATAGAAAAATTTGAAAATTTTAAATGGAATTTCATCATAGAAGAATTTCTTCACAAAAATAAAATGAGAGGGATCCCTGGGTGGCGCAGCGGTTTAGCGCCTGTCTTTGGCCCAGGGCGCGATCCTGGAGACCCGGGATCGAATCCCACATCGGGCTCCCGGTGCATGGAGCCTGCTTCTCCCTCTGCCTGTGTCTCTGCCTCTCTCTCTCTCTCTCACTGTGTGCCTATCATAAATAAATAAAAATTAAAAAATAAAATAAAATAAAATGAGACTGCAACCAAAGTTAAGTTTCTAACTGGCTTGTGTGTTAGCAAGAAACACCACTCACTAATGGTGAGTTAATGAAATGTTTGATTAGAAAAGCCAAAGTATGTTCCAAGAAAATAAACTTGTTTAAGACTATTAACCTTCCTGTAAAAACAGTTCTTGAAGTGTTGAGGACAATGGGAACATCAATAATCAATCAAAAAACAAGACAAAATGATTTTGAGTGGTCTTCCTTGGCTCTTGGTGAGTTCACAAATATTACTGATACTTACTTAACTGTTGGCTTATTTGAGGAGCCAATATGAATTAAGTGACCGAAGAGTTAATCTCTATGAACCATGTATGTGGAACTACAGACAAAAATATTTTCCAGAAGTTGAGAAAAACAAAACAAAAAATGATAGTGGCAAAAATACATATGGAGTGCAAAAAAATCTAGTTAGACAATTATACAAAGCTTGTGAAAATTTAACGTGTTTATACTGTATGGAGCAATTGCTCAGCAGGGAGGCATTTTATTTTTAAATTTTATTTATTTAAGGGGAGAGGGGCACAGGGAGAAAAAGAATCTTAAGCAGGCTCCTCATCCGGCTCAGGGCTTGGATCTCATGATCCTGAGATCATAACCTGAGGTGAAATCAAGGGTCAGATGCTTAACCAACTGAGCCACCTAGGAGACCCAACAGAAAGATATATTAATCTATCACATATTGTTGAGCCACTGGTATCAATAGTGAACATCGTTAGTGTTCATGAACTTAACCACTGCTCATTCCATGAGTATTAGAAATAAAAGTTAAATATCTTGAATTACACTACCACACAGTAGTGTGGTTTAACGGCCCAGTCGTGACAGTTTTACTGTTTTTTTGAGCTCAGAGCCAATTACTGAAATTTTTATGAATGACAGCAATCATTATCACTATTATGGGGAGTTTTATAAATTAGATTTTGGGGCAAACCTGATAGTTTCTTAATGATCCAATCTAAAATTCTAAGGCAAAAAAAATACTTAAACACAAAACGTATACTGTGGTGTCATTTTGATAACTAATGCTGCTTGAATCACAAGCAAATGTCAAAGCTGCTTTATATACTCCCAGTGTTGCCAAAAGTTAAAGCAAGATCTTCATTTCCTCACAGATTTGCACTGGAGATATTTTCAAAGATCAAGCCACAATTCCAACAACATTCTTTAGATCTCAATGCTAGTACAAAATATATCAAAATCTACTTAACTGTGTAAGCTGAGTAGTTTCCACCTAGCCCTCTACTGGAATTGATTAGTGTGCAATGTGATGACACACTAAAAGGCAAATATCAAGAGAGGAGTAATAGAATTCTATAAACGCTTTCCAAATGCCTAAAATCATTAACTAAAATCATATGCCTGTGGACTGATATCAGTATTTGGCAGCACCTATCTGTGTTAAGATACCTTCCCAAGATGAAATACAGAAGATCTCATTATAGATCAGCTTTAACAGGTTAACTCTTGCAACTGAGCTTCAATTAAACAAAATGTTATCTTCTCCCAAAAGAAATCCCCTCTTCTCATGATTACACAATTGTATTCACTCATTATAGTTCAAATTTCATATTAACTTAAAAAAATTTTAAATGCAGGTTTGTCTTTTAAATTACAAACAATATGTGAAATGCAGGTATTTTTGTGCATATGGTGTACATACTAATTTTGTTTCAATAACCACCTGTTTTCTCCAGCAAGTTCTTACTAGTAACTGCCTTCTCTAAAACAAAAGATGCCAAGAAAAAAGAAGCAACTCCACTATCATGTTTGCCCCATGAAATCTTAGTAATCCTCATTAACCTTTAATATTTTAATTCACACTTACTCTACTCTATCCTACCCGCCCCCAAACTCACTCAAAGTTATATATGAATCAATAGTAAAGTTAACTTAAATCCAGACTTCCTAAATTTCCTAATTTTTTTCTGTAGGATAAAATGGCAATTTTTCCATATTTAGCACATAAGTCTCCCTTTAAGCCACATAAAGTAATAAATAAATAAAAATCTTACAAGTGGCTAAAATGTGTAATTTTTGTTTTAAGTGAAACAATTAGGGAGCTGTCATACTTTCCATTTATCTTAAATCTGCTAATAGGAATAATTAATGTGGACTTCAGGAGGTCTGTGTAATACCTCAAACCATAATAGTGTGTACTTATGTGAACATACATATTTTTCTGAGAAGGCCTATGGCTTTCATGAATTCTCAATGGGCCCTGTGAATAACCATAAGTCAAAAACTGATTCCAGATACACTAGTAAGCAATTAATGAGAAAACAGTAAGGAAGAAAAATAACAGATACAAGTAAGACCCAGATGTTTCAGGAACAGAAGAAAAGTCCCCTAGTTCTGTGATTATCAAAGTGTGATCCCCTTCTCCACTATGTTGACATCTGCATGGTACAAAAGCAATAGTGGGCAAAACTGCTAGCACCATAGCACAAACCAAATCAGTGGCACCAAGCTGTACTGGTAGTCACTGATGGCATTCACTGCCATGCACTTAAAGTGAAACACAAAAAAGTTAAGTGTCACTTAAGAACGCTCTCGAGTAGTAAAAATTATCAATTTTATTAAATTTCCATCGTTGAGTATATACCTTTTTAATATTTTGTGTGATGAAGTGGAAAGTGTCCATTTCTGTATACCAAAGCACAATGGTTGTCTTCAAGAACAGCACTCGTGTGACTGTTTTACCCAAAAGCCCAACGAGGCACATTTTTCACAGAACATCTTTTTTATTGGAAAGCACAACTGACAAACTATAGTTATTTACAATTAGGTATTTAACAGATACTGCTGAAAATGAACAAAATGAGTCTGTCATTTCATGGAAAACAACTGACAGCATTTGTGCTAATGATAAAACCCAAGCTTTCAAGTGAAAGTTAAAATTTTGGAAACCTTGTATCCAGCACCACGAACTTGACAGCTTCTCCATACTTAAAAAAAACTTCTGAAATCTTGTAGTACTAACAAGTATGATTTTTCTGAAATCTTACAGTATTAAAAACTACAATTTTTAAAAAATATTTTATTTATTTATTCATGAGAGACACAGAGAGAAAGAGAGAGAGAGAGAGGGAGGGAAGGAGAGTAAGAGACACAGGCAGAGGGAGAAGCAGGCTCCAGGCAAGGAGCCTGATGTGGGACTCGATCCCAGGTCTCTAGGATCAGGCCCTGAGCTGAAGGTGGTGCTAAACCACTGAGCCACCCGGGCTGCCCCAAATATGATTTTTTAAATACTGTATAAGAGGTGTTCAACATTTGAACATCCGCATAACTCAGTTTAACCAATATTTTCCAAATGACCAATGCATGTTGCAAAGAATGTGTAAGATACATTTAAAGTGAAAGGTCAATGCATTTTCATGAAAATTAACAAAAAAACTGATATTTCAGATTCCATATTACAACTAACCTTTATACTCCTTCATTTTCCAAATACCTATCTGTATGATTAACTTCTAATAAAACCAGACATTACAGGGATTTACTTATCACATTTTTTGTTGCGTTAGAAAGCATTATTTATGCTAACGTGTAATGGGTCATTATTATTTTTAAATGAACTAAAAAAATTTTTTAATTGTTTAATTTCTAACACAGTACCAGTAACACACATAAATAAAAGCTCTTATCCTCTATTCTTTTGAGGAATATAATGTGGTCCCAAGACTCAAAAAGTTTGAAACCCACTGCTCCAGTCCCTAGCCAAAAGAAGGCATACAACAAATCTCCTTAAATTACCTTTCACCATGTTATTCTGCCTAGAAATATCTGCCTCTCAACACCAACACTAGCATGTCAAACCAGATTACAAACTCTGGATGATGGAAATACAAAAGAAGTCTTTTACACATACATACACATATATGAGAAGAGTGGGAAAAAAAAAGAGAAGAGTGGGTTGTATGCGATTAATACAATGTGGAGGACACAATATGTTAGATCCTCACAAGGAATAGCCATCTCAAACATTACTATGGGGAGTGTTCAGAGCTCAGCAGCATAAAAAGTCCTCCATTACAGTTCAGATTTATACTAAATATTAACAGCAGCTAACATTTTCTGAGCTTTTATGATGTATTAAGAATTGTTCAAAGTGTTTTATCTATTCAATCTTTACATATGCATTATGAAGTATATACTTAGTATCACCCCAACATGCAGAAGAAATTGGGCCAGAGCTGAAATTAAAAACATGCAGAACCTGTACCTTAAACCAGTATAAATATCACCTCCCACTGTATCAATACTGATGAATCTTGAGTAAATACATTAACTGAGTAAACATCTGATTATCATTCAGGATTAGTGTAACACATAACTACTGGAGTTTAGGCCTGATGTTCATAAAATACAGTCCTCCTTTCTGTCACTGTATAATTTAGATCTGTCTCTCACTCAGAAGCCTGGGCATTTTCTCTGATTACTTTGGCTCAAATATCTGATAAATATTCAAATAACATAGATGAAACCTACAAATACCTATGAAGTTTCCTTTTCAATTTACTAATTGAAATAAAAAGTCATTATAGCCATAAAATATAACATTAAAGAAAGCTATATAATAGATGTCCTTAAACTTCTTTTATTATGAAAAGTAACTTTTGATTTCTCTCATCTTGAAATGGGAGGTAAAATTAGGGGAAAAGTTAAAGTAGTGTTAGATAAATACTCAGAGCAAGAAAATACTTTGGTCAACCTGTAATGACTAGATGGGAATTTAGTAATATTCTGATGAACATTCTGGGGACAAAATTCCTTTATAGTGAAACAACCCTGTCAAAACCTCCAAATTACATAGTGTTGGCATATATCAGAACCCAAAGGCAATGCTCCAACTATTACTTAAAGACCTCTTATCCTTGCACAGACACAGGTAAATCTGGGAAGGCAGAAAGAGTCCTGAGGCCAGGGATTTTGAGAAAGGAGATATATTCATCTGTCTATGTATCTGATCTCATAAATCACTCTGCTACACATGTGAATAGAGGCAGAATAAAGGCCAACTGCCGCTGTCCTTTTATTACTTTTTCTATTGCATTACAGATACCCACCTAGAGCAGGGACTGAATTCTCCATCACTAGGAAAAGACTGGCTACTGGTTATTTATACTTGCTTAACTTCAGGATGAGTTTCTGCATTTTCAGTCTTCCACCTCTAGCTGTAGAATAAAGACTAATTTCCATTAAAGCATTTTCAATTTTATTAACAGATGGAAAGTCCCTGTTGCATGGTATATCTCAGAGAATGAGAAGTAAAAAAATTTGCATTCCACCTATTAATAACCAAGACTTCAAAGGTAATCCAATTCAATCCTGGGGAAAAGTAGAGTTGTACAAGAGATGTGACCCTGATCACTTTCTCCTTCCTATATTCACTGATCCTCTATTTTTCCAGGAAAAGTAAGCCTTGAAATGGCTACTTAGAGCTGCTAGAAGGGAACGGATTGCTGCATAAGGGTATAAATTTGTATCCACTCAAAATTAAATCCTAGAAGATTCAATTGGGAATTCCCATCCTCCACCAGCAGCACTGCATTTACAAACCATTTCTTCTCTTAGCATCCCTATATCCCAAGTCTTCCAGAATAAGCTTTGTTTCAGAAGTACTTATTGATTTTAGTTATTGTTTCTAGATATCTTGACATTCTTATATACCTGTATTATTTTACCTGTTAAAATTGAGAACACATGCCACACTAATGAATACTGTTAAAAAGCATGGAAAATAAAAGAAAAAAAAACCTACTAGATACAATTTGCTATCTTCCCCATTAAACCTAAGTCTTAATATAATCCTGTCTCTAGATTCATACAGAAACAGATTTCTAAATCCCAATGAATTCTAATCTTGGATTTAAATATTTACCAGAAAATCTCCAGCTCCACATTCAAATAACAAAACAAAAACACTTTTGGATTACTTCAAACTTGTCTCACACTTACTGGAATGAATTAAGAGGAAAACAAACTTTATTTCTGAATCAGTTAAAAAAATGTACCACACCTTTATATATACTCTAGCTTCTCATTCAGGAAGAAGTTAGGAGAGAAAGTATCCCTCAGATGATCATCCCTATTCCTCAACCTGCTTTTTCCTAACAAATCTGGTTTTGAATCTATACACACTTTCCCTGCGGAAGTTGAGGTCGAAGCCGAGGTCACCAGGAGCACCTAGACTACTAGCACTTCCTTCAAACTGCTTAACCTTTAGACTTTTGGGTCATAATTAAACAACTGAAATTGGGGTGGGGGGGAGGCTTTAAACAGTCTGGCAGTTCCTCAAAAGGTTAAACATATAGACTCACCGTATGACACGATTCAGTTCCTAGCTGTTAGAAGTGCCCACACAAAAACTTGTACAAGAATGTTTATAGTGGTATTATTCGTAATAGCCAAAAGGGGAAACTGCCCTAATATTCTCAAGTGATGAATAAATAAAATGGGGTATATTCATACAATGGAATATTATTCATTCACAAAAGGAATGAAATACTGAGACATGACACAATATGCATAAATTTTTGAAACATCAAAAAAAGCCAATCACCAAAGACCACATACTATATGTTTTTATTTATATGAAATGTCTGTAACAGGCAGAATCTATAGAGACAGAAAGAATAGTGGTTACCTAGTGCTGGGAGAGGGATGAAAGGAAAAAGAGGTACTGTCAAACTAAATATATTTCCCGGGATTAAGAAGCAAGGGGCTAATGGGAACAGGGTTGTGTTTTGAGGGTGGGTGGTGGTGGTAAGAATGTCCGAAAATTGATTGTGGTGATGGCGGCACAACTGTGAATATACTAAAAACCATTGAATTATACACTTCAAATAGGTAAATTACACAGCATGTGAATTATATCTCAATAAGGCTTTTATTTAAAAAGAGCTTTAATGTGTTTTTATTAATCTACTTCATTTTCTCAAATCCATTCTTTTTTAATCTTCAAAAGGACATATAAGAAAACTTCCTATAGGCTTAGTCTGTCTTGGCCTAACTGAATTTTTAGAATACATAATCCACAAGAAAGGAAATGATCACAGAAGGTTCACAAATTTCAGGCATATATATACACATATAATATACACAATAAAATATGATATATATAATAAGCATGTGTTCATTATCAACAGGTACAACCCAGTTTTTAAACACCTGGATCAAGTCTAGTTGGGAACAGAGCTAATGGGAAGCAATTTTTCACCCTATCCTCTTCCCAAACACATCAATCTACTCATTTCACTTTACCTCCTCCCAAAATAAAGCAACATTTATAATCTGAATAAAGTTTGCAAGGGGATTATGTTATACTTCCACTGCCATTCTAACTCCTTTTTGAACTAATGATCAAAGTAAAAAGCCTTCGCTGGGTTTTCATTGGACATCCACAGAAACTAGATTTAATTTAAACAGTCAAGAGCACTATTATAAGCTACAAGAATGTGGTAACAGCGTCACTACAGGGAACAGCATGGCAGGTGTCTTTGGCTTTTAGTTCTAAGTAAAACTTAACCCAATATACTGGAGGGATATGCACTATTCACACAAAAAATTAGTATATGGTTTTGTATTAAATAAATTTTTAAATGTTCTAAAAGCGCTTTGAAAATATTATCAGTCGTATGCCCACTCCAAAAAAGAAAAAACACAGAATAACTCATAAAACGTAGTTACTAAAAGCTGATTGGTAATTTGATATAATAAAGAAAAAATTGAGAACATGTTTTGGAATTATGATCAACATTTTAAAATGAGACGAAGTCCTAATTTCTCCCCCTAATGTGGAGACATTCTGACCAAATTTTAACTTACATGTTCATTTAATACTTTAAAAAAAAAAAACTAACTATAGTTATTCTGCTAGGCAGCTTTACAAAGTACCATCATTTGAATCTGAGTTAAATTTAACGAGCAAGTAATATTACTGAAAACCAAGGCAGACAAAAACATTTTTTTTCGCTTAAATACTAAAAATAATTACTTTTTAGAAAATCCAAGTCTGTTCTGGATGTCTCTGCACAGGTCTAGATTTTGGAAAGGGAAAAGAGAAGGAGGCCGCAGAACCTAAGAATCCCAAGAAGGTACTGTCAAACTAAATATATTTCCCGGGATTAAGAAGCAAGTAATGAGGGGATCCCTGGGTGGCTCAGCGGTATAGCGCCTGCCTTCGGCCCAGGGTGTGATCCTGGAGACACGGGATCGAATCCGGCATCTGGCTCCCTGCATGGAGCCTGCTTCTCCCTCCGCCTGTGTCTCTGTCTCTCATGAATAAATAAATAAAATCTTAAAAAAAAAAAAAAATGAAACTCTACTGATAGGAGGGTGTTGAATATATGAACTGAGAGGAGGGTGGAAAAGCCCAGAAATCACTTTAGACTGGGAGCTCTTTTGGATGAAGAGCCTGTATTTTCTCTTTGGATTCCTGGTGACTAACCTAAAGCAAGTCAATAAATTCTTGTTAATGTAAAAGAGGAAAAATGTCTAGACTAGATTTCTCACAAAAAAAAAAAAAAAAGGCGGGGGGAGGGTAAGGTGGGAGAGAAAGATCGTCCAAAGCCAGAACCGAACATTTAATTTGAATTCACAAAACTAATGGAATCACTCAGCCTTTTTCCTTCCATATCTTTCTTCCAATAAACTTGAACAAGCTTCTAGTGAAGCTACTGATTATCTTAAAAAAAAAAAAAAAAAGTGCATCTGACTTAAAAGGTTCAAGCTTAAACACTTAAAAACACATAAATCTACTGTTCTATGCCTATAAAGTATACAAATACGTAAGTGTATGAAAAGTAGACGTGAAGAAGCTGAGATACAAACATCAGGTATTAAAAACAGTTAAATTTACAAATCAACTCTAAAATGGATAAAAAAAAAAAAAAAACTAGTGAGCCTGGGCTTCCCCAAAAAGTTAACGAGACATTAAAATGTCCTAAGTTCCCTCTTAGAACAATGCACAATTACAAACTACAATTCTTTTTTTCCAAAGTTAAGTATCTCATCTACCCAGCAAGATGTTCACATCTGTTAAAAGTCCACCAAGTCTTAAGCAGTGAACGCTGACTACAGGCACCAGGGGGCCTCCCAGGAATAACTTGGTAGTAAAGGAAAAGGTAAGTAAGCGTTCCTGGTAAAACTTTACTCTTAAAAGACTGCTGGAAAGCTTTCACATCTGGAGCAAATAAACCGTAGTTTGTTACACAACGGGCACACACACAACGGATGAGATACCGACTGGGAAAGGGAACTAGCCCGCCCCCTCCCCGTCCGTCCCCCAAAATACAAACTTCTTTGATGGTTTTCCAAACCTAAGCATAACACTGCGCTTCACCGTAGTAAACAGTTACCTTCAGGTGATCTGAAAGCAAGAAGTCAGCCAGTGCGTATGCACTCCGACGTTTCCAACAGAGAAGACTAAATTTTTGTTTAAAAAGCCTGTAACTTGTTTTCTACACACTTACAAAGCGACTAGCGGTGATGTAAATTTTAGGGGTAAAGGGATTCACAAACAGAAAACTCGCGATTAACTCTGAATATTATCCTGGCCTCTCCCATCTCTTTCTTCCCTTTCCCTCAATCCTCCATCCAGGCACAAAACTCTTCAATAAAAACAGAAGCACCCGGAAACTTCAAAGACTTGCCAATACCTTTTAAACACAGGAGAGGCGTCACCTCAGACCTTTCCTAAGTTTGTGCAGAATTTAAATCCTGCTCAAACCTGTTCGTGAATTCTCAGACCCGAAAGCCAATCCCGTCAGCAAACGCGTCTACCTATTTCTTTCCTGGGTGCACCTTCAGCTCGATCAGAGACTTCTATTTCACTAAGTCAAAAAAAAAATTTTTTTTTAATAAAAAATAAATAAATAAATAAAAAGAGGTTCTCCACTCCCGCTAATGTTATCCTCTCTTTAATCAGAGTTCGTCCCGTAGCATCGTGCTAAAAGCGCCGAGGAGATCCAACAATGGTCTCAACGAGAAGGTTCTCATAAAATTCACTCCCCGGAACAAGAATCAGAGGCAGCCAAGGGCAATGCACAAAGAGAACAGAGAAGAAATACACGTTCCACGGGCACACAATGCACAGAAGCCCGCATCCCCGCGCCCTCGCACCCTCCTCGGGAAGGGTCACCCGGCGCCCCTGGCTCGTCCCCCCCCCCTCCCGGCCGGCGCGAGGCCGTGACGGTGCCCGAGGGCCGGCGGGGGCACCGCCCGCGGAGACGGCCCCTCTCGCACCGCCTCCCCCGACCGTGTTCCCGGAGGCCGCTCCCCCCCTCAGCCCCCGGCCAAGCAGCCTCCCGGCCCCGCTCTGCGGCCGCCGCGGGGCGGGAACCGGGGTCCCCCCACGGGCTTGGGCGGCGGAGGGGAGACGAGCGCTGAAGGGGGCGCCCCCTCCCGCGGCCGGCCGGGCCCCGCACTCACCCTCCAGCAGTCGGGTGATGAGACTGTCCACGTTCAGCTCCCCGTCCGCCATCTTGTCGGCACCAGACGCTCCTTCCCGGCCGCGGGAACAAGGGCTTCACGGCGGCGGAGGCTGCGGCGACGGCTCGGCGCTCCCTCACCTACAAGTCACGCGGCGTTTCGACCCCGGCTCCAACTCCCCCTTCTTCCCCCGGGCCCTCCCCCCACCCCCTCCCCGCCAAGTAGTGGAGCGCGCGTACCCTCGGAGGCACACAAGGTAAATAAATAAATAAACAAGTGGGGCCCCACGAACCGGGCCGCGTCAGACCCAGCCGCCACCTCCTCCTCCTCGGCACCGCCCAACTCCGCAAAGCTCACCAGCGCCGCCGACGGCCCCACCCGCAGCGCCACTCACTGCACACCGCCCTTCCCCGCCACCGCGCCACGCAGCCCTCCGCGCAGGCGCACGGCGCACGCCTCCGCGGCCTCCCCCCGCCCCCCCCCCCCGCCCTGGCCTTCGCGCAATCGCACTGGACTCGGTTCTCCCGCCGCCGCCGCCGCCGGCGCCGCCGCGCAGGTGCGTCGCGCTCCCTCGCCGCGGCCACTGCGCCGAATCGCCGCGGCCACTGCGCAGGCGCCCCGAGGCTGGCGGGGTTCGCTGGGGCCCGGGGAGCTCCCTTTCCGCGGAGCGCGCGTGGGCAGCGCTGACCTTCCCGCTTCCCGGCTGCTCGGGCCGGGGCGCCCCGCACGCAGCGATGTTGGGCCCTTCCCGCCTCGCTTTTCTCTTCTTGGCTTCCTTCCCTAGTGTTGCAAGCAAGTCACGTTTCTGTTCACCGGGAAACGTGGACCACACTACCCCTGGTGGAATCCCAAGTTTGCGCGTTTGGGAAGCCAGAAGGGGTTATACTATGCTGGAAAAGTTTGACGTTGCAAATAAGGGGTATCGTACCCTATCGTTCCACAAGGCTAGTTGCCCGAGTGTCCCTGGATGAAATACATGTTAAAGTGGGCTCTGGAACGGCCAGCAATAATATTTTACGTGGGAACCGCTCCCTACCTTCTGTACTCTGTTCCACACATCTTATATTTCTGTTCACTTTGTGCATACTATTTTTTTTTTATGATTTTATTTATTTGAGAGACTGGGGGGGGGGGGGGCGGAGCAGAGGGAGAGGGAGAAGCAGATTCCCTGCTGAGCAGGGAGCCTGATATGGGGCTTCCCATCCTCCCAGATCATGACCTGAGCTGAAGGCAGGTGCTTCAGGTGACTGTGCCACCCAGGTGCCTTGTGCATACTATTTTTTCCCCAATGCTTTCTTTGTTCATACCTCCATTATATTGCTTAATCATCCTGCCTTGCAATTGTTTATGCATTTACCTCCTGCAATCGACTGTAAGCTTCTGCAAGGTAGACCCACCAATTATCTAGCATATAGAAGAGAGGGGCAAAGAAACATGGAAGTTCAGAAAGGTTGGTTGCCCAGGTGTTCTTTCTAATACATAATTCTGCCTCGAGAGAGGTAGAGGAAGAGTAGCCATGCAAAGGATCCAGGCAAGCCAGAGTTTTTTGCCTGTTCTAAGAGGGTGGTCAGATCAGAGGTCTTTACTCATTCCTAAGGTGTTTGTCCAGAAACTCAAGACAAAATACTATCCCAAGCTCAAGCCAGTGCTTTTTCTTCTCACATATCATTAATTCTAGCTAACATCGGGATTCCTGTATGTGCTCTGGCACTATTTTACATCTTCTACGTTATCTTATTTAATCTTTAAACCAGTCCTATGAGGTAGGTACTATTATCTCTACTTTACAGATGGGATTAATTGACGTACAGAATGATTAGATTGGTAGCCCCAAATTACACAAGTGACTGACAGATCTGGGATTCAAAGCTAGTCATCTAGTGCCAGAGTTCGCATTCTTAACAATTGTGATATACTCCCTTTCAGTATATGTAAACTGTGATGCTTAAATATGCATGTACCATCTCACAAACTTGGAAAGTAGAAACCATAGGTTTTGTTTGTTTGTTTATTTGTTTTGAGGGGCAAGGAGGAAGCATTGTCCAATCAAGTGCTTTAAAATGGCCCAGATGACTTATTAGGGCTAAAACTTCCTAATGCCTTTTCCCCTCCTTTTCTTCATGTTGGGATTTTGCTTGTACATAGAACAAGTGACAAGCTATAATGGTGATCCATTATAGAGTAGTTTTCACAGACTCTTATTTCCAGTTCATCTCGGGGCCTTTAGGGGTAAAGAAATGGCTCATCACACTCTTGTTCTATTAAAGAACACTTTTATATCAAAAGAAGGGATTTAAGATAGCTTATGAAAATACATGCAGTAGGATAAATTAAAAATAAGTACAGAGAAAAATAGAACAAAAGAAAACAAAGTGGGAAAGATAAAATAAAGCCACTAGTTTTGTATGCAAAGTGCATGGCATAAGGAACCCTTGGCTTGCTAGGGATAGGCCACAAATATGATTCTAAACTTTTTAGCAACCAGGGTAAAGATCAGTTGCAAGTGGAATAAATATACTAGATGAGTTGGAACTGGAATTTGAATACACCAGCTGTGGAGTTGGATCCCACTTTCATAGATCTCTTCCATGAACCTCTTAAAGAGTAACAGGATGCTGGGAACAGTTAAATAAGTGACTGCTTATCTTCCAATTTTTTATGGGGCCCATGAATCCTATGAAAAAAAACCAAAACAACTTTGAGCCTTGTCCACGATTAGGGTTTAAATACATGCAAACATTTAATGAACAAGGGACGCCCAGAGGAAAATCTATTACACAAGGAAAAAGTAAGCATCTTGAGGGAAATCACCACAAGTGGTTCAGAGAGAAGCTAGTCTCAGCAGAGTTGTGGGAGTCAGAAGGGATTGAAGAGTGGTCCTGAGTACTGCACAGACATCCCCTTCTCCAGGTTTTCTAGTGCTTTGGAATCCTGAGAAAGAAAGGGCAATTATAAAAATGAAAGAGCTATATCATTAGAGGCCCAGCCAACTTTTCTACAGGATCTCTTTCCAAAAGAATTATATAAGAATTCAGATTCAGAATTCCTCAGATTTTGAAGTTTAACTGGTTCATATACTATATATTACTTAACACCCCAGCAGCTTCTGGGGCATCTCACTATAATCTGAAACACTATTTTTTTTAAAGAAAATCATATGAATATTCACATCATGTAAGATAAATAAGACTACATTATGTCTTATATCAGTACAAATCAGATTTGCCATTAAAGCAGCTCCCTTTTCTTCCCAGAATATAATGTAGTCATTGAAGGATACAAAGACAAAATATAAAAATCACCTATAATTTCACCAACTATGGAACTTTCCTGTCTTATACCTGAATATAATCCTATTTAATAAAATTGGAAAAATAAAATAAAATAGGGATCATATCTCCTTTCCATTTTATCCTACTTTGTTAAGTGAGTTTTGGTGCCACATTTATGTGAAACTCAGTTTTCAAAGTTTATTTGGATTTTAAAATGTGGATAAGAGGGTCTCCTGGGTGGCTTGGCCAGTTAAACATCTGACTCTTGATTTCAGTTCAGGTCATGATCTCAAGGTGGTGGGATGGAGCCCCACATAGGACTCCATGCCCAGTGGAGAGTCTGCTTGAGATTCTTTCTCTTTTCCTGCCTCTCCCCCTCCCCATTCATGTGCACGCATGTGTGCTCTCTCTTTCAAATAAATAAATCTTTAAACAATGTAGGTAAGGTATTGAGGACAGAAGAAGAGGTAAGAGGTGGAGATCTGCAGGCTGGAGAAGACAATGTTACAGGCAGTAGCAACAGAGGCAGTTGGAGCCACCATGAGGTTCAAGGGTAGGTGGGTACCAAGAAGAGAGAAACGCCACTTGGCAGCTATTGACACTAAGGAGACTCTTGACCTGAATGTGAGCAGTGTCCTATTGGCAGAGTGGAGATCATCAGTTAGGGAAGCCAGCAGCTTGGAAGCAGAGACATGAGAAGGCTGCCAGTGGTGTAACAGACATTGGTTGGACCAGGCACTGTGGTTGGCAGCAGCCCTGTAGAGCACCCATACCTGGAAACCAGAAGACTTTAGAGCAGCGGACTGACAGGTAGTGGTTCTGATTGCATATAGAAAATTGCCTCTTTGTCTTTATGAATATGTGGCAAGAGTCAGGAAAGGGATTACCACGGTAAGGCCCTGTTCCTTGTTAGACCAGCGTTGTTAATCTCAGACCAAAGGGCAAACTGTTAAGTGAGACTCCCAGCCCAGTGGGACTTTAGATAGTGGTATGCTGGAGCCAGCTTACACTGACTCATGGGAGTCCATTGTTAATCTTTCAGGAATTCTGCAAGCCAGCTGTTAAACAGGGCCATTATTTAAAAATTAAATTATATAGACTTACAAATAAATTACTAGAAACAAAGGCAATGGTTATTCAAAACTCATCATATCCTATTTAGTTTGCTACATTTTACTGTACTATATAGTCTAGAGATTGTTTATATCTGTTGTATCTGTATGGGGGAAATACTATATGCTACTGTATATCTCTTTTCCAAATCCATGTTCAGTGACGTCATATTGGCCATGGGAGGAATATTTACATTAAGGAAATTAGCAAATGCTGTAAATCTAAAACTATTTCTGCTACACAGCTTGTTGTTAAACATTTCATTGATCTCTTAGTTTTATGTATTTGAAATCTTATGAATTAGGGATATCTATATAAGCATATAGATATATAGATATATAGATATTTAAAACATAATGATAATGTAATTCAGCAACATGATTCAACAATTAAATTTTCTTTTCAGGACAAGATATAGTTAATGCATCAAATTTATAAGTTACTTTGTGATGGTAAATGCTCTAAAAAAAATATTTAAGCTACTTCAATTCTGTACCTCCATTTTCCCCACAGGACACATAAAATGTGATGTTATATTAACCCTCTGTGCGAATTTTGCCTTATTAAACATCGTGCCTTATTTTATTTAAAAAAAAAAAAAAAGCCCGGTGGAATTAGCAGCCAATACAAAGGGCATCTGCTTCATCTGGACCAGCCGCCCAGAAAACGCCATCATCTATAACAACAATGAGGATTTCCAAATCAAACAAGCCAAGGTGGTCCTGAAGAGCAAGGATGACCAAGTGACTGTGATTGGGGCCGGAGTGACCCTACATGAGGCCTTGGCTGCTGCTGACCTGCTGAAGAAAGAGAAGATCAACATTCATGTGTTGGACCCCTTCACCATCAAGCCCCTGGACAGAAATCTCATTCTCGAAAGCGCCCGTGCGACCAAGGGCAGGATCATCACTGTGGAGGACCATTACTATGAAGGTGGCATAGGTGAGGCAGTGTCCTCTGCCTTGGTGGGTGAGCCTGGCATCACCGTCTCCCGCCTTGCAGTTGGTGAGGTACCAAGAAGTGGGAAGCTGGCTGAGCTGCTGAAGATGTTTGGCATTGACAGGGACGCCATTGCACAAGCTGTGAGGGACCTTGTCGCCAAGGCCTAGGGAGGGTAGGGGGTGTGAGGTAGGGGTTCTACACATTCCTGAAATTCTGGCAAAGGTGCTCAAAGATGTATGGAGTGGAGTGATAAAATATATGTTTTAAGAAAAACGAAAAAAAAAAATACCACTGGGCTAAAGTATACCACTGGGCTTAAGGAGACATTTGGGTTACACATGCCAATATCCTTGAGTAATCTCAGAAATGTCTGTGGAGGAAAGTTAGACTTCCTGATATCAAGGGACCTGGAGAATTATAATTTGGGGTATTTATAACATCATGATCTTATATGTAGTTACTAACAGAAAATGTCTGGAACCCATCAGTGCCCATTAGACAAAGGCAGACCAGTGCTCAAAGGACTCAACCATAACTCTACTGAGATCAGAGAGATGTCCCTATGGACTGTCCTCACAGGAGGAACTCTGGAACATAGTAAACAGCAGCCTCATTATTCCTTTTAGTTAACACAGCATGGGCTTTCATAACAATGTTTTTATATGCCTTTCAAAATTGGCCAATAGCAAATAAGGTGTGAAAATAAACAGATTTAGGTAGCAAAATGTGGAGACTGTGATAGCGATGTACAGCTCTTTGCTGCCCTGACTAACCCACACTAGCTTACAAATGAATGAATTGACATTCATTGGGCTGTCCCTCCATATTATGATTCCTCTTAATCAAGTCTTTAATAAGTCTAAAGTGGCAGCAAGTTCTAATTTTACTAGATATAGCTTGAGGGTATCTATTCTGTATATCAAATATTATAGGCTTTTGTAGTCAACTCAATTGAAGGATATTGAGAAACCATACAAGGACACCGGCATCAGAAGAGGAGCCACCCCTCAAAATACAGAGCCAGGCTGAGGTGGCACAGCAAGTCAGAGCCAAGATTTTTTTTAAGATTTACTTTTGGTTTCATGTCAAGACACGTAAGAGAGAATAAACAAGCCCCAAAGTTATCAGCAAAGTCATAAGGCATGTCCTCTCCTCAAATTATAAAGCCAGATATAACCAAACGCCTCTTCCCCTGCCCTTGGCCAGTAACTGCACCCTTTCCAATTCTGCCCCCCCCCCCAACACACACATATGAACTCTCAGTGGAGCATCATCTCCTAAACTAAGTTTCTAGTGTAACTTTCATGATAAAATGATTGAAAATAAATGCCTAGTAATTAAAGAAGTTAGCTGGCTACATAGAACTGTTAACTGTAGGAGAGCTACCACAAAGGAAGACTATTTAATTTTTGAACAGTTGACCTGTGATCCTTATTTTTCTCTTGTAATTAGATTACAGGGCCAGCTGTCTATTTAGGTCACTCCTAGCTTGTTACAATAAAACCATGTCATCTGCATGTATGAAATTTTTTCTCTTTAGGGAAAGAGATCTCCCATCCTGCTTATTCAAGATACCAGGGAATAACAAAATGTGTTTGTAGGTGAAGAAAAGTATACAACATGTAAAATTTTGTTTCAAAGGAAACGATTTAAATGTTTTGTTTCTAATGATGGCTGCTCTTCTCATACAGCAAATCCCAATTATGTGTGAGTCAGCTTTTCAGTTGGAGAAGGTTTACAATTCTGAATGGATTCACAAGTCTGTTTCAGTTGGTAAATAAAACAAAGCATTATTAAGTTTTCTACTGTAGTTATAAAATGAGTAGCTCTTCCCTACGACCATGTTAAAATTAATGGCATATATCTCCTAAAACTAAACCTAAATGTGTCTGTGAGCTGTAAAAAAATTGATTGAATACTGATAGGTCCTGTTATGTAGGAAACACTGTTTAAATAGGACGTTAACGAGTTATTATTTAAATCTTTATTGAAACCAAATATGGTCTCTTATAAATACTATATATTCATGATTGACATCTCCTAATGGTACTTGTTATTTAAGGAAATCTTACAGTGAGTGGACCTCTAAAGCAAAGTGAATAATGAACTAATTAAATATTTATTAAACATTTAGTGTATTTGATTTTCTGCCAAAGACATGATCTTCCCAACTTTGAAGTAGTTTACTGACTATGTGGGGGAATGACCACAAAATGATTTTGATAGTGGGAAAATCATTGGCTTGGAGGTGGGTGACCAAAGTAGCTGAATAACCTGAGACAAATCTTTCTCTTTCTGAATCTTGGCTTTGTTACCTACAGAATTAGTTAATTAATAGATGATCAGCAAAATTTGTTCCAGCTCTAACAAGTCTTTGACTCTAAGACACACAAATGAAACCAAAAATGTAACATAATATTGTACAGGCCGTCCCCAACTTAGGAACTGGATCAACTCCAAAAGGTCAATTGTTTGGAACACAGAATATATTTTCCCACAGAGATTGTGGTACAAATGGTGGTTAAATTCCCAGATCAGTCTGCAAAATCAATTTAATCCTTAATGTAACTGTAGGAAAGTATCCATGGTAATACAGAATCTAACCACCAATTATAACGAAGTTTATGGGGAAAAGCCACTGAGGATTCTAATTTGGCATGGCAGGAAACATCTATCAGTGTTTTCCACTATCCTGTGCAATAGGCATGAAGACAGTTCCAGTTGTAATTCACAGGCAGCATGGAGAATGAAGGAAGCTGGGATACCTCTGATCCCATAAGGGGGATGGATACCTCATAATGTCTAGGGGTTTGGTTGCCAGGAAGGAGTTGGTTCCAAACCAAAGGACAGGGAATGTAAGGGCAGGAGGAAAAAAGGGAGTGAACATATGTGCTGGGAACTTTTTAAAAAAGAAACTATTATTTTTGATCTCATTCATTTTGTGGTTGAGGAAGTTGAGCTCTGGAAGGTTAAATTACATTGTCTTAATAATGAAACTAAAACTTGAATCTGAAACTTATGATTCTTAGCCAAGATAGCTATCTATCTCTCCCTCCCTCCCTTCCTTTCTCCCCCTCCCCACCTCCCTCCTTCTCTTGCTTTCTCTTTCTTTCTCTCTCTCTCCCCCACCCCCACTCTCTCTAACTTTTACTTGAAAGCAATAATGGCATTGTGCAAGGACCTACTCTTTTCATCCCCTCCTTCCTGTGTAGGAATCGCCTAGGACCATGTGCCTCCATGCCCATTCTCATTTAAGTGTTCATCCTCTGGTCTTCCAGGGCAGCCTGGTCAACAGTCAGCACAGCAGTTTTCTATTTTGCCCCAACAGTGCCACCAGCTCAAAGAATGACTTTTTAGTTGCTAAAAAAAAAAAAAAAAAAAAAAAAATGTTGTTCTGGCCCTTATACATTTCAGGCCAGAGAATGTGATTGAATAAATCTAAATCCTAAATTCTGATAACATTAGGATACTTCTAATAGTGATGCTTCTGTTAAGACAGAACCCAGACTGGCTGGCAGAGCCAGGTTCCCAATGCCCAGCTGACAGGCATGACTCCTTTGTCAGAAAGAAGGCTTCTGATTGGCAGTTCCTACCATGTGCTGGGAATTTTTACTGGCCTTATCATATTTAGTCCTCCTGAAAACCCTGTGAAGGAAGTATTTTCCTTTATAGATGTGAGGATGAAGGCTCAGAGGCTTTGGACAACCAGGCAGTGGGACTTAGAGGTTGGGGCTAGTTAGGGACCACTTCTGGTACGCTGCTGTGACAGGAAGTGGGAAGACAGGAATGGAGGGATGGGCTGGGTCATTGGCTGCAATCTGCTTCGATGGCAGGGTGGGTTAGCTCATAGCAGGTTAGGCTTGAGCAGAAGGTAGATGATTTCACAATGGGTGGGAGTCTTCAGGGATGAGAAGGAAGGAGGGGTCATTCTCGGCCAGAGCCAGGGGAAGGTTAGAATGCCTGCCCTGCACACCTGAGAGGGCTCCCATAAGCAACCCTGATGTGTCCATACTCTTATGCCAGGCCTGAAGGCCTAGGGCTCAGAAGTGTGGTCCAGATCCTAAGCCTTTTAGAATTCCAAAGAGAAAGAGGGTCTTTGAGGTCATTTAAGGACTTTATAGGACAACCAGGGGACTGTGAACAGGGTGTGAAGTATTATGGGGAGTATTATGGAGTTAACTTCAGTGCCTTTCAAATAAAGTGACTATGTGCTAATTGTCAGGATCATCTGGGAAGCTTTTGCAAAATACCACTGCTGTTTGATTCCCCTCCTCCCAGCAAGGATGTCCTATTTAATTCTCAGCATTGGCAGCAGTGGGATACATATTTTGAAACAATGGCCTGGGAAATTCTGATAGGAAACCATGCATACCTCCTCCACTTTTCATTTGTATAGATCTCAAAAAATAAAACAAAACATATCAAAGAGACCAACTCAGAAGAGCCAGGGGAGGGTTCTTTAGGCAAAGGAAATATTTCTGGTAAATTTTGTGAAAGTGTAGGGAGGCTGGAGTGCCTGGGGCAGAGGGGTGCCCCAACATAGTGGTAGGAATCAGTGTGGGGTAATTAAGATGGGCCAGCAAGAAGGAACTGGAATGCTGGGCCAGAGAGTTTAAACCAGAAGCTGATTGAAAAAGGAAATGATTTATGTATTTACTTGTTCAATAAATATCTATTGAGTGCACCTACTCTGTGCCAAGCACTGAGTTATATGCTATACAGCAGAGAACAAAAGAAAGTCTTTTCCTCATCAAGTTTATATTCTGGTACGGGCGGTATAGGGTAATCCATCCATCCTAGTTTACTTGGGATTTTCTGGATTCTGGCATTGAAAGTTTCTTGACCCAGGAATGCCCTGGGCAAACCAGGATGGTTGGTTCTCTAGAAGATGGATTGTGTGTGTGTGGTGGTGGTGGTGGGGGATGTTAAGGGTCAGGAAGAAAAACAAAGCAGGGAAAGAGGCTGGGGACAAAGAAGAATGCTACTTTACATAAGGCAGTCAGGGATGATCTGTCTGTAGATGTAACAAATGAGCAGCAGTCTGAATACAATGAGAGAGAGAACCATGTACAGATTTCAGGGTGGGTGGCAGAGGGGTGATTATTTCTAGCAGAAAGAAGCACCGTGTGAGGGCCCTGTGGTGGAGATGTGCTTGGCTTAGATGAAGAACAGCAAGTTGGCAGAGAGGTTGAGAAGAAGAGTCAGATGCAGAGAAGGGCTAGATAGAGGGAGTCATGTCAAGGACCCAGGATTATATACATTTGGAATATAATACCCACTGGGTATTGAGAGCAGCGGTATGACCTAATCACTCTGAAGGTAGGGATACAAGAACAGAAACAGAAGGAGCATTTAGAAATCTTGAAGAGTTCCTTCTCAAAATGTTTGATTAGAGAAAGAGAAGGATACAATGCCATTTAAGTAAATTAGCCTGCTATCAGACCAGCCTGGGCAGGATTGGGTTGACCCAGACTACCCTACAGTGATGGCACTGGAAATGAAGAGGAGGAAGCATCTAGAGTTCCCTTAAAGATGGGATTAGCAGAAATTGGTAGTGTAGGATTTATAGGGGGATGAAGGAGAGTGGTAGATCAAAGATGATCACTAGCTAATCTTTCCCATGGTTTTCCAGGTTTGCATTTCTCCCTCAGTTGTCCAGAGCCAAACTTCTTGGAAGAAAAGAATGTGTTACACTCTTGTCTTTCAGAATGAGGAAAGTTCCAGATAGAGCAGCAAGAACAGGCACTTGGGATCATACAGACCAGGGCTTACACCCCAGCTCCACCATAGTCGAGCCACACTGCTCAGGCAGCTCATCTAAGTTGCCTCAGTGTCCTCACTAATAAAATAGGAATAATGATGCCCACCTTGCAGAACTAGTGAGGCGCACTGAATGAGGTCACACTCATAAAGAACCTAGATCAGGACTTGGCAAGCCCTCAATCTGGGTTCATCCTCTCCCCTTGTCTATATACCCTTGGAGTTCAATATGTATGCCTGCACACTTCTAGAAGTGATCAGTATTTTATATGCCATTTTGTGCTCTTTGCCCCCTTCCCCTTTCCCCAGCCCACTTATTCCATAAACACATCTCTGTGTATTGGCAGGGCCCAGCCCACATCATTTGGTCCCTCTTCTTCATCCTCACTGATACTGCCTCTGTGCAGATTGGCCTTTCTTTCCACTTGGGCAGCTGTGGAAACATCCCGGTCTCAACCCCCCCCCACACACACACACACTTTCACATCCTTTCGGCCCTGCACATCATCTTCAGGGTACAAGCTAAACAATAAGCAACACCTTGTACAATCCACTTGCCTCTGCCCACTTTGCCATATTCTGTCCTTCCTGATTGACTCCCACCTTTGGCCCACCCTCCATCCTCCACCCCTGCCAAATGCACATGTTCATTCTCAGTGCTCCTGTGGTACTTTGCACCTACTGCTACTTATCTCTCCATTATTTCTGTTTAAAAGGGCAATGGTAAAAAAAAAATAAAATAAAAGGGCAATGGTATTTTGTGCAGGGGTTCAGAGTTCATGCTCTGCAGCCACCCAATCTCCATCGCATTCCCAGCCCTGTTACTTATCAGCTGGGCCTAATGAGCAGAGATTAAGTTGAAAGACAATGATATTTCCCTATGCTGGAATACTAGAGCAAGTTGTTTCATCATTGCGCTTCAGGGATAATAATACCCACCTCACAGGTTGTTGTGAATAGTAAGAGTTAATACATCTAAAGCACTTAAATAGTACCTCCTACATAGTAAGCCCTCAAGACACATTGCCTATAATTATTACATCTATCTCTCTGAGTTTGAGTTCTATGAAGGATGAGACTAGATGTAATTCTCTTTTTAAAGAAATAATCTATCTCTTCTTAATAGTCATTTAAATGTTTGTTGAACAAAGACATAAGCAAATCTTTGAAAGACTTTCCCCCCCTTTACTTAGCTGTTTCTTGATGGCAACATTTGGGCTATGTCCAAACTTTTGTTAATAAAAAATGCAGTTGTTAGTATTTGTGTAAATTTTTCATTTTCATTTCATTTCCCTATAGTGTATTTCCCTAAGTGGAATTATCAGTTAACGAAAGGAACAATTTTATAGCTCTTATACATATTTACAGATTGTTCTTCAGTAAGACTTGTCCAGTGACAACGTAAATAGGAAACTAGTGAAACAGTGGTTTTATTTTTCTGTACAGAATATTATGCAGCAAAAAAAAAAAAAAGAATATTATGCAGCCATTAAATAACATATTTCTCCACAATTTAACCTCACTGGGTTTTATCATTTCCATTTATTTTTGTAAGTTTAATAGGTGGGCAGTGGTATATTAATGTCATTTTATTTTGCATTTTTAATGAGCCTCTTCATTTTTCCAGGTGGTGATTTACTACAGTTATAATCAAATGTGCAAACTTTTTATTCATTCCCCTAGATTACTTAGGGAATATAATTACATACTGGTCATCCCTATATGTTATGTTCTGATGTATTGTGTTTTTTAACTTCATCTATTTTGTTTCTATCAGTGGCATCAATTAAATAAAACTTTAGATTATTAGGGCTTGGAGGAACTTTACTGTCATGGTTCTTATTCTTTCTCTGGAGAGTATAGGAGACTATCTTAATGACCTTAGGGCAGTCAAAAACATCTTAAACAGGATATAGGGAAGCCTGGTTGGCTCAGTAGTTGAGCATCTGGCTTTGGCTCAGGGCATAATCCTGGGGTCCTGGGATTGAATCCTGCATCAGGCTCTGTGCAAGGAGCCTGCTTCTCCCTCTGCTTGTGTCTCTGACTCTCTCTCTCTGTGTCTCTCATAAATAAATAAATAAAATCTTTTAAATAAATAAATAAGATACAAAAAACAGGGATCCCTGGGTGGCGCAGCGGTTTGGCGCCTGCCTTTGGCCCAGGGCGCGATCCTGGAGACCCGGGATCGAATCCCACGTCAGGCTCCCGGTGTATGGAGCCTGCTTCTCCCTCTGCCTGTGTCTCTGCCTCTCTCTCTCTCTCTGTATAACTATCATAAAAAAAAAAAAAAAAGAAACCATTTTTCAAAAAAAAAAAAAAAGATACAAAAAACATTAACCATAAAAGGAAAGATCAATTAAGCTGCACTTTATCAAAATTAAAAAGTTTTGTGAAAGGGTAAGTCATAGACTCAGAAGATATATATATTATATTATATTATATTATATATAATATAATATATAAGCATATGCAATATATAAATTATATATGTGTCCAACAAAGAACTAGAATTCTACAAACCAATAAGAAAAAGACAAACAACCCAACTTAAAAATGGGCAAAAGACTTGAACAGGCATTTCATGGAGGAGGATGTCCCATAACATCTGAAAAAGCACTCAACATCATTAGACATCAGAGAAATGTAAATAAAATCCACAATAAGATATCAACGCATACTCTTTAGAATTAAAATTAAAAAGACTAAGAATATCAGGTGTTGCGGAGAATAAATATTAGAACTCTCCCACATTGGTGATAGGGACTGTAAAATGGTACAACCAGTTTGGAAAACTGGCACATCTACGAAAGCCAGATCTGAATACCCTATGACTTAGCAATTCCACTCCTAGGTGTATTCCCAACAGAAGTGAGTGCACATGATCACTAAAAAGATGGAGAAAATGTTCATGGCAGTTTTATTTTTAATAGTAAAAATTTAGAAACAAGCTAAATATCTTTCAACAGGAGAACGGATTAATAAATTGCAGAATATTAACATATTGGAATTTTAGACAGCAAAAACGAACAAAAAGCCAACCCAGTGCTACATGTAACAATATGGATGAACATCACAGACATCCTAATGAATGAAAAAAGGAAGACGTGAAAAGTACTTACTGTATTATTCCATTTATATGAAATTCAAAAACAGATAAAACTAATCAAGAGTAATACAAGTCAATATGGAATTTATTTGTGGGGTACAGGGATACTGACTGGGAAGTGGCAAGTAAGAATTTTCTGGAGGGTTCTTTATGATGTCTAGATGGTGGTTAAACAAGATTATACTTAAATAAAAGTGTATCAATATGTATATATAAGATTAGTACACCTCATTCTCTCTTTCTTTCTCTGTATATTACACTTCAATGAAGAGTATTACAGGACATTTTCACTTTTTTCTTTTTGCTATGTGTTCTAAATGTTCTCACCTTTTCCTCAGCTATATTTTCCAAAAAATCTAAAATGAAGACATGATAAATTTTAACAAGTGAAAAATAGAAGTTATTTTTAAAAGCTAGAAGTGAATCTCGGCTACCTATCCAGATTTAGTGCCTCAAGCCCTGGACCCAGCTAAAAATAGCTCAGGGCCTCGCCAGCCTGTGACCCGCTAGCTAGCCAATGTTTAGCAGTCGCAGCACGCCAGTGAAAGGGAGTGGGGCCAGGCGGAGCCTCCTGGGTCTGCAAGCGTGGCTCTCAGCAGGCTGTTTAGGTCATACCTTCCATCAGTTAACTACAGCTGCTTCTTCTACTGAAGACCAACAGCGTAGGCTCCCAGTTTACTGCAAAGCGGAGAGGAGAGGGAGGAACAAGAATCCATGCTAATTAGAAGGGGAAAAAGGTCCAGCGCTGTAAGCAGATTGGACATAAAGGAAGTCAGGGTAGCTAACCCAAGGTATACCGGCCTTGGCTCTTCCCCAGGTTAGACTTTTAACTTTTGTTTTTGCAAACATGTGTTCATTTTTCTATGACTTGGTTTTAAATGTTATGCTTGAGTTTGAGGAAATTAATTGCAGAACTATTTAGATTGCTATGATGAGAGAAGCTCATCAGTGGTTTTGCTGCTGAATCAGCTTAACCTGAAGAATTGATTCCATTTAACCCCTTCCTTCACTGTGCCCATTTCAAATGCAGGAACAACTAGTAATTATCTGTTTCACAGGGATATTTTGAGGATTAATTAGTGTTTATAACCCGCTTTCAAGTATTCAGATGAAGAGAGAGTTGATAGGAATGGTGCTGTTCTAAGTTCCATTTACAAACTCTGACAAGTTGCAAAAGTGGTGTATGATACTGTGCTTCCAAGTGTGCCAGTGTGGTGTCTCCAAGATCCCACCTTGTGTAATGAGAATCCCTATCACTCGGCCCATATGATTCCGGAGGACTTTATTTCTTTAATTCATAACAAGTGACAACATTTAGGGAAATGACTTTAAACAAGTTGGTATGTTGCTGTTGTCAGTAGACAGAAATTTAAGCCCCAAAGTAAAATGCAATCGAACTTTCAAGACAGGGCTAGGATGTACCAAACTCTGAGATCACATAGAAGTTTTAAGTCAAACACTGTAGATACCATTAGAAGCCTTCCCCCAAATAAATCCATCCTGCTGCATGATTTGAAATGACTTAAGGTGCTATCTTTTTCATTCTTAAAAAGCAGAAACCCTGATCCTGGGATTGAGCCCCATGTTCGGTTCCCTGCTCAGTGGAGAATCTGCTTCTCCCTCTCCCTGCTGCTCTGCCTGTTTGTGCTCTCTCTCTCTCTCTCTTCAAATAAATAAATAAACTCTTTAAAAATTTTTTTAAAAAGAAGCAGAAACCCTGAAATCTCATCAATGAAAAACAGTTTTGGAGAGGCTAATAAGAGTCTGTCAAGAGCACACTGTTCCTTATGACAGTAATCAGTAAACTTGGCTTTGCTTGATTAAAAAAAAAAAAATTAGGGGATCCCTGGGTGGCGCAGCGGTTTAGCGCCTGCCTTTGGCCCAGGGCGCAATCCTGGAGACCGGGGATCGAATCCCACGTCGGGCTCCCAGTGCATGGAGCCTGCTTCTCCCTCTGCCTGTGTCTCTGCCTCTCTCTGTGTGTGACTATCATAAATAAATAAAAATTAAAGAAAAAAATTTAAATTTGTGATCAACCAGGAATGTAGTGGGCTGAATAAAGACAGTGAAGATGGGAACAATAATGTTGGTGGTAATAATAACAGCAAATATGTGTTGAGGGCTTACCAGGTGCCAGACACTGTTCTAAAACCTTTGCGTGTCTAAAATCACTTGATCCTGGCAATAATGCTAGAAGATAAGACCTATTATCATCCCTGTTTTACAGACAAACTGAGGCTTGGAGAAGTTAAGTAACTAATTTAACCTGAATTGTATAGCTGAATTATATAGCAAAAAGCAGTGTTTTTAAATTATCAGTGTGCTTATGGTTTCCCAGAAAACTAGTTAAAATTAATGTTCCTAGCCCAAAACCAGAGACCAGAGATTTTGATTCAGAAGCGTGGGATGGGACCTAGAAAAATGCATTTCTTTTTTTAAAAAAGATTTTATTTATTTATTCATGAGGGACATAGAGAAAGAGGTAGAGACATAGGCAAAGGAAGAGGCAGGCTCCCCGAGTGGAGCCCCGTGTGGGACTCGATCCTGGGACTCCAGGATGAAGCCCTGAGCTGAAGGCAGAAGCTCAACTGCTGAGCCACCCAGGTGTCTAATGAACACCCAAGGCAAATTTACTGAAGGTGGCCTTTTGACTAACCTTTGAGAAACAGTGGCCCAGACTTAGAGAAATGAGACACTGGGAGTCAAACTTTGCCAGTGCTGGAGAAACACTGTCCAGCTGAATAGTAGATCATTTGCCCAGCTGGGACTGTGTGTCCTCATAGTGAAAAAAGGCTATGTTAGGCTGCCATTCAAAACATCCAACTTGATTTGTTCAGCTTCCATATTTAACATTTAACCTTCTGACTTTAATTTGATTTCTTAATAGATTTTCCTACTGGGAAGAGTATGTACCGACCAACAGACATGAATTTCAGCTGATGGTTCTAGCTCTTACAGGTAATGAATAAATGGCATTGTGCTTTATTAATCAATCTATTATAACTGGTTAATGTGAATCAATTCCTGAATGAGCCAAGAACAATGAGTTTATGAACCTGCAAACCTCAGAGCCAACATACATTTTGAGGCCTGATTTATCCTTTCCTTAGCACACACACACATCACTAAGCTGGAAGGTACATTTTGAGACTGAGAATGTTGATACCAACATCTCCCCAAAAGGGTAAGTTTATCAAGTTGAATAAAACAATTCATAAAAACTCATTCCCATGGTTTTTGTTTTGCAATTCATCAAAAATCATTCACATATCCTTCTATCCTTGGCTTTTAAACATCTGACAACTGAGATATTGAAGGCACGTGATGATGAATGTTCTACATCCTTGCCCTTTTGCTCTTCTCAAATGTCATTTGTCTGATTTGTAACAAGTATCACCTGGTAAATCTGGAAAAGACACACAAATGAGAATCAACCTGTATCACACCCACTTTTCCTTCTGATATATTTTTAAAATAGAGCAAAAACATGAGGCAGTGTAAAGCAGTTATAGTTTCCATGGTCGCTCTCCATGAGGAAATTATCAAGATATTTGCCACACATTCCACATCCTATACTCTGGATAAGATGGTATTCCACTCTCCTCCTTGCTGGCCACGCTCCAGCTGCACTACCCTTTCCTTCCTGCACTCACCAAACCTGCTCCACCCCTTTGTCCCAGGCCTCTTTAACCTGTAATGTTCTTTACCCATATCTTGCTGTGATTGGCTCCTCAGTCTCTGAGGTCTCAGCTTAAACGTTACCCTTCAGAGAGGCCTTCAGTGATGCCCCATCTAAAGTAGTCACTATTACATTATTCAGTCTTATTCTCTGTATAGCACTTAGTGGTTGCTAATATTTTTCATTTATTTATTTTATTTATTTTTATAGTCTATCTCCAACTAAAATGTAAGCCTCATTGGGTCAAGGATCTTCTGTAGGGGCACTGGGGTGGCTCAGTCCATTAAACATCCAACTCTTGATTTCAGCTCAGGTCAGGGTCATGAGATGAAGCCCTGGGTCAGGCTCTGAGCTCAGTGCAGAGTCTGCTTGTCCCTCTCCTTCTGCTTCTCCTCTTGTTCTCTTTCTCTCTCTTAAATAAATGAATACAATCTTAAAAAAAAAAAGAATCTTCTATTAAATATTTTCACTCTTACATCTACAGTGCCCCAAACCATGCCTAACACGGGAAAAATATTTGGGGAGGAAAAAAAGGGAAGACGGTGGGGAAAGTCATTTCTGATCTGAGGCTGATTCTGATTGTCAGAGACATCCAATTGGCTCTTTCTTTGTAAAATATTTTTATCCACCTCCTTTGGAAACAAATTAGAGATCTTAAAAATGTATTGACTTCATTGTGTAAGACTGTTTAACAAAAGTTTAAAAACCATGAGTTATGTTGAGAATCTTTGCTAGATATTTGTCATCATTAGCTCCATCTCAATAGTTATTAAAATATGAAATAAGGCAAAACTGTTTAGGTGCTTGAATTCAGGTAGTTAAGAGTGAAGACATAATAAAAACCGTTATACTATAAGGCTTTCTATAAGGCTTTCTTTCCAAAGAGCTCAAAGATACCTTGTTGGCAATCAATGGGATAATAGTAAAGTATCTTCCCCTAGAAATAGGAAATGAGAGTGCATCTAAGAGTTAAATCAGTAAGACACACACACACACTCACATACACTCACACAGATTATGAGTCTGAAGGAGTAAACTGATAGGCAACCTGTGTATAACTGAAGACTTTGGAAACACCTATAACTTCAGCCAAGGTGACCTGAGGTTAATTTTAGGATGGCAAGTACCAGAATGTGACTAATTTAATTTAAAAAGTGTGAAATTAATCAATTGTTTGGAGAAAGCCCGGATGAATAGATGTGGTGGGCCAAGGTGCTGTCAGCCTAACATGGAAAACCTAAGCCTGAGAAGCCAGAAGCTGAGAGCACCTTCCCAAATACTATTTAGGGGAGAGGGGACCTTGGCCCAAGGACTTGAGCTCTCAGGTCTCTGTGGCAAATAATAAGCCATCCATCTACCTCTCCTCACTCAGATTTCATGCTCTAAGTACAGAATTTAAATCATTTTGCTCCCTGTCTATAGGGAGAAAATGCTCCCCTCCATCCCAGTCTGCTGATATGAGGATCCATCTTTTTTTTTTTTTTTAAGATTTTATTGAGACACCTGGGTGGTTCCATGGTTGAGTGTCTGCCTTCGGCTCAGGGTACGACCATGGGGTTTGGGATTGGATCCCGCATCTGGCTCTTTGCGGGGAGCCTGCTTTTGCCTATGTTTCTGCCTCTTTCTCTCTTTCTGTCTCTCATGAATAAATAAACAAAATCTTAAAAAAAAAAAAGAAAGATTGATTCTCTCTCTCTCTCTCCCTCTCTCTTCCCTTCCCCGCTTCACACACATGCTCTCTGTCTAAAAAAAAGTAAATAAACACAATTAAAAATATTTTATTTATTTATTCATGAGAGACAGAGAGAGAGAGAGAGGCAGAGACACAGGCAGAGGGAGAAGCAGGCTCCCTGCAGGGAGCCCAATGCAGGACTCGATCCCAGGACCCTGGGATCATGACTTGAGCCAAAGGCAGATGCTCAACCACTGAGCCACCCAGGCACCCCCTATGAGGATCCATCTGCTAGCTAGTTGCATTTATCATTAAAATGGAATACATTTTTATTTATTTATTATTATTTTTTAAGTAAGCACTAGGCCCAATGCAGAACTAGAACTCACAACCTTGAGATCAAGGGTCCTATGCTCTACCAACTAAGCTGGCCAGGCACCCCCAAAATGGAAATTTCTTTGGCTATACAGAATTTTCTGTGAGCTTGGGTTAGTGTGAAGTTACTCCTGAGATAGGGTTTGAGAGCAAAGTGACTTGTGTTGGCTCCATGCTGCATGGCAGAGAGTGAACCAGAATTTATATTGCCTGTGACAGGCTGGCTCTGAGGAGACGAGGGCTGACCTAAGCTCAGTTCCTTCTCTCAAATTCACCAATCCTATACTTCACATGACTTCCTGAAGAGACACTGAGTGAGGGAAAGATGAGAGGCCAGGAGTATATTCCAGCTGGAGCATCCTCAAGAACTGCAAGTTCTCAATGGAGGAGCTACAAGTACTCTAGTCTATTGGGTCACAAACTTTTTCTGAAAAGGACCAGATAATGGACACATTGGGCTTTCCTCCTTGAGGAGACAGATGAGCCCAGAAAGGAAATACAGACTGGAGGGGCTGGACAAGAGGTATTGCCTAGAGTATTCAGGAGAACTAGGGTTATCAGAACTAAAGTTGGGGGTTGGGCAGGGCAAGACTAGGCTTTCTAGAGAATGCTGAAGAGAGAATACCCTTGGCCAGAATGAGATGAGCTCAGGAAGTTAATTGGTGGAAAGTATCCAAAAAATCTCAAAAATCCAAGGGATCTTTGAGACTTCTCATAGAGATCTCCAAAGCTACCCACTCACCCTGCTATGGGTCTGTAACTGATTGGTTCTGCTGGGTTGTCAGGTCTCTACCATTTATCTGGGGAAAGGGATCTTCCCCCAAAGCTTGGATAACACACCTAAAATGCACCCCAATGAATAGATGGACCTCATTTTGAAACAGGAGCCACCAGCTACAAATGACTATCTGTTTCCTTGAGTGGGGAGCCAAGACTTAATTAACCAGCTTTGCTGTTTGGGTAAGTATAGAGACAGCCTAAATATATTTTTTTCCATGATAGCTTTTTCATTATATATTTTATTCTTTGGAATTTAAAACATTTTTTTTGAAAAAAGTTCTCTTTGCTGTACTTTCTATCCCTGTGACTTATTCATTCCATAACTGGAAGCCTGAACCTCCCACTCCCCTTCACCCATTTTGCCCACTTCCCTACCCACCTCCCCTCTGGAATCTATAAATAAATTCTGCATTTAGAGCATGAAATCTGAGTAAGAAGAGGTAGGTAGATGATTTATCAAATTCAAAATATGCAGCTGAACGTATAAGCATAATTGACCAGAGGGGAAACTGGGATCATAGAGCAATTGGGGAGTTGATGGCAGAAATGTAAATGGAGCCTGGGTTCCAGCTTCTAATCTTCTCTTGTCACTCTGCTACAGTGATTCTCAGATACTGCAGTGGACAAGGATGGGTGGAAGCAGTTTTTCAAGCTGTGTAGTTTGAAAAAGCTCTTATGCCTCTTTACCCACAGTTGACATTCACTGATCTACAATTCATCTTATGTTGCTTTGGATCTTCTTGAAACCTCTTCAAATAAAATTTAAAAAGCCAAACCAAAACAAAACAAACATGAGTTTTATAACTTGAGCTGGAGAATGGTTCTCCTTATTTAGAAGCAGCCAACAGAAGAGCTATAAAGAACAAAATGATTCCTGAATCAGCAAACCCCACAAGTTTGGATGATGCAAAACCAAGAGACTGTGGCTGGGATCAGTCTCATTCACTGGCAAGAAGCCACTCAATAGATCACAAGATAGAACCATTTTAAGGCCTCTCTCTTCTAAAATAGAAGAGGGGAGTGTGTCAGACTTGTATTTATTCCGAAAGGAATAAAGACAAGTAAATTCTTTTAGAATTTCAATCTGTGGCAAGTAAGTCACTCGAGTAAGATGACGAAACCATTCTTCACCAGATGAGGATAAACTGAAGGTGTACCGCACCTGCAAAACACACCCATATCAACACCCCTCCTGCCAAGTGTCAGAGGTAACTGTGGGGCTTTAGGTACGGTAGTAACATCAGCAAAACGTTAAGAGGAGCCTGGAGTAGACTACGACTGATCCTGGCATCAGCAGTATATAAATATTGTGGCTGCATTGGTGTAGCTATCAAACACCTTATCTGAAATAATAGGAAACCTAGAGTGGTCAAGTAGAATCCTGTACATTTTGAGTTTGAATGGACCCTAGAGAAGTTGTCCAGATGGAGAAACTGAGTCCTTCCTCTAAACTCAAAGTATTCCCATTGAGTAGCCCCATTGTTTGAATCCTCTAGACAGGGCTCCTAGACCACAGGGACTATATTTTTTAGTCTTTGAATTCCTAATGCCTAGCACAGTGTCTAGCACTTCCTAAGTGTCCAATTAATGTTTGTTAAACCGATCAGAAGAAGCAAAAGTGTAAATTCTCAGGCAACAGGAAACAAAAATATAGAGGAAAATTGCTTCTCTGATCTCCTAGAGCAGAATCACCCAAAAAAGCAAAAATAAGCTTGACCTCAATGTATCTTTTTTTAGGTGAACACCTCAAGTCACACGAGCATTTGCTAGACCACCCAGAGCTATCACTTCTATCATTGCTACTAACAACATGGCTTACTTGTCTTATTTGAGTATCAAAATGAGTTCATTCACAATGAGGTGCCCTGCTTTTATTATGTCAGAAATAAAAATTGGGCAGACAGGTGATTTCCATTCAAGGATCCCAGAAATGTTTCACTTTTGGAACTGAAATATTAAGGGAACATCAAAACAGCATTGTTTGAAGTTAAAAGTACAGGTTACCTCCTCATGGAAACAAGATTAAGTGTAATTCTATCTGCCTTATGATTATAATCATTCATCAGATTTAGTAACTGTTGGGAAACAATCATATCTTTTCTGTATCTAAATTATTTGGTTATTTTCTCTGAAAAGACTGAAAACACTATGAACCCTTAATTTCAATAGCACAAAGAATTACATATTTATAAGTCAGCCACAGAACAAAGGGAAGCCATAAAGAATTAAACATTACATACTTTTTAAGAAATACTTTTTTCAGTATTATATAAATATCTTTGCACTTTCCCATTTTCTCTTTGAAACCAAGTAACCCTTTGACATTTCAAACTGAAATAACTACACATGCAATTTTTATATAGAAGCTAGGATGACTTTTTTTAGAACCAAGTGTAATTAACCACACACAGCATATTATTCATTGTCCTATGACCTTTGTTATTTAATTTCATATTCTGAAAATGTTTGTTTCTAAATTTAGTCAGGAAGATGAGGGACTGTCATGGTTGCTTTGTCGGCTGTACATTACAGTGGATTATACATAGAATTTTCAAATGTGGATGTTTAGAAAATACGTATCGTTTGCCTGCTTTGTCATGTGAAAGGTTTAATAAAACCTGGTAATTTGGATTTACAAGGGGACTCCTCATCCAAGGTCCAAAACAATTCTAAGTAACTGTAAAGGACAGTGCCTGGTAAGGTCAAGGAGAGGAGGAGCAAGTCTGTTGCCATAGGGGCCAAGAGCCAGTGGCTCTTAATGTCCTTGAAAAGCACCATGGCAGCCCTCATGGTTTCTCTTCTCCCATTGCCTCCAGAGATCATGATGTGGCTGGTCCAGATCTAGAGTTCAAAAAAAAATTTTTTTTAAAGTTGTACAATCCCTTCTTCTTCTTCTTCTTCTTCTTCTTCTTCTTCTTCTTCTTCTTCTTCTTCTTCTTCTTCTTCTTTCTTCTTCTTTTTAAAGATTTTATTTATTTATTCATGAGAAGCACAGAGAGAGAGAAAGGCAGAGACAGAGGCAGAGGGAGAAGCAGGCTCCATGCAGGGAGCCCAACGTGGGACTTGATCCCAGGTTTCCAGGATCACGCCCTGGGCTGAAGGCAGCGCTAAATCGCTGGGCCACTGGGGCTGCCCAGTGTACAATCCCTTCTTTCAAACAAAAACAAAGCTAAGAACACAATCTACACTCCACATCAGGTGATGGGGAGCTACTGTGGCTAACCTGTGGTTTTGGGGTGGGAGTCAGACACACTTCAGTGGAACCCAAGGGTGCACGGATTGGAATTTTGGGATCACTGCTCCAGTGTGCCGCCACCAGAAGTCAGGTCACCTTTCCTGCTCTAGGGTGGGGGCCTCTGTCCAGGCCAGAGCCGTATGAATGGTGGGACAAGTTGTGCCCTGTGCTGTGTCCTGGTGCCAGGACAAGGGGGCTGCTGACGGCTATGATCTAGCCCTGGCTCCTCTTGCCACATCCAGTTCCCTGGCTCAGAGCTGCTTTGACAGGCAGGAAAGGGTACCTTTCCTGTTTCATTTGCCTGAAGGGAATTATGGTTTTCTTCCTAGCACAAGAGTCTTAGGAGTTAGCAAGGCCTTAGCCCATGGCTGAGATTTTTCTTGTGAGACCTTCTGACCTATTCCTGTCCTGATCTTTCTGGCCTGGCTGTCCTTGGGGCTGTAGTTCTCCCATTAGGGTGAGGAGCTCCCAGATCAGCACCAAAGAGCAGTATCTCCTTGGCTGTCAAGCCCTGAGCAGGAGATTGTCTCTCAGCTCAGCAGCTTGGCCTCTGGGGCCCTGGGAAGTGGGATGGGAGGCTCTAAATTGGCCTTGCCACCAGCATTGGGAAGTGTGAGTGCCTGGGGTGCTTTCCTGCTTTGGGTTTTTTCCTGCTTCTCCTCTCCCTCCTTTTGGATTTCGTCTGCTTAAATCCAGCAGATTTAAGCTGCTTCTTCATTCTAAAGGAATGCTTTAGAATTCTTCTCTGCTCTCCTCTTTGCTCTTCATTCTAAAGGAAAAGACTCCCTTTCCCATCTCTAAGGGTGTGGGGCATGGTTCATTTTTCCTTTTAGGTGAATTTTAAGTGTGCTCAGAGAATTACAACCATGCAGAGGAATTCCTGAAATTTTTATTTTTGGAGAGAAAGGCATAGATTTGGGCCATTCCTCAAATTCCCCAGCTCATCCCTTATATTTGCTTGGATAACCCACTCAGGAGACAGGCCCAGCAAAGGCACAGACTAAGACCCACATACCCTATATCCACACATTGAAAAGTTGTACAGAAACCTAAAAGATGTGGGCAGCCCGGGTGGCTCAGCAGTTTAGCGCCACCTTCAGCCCAGGGCATGATCCTGGAGACCCGGGGTCGAATCCCACATCGGGCTCCCTGCATGGAACCTGCTTCTCCCTCTGCCTGTGTCTCTGCTTCTCTCTCTGTGTCTCTCATGAATAAATAAATAAAATCTTTAAAAAAAAAAAAAAGAAAGCTAAACGATGTTAATTAAAATGTGTCATATCTTTCTGTCTTGACAAATCAATGACGAAATCCACAAACATTTACAAAGCTATGGTCTTTATATGCTGAAAGTTGGCAATATGAGTTGTACCAAAGATGAGTACATTTAGTTATTTTGCATATGTCTGAATGAGCTAGCAATGTATTGTATGAGTAACAAAAGACAATTCACAATCATTCACTTATTGTACAACATCTATTTTATTTTCTTCACTTCAGCAAAACGGCTAAATGTGTTGTTACATAAAGATTTTCATGTAATTAGTATTCAAATGATAGCGATAACAGATTACAAGTAAAGTGTAATTGTTTAGAAAACATTTAAAAATTGAGTATATTTTTATTAAAATGTAAACTCAGGTCAATGGCATTTTCAAAATTATAGTTACTTTGTATATTTTCAAAAGTTACTATTTAAAAATATTTATATTATCTATTACAATTAAAAGACAAACTAAAAAAAGAATACATGAATGCACCAACATTTTTTTTTTGCACCAACATTTTAAGTAAAAATTATTTAAATATGGCTGAACTTTTAAATCGAACTCTGAATATTGGGTGAAATCTTATTTATATACAAATTAAATTATCTCCATCCTAGTGTTTAACATCCATCTAGTTGTCAATATAAAGAATCAGCCTTATGGTTCATGTGGGCTACAGGTACATTTATGTATTTATATTTGAAGAGTAATATGAATTGTTTGCTATTGCAAAATATCCTCAGTCACTGCGTACAACTGTTGTGAATATCATCTCATTCTCTAGTACCTGCAGGACTCTGAGATGGAATACAAAGAGAAGCAAGAATAGGGTGCTCAGCACTCTCAGATAATGATACTTCACTATGCAAGGGTATATTGCATTCATACTCTTTGAGACAAAGGATTTGATAACTTAATTAATTTGTCTTTTCTTACCTAGGAGCTTCCACCACTCAAATTTTTCTAAAGCGGTTTTTATTTCTAATATCATCAGCAACACAGCCCATGAACCTTCTTTCATTTTGAAGACATAGGGCAAGAGAGGTCAGCAGTGTTTCTGAGTCCTGGACGGTGTTTTCTCAAGAAGACACGTTTAGGGTCATGAAGTGCACTGGGTCAGTGCAGGGCAGGAGTCTCTGTGGTCTGCATATCAGAGTGGTACTATTGAGAGGTTTGGGAGAAATCATCTTAAAAACCCCTCCAGGGTCAAAATTCAGAAGCAGATATACTTACATGGTACAAATCCTGCCATCACAAGCAAAATATAGGGGTCCCTGGGTGGCTCAGTCAGTTAAGTGTCTGACTCTTGGTTTCTGCTCAGGTCATAATGCCAGGGTTGTGAGATCCAGCCCCACTGTGGGCTCCACACTGGGCATGCAGCCTGTTTAAGATTCTCTCTCTCCTCTTCCTCTGACCCTTCCCTCCCCCCACTTTGCTTGTGTGCTCTCTCTCTCAAAAAAAAAAAACAAAAAACAAATTAAAGATAACAGTTATACTACAATTTTACTTCCCATTTTGCTGTGACAGTAGTTCTTTTCTTCTTTTTATTTTCCTTTCCTTTTCTTTTTTAATCTTCTCTTCCCTTCTGTTCTTTCTTTCCTTCTCTATCTTCCCTCCATACATGGCTTCCTGTGAGCATGTATTGCCAGCACAAATCTAAACTCCTCTGGGATCTATCAATCAATTTGCATTCTGACCTTGGTACCAGATTCCTTCCTTCCTTCTCCTTCCTTCCTTCCTTCCTTCCTTCTTCTTTTTTTTTTTGGTTAATAGTCTTATTGAGATATAATTCACATATTATACACTTTATACATCTCAAATATACACATCAGTTTTTTTGTATGTTCACTGAATTGTGCAACCATCATCACAATCAACTTTAGAACATTTTCATCATCCCAAAAGAATGATAGTCATAGCAATTACTAGACATTCTCTGTTTCCCCTTGAATGCCTCCCTGCTCTTTCCCCTCCCCTCCTTGATCCCAGGTAATCACTAAGCTACTTTTGTTTTTATATATTTGGCTATTATGGACATTTCATATCATTGGCATCCTCCAATATGTGGTCTTTTGTGACTGGCTTCTTTCACTTATAATGTTTCCAAAGTTTACCCATGTTACAGCAGGTGTCAGGACTCAATTCCTTTTTGTTGCTGAATAATAATCCACTGTGTGGATAGACCACATTTTACTTATCCATTTATTCATCAGTTGATGGATATCTGAATTGTATCTACTTTTGGGCTCTTATGATTAATGCTGCTATGAACACTCATGTGTAAGTTTTGGTGTAGACATACATTTTTATTTTTCTTGGGTGAATACCTAGAAGTAGAATTGCTAGGTCATATGATAACTCTGTGTTGAAATCTTTTTTTTTTTTTTTTCTGTGTTGAAATCTTGAGGAATTGCCAGACTGTTTTCCAGAGAGGCTGTGCCATTTTACATCCTTACCGGCAATGTATGAAGGTTCTAATTTCTCTGTATCCTTGTAAACACTTGTTATTGTCTGTCTTTTTTATTTTAGCCAGCCTTGTTGGTGGAAAGTGTATCTTATTGTGAGTTTGATTTATATTTCTCTAAAGGCTAATGACATTGATAGTTCTTTTTAAGTGGCTATTCCTGATGAGAAAGAATAAAAGTCTTTGTGAATGCCCTCACTGGGTGCCTTGCTTGTGGTGTTTAGAAATAAATCACCTCATAGGACAAACGTATTGGAGGGGACCTGGGACCCAGGGCAGGTTCCTGCTTTATAACACAGCTCACTTGCAGTGCTGGGTGTTTGCTACTTCCATTGTCAGAAAGTCCAGATCTTTCGTGAGAACTGCTTTTTTTTTTTTTTTTTTTTTTTTTTTTTAAATCTGAAACTTTAAGTCACTGGATCTCTAGCTTTGCTCTCTCAAGCAATGCAAACTTTCTCTTCACCCTAGCACCCTTCTCCTTCACTTGACTAAATCCATCTACATATTTGTAAAGACAAGTGTTGGCAGTTCACTAAGTTGTTAACTTTTTCCTTTCCCTTTTGAGTTAATAAATGCAGGGTGGTATGCAAATGTGACCACACTGCTAGGCTATAGCCACTCCATAGGGGTTCTCAAGGAAAGTCTTGCAAGACAGAGGGTCAAGACCAAATGGGAGGAAGGAGTGAGTAGAAGTCACTTGAAGAAACATCCTGAAATCACCTTGCTGTGTTTTTAGTTACTATATTGATTTTGAAATTCCAAATAACTTTACAAGAGGGCATGTGGATTTTGTGTTTACTGAAAGGGAACAAATGTGAAGAAGGTGCTAGAATGCAGTCTATAAAAACAGGCTTGGTCATCCTGTTTCCTGGATTAAAAAGGACATGGTTAGCTCATTTCCCTCAACCTGGCACACTTTGAAAAGGCAGCCACTGTGGCTGTGCTAGTGCCTGTGTATGTGAGTGAGGGCCAGCCCACCCATCTCTTCCACTCCTCCATAAACCTGATGCTCGTGCTCTACGTCCTGTCCAGTTCTTCCTTCTCTCTCCTCAGACATCTCACAAGGATTCTCTCTCCTGTTTCTCCTCAAACTCTGGAACTCTGTGGGCAAAATACCCTAATTTCTCCTGTTTCAGATTTCCAAACCCCTGTACTTCCTCACCTAAACTAATGACGTTCACTTAAGGACACTGTGTCCCATTCCCCTTTCTTAGAGAGACCCCATCCTGGAATCACAGGCCCTCCCTCCCCACAGAATTAGGGGTACTTCTTTTTTTTTAAGTTTTAATTTATTTATTCATGAGAGATGAGGCAGAGACATGGGCAGTTCTCTCCCTGCAGGGAACCTGATATAGGACTCCAACACAGGACCTGGGATCAGGCCCTGAGCCAAAGGCAGACACTCAACCACTGAGCCACCCAGGTGTCCCTTGCAGGGTACTACTTGTTTTGGTTCTAGCCCAGCGACCTAGCAACTTCAAGTGGCCTTCAATGTGTGAGTGACTAGATCCTAGCAAAGGCTCACAAAATTCCTTTCTTTTCCTGGAATGCACAAAGCTAAAGCTCCTCTGATAGCCTTTGCACTGGGCTGTTCCCTCTGGCTGGAACACCCTTCCAGGTGTTTTCCCCTGGGCTCACTCCTTCCATTACTCAGATTTCGGCTCAGGAAACAATTCCTCTGGACTTCTTCCCTGACGGCCCTCAAGTGTAACTCAGCGACAGAGGGATTTCTGTCTGCTTTGTTCACGGCCGTACTCCTAGCACCTACAATAGTGCTGGCACATGGGAGGCACTTGATAAATACCTACTGAGTTATTAGAACAAAGCAGCTTCTACAGAAAGTATTGGGTTGCGTAAGTTCTGCCATTCTGTGGGCAAGACAAGGACTGAGGAATGAACAGAGAAGGGAGGAGCAAAGAAGAGAAGAGAGGGTAGGAGCTCTTGCAGTGCAGAGGACAAACATGGATAGCTGGAGACAAAACAGGGCACTGGTTTTAAGACGCAGTCTCCACTTTCTCTGATGTGGAAAATAACCCCTGTTGTGATTAAATCCAAGTCCAGGTTTCGCTTGCAGACAAGGACATTTCTGAAGATATTTGAAAAGGAGACAATCTCTCCTCCCATCCCTCCAGCCTCTCCTCCTCAGTTACCAGGTTTTATCACCAAAATAAAAAAAAGGGGGGGGGGGCAGATGAGTGTCGATTCCCACTGCATCTTAGGTGAAACCCTAGCTAAAAATGTTAGTAAAAATGGGATCTGCGTTCAAAGTATGCACATTGTCTAAATGGTCTGAAATTTTAAAAAGCAGCTCCTTCTAAAGTGCATATTATTTTGTAAGACTCTTTAGCCACCCGCTAAAAAACATCACAGTGTTTTTTTGATCACACCTGAGCAAGTTACCTGTCATGGTAGAAACTGACAGTAAATAAAGGACGCTCCCAACCCAGAACCCTATTGTGCAATTATGCTTGATCTTTTTTTGTCAAACTGGATCTTCTGCTTCCTTTGCCAGCTGAAATCAAATGGATGCATTAGGTCATGGCATTAATATGAACATTTTCACACTTGTTTTTCTTTCTCCTTTCTTATCCACTTTTTATTACGTGGCACAAGTCACATTGTAATTATGAAAGTGAGGAACTCCAGCAGCGTGCTAGCACACAGAGACTGAGCAATGTGGCCCATCTTGTTTCCACCTCTCTTGGTGAGAGCCTAAGGGTGTTAGTCATGTGGCTGTTTAGGATGTGCAACCAACCAAGCCTCAAATGACATCACCAGAATGAATTACTCTGGGATTTTGCAAATCTACAATGCAGGATTTGCCAGAGAAAATGAAACCATCAGCTCTTTTTACTCCTCCCATCCCAATCCCCCAAATCCCCAAGCATGTATGTAGCTTTCTTTTTCTAGTGGCTTTGCTTTTATGCCAAAGAGGAAATGGGTCCGTTTTTTCTTTCTGGTACATGAGAAGTCTTATAGAAACTAAGGCTTCATAGATGTGCCATCATTGCCACTTCAAATGCTTTACTTTTGTTTCTCAATGTATTTATCCAGTGCTTTAGACATCTGTATGTGTGATGTATTCCTATGTCTCTGGATTTGGGTGTGTGATGCTTCCTCTGTCTGTCATGACCTTCTCCCTGGCTTTCATTTCAAATGACTCTTGCTACATGAATTTTGTTTATTTATTTATTTGGTTTTATTTTTAAGTATTCTCTACACCCAACATTGGGCTTGAACTCACAACCCTGAGATCAAGAGTTCCACACTCTTGGCTGACTGGGCCAGCCAGGTGCCCCTCCTCCTATGTGACTTTAAATACATATATTTAGAGTTGTCACATTATCTCTGATGAATTAAAACCCTCATCAAATTAAAAAAAAACCCTCATCAAAATGTAATGACTCACTTTATCTCTAACAGTGCTTTTTTGTCTTAAACTCATTTGTCTGATATTAATAGTAACCACATTAGCTTTTCTTTTCTTTTTTTTTTTTTTTGATGTTTGCCAGCTCTGTCTTTTTACATTACTTCTGTTTTCTGCCTTTTGCATCCTTAGAGTTCAGTAAATCTCTTATAAAAAAGGACACCTGGATTTGTAATGTTTTTTAATTTAATATTTTCTGTATTTTTAATAGACCAGTTTTTCCCATTTACATTTATTGTAATTACCGATAATTGATTATTTGGACTTATTGCTATAATCTCTTATTTGTACTGCTTTTTCTCTGTTTCCTTCTCTCCCACTTTTTCTAATGTAATAAATTTCAAATTGTGATTTTTTTCATTTTTGTAAACAAGTTGGATGTGCTACTCATATGGGATGATTGAACTGGCAGGTTTGTCTTCTTGTTTCTTAGAATTTCTCCTTTGAACTAGGAAAATAAGAAAATTCTAGAAGATATTTATGACTACTCATTGTATTATCAGGAAAGAAGAATAGCTAAGACCTGGAGAAAAACTTTATCTCTTAGCAATTCTCACTGGGGACTAAAGCAGTTTAACAGCCAGGTTGCTGGTTCTCAAAATGAGGAGCCAACATGGTATGTAATGCTGTATATAGAAAGATGGAATCCATGTAATGTGTCTGCTTCCAATGTGAGGATGGTACCTAGGGGCAATCCTTGAGAGTTTGGCATGCCTGTACTATCTGCTGTGTGACTGCATGAAGAAACAATTCTCCCATAATTTGTCTCTGTTGAATCTACTGCAAAACCCTCATTTATTCAGTATGCCATAATGGTATTTGGTCTTCTCTTGGCTAGAAATGCATCATAAACAAACAGAAAAGGGAGCCATTAAATTGTGACAGGAGCCATTAAATTGTGTTATAACTGAATTGCTTAATGATCCGCGATATGTTTACATCGCTTTTTAAGATTATCATTTAAATATGAGTACATATTTTTAACATACTTATGGCAAACTTTGCTTTATGGGTTTTTTTTCTGGAAAAACAAATATATCATAGCAATTTAGTAGCCTGGAGCCTAGGGTTGGTTTTTCTTTTTTTCTTTTTTTTAAAATATTTTATTTAAATTCAATTTGCCTGGAGTCTGGGGTTTTATCCTGATTCTTCCACAGACTAGCTATATGATCTAAGGCAAGTTACTTGATCGTGCTAAACCTCATTGTTCTTATATTCCCTGTGAAGTTAATAATGAAGCTACACATAGGATTGTTATGAGAATTTGATAAATTAAAACATAATAAATTATGAGGCCTTTGGCATAAAGTTAGTACTATAAATAGTAGCCATTATGATTTTTTTAAATAAATAAGGAACTTCTTGGAATCACTTCTTCTTCAAACCCCTGTCCCTCAGCATGAAATAATATATTTTGGGTTGAAGCTGGAACTGGGAGATAATTGATCTCTTTCCTTCAGGGATTTACTAGGCCGAGTATGGTGGAAATCTCTTTGAAGTTTAAGATGCTCTGAAGGAGGTCAATAGTGTGACTTATACCCTCATGTGTGCTATCCTGAGCCAACAAATATCAGGGGTGTTGGTAAACTCTATTTCAGCAGATGTGTTCTCTTTGATAAGGCTGGCATGACCTTATGCCCTCAATTCTTGATTTCCTCTCCAAGTCCACTTAGAAAGCTATAAGGTACCACATTGCCACCAACCTTCTCATTCTCAGGAATCCCTATTTCAAGGGCTAGAGGGAGTCCTGTCCTAGAATACTGACGTAGAATTAGGAATTCATTTTCCCATTGCATGTGATTATTTGCAGGTGATATGTGCTATCAGACTCAGTACTATTAATAATGGGTAGAAAAAGACCTTTAGGACCTACCTGACATTCCAACCTCCTTAAATAACATGTTTCCCGATAGCAAATGTGTTTTCAGTTCCAAATAACAGATTTACAAATAAAATATTGAAACATAGCCATTAGGAAAATGGGGCCACAATCCTGTACATCGTTTTTTTTTAAAGATTTTATTTATTTATTTATTTATTTATTTATTTATTTATTTATTTATGAGATAGCATGCATGAGTGGGGGAGGGGCAGGGGGAGAAAGAGAAGCAGAGTCATTAACTGAGTAGGGAACCTGATGTAGGGCTTGATCCCAAGACCCTGGGATCATGACCTGAGCCAAAGGTAGGTGCTCAAATGACTGAGTCCCCCAGGTGCCCCAGTGCTACACATCTTTAGTGCAGGAAAAGGAAGGAAAATTCTGCCAATAATATGAAGTATAGGAGCACTGTGCATTTTTCTAAACTATAATTTAGACAGGATAGCAGATGAGAAGTTTGTTGCAAAGAGCAACACTAGCTCCCTGGTGACTACCAATGATGAGGACATTGAATTAGGTTTCGTCCCATAGCCAATCCTGTTGTGCCCCTGGTATATCTGAATGCCTTATTATTCCTTGGAGAATCTTCCTTGGAGGAGAGAAGGCCTCTCTCCTTCCCAAGGTTTTCTGGAAGTTTGAATATTGTCTATAGGGAGCCTCTGTGTTTATACTCCTTTACCCAAAATTGCCCTAGCTCTAAGCAGCTCCCTAAACTGTTTTTGCGAGATCATTCTGTATCTTTCTGTCACTCTTATCTCTGGTGTTTGACTGCCCTGGGCATGGATCTCTCACCAGTCAGTTAGCAGGTAGATGCCAAGAGTCCCCTAGTGCTCAGGATTCCTCTAGGCTCTGTGAAAGTACAGAAAGAAAAAGACAAGATCTCTGCTCTTAAGGAACTCATGAACTAATTCAGAAAGTAGAATATCCTAGATCTTAAAACACAGGCTTCAAATCAGGCAGCCCTGATCTGAGTCCCGGGTCTACCATTTCTTAGCTGTGCACTTAGGGTCTCAATTTTTTTTTCACCTGTACAATGAGGATGGTAAAAGTAGCTCTCCCACAGTATTGTCATGAGGACTGTGCTGCAAGATAAAGCACTTAGGGATGCCTGCATAAAGGAAGAACTCAATGAACAATGTCATCACCATTGTTATTATCATTTAGAAAGTCTGAGATGGGGCATAGACTAGTCTGAGCTATGTAGAAACCTAATAACATTTTCCTTAGTGCCCTCCTTAGTCTTCCCACACCTGGGGGAGGAAATACTGCTTTGTGGCTTACAGAAATGGACAGAGATGGATTGGTGGGAGAGGGGCCTTGAGGACACAGTGAGGACTGCTGTTGACTTCCTGGCAAAGGTGGTCTGCCTGTCTTGGCTCAGTTCTGCTCTGGGCATCTTGTTGGGCTTGGAAACTAAACAGGTGGAACTTCCTCTGCCTTTGAAGAATTTGCCAGCCAGGTGGGGATTCAAGATGTACATGCAAGATGCATATTTAGCATAATAATGAAGCAACACCTTAATTAACAAGATATAATAGTTTTGATAAATGTTTAAGGCAAGAAGGCTTATTGGTGAGTCTAAATTCTGGACATCTGGGTAAAGTTTTCTGAACATGCTAATACCACCCATAGCTCTGTGGCAAGCACAGCAGAGATACCCTTTTCTTCCTGTCCCCTCCCTCCAGAACCTTGCCTCTTTGTCCCCTGTGTTTGTGTTTCTCTCCCCAAACTATGATCTGGACCAGCTGTGAAACGCAATTCTGAATCTTGCCCCCAGCTTTTGGTGTTTTTGGATGAAAGGCTGGCATGATATGCTAGGGCCCACCCTCATGTCTGCTTTCATTTTGACAGCAGGGACTGGAAGAGTAATGAACAATTAAAGCTCTCCCTTTCAAGGAGTATCGTTGACTTTAGATGACTGCTAACTCTAGCCTTTGCAGAGGATAATGTTTGCTCTGCAGACTTAAGGACAGGGCTGGCTTTCTGGGAGTGATACAATGAAGAGATTCAGACAGAGGCCTCTGTGGACCTCCTCCCTAGCAAAGCGGCTCCAGCCGGCACAGTGAGGGTAGTTCCACTGAGTTTAGGGTTTGGGTGTGAGACAGAGCCCTTTCTGAAGGTTTTTAGCCAAATGTCTGTGTGGTTTCGCTTTCTGGAGAGATGAGCGTGTTCAGAAGGAACCGTATCTCCTGGACTCATTCTCTTAGTGTTTATGAGATGGTGAGAAGAAAACAAAAATAAAATGAAAAACACAATTGTGATTCTCTAGTGATTAACAATATCCTTTTGAAATTTGAAGGCACCACAGAAATCATCTGCAGACAGGAAGAACTGAAGCCCAGAGAAGGGAAGTGTCTTCTTCAAAGTCACACAGCGAATGGATCAAGAGCAAACCCTGAAACCCAGGTTTTTGGCCCCTGATTCTGTTCTCTTTTTATTATTCTACTTCTGTTGACAACCATGGAGAGTTTGTTCTTCCTTTTGTTGGACTCTTCCTTCCCAAACCCCAAAAAGAGCCAAGATGGTCCAGGAAATCCTAACTCACTTCCAAAGGCACTTTACTGTCTGTTGGCCATGCTGTATGGCTTGCTGTTTCAATTAAGGTTTTCGACATTTCATAGGAAAGTATGCAAATTACCACTGACTCTAAATAAATCAGGGTTTATTCAGGGTTTATAAATACGGACAATCTCGCTTTCCTCTCATTCTCTCCTTTTCCTTGGCTTTATTCCCTCAACTCGCCTCCGTTAAGATACTTTCCTTTTTTAAGGTTTTTTAGTTGGGATACATATTTGGTGTAATCCTTAACTTTCCCCTTCCAACCCATCTTTATACAACCATCATTAATAATGACCAATGTTATAATAATACATATTTTGCAGAATGTTTTAGTATATTAATTTTGCAGTGTAACTCTCAACTTTTCTAATGAGGAGGAGGGTGTAGATAGGACTAGGTAGAGAGACTTTTGAAAATGTGGGCAGGGTGTTTGTGAATGTCTGGGCAGTGGAATATTTTTGTGGCATGGTGGGTGTTTTGAACTCTCTGGAAACTAACAAGCAAGCTCCACACATACACTTGATGGAAATCCTCCAGGCTTTGGATAACACGGGAGCCTTTCAGAAGTCTGAATTGAGTCCAAGTCAAATTACAGCCCAGTGTGCTTGTGAAAATGGGAGGCAGAGTCGATCAGAGGAAATGACACTGGTCCAGGACCCCCAGGAGCCCGGTGCTGGTTCTACCACCAACTCTAGTTTCCCTGTCTATAAAAAAGGATAATAATAGCTCTTAACCTCATGGAGTTCCTTTGACAATAAAAATATAATAATGTATATAAAGTGCTGAGCACAATGCCTGGCATGTAATAAGCATTTGTTACTTGTATGAGGTGCCAATGGGCTTCTGGGGAACTGACAGTCATCTAGAGAAGGCCCCCATTTAGGTGGGAGGCGCCAGGGCTGCGGCCAAAGGCTTTGAAGTTCCACAGCTGGGTTTAGATCTCAGCTCCAGCATTTTCCAGCTGTGCCATTCAGGACAAGTTACCTAACTTCTTTGGGCCTCACTACCCATCTCATTGTATTATTGGATGGATTAGTGACACAGGCCCATGAAGCTCTTGGCTTAGCGCCTTGCACGTAGTAGATGCCGAATAAATGGTGGTTATTGTTCCAGGTCCTTAGAGAAAGGGGCCAAGAGAAACTGAAGGCATGAGGCAAATAAGACAGTTGTCAAACTGGGAAGGGGGCAGTGTTAAAAGGAACCAGGAGAGCAAGATCAACTTCTTGGGGCCTCTATTAATCTTCCTGGCTTCCGCAACAGATTGCCACAAACTTGGTGGCTTGAAACAATAGAAGTGGATTTCCTCCCAGTTCTGAAGACCAGAAGTCCGAAATCCATGTCCCTGGGCTGAAACCAAGGTGTTGGCTCCAGAGGCTCTAGGGGAGAATCCTTCCTTGCGTCTTCCAGCTTCTGGTGACTGTTGACATTGCTCGGTCTGTGGCTACATTGCTCCAGCCTTTGCCACTGGCTTCACACGGCTGTCTCTCCCTCTCTCTGTGTGAAATCTCTCTCTGATTCTCCTCACAGGGACCCTACAGTAGCATTTAGGGCCCACTTGGAGAATCTGGGATAACCTCTCCACTTCTAGATCATTAATTTAATCACACCTGCAAAGACTCCCCCCCTTTTTTTCTTAGAAAGTAACATTAAGTTCTAGGGATGAGGACCTGATATCTGTGGGGAGCCATTATTCTGCCTCCACAGAGCCCAAAGCACCAGTGGCTAGGCAAGGATTCCAGCTTGCCTTTCCCTGGAGTGATGTAGCAGGGACTGGAGTGTGATGGGGAGGGGAGGAGAGCTGTCACCAGGCAGAGGCAAGATGAAACAGGGCAGAACAGAGACATGGGAGAGGCTGGTGGGGATCACATGGCCACAGGCAGGCTGACATCAGCCAAGCCATGGGGCAGAGTGGAGCTCAGCACCAGCATCTGTGCAGGGGCATGTTAATAGCCTCCAGGAAAAGGCATGAGTCACTTGGACACCCGGCCAAGGGAAGGAGGAGGCCAAGGCCTGCCTGATTGCACGGGTGAGCTCAGGGCCATGGTGGACTGCACTGGGAGTCGGGGGCCCTTGCCCAACCTCCCTCAACTGGGCCCAGCTGGACCACATTGACCAAGACACAGTCCCTGTCTTTGACAAGCTCGCATCCTAGTGGGGGAGGCAGGCATATCTCCATTTTCATAGGGCTCTACAGGCCTTCCCTTTGTGTTTTCTCTCCCTTCTACCATGTGAATCTCTTTTATGGACATTTCTTGGATTTAGAGCCCACTCAAATAATCCAGGATGATCTCATCTCTGGATCCTTGACTTGATTACATTTGCAGAGACTCTTTTTTCCAAATAGGTTATATTCATAGGTTCCGGATGTTGGCATACCTTTTAGAGGTCATCATTTGATCCACTACACTTACCCCGTCAAAATTTACCTGCCCTCTGCTTCATTCCTTCAGGTTCCAGGGAAATGTTAAATATTTTGAGCAACAATGTTAATGACTTCATTTGTTACCTCTTTGCCTTATCAGAGAACTCGTGGAGACTTAATGCCTTTGTCAGGAGAATGGCTTTCTAGGAGCTGGAATATCAGGTTCCATTTGAGCCTCTGAAAAAGATGGCTCTGGGAAAAGCCTCATGTATCACCTACCTTCCCTGGGACAACTCACTGGATTTGCCCCTCTGCCCCAAGCACAAGAAATCATGGGAGAGTGGGAAGCATGGTATCACCATCCCCTCTCCAACTGGCTTTTCTATCTTTCTTTCTTTTCTTTCTTTCTTTCTTTCTTTCTTTCTTTCTTTCTTTCTTTCTTTTTCTTTCTTCTTTCTTTCTTTCTTTCTTTCTTTCTTTCTTTCTTTCTTTCTTTCTTTCTTTCTTTCTTCTTTTCTTTTTTTCCAACTGGTTTTCTAAAAACATTTGCTTCTTTCTGTTCCTAATCCTTCCCATCAGCCCAGTTAATAGTAGCCCTGCACTGTCCTGCATAATTTGCAAGTATCTTTTTTGGGTTCTCTTATTTATTTATTTGAGAGAGAGAGAGTAAGTGTGCACGCACAAGCCAGGGTGTGGGGTAAGTAGGGTGGGAGCAGAGGGAGAGAGAGTATCTTAAGCAGGCTCCACATTCAGTGTGAAGCCCAATGCTGGGCTCAATCTCACAACCCTGTGTGACCTGAGCCGAAATCAAGAATCAGACGCTTAACCAACTGAGCCACCCTGATGCCCTCAATTTATAAGTATCTTATTTATTCCTTACAACATTCCTGTGAGTGTCCCTATGAGTATCAGTATTGCACTTTGCGGAAGAAGACACTGAGGCTTTGAGGTTTAATGGATGAGCCAAGACTTAAACCCAGGCTCTAAATTCCATGCTCTTAGCTTCTCCCCTGAGGAAGCTCCTGCAGCTCTTTTAATGGTGCTGCTTTTGAAATTGGGCTGTCAGAAGCATGATGGCATGGTCAAGGGAACTATGGTAGAGGGTAATGGCCCTGCCTCCAAGAAGTCAGGGTGCCAGACTGTGATAGTTGTTGCTTGAGGTGTTAACACCACCATGACTGAGAGACCCCCTGCTTTTTAGGAGGGAGCAGTCCCAATCAGCAAAATTGAGAGGGACAAATGTGTGAAAGGACCATGCAGGATCCTCCCTAGTGGTTTCCTGTGAGCATGGATGAAGGCAAGAATGGGGAAGAAAATACAACTGAGAAAACAAGTCTGAGTTCATGGTAAGGTAGGATGCCTTCAATGCCCATCAAGATATTCAGTAACCCCACTGTCCCAGCCCAAGCAGGAAGAGCATTTGCCCCAGTAATGGTCTACTGGGCTTAACTACTTTACCTCTCAGGAGGGAAGGAAACTACATTTATTTGATTTTCAGACTATTTCTCTTGCATTATTTCACTTAATCCTGAAATGATCCCCTGAGGAAGATGTTACTGCCCTCATCTTATAGGTAGTGCAACAGGCCTCAGAGGTTATTTGTGGTTTGCCCAAGTCACTTGATGAGTCAATGGCAAAACCACAATTTGAGCTTATGTCTTCTCACTCTAATTCCAGAATTCTGTTTTATATTTCGGCTTCACAGTGATTATAAAACCTTGGCAATGCTTGATTGCCTGTTTAGATGTGAGGAAGGAACCACTTGTTTATAGGAAGGTGAAATCAGAAAACACACAAAGTCATGATTGGCTTCCCCAGCTGCCATGTGCTTCTTATCTCCCCACTGGACTTTGTCCACCTCTGCCTAGGAGACTCCTTCTGGAACTTTCAGTCTCATCTCTTTGAAACTTTCTAAATTTACCACTCTTTGGCCCCAAGTAGAATAACTGTTCTTTTTATATGCATTCTCTCAGACCCATATAGATATGTGTGCATTACTAATAGGCACTTTTTATATGCCTGCCTCCCCCACTAGGATGCGAGCTTATCAAAGACAGGGACTGTGTCTTGGTCAACATAGTCCAGCTGGGTCCAGTTGAGGGAGGTTGGGCAAGGGCCCCCGACTCCCAGTGCAGTCCACCATGGCCCTGAGCTCACCCGTGCAATCAGGCAGGCCTTGGCCTCCTCCTTCCCTTGGCCGGGTGTCCAAGTGACTCATGCCTTTTCCTGGAGGCTATTAACATGCCCCCGCCCAGATGCTGGTGCTGAGCTCCACTCTGCCCCATGGCTTGGCTGATGTCAGCCTGCCTGTGGCCATGTGATCCCCACCAGCCTCTCCCATGTCTCTGTTCTGCCCTGTTTCATCTTGCCTCTGCCCTGGTGACAGCTCTCCTCCCCTCCCCATCACACTCCAGTCCCTGCTACATCACTCCAGGGAAAGGCAAGCTGGAATCCTTGCCTAGCCACTGGTGCTTTGGGCTCTGTGGAGGCAGAATAATGGCTCCCCACAGATATCAGGTCCTCATCCCTAGAACTTAATGTTGCTTTCTAAGAAAAAAAGGGGGTGGGGAGTCTTTGCAGTTGTGAGTAAATTAATGATCTCAGATTCTCCAAGTGGGCCCTAAATGCTACTGTAGGGTCCCTGTGAGGAGAATCAGAGAGAGATTTCACACAGAGAGAGGGAGAGACAGCCGTGTGAAGCCAGAGGCAAAGGCTGGAGCAATGTAGCCACAGACCGAGCAATGTCAACAGTCACCAGAAGCTGGAAGACGCAAGGAAGGATTCTCCCCTAGAGCCTCTGGAGCCAACACCTTGGTTTCAGCCCAGGGACATGGTTTTTGGACTTCTGGTCTCCAGAACTGGGAGAGAATAAATTTCAACTGTTATAAGCTTCCAAATATGTCATAATTCCTTATGGCGACTGCAGGAAACTAGGCCAGGACAAGGCTTAGGGAAAACACAGGGAGGCACAGAGGGAAGGTCTGAGGCATATCCATCTACAGGTTTTGAGCACCAGCTCCTGGAGATGGAGACAGGTGCCCCTGGAGAAAGGCCCTCTTTCAGATGCTGTAGCCTCAATTTATTCCATCTCTGGGTGTTCTCACCTGGTTCATTCATGAGCTTCTGCTAATTTTGGCAATGGCAAGGACAAGTAGTATTTATGTAGCTCTTACTGGGGCCCTGCCAAAGGCTCTGAGCTCAAGGCCATGAACCAGGCAGGCGGGACCCCTACTCTCACAGCATTCCCAGTCTGGTAGAAGTGCACCAGCGCCGGGCACGAGTCTTGGACTCTGTTCTTGCTGTGGCTCACACTTGGATTTGGCACTGGGGTTGCAGACATCGAGTTCTGACCTTAACCTGTTACTCTACTTGTTTTCAGCTTCTGCTATTTCCTGGTCCCTGCTCCTCCTCCACCGGCTCCTTTTCCTTTCCAGGATTGGCACTGGGCTCCTGCAGTATGCCTGGCCTAGCCTGGCACTTCCAGATCAGATGGCACTGACCGCTCCAGCCAGCCAGCACCCCATCCTGGACCCATCCATAGTTTGTGATTCTGTTTTCTGGCCTCATCTCCTAACTTCTTACTTCGCCTTCTGGATTTAACTTCATAGTCGGTCTTTGGATTAAGTCACCACTCTTGCTCTACTGATTCTGACCCTGAATCAAAAGGGTGTTAGTCATTTGTAGTTATTGACCTGCCTCACCTCCCCAGATCTAGGATGGTGGGGCACCCACCACAGTTAAAAGAAGGTCAAAACGAACTGAACAAGATTTTTATGTTATTGTGATTGTGACAGTTAAATTGTCAGGGTGCTTCCCAAGGAAGGAACACTCGACTATTTCTTCCTTGTGCATCACAGCTTAGCTCAGGTTAATAGCTTCACTTTGTAGATAATGATCTCCTTGTTCAAGGCAATCTGTTTATTTTGGTGCGTCTAACACAATGACCAGCACATATAGCTCTTTCCAACTTTCTCTTCAGTTCATGCTTTACTCTTTCTTCTCTTTGTTTTTTTAATTTACTTTTATTATTTATTTATTTATTTATTTATTTATTTATTTATTTATTTATTCATGAGAGACACAGAGAGAGAGAGAGAGAGAGAGAGAGAGAGAGAGAGGCAGAGACACAGGCAGAAGGAGAAGCAGGCTGCCTGTGGGGAACCCGATGCAGGACTCAGTAACAGGGCCCCGGGATCATGACTTGAGCCAAAGACAGATGCACAACCACTGAGCCATTCAGGCATCCCCCTCTTTCTCCTTTTTAAAGATTTATCTATTTGAAAGAGAGAGACAGAGAATATCTCAAACAGACTCTCTCATGACCCTGAGATCACGACTCTGAGATCACGACTCAGATCATGACCTGAGCCGCAACCAAGAATCAGGAGCCCCTCTTTCTTCTTTTTCTTAGCAAAGGGCAAGAAAGGGTGAAGGTGAACTTGTGAAGTCTTAAACAAAGCAATGTGGGTCTGGGGTTTTTAATAATCAAACTCTACCTCTTTTTAGAACACATGGATCTGAATGTGTCCTTCTGTTTATTTTTCTGCAGCCTCTGTGGCAAAGGATTGGGAATGTGGGGAGGGACAGAGTGGGGAACTGACTCTTACTAGCACCTGTAAGTACCAGGCGCCTAGGTAGTTACTTTCTAGATATTATCTGACTGAAGGCTCACAATAATCTCCAGAGATAGGCACTATCATCTCATTTTATAGAGAAGGAAATTGAGGCAGAAAGCTCCCAAGACTTGCTGAAAAGGTCATGAGCTGGGATTGGGAGCTGGAACTTGAACTCATACACTGATGCAGTTGCCTTAACACAACAAGAGTCATGATAGCAAAATGATTTTGAGTAATCAGCTGGGAACATAACTAAAACTGTAGTCCAAAACACCCGGGGCATGATATCTCTTTGCTGTAAGGAGGGCTGACATGGGTTTCAGAAACCTTGAATTCTTTCTTAATGGAGGCTTTTAAGTATAAAAGGAACTGCAGTTGTAGCTGGAGGTTGCCGCCTGCAAGTCTGCTTTTTTAGACTGTGTCTTGCATTAATTAACATTCCCAGAGCTCTTTGAGATATACAGATAAGAGACATCATAGACATGACAAGCATGACTACAATACTGCCCTCAAAGCGAGGAAACATTCCAGAGACATTGCCAGGGCCTGGCCTATGTGTAGGTGGGTCCCACTGGCTTGCACAAATAGGGGAAGGCCCGTGCTTGGAATCAAACATCTTCTCTTTGGAGGTGCACGAAAGGAAAATTCTGCAGGGAGAATTTCAGTGCTTGGGCAGTGGCTTCTGACCCTCGTTAAAATATAAATGCTCTTTGTCAGGTATTAGTGCTTATCTGTTACTTTCATTTGAGTGGGAAGGAATTTCGGATTCTGTCCAGACATCAGGTTAGGTGAGAAGGAGAGAAAAGCCAAGGACTTCATGCTGGGGCTGGGCAGAGGAAGGCTCTAGCAGGCTGAACAGACACAACACAACGAAGTGGAAGACTAGCTGTACCCAATCTTGTATTTTGCTCTGGGTTGGTCCTTGGAGGGAGGCAGTTGAGGGCCTGCATGCAGGCACAGATTGACGCACTAACTGCAAATAAAGGTTAGAAACTCAGAAGTAGTTGGAAACTTCCAGAGAAGGAAAATAGAAGCAGAGAGAATGAGTGAAGGGCAGAAAGGTATTTCAGAAGTTGTGGTTGGAATGATTTCCCTGGGGGCGCAGGAGGTCAAGACAGGGGGTCAAAGCAATGAAAGACCCACATGTGGTGGAAGAAGGTTTAGAAACATCTAACATTTCTTGTCTATGACAAGACACAGAAAATGCTCCTTATTGGTGCGTTCACCATGGTAGCTTTACCCTCCTGACAACACCCCTCAGGGACAGTACTGTTATCCATTTCACCTGGGGAAACTGAGATCCAGAGAGGGAAAGCAACATGTCCCAGGTCACCCAGGTAGCGAGTAGGACCCTGGATCCAGGTGTTCTGTCTCCCTAGCTGTGCCCTTCCCACCAGGCTGCTTCTCAGCCCCACTTCCCACATAGGTCATTAACAAAGTTGGGAGGAACCAAGAGACATGAATGGACACAGTGGAAAGAACCTGAGCTGTGCAGCCAGCACACCTGAGTCTGTACCTTGACTCTAACGCTCATTTGTTGCATGGCCTTAGCAAGCATTTGACCTCTGCCTTCTTTTCCCTAGTTGCTGAATGGGCCAGGAGCTCCTGCCTCCTCCATTTTTGGTGCCCTGTTCCTCTCACGCTGAAAATACAAAGCAGATGATGATAAAAAGCATAGTAGTTCACATGCATTGAGTAGTTACCGTGTGCCAGCCACTGTAGTAAGCACGATCCATATATTAACTGTTTTAACTCTTCCCATAACTCTGTGTGATCGAGATTACCTTTGTCCCCATTTTGCAGGTGAGGAAACTGACGCATGCTGAAGTTACTTTGCAGAACGCCCCATTGGAGTAAGTGCAAACAGATAAACCTCTGAGACCGGGCATAGAGGGATCTGTGAGGACCAGGGAAGTGATGGCCTTGTGCCACTGGGGCCCCTCCAGCCTTTGCTCAAGTGGGAGCTCAGCGGGTCATGCCATCAGTGATCCATTTCTTCTGCCAGATGCTCCCTGCCCTCATCATTTCCTCCAGCCTATTTCTACTCCATGCCGTTTGTCATCTGCAGACCTCGTGACTCAGTTTACCTCTCCTGTTAGGCTTTCTTTCCTCAACTGAGTCTTGACTCCATCATCCCTCAACAATCCCCACCCCCACAAGACTCCCAGTTTCCTGTCTTTTGCTCCTGTGGTGTCTCTAGTTCCATGCACTCCATCACTTCCCTACCCTGGCTGCTTAGAGTCTGATCCTGGGAGGCAGCTTACACTGGCTTCTGCTCCCTGAACTTTGACCTCCAGGAGAACCACCTCCCTTTCCCCTCCTTCCCCCCAGTAGAGGCTCTAGGGACATCTGTATGCTAGAGTAGAAGAGGGAAGTTGGGTGTGATTGACCTTGACCTTTCAGAGAATTCTGCCAACAGGCAACTATTATTACCAAGGAACCCAGAGTTGGCATGTGCTGTTCCTGGCACAAGGAAGCAGAGTCCAAGGGATGAGTCCCTGGAGCTCCTGGTCACACGCAGCCCCCAGACCCAATAAGCTATGTGGCTTCAAGGTTGAATTCCAGGGGCAAAGCCGTCAATCTAAGGCCATACAAGGTAAACAGCCCTTATTGTTGGCTGTCTTGTTCCAATGCAGCTCTCTCCACTCCACACCAACCCCCATCTCAGAATTGGTTTAAGAAGCTGCAGGTGGTGGGCACCTGGGTGGCTCAGTGGTTGAGCGTCTGCCTTCAGCTCAGGGCATGATCCTGGGGTCCTGGGATGAAGTCCCACATTGGGCTTCCCGTAGGGAGCCTGCTTCTCCCTCTGCCTAGGTCTCTGCCCCTCTCTGTCTCATCAATCAATAAATAAAATCTTTAAAAAAGAAAAAAGAAGCTACAGGTGGTGGAAGTCAAGTCATTGGATGAAGTTAACAAAAAAAGCCATTTCAGTTACGCGGGACAAACCTAGAAAAGCAGAGATCCAGAAAGGCCACATGCCAGGGCCTTAGGACAAGATGAAAGAGTGACAGGAGCTCGGTGCACTGCCAATGTAGCGCGGCGCTTCCCGGCCCGGGAGCGCGGTCCCAGGCGCCAGCGCGCAGCCACCGTGAGTGAGGACAGGTGCACGGCCAGCTCCCCCTCGGAAGGGGCCCAGGCCCTGAAGCCTCCCCTCCCTGCTGTGCTGCAGCCCTCGGACCCCCGGGGGCTTCCTGGAGGCGGAGGAGCGCTCCTCCCTGAGCCGCGGGGCAGGGCGGCCGAGGCTCGGTGCTCTGGGCGGGAGGGGGTAGCGACCTGCCTGGTCACGCCCACCTCCCCCAAAGCTCCTTTTAGCGCGGGCTGTTCCACTTTCCCTGTAGCTTAGCAACCTGAGCCTCTGACAGCTGATTTACTGGCAAACAGCTTGACTTTCTCGGAGCAGGCTCTCTTCCCTTCCCTTCCCTTCCCTTCCCTTCCCTTCCCTTCCCTTCCCTTCCCTTCCCTTCCCTTCCCTTCCCTTCCCTTCCCTTCCCTTCCCTTCCCTTCCCTTCCCTTCCCTTCCCTTCCCTTCCCTTCCCTCCCCTCCCCTCCCCTTCCCTTCCCTCCCCTCCCCTTCCCTTCCCTTCCCTTCCCTTCCCTTCCCTCCCCTCCCCTCCCCTCCCCTCCCGTCCCCTCCGGTCCCCTCCCTCTTCTTTCCTTCCTTGGTTCTTTTTTACGATAATCAAAACCTTGATTATAACAAGGTCCTTGTGAATTCCTCCCAGTGATGCTGACTTCGTTTACTTACTTACTTACTTACTTACTTACAGGCGTGGATTCCTGCATGGACACCAGCTTTCTCCCTGGCCTTCCAACCTCAAGTCCCACCGGAGTCCCTTCTCCACACTGCAGCCAGATTGATCTTTCTCCAGCTCAGTTCTGACAGGCTTCCTCTTTTACTTAAAAGCTTTCGATAGCTCCCAGGAGAGACATTCTTGTGTGGCCCTCCAGCAGCCAGCCCTGTCTATCTATTTGATGCAACCCGATCATCTCACTGTCATACCCTCCGCCCCACCAGATTATAATTCTCTTTCTTGCCTCCATGTCTTTGCATATGCTGTTCCCTCTTACTGGAAAGCCCTATGTGGGCTTACTTAGCTGTGAGATGTTCTTTAAGATTCATCTTGAACATGGGCTCCTCTGTGAGCCTTTCCTGACCCACGGCAGCATGACCATCCCTTCCTCCACTTTAGTGGGTTACATATGGACCTGCACTACAATTGTCTCTCTCTCTCTCTCTCTCTCTCTCTTTATGGAATTGTCACTAGACTATTAGCTCCTGGATGTTAGGGAGTAATTCTCATTGTCCAATATGTCCCCAGTGCCCAGCACAGGGCCTGACATATAGCCAGTTATTCATACATGATCAGATGAGTGAGTGAGGAAGGAAGGAGAGAAGGACGAAAAGAAGGAAAGAAGGAAGGATGGAGGAAGGACTGTATGGTAGAAACAAATGGCTGAGAATCCAGAAACACCGTCCAAGGGGTTGGAAGAATGAAGCCCGGAATGGCATCTGGCCACTAGAATGAAGAAGCTGCTAGGTGGCTTCTCTTTGATTCCCAGGCCCCAGCCTTGTGGATCAAAGGCAAAGCAAAGTGGGCTTCTGGGGGCCTGGCTCAGGTAAATGGTAGGAGAAAATGAAAGGCCAAACCAGCCCGTTTGCTCCCAGATCTGTTCCTTGCCTGTCTCTTGCTCTGAATCACAGGGAGCCTGACCACAGGAGGCTGCATGTCAGTGGCTTCTGGCTCTGCCTGACCACTGGACAGGTCGTTGGGTAACTAAAGGGTGAGAGGGGGGGAAGTGAGGGGATTCTGATACTCTTTCAGCCTCGTAGCATTTCTTGCAGCAACTTTTTGAGTCTCTGGTTCCTTCCTCTTTTTGTCCTTTGGGTCCTCAGGGATGGGAGTCACTTCCAGCTGCTAGGGGATGCTTCATCATCCTTTGGCAGATCCTCAGCTCCTCTGTCATTCAGGTAACTAAGTCCTCTCATTAAACACTCTTGAAAATATTCAGTGGTTTCTCTTGTTTGGACCCTAATATACCAGTTTTGTTTAGTGACCACTGTAGGGAGTTAGGTCACTGATATTACCTTGGAGGAGGTGGTATATTTACTTTTGTCTTTTTCTAGTCGATTATGAAATAAGGTTGTATGGTGTATATTTGGTTGTTTTTTTTTTTTAAGATTTTATTTATCTATTCATGAGAGACACACACACACAGAGGCAGAAACATAGGCCGAGGGAGAAGCAGGAACTTGATCCCAGGACCCCAGGACCCCAGGATCATGCCCTGAGCCAAAGGCAGATGCTCAATCACTGAGCCACCCAGGTGCCCCTATGGTATATATGTTTAAAGCAGATGAGGGGAGCTCAGTACATTTATTTGGTCTGCCAGACCACATGCTGCTCAGTTTGAGGCTGAGAGGGCCCCTGAAGAAGTTCTGTATAGGTAACGGGCCCTTGGGCTTCAGTGACTCTGCGAGGGCCCTGCCCCCAGTCCCCTGCCCCTGGGGAGAAGATGGGTGTGGGGCCTCAGCTCCTGAGTTCGCTTTGGAATGGATCATAAAGAGGATGTCAGGGAAGCAAGGAGCTGGTGAAAAAATGAGAGATTAGGAGAGGGAGGAAAGGAAAGGGAAAGATGGGGAAGAGAGAGTAGAACAGGTGGATTTGTGTTTAGCATATGTCTGTACATAGCAGGACTCAAATGATGTTTGTTGAACGAATGAAAGAATATAGAAGTGGAAGAACAAGTGGAGAGTGTGGGTAGTATTGGCAAAGATCTTTGGACCTTTATCTCCATTCCCACTGTCCCCTTGCTTCAGGGCTTCCAAATAGCTCCCCTATGACAACAGCCTCCCAACTGGTTTCCTGGCCTCCAGTCTTCCTGACCACTGCTTCAGGGGACTTTTCCAAAATCACAATCATCGTTGCCTGAGCCAAAATGCATTAGTGGCGTTTTAGACAGGTAGTGATGAAATTCTGTTGAATATTTCCAAGCCTCACCTTCTAGTACCTGCTTTCAGCCTGGACTCTTCACACATTCCCTACCCCTAGAACATGTGGGAGCCCATTTACTTATAAGGGATGATCCTTATCCTCAGTCCTATTCCTTAAACCTGCTTCCTCAGTTTCTGTTTTTGTTCCCCACCCCCTTTTTAAAAAAGATTTTACTTACTTATTCATGAGAGAGAGAGAGAGAGAAAGAGAGAGAGAGAGAGAGAGAGAGAGGCAGAGGGAGAAGCAGGCTCCATGCAGGGAGCCCGACGGGGGACTTGATCCCGGGTCTCCAGGATCAGGCCCTGGGTCAAAGGTGGCGCTAAACCACTGAGCCACCCAGGCTACCCCCCCCCCCCTTTTTTAAAAATATTTATTTATTCATTTGAGAGAGAGAGAGAGAGAGAGAGAAGCCCCATGCGAGGTCAGTCTCAGGACTCATAAGACCATAACCTGAGCCAAAACCAAGAGTCAGATGTTCAACCAACTGAGCCACCCAGGTGTCCCACTATCTTTGTCCTTTTAAGGCCTGGGATCTAACTATGATTTGAGAAAGGGTTGGAGAAAATTGGAGAAAGGCAAGTTGGGTAACTGGGCTCAGATCTGGCCCTTGACTCTACTTCCTGCTCTTCCTCCTTCTGTAAATTCTTTTTGGCTCTTGAAAAGTCTGGAATGGTAGACCCAAGCCATCAGCCTGGAGGTCACTCACAGTGGTTCCTACTCTCTGGGCTCCTGAGGGAGAGTGTTTGGGGAGCTTGTTTCTTAGTGCACAAAAGGGCCAAACATCCTACACCTCTAACCAGCCCCCTCCCACCCCAGCAGACTTTGTTCATGCTCAGAGTGGTTTCAGGGTGCCTACTGCCAAGCTGGGTGTGTCAGAGCAGATGTGATGTCTGGCTCTGGGCAAGTGAAGAGAAGACAAATGAGCTCCACGTGCTTCCCTGCTACCAGGTGGGGTAGCTTGTGACTGTGCGGGAGGCCACGTTGGGACTTGAAGATCCTTTTGCTGACTTTGCTGGGAGAGCTAGAAGATACCTAACTCAGCCATACCACTCAAATTCAATCCAGTTAAGGTTTTCCAGTGCGTGTAGTGTGGCATGGGGGTTTTCCTACACACAGGCCTGGGAGTGAATCTCTGTTCTCCTACTGACCAGCTATGCAGACAAATTATTGAATCCCTCATTTTCTTCATTTGTGAAATAGAATGATAAATACCCACCTTACAGAGTTCTGAGTATTTTGCATCTGCTAGGGCTTCAATAAAAGGACACTACTACTATATGTGCTATTTATTAGTTTATTAATTATATAGGACCTTTTGGGGCTGGACTCTGGGCTTGGCCTCAGGGCCGCAAGTGAAGGCTCAGAGGTAAATAAAATCTTGTCAGTACTTTAGGAAGCTGACAGTATGGAGCAGGGATGGGCAGACTATGGCCTGTGGGTCAATTCTGTTCTCATGTCTGTTTTTGTAAATAGTTTTATTAGAACACAGCCATGCCCATTCATTTGCATATTGTCTATGACTGCTTTCATGCTACGAGAGCAGAATCAAGTAGTTGCAATAGAGACCATATGACCCACAAAGTCTAAAGTAGCTATTTAAAACATTTTTTTATTTGAGGGACGTCTGGGTGGCTCAGTGATTGAGTGTCTGCCTTTGGCTCGGGGCATGATCCCATGGTCCTGGGATTGAGTCCCACATTGGGCTTTTTAAATGGAGCCTGCTTCTCTCCCTCTGCCTATGTCTCTGCCTCTCTCTGTGTCTCTTGTGAATAAATAAATAAAATCTTAAAAAAAAGTATATAAAAATTTTTTTATTTGAGAGAGTGTGCATGTGCATGAGTAGGGGGAGGGGCAGAGGGAGAGGGAGAGAATCCCAAGCTGACTCAGCTCTAAGCACAGAGCCCAAGGCAGGACTCAATCTCATGACACTGAGATCATGAGCCAAAACCAAAAGTTGGCTGCTCAACTGACTGAGCCACCCAGGCACCCCCAAAATCATTATTATCTGGACCTTTTATAGAAAAAGTTTGCTGACCTTTGGTCTGGAGGAGAAGACAGATATATAATCAGAATGAAGCCAGTTGCAGGTAAAGCGTGAATCATCTAAACTGAAGGCCCAAAAAAAGAAAGCATTCATTCTACTTGCGTAGGCATCAGGATTCTTAAGCCAGGCTCAGAGCCTTGGAGTGGGGAGGGGTGGGAAAGTATGTCAAGTTGGACCACGGAAATTTTACGGGAAGAGCATGCATATGACAATAGAAGAGACTAGAAGTTAAATGACTAGTCCAAAGTCATACAACTTTGAAGTCAGGGCCTGAACCCAGTTCAGGGCCTTGGAGAGTTTATATTACCTTATATTTAGATAGAATTTCTTAAAATACAAAATGCATTTACTCATATTGTCTTATTAATTCTCACACACCCCATTAAGAGTAGGTATTACTAGTTGGGTTTTTCAGATGAAGGATGCTTAAAGGGATTAAGAATCACTCAGCCAGGGATCTCTGGGTGGCGCAGCGGTTTGGCGCCTGCCTTTGGCCCAGGGTGCGATCCTGGAGACCCGGGATCGAATCCCACATCGGGCTCCCAGTGCATGGAGCCTGCTTCTCCCTCTGCCTGTGTCTCTGCCTCTCTCTCTCTCTGTGTGTGACTATCATAAATAAATAAAAATTTAAAAAAAAATCACTCAGCCAAGAAGTGGCATTGCTTGGCCTTTGTTTTGTTTTTTAAAGATTTTATTTATTTATGAGAAATGCAGAGAGAGAGGCAGAGACATAGACAGAGGGAGAAGCAGGCTCCCTGAGGCAAGCCTGATGTGGGACTCGATCCTAGGACTCTGGGATCACAACCTGAGCCAAAGGTAGCTCAACCACTGAGCTAGCCAGGTGCCCCTGCTTGGCCTACGGGGTCTATGACTGTAGCAAGGGTACAAAGCTCACGCAGGCTGGAACTCTGTCACAGGAATGTATCCTGGTTCATTGGTGTATGCTATAAAGATTGACCTAAAAATACAGAGAAGGTAACCTTAGCCCCTGCACACCCTGTAGGTTATTAAAAATTCAGTGTCTTTATTAAAGATCTCTTATGTTTATGTAGAGAACTAGATGCTGAGAGAGAAACCTAGAGATGTAGGATACAAGACCATACTGGCCTCCAGGAGTTGTGGGTTTAGTTGAGGACACAACTCTCAAAATCCTGCAATATCATGAGGCTGAATATGCCAGGTGACCAATGTGTGGTGCAAATAAGGGCATTGAAGTTAGAGGGTATATCAGGAAGGCTCCATAAAGGGTGTGGTGCTGAAGTGGAGCCAAAGGATGTTTGACTGATCCTATGCCATGGGTTTACTCAGGTAGCCATCTTCTCACATCACAGAATCCTCATAAAACCACAGAGCTTCAGAGCTGGAAGGGACCCCAGTTCTATCAATTTACAGATGGAAAAACTGAGTCCCCAAGAAAGGATTGAGTTGCCTAAATCAGTACTGAGATGGAACTGAAATTCAGATTTCCCTTGGAAGTTCAGGGCTCTTTCTCAGCATTGTTTTGCCTTTTGCTTCTCAATCAACCCCATAGACTTGGGTTTTCCCTTTCAAATTTAAACTATAGGATGCTTGTAGAGGAACACTCCAACTTCCTGTGGGTCCATGACACCCTTCTTTCTCTCCACTTCCTGCCCGCCCATTTTTAATATCTCCATGCTTCGTCAGGATAAAGACCAAGTCTTATCATCCCAAGAGGCTATTGAAGATAACAGATAAGAGTGAGATCTCTGGCCTCAAATGCTTTGGGTTTGAACTCCTGCTCTACCTCTTAATCACTATGTGACCCTGGCAAGTAATATGACCATTCTGTGCCTTTGTTTCCTCATCTGTATAATGGGTATCATCACAGAAATTACCTCAGAAGGTAGTAAGGAATAAGTGAGATAATTTGGGAACAAAACAGATTAGTATCTAGTAGTTACTCAATAAAAGTTAGCTAAATTATTGTTATCAGCCTGTATTTATCCACCTCTGCAGTTGGACTCCAGCCCATTTCTCTGTCCTGGCTTCCCCAAACAGGTCTACTTACTGTCTTTTATTAGCCTTGTGCCGTTTTGCCTCCTCAACTGTCCTCTCTGTTCCCCTTCTCTTCTCTGCATTAACCTCATACTCTTTCTACCTACTGTTTTATTGGATGCCTTTGAAGCCCCAGTCTCTGGTCATCTCTTCTCTCTTAGAAGTCCTACAGCCCTCAGTCTGAAGCTCTCCCTTGGTGTCCTGCTGCTGTTACCCATCTTGTAGGTCCATATTCAGCAATTTTAAGAGGACAGGTGTTCTGGGTCCACCTGGTACTTCACTTCTGACTTAGCACACGGCTGGAGGGCAGGCAGCCATTTAGTATGTCTTCATTAACTGAGCACTTATCATATGAAAAGACATTGTAGAACACTCGGGACACAAGACTGATGAGTCCCATCTCCAGCCTCACAGTGTGGAGGGAGATACAGACTCAAGGCTGAGTGCTCAGTGCTGGAATGGAAGTGGGAGCACAGCTCAGGGGAGCCTGTGGAGGGAGGAAATAATCATGGGATGGATGTTTGAGGCTGATAATGAACAAGGGTGCTACAACTGAAGAGGGAGATGCCAGAGTCATTGTACCAGAAGAGAGATTGGGTTGGACCCTGAGGGGCAGGGAGGGGTTACAGCTGGTACAGGGCTTTCCAGTTAGGAACACTGATGGTGTCAGTCTGAGATGTACCCGAGCCTGGCCAGGGGTGCTGTGAGTGGTGAGCAGTGTGAGGACGTAGGACCCGGCTGAAGGGCAGTCTGTTACTCCATTGTCAGCCTACAGACATATTTGGAAAAGGAGGGACCCCATGCCTTGCTGGGACACAGGAAGAAGTTGGACAGGCAGGGAAGGGGTGCATCTGTGCATGGTGCTGGGGGAGGTGGCCCGAAGAAGAGGGAGGAGTGGCAGCAGCCAGAGGGGAAACAGGCACAGTCAGGTGAAAGGGTGGCTCAGGAGTGGATTTGGAGAGTGCTCACTTCTGAGAGCACTCTGAGCACTTGAGGACAGGGGTGGGGTTTCCAGGGCCCACTCACACTGGAAAACAAGAAAATATAGGAGGAGGAGGAGAAAGAGTTCAGTTTGGATTGGGGTATTTGGGGCAACAGCATGCTGAGTCTGCGATGCTATCTGCATGTACCAGCACCAATGCCGGAAGGCTGTTGGGAGATAGGAACTTGAGTTTTGGAGGTTTTGAGGACCACAACCTGGAAGAGATGGCCAACGCTGAAGGAATGGGTCCATCCTCGGAGGGAGAACCGTCAGGAAGGGAAGAGGGCTGAAGATCAAGGGGACTTGAAGGCTGGAGGGAGAGGGCCCTGGAGAGAAGTCAGAGTGGTAGGATGAGAACCAGAGGAGTTGTCTGGGAAGGAAAGCTGGGGTAAGACACAGCTTCCTTGGTTCAGGAGTGGGCCGAAGTCCTGTGGAAGTTCTGAGCCAGAAGTCAACACGGGAGGAATGCCTGGCCAGTCCCTAATCAATTCACCTTATACCAAATGATAAACCAAGCTATTCAAGGTGAGGAGAGGTAGGAGGGGCCCATTAGGACTTGATAGCATTTTCATTCTATGCAAAGGTCAAAGTTGACCCACAGCAACATCACCAATAAAGAATCTCCCCAGTCTTTCAGTGGCCTTGACCCCTTGCTTTGTGAGAGGGAACAGGTGTGGATGGTGGCAGGGACATGGATAGCAAGAAACTCGGCAATAAAAGCACCTTTACTGCCTGTGGATCTGGGCCTCAGAGAGAGAGAACTGGCCTCAGGGAGCTTCCAAAGAGTGGAGTAAATAAGGGAGGCCCCATACCAGGTGGAGTGGGACAGGTGACACCAGACAGGTATAAAATATCAGGTCATTTCAGGAGGTGGGGGAAGGGGGCGTGAGGGGGGGAGGGGCTGGGCCAGGGAAGCCCCTTGGGGCATTTGAGACTGGCTCTGGGAGTGAGGGTAGGATTTCAACAGGTGCAGCCAGGGGAGGATGTTATAGGCAGGGGACCAGCCTGAGTGAGGGGTGAAGCTGGAAAGGTAAACTTCAGTCACATGGTAAAGGGCACTAGATGAAGGGCTGAGGAGTTCAAATAGGAGCTTGGCAATGGGAAGCAGCCACTAAAGGTTCAGAGCAGGGGACACACTGACAATGACATGATTCAAATTGGCTTTTAGAATTCAGAATGGAAGTCCTATCTACTGTGGATTGAGGTAGGGAGTGCCTGGCACCACGGAGGCCTTCTAGAAGGCTGTTGCTATAGCCTAGTGATAGCCTGAACTTTAACATTTTCCTGAAAAGGACCTGGAGCCAGCTTGCTACCCTCCTTGCTGTGCTGACCCTCACTTGCTGTGCCAGACAGGGCTCCTGATAAGGTGGCCGGGTTATACAGGTGGGTCGGGCAGCCACAGTGATGGGGAGGATGTGGCATAGATAAGCAGGATCCTTTCTCGTGCCCTGACCTTATCCAGTCACTTTGGGGGGGGGGGGGAGCATCAAATAGCCACATTTGGCTTGTCCCTTTCTAGTTAGCCCTCTGCTTCAAAACTCAGGCTTTTTATGAGTGCCTGATGAAAAGGGGGTCACCTTCCTTTCACATTACTTGTTCCTTTTTCCTAAAGCCCATGATGTTCACGAAGTGACTTGTTCCTTTTTATTCACCAGGATTTGTTTACTTTCTTGTATTAGGAATTCTTGAAGTCAAGAATTTCATCTTTTCCAACCTTGTATACCTCACACCATGCTTTGTACATAGCAGGCATGCAACACTAAACCCAGTTAAACAAACTCTCTTTTACTCCCCTCCCACCCCTCAGATTATTCAGTCCTGTCCCTAAGTACTCAGACAGATCCTCGCTTTGGGTAGCTCACACTACAGGATCTCATCAAGAGGAGATGGAATGATAATCAAATAAAAAATGTTCTCTTGGCATCAGCACTTTCTGAGGATAGTGGAGAAATTGTTCTCCCTTTGTGGGGTTTTGTAAAGGTATGTAAAGAGTTAATGGAATCTCTCCCCTGGGACCTGGCCATATAAAGGCATTCCACCCAGAAGGAATGTGGGAGTCGTGCTGGGAAGCAGGTTTCTCTCCAGGCTCTGGGGCCTGGAGTACTTGAGCCAAGGTTAATGTCTGGGGCCCTGGGCTGCAGACACAGGGAGACTTCAGGCCCCTGGGGGCCACTGAGAGTGAGGTGGTGTGCCTGGCCTCTGCCTACAGCAGGGGTGTCCCTGTGACCCCAAACTGTGATGTGGCTCCTGAGTAGGGAAGATTCAAAATCGGAATAATCATTATAGCAGCTGCTGTCTGCGGAGCACTCACTGTGAGCTGGCACGCTGCCAGGAGATTTTCATCTGTGACCCCATGGCTACCCATCACTCTGGGGGCTAGTGGCTTTGAGGACATATGGCCATGGCATCCACCTGGAATGCTGGCCCTGTTGGCCTGTCACCAGTCCTGGGCCTGCTCCACATCTTCTTTCTTTTCTTTTCTTTTTTTTTTTTTTTTAGATTTTATTTATTTATTCATGAGAGACACAGAGAGAGAGGCAGAGACACAGGCAGAGGGAGAAGCAGGCTCCATGCAGGGAGCCCAACGTGGGACTGGATCCTAGGACCCTGGGATCACACCCTGAGCCAAAGGCAGATGCTCAGCCACTGAGCCACCCAGGTGCCCCTGCTGCACATCTTCTGTGTTATGTCATTCTCAACTGCATCCCCAGGACCAGGCCCATAGCAGGTACTTGTGAATGACAAATGTTCGGAGTCTTGTCTTGGCTCTGATTTGAGCATATAGGATAAAATCCCTTCAATTTCTCTGGCTCTGTGAGGACTGGTACCCCTTGGCTTGCCAGGGAGAAATAATTGTCTTTCTTCTCCTCTCTGTTGATGGATGCTTAGTTGCTATACTACTGCCCTTAAAAACATTTATTCTGTGAAGCATTCTGAAGTTCACTCTCTCAGATATCCCTCACTATGTTTTTTTTTTTTTTTGTATCACTCAAAGTTTTCTGTTTTTGTTTTTCTGCTCTCCAATCATTTCCATCTCCTGCTATAACCCCCACACCACCCCCAAGCAGCCTGGCCTTTCTGAACCTCTCACCCCAGGGAGGGATGTACATGGCAGGGCAAAAGAAGACAAAGGCATCTTCTTGTTTTGGGACAGGATAAACTTTAGGATACCAGGGGGGACTCTGGGCACAGCCAGAAGGTCAGGAGGAAACATCTATGTGAGTACAAGAGAAATGAGCCGGGGTGGTAGAGAGGGCTGCTGAGAGCAGCAGGCCCAGAGAAAAGGAACCCCAGGCAGGTGGCAAGGCCCCCTAAGGGGACAATTTTGTGGTAAATCATTCAAGGCCTCACAGAACTTCCTTGGGCCTGCATGGCACAGAATAGGGAAATGAGTCCCCTGCCCCAAGCACGGAACACTCTGAAGGGGGACAGGAGCAGAGACCAGCTGGGGCACTTGCATGAGACACGTGGATTGTGGTCTAGATGTGTCAGTGAACCCCAGACCAACCCGAGCATGAGATGCCCCTTGGCGCTTTGCAAGCCCCCCAGACCTTCTAGACACCTCAGAGAAAGGCAAGAGGAATCACAAATTGACAGAACTTAGGTTTCTGCTCCTCAAGGAGGGGGACTCGGTGGAGAAATTAAGTCCTTATGGGGGAAGAGAAGGGTGGTTAAGTACTGAGCCTCTGGAGCCAGACCGTGTGGGTTCAAATCCCGGCTGGCTGTGTGACCTCGGGCAAGCCATTCCACTTCATTTCTCTGCCCGTTGTTTTTATTTTTTAATCTCTAAAATGGCCAGCTCTAAAATGGTGGTTCATATAATTGGTAAGACAGACATGGGTTCACATCCTGACTCAGCCACTAACTAGCTGTGGGACTCGGGGGTAGTCACTTAACTACTCTGTGACCACTCTTTCCTCACCATGATCCCTACTGAACTCATAGGCTTGTCATGAAGATCACATGAGAGGTATGATATTCCTTTGCCGGTGCCCTGTTGGGGAGTTAATGTCTAAACTCTAATATATTTTATAAATAAACGCTGATTATGATGATGATTCGTGTGACTTGTAAGTAGATTATAAATAACTCGAGGGCCAGACTGATTTTCAGCTGTGCTAAGAAATGGATGTGCCACTCCTGTGTCCCATCCTGCCCCAGTCTACCTCAGGGCCCCATCACAGGGCGGTTCAGTAAATGCCTATTATTAATGGGGATTCTTAATAAATAGATGTCATTTCATTTACAAAGAAGCTGAACACCAGGTTTGGTTCTGAGGGTCAGAAGAGGGGATCTGGTCAGGGATTGCTTGGTGTGGGCCAATAGAACAGTTTTGACTTTGCTCTGTGCTGTGGCTAGTTTTCTAAGTGGGCCCGACCCTAGGGATTTCTGCCCTCTCTCAGTTCCCATATCCTGAGTGGTGTTTGCAGAAGCACATGGATTTTAGATGCAGATCTAAATCTCGACTCCACCCTGGAAAAATGTGATCTTGGTTGAGCTGCCTACTTAATCCCCTTCTATCTCAGTGCCTTCATCTATAAACTGTAGCCAGGACCACCTACTTTATAGGGTTCCTGTGGGAAATTGAATCTGATCGTGCATGCCTGGCCCTTTGTCAGGTGCTGGGCACAGAGGAGGTGCTTCCAACATTACTTTTCATCTCCTCATCCCTTCCTGGGGAGCTGGGTTAGCCGAAAAACCTAAAAGCAGCAGTGGAGCTTTCATCCTGCCCTGAAAGGGATGGCACACATGATGTTTGCCGCTGATGATTTACTAGATTGGCAGCCACTTAAGGGATTTAAAAAGCTCTCACCCTCCTCTGGGGTCAGAGAAGGTCAGGCTTCTGTTTGAGAAGCAGCGTATTGTGTTCAGAAGACCTGATACACTGCGTCAATATTTGATGAGGCCTCAGGACGTGCTGTGTGCTTGGCTGGCTGATGGCTGTGTGACTACAAGCTGTCCTGTGCCTGACATGACATGCCCAAGACCTATGTCCTACAGGAAGGGGTGGCCCATTTGTCCTCTAGGGAAGACAGCAAGGATGATTGGTCTCCATAGAGGCTGCGTCTCATTTTCTTGCTCCCATTTGAGAGGAAAATAATAGTAATACCTACCAATTACTGACCACTTCTGTGTCAGGCACTAACAGGTCTTCTCTAGTCATCAGAAGGCTCATTTTACAGTTGAGAAAACTGAGGGCTGAACAAGTAAGAAACTTGCTCAACATCAAATAGCCATGATCCGAGGAGGGCAAGCTAACCAAGGAGAAATGGAGTATGGGTCAACTTGCCCTCAAGAACAGAGGCCTTCCGGGGCACCTGGGTGGCTCAGTCAGTTAAGCATCTGACTACGGTTCAGGTCATGATTCTGGGGTCTTGGGCTTCAGTCCTGCATCAGGCTCCCTGCTCCTTGGGAAGCCTGTTTCTCCCTCTGTCTGCCACTCACCTTGTGCTCTCTCTCTCTCTTTGTCAAATAAATAAGTAAAATCTTAAAAAAAAAAAAAAAAAAGAACAGGGGCCTTTCAAAGAGATGTTTTCACGTGCTTCTGGCTGTGAGGAGCTAGAGAAGCTGCAACAAACAGAAAAAGGGTGGAGAAGCCTTCTTCCAAACACATGTAGGCCTGCCTCAGTCTTCCCACAAGGATCATGGGATTGACCTTTATGCCTCCTTCAGTTTTAGCTTCCTTTTCCCCACTACTACTCTTGGCCTGGCCCAGATCTTTACCTTCGGGAGCTAATATGACACAGGAATTTTTGATTGTTTTTTGTGAGCTTGGAATTGTGTCTGAACTGCAGCCCTGAGCAGCTGCTCCCCACCTGTAGCCTGGCCTGGAGGCACTCACTGTCCCCTGGGGCTCTTAGGAAGTGTTTGCCTCTCTGCCCTGCCCCTTGGGACTGCTGCAGGTGGACTGTATGTCTGCTCGCATTGTGGATGTTCCCTGGTGAGGCCCATACACTTAGCGTGGCATCGTGTTTAGTCTGGCCATCTGTGGGATTTCTAGTCTGGGCAGAGCACTGGCCTGGCTGGGAAGGGAGCTGTGGAGTGATGGAATCATGTATGAAACAGGATCACGGGTGCAGGAGCACTCACCAGTGCCTGGCCTATGGCAGGTCCTCCATCCACGTTATTGGAACTCACTTTAGAATGGAAGCATAGGATTTTGGTTCTGTAAAGGAACTTAAAACTTCTTGACTTGGGATCCCTGGGTGGCGCAACGGTTTGGCGCCTGCCTTTGGCCCAGGGCGCGATCCCGGAGACCCGGGATTGAATCCCACATAGGGCTCCTGGTGCATGGAGCCTGTTTAAAAAAAAAAAAAAAAAAAAAAAAAAAAAAAAAAACTTCTTGACTTGAAACCCACATTTTACAGATGAAGAAATTGGGCCCCAGAGGGTTGAGGCAGCATGCCCAAAGTCAGGGGTTGACTGGGTGAGCACCCTGGGTTCCCTAGATTAAGAAGGCTTTACATAACAATAATGTCCTCCTTTTTAATTTGAGGTATAATCAACATACATTATATTCATTTCAGTTGTATAACATATTTGCATGTAGTCCTAATGATTACCACAATAACTCTAGTTACATCATCTGTCACCATCCATAATTATAGAATCTTTTTTTCTTATGAGAACTTTTAAGATTTATTCTCTTAGTGACTTTCAGATATGCAATGCGGTGTTACTTAGAATAGTCACTGTGCCGTACGTTACATCCCCATGACTTATTTATTTCATGACTGGAAGTTTGCAGCCTTCTGACTCCCTTGTCCCATTTCACCCACCTCAATCCCCACCATCAATCTGTTCTCTGTGTTGCTGTCTTTTTTCAGATTCCACATAGACATGAGATCATAGGGTATTAGACTTTCTCTGACTTATCTCACTTAGCATAACGCCCTCAAAGACCATCCAAGTTGTCGCAAATGGCAAGATTTCCTTCTGTATTATTGCTGAGTAATATCCCATTGTGTATACATATGTGTGTGTGATACCTTTATCCATTCATCTGTTGATAGACACTAAAGTTATTTCCATGTCTTAGCCATTGTAAATAATGATGTAATGAACAAGGGGGTATAGATATCTTTTTGAGCTAATAATTTCACTTTCTTCAGATAAATACCCAGAAATAGGAGGATTGCTGGATCATATGGTAGTTCTATTTTTATATTCTTGAAGAACCTCCATATTGTTTCCTGCAGTGGCTACACCAATTTACATTCCTACTAACAGTGCACAAGGGTTCTCTTTCCTCCACATTCTCACCAATACTTATTATTTCTTGTCTTTTGGTGAATAGCCATTCTGACAGGTGTGGGGTGATATCTCATTGTGGTTTTGATTTGCATCTTTCTGATGATTAGTGATATTTTCATGTTCCTGGTGGGCATTTGTATGCCTTCTTTGGTAAAAGATCTATTTAGATCCTCTGTCCATTTTTAAATTGGATTTTTTTTTTTTGCTAGTGCTTGTATGCGTTTACATAGTTTGATTATTAACCTCTTATATACCAGAATCTTATTAGTTTGATATAACCCCACCTGTTGATTTTTGCTTTTGTTACCTTTGCTTTTGATGTCAAATCTAAAAAATCATCACCACGACCTGTGTCAGGGAGCTTACTGCCTATGTTTTCTTCTAGGAGTTTCATGGTTTCAGGTCTTGTGCTCAAGTCTTTAATCCATTATAAGTTAATTCTCATATATGGTGTAAGAAAGTGGTCCAGCTTCATTCTTTTGCATGTAAAAGCCTGGTTTTCCCAACACCATTTATTGAAGAGACTATCGTTTCCCCAATGTGTATTCTTGGCTCCTTTGTCATAAGATAATTGACCATATATGTATGGGTTTACTTCAGGGCTCTCTATTCTGTTCCATTTATCTATGTGTCTGTTTTTATGCCCATACCATACTGTTTCGTTTTGTTTTTAGAAAGAAAGAGAGAGCATGAGTGGGGTGGGGGTGGGGAGAACAGCACTGAGAGAGGGAAGGAGAGAATCTTAATACTGGGCTCAATATCACACCCTGAGATCATGACCTGAGCTGAAAACAAGAGTCAGATTCTTAACCAACTGAACCACCGAGGTGCCCCAACACTATTCTATTTTAATTACTATAGCTTTGTAATACAATTTGAAATCAGGGAACATAGTGCCTACTGCTTTGTTCTTCTTTCTCAAGATTGCTTTGGCTCTTTGGTGTTGTTTTGTTTTGTTGGTGGTTTCTTACTAATTTAAAATCAATTTTCCTATTTCTGTGAAAAATGCCATTGGAATTTTTATAGGGATTGCATGGAATCTGTAGATTGCTTTTGGTAGTATGGGCATTTTAACAATGCAGTAATGCCCTTAGATTCCCCTCTCCTACCCTTGGCTCTAGAATTTAGAGGACTCCCACTACAACCCTCCTTCAACCATGCTTCTCTTTATGAGTAAGGAGTTCACAGGGCCAAGAAAATATGACTAACTAGAGTCCATGCCCCTCTTTGAGAACATTCTCTAGATTCCTAGGGAATCTTTAGGGAACCTAGAATTCCCTGCCCAAATGGCCTCAAACCCGCTTCCAGTCTTTTTCAGGCCTCTTTTCCATGTCTATTGCACTGAAGGCAGAGATCAAAGCCAGTATGACTAGTCTATGCACCCCTAGGGTCAAAGAGTGGCAAACTGGATGGCTATTAGTGGAGTGTGTTGATGGAGCTTGGACATGTGGTTTGGGACATGGGCAAGGGGAGTCGGGATAAGAAAAGGAGTCCATGAGCCCAGGGCTGAGCATTTGGGGACAGGCTCTCTCTGTATAGTAGGATTCCAAGAAGAAGAAGAGTTCTACATTTGAACTCTAAGTCATTGTGAATATGTATTTGTCAGGATAGGATGGTATAATGTATTTTGTTTGTTAGCTTGATCTATAAGTTTTAAATATTAGACCTATGTGTATGGGCCTCCATTTGCACTCTTGTCCTGGGCCCCATAAATATTAGAGAGTGGCCTGCATCATGGATGTGTTTTGAGAGCCTCAAGGGGAACCCTGATTAAAAAGTCAGAGAATCACTAAATGAGATGACTGGGAGAACACGGCTCAGTGTTTCTTTTTCCTAATACCCTGTGGATGTTCAAACTTATCAAAAAGCACAGATACTAGTATGAGAAATGTGAACAGACTGTTAGTAGGACTAGAAGAATCATCTGTACTGTTGTGTTAACATAATATCTGTTCTTAAAAAGATCTGGTCTTCAGATCAATTTTGCTTTAAATTTTTTAAATTTCTTTTTTAAATTTGAGATTGAAAGAGAGAGAGCCCACAGTTGCGGGGAGAGACAGAGAGTGGGGAGAGAATCTCACACAGGCTTCACACTCCCACGCAGAGACTGATGAGGGGCACAATCTCATGACCATGAGATCATGACCTGAGCTAAAATCAAGAGTCAGATGCTTAACTGACTGAGCTACCCAGGCTCCCCAAGGTAAATTTTGCTCTAAGATTGAGGGAACCTTTGAAAATGCTGTAAAGGTTTCACTTCCAGGCCTTCATCCAGACCAACAAGGCCTTTTATAATAAATAGCCCTTTATTCCCCATTCCTCAAAACCAGGGGTTCAGGGAGGATGTGCAGGTTGCCCTATGCATGTCTTCTTCCTTAGCCTTCTCTCCATGGATAAGTTTATCAGACTCTAAAGGTGAGGGGATGGACACACAGGGCAGGGTGAGGTTAGAGCCTTCATTCAACTAAATGAAAGCCCTTTCCTTGTCCTGTCAGCTTGTCTAGAAAGTGGAGAAGCTGCCTGGCCAAAGATCTGCCCTCTTGCTATGAGGTGAGTGTGCCCTTGGCTGCGAGGCTGTACTGCCAAAGTTTATAGGAAGCTACGTCCTGGGCTATTGTGCTGCCATCACTGAAGGAAAGCCTCCTTCCCTCCCCTGGTGGTGTGTTCACTGTCTCTGTTTATTGCCCAGAGTCCAGTTCCCAGAACTCCCTGGAGGATTCACAAGCCTCAGACAATGAGGTGTCTCATCTGGAGAGAAAGGAGGGGCACGGAAGTCACCGGAGTCCACGTGGACACTCTGACCTTGGAGTGGCTGTAGCTCCTTATTCTTGTTCACTGAAGCTCCCTAGTGCTCAGGGTCTGACCCTGTTACCAAAAAAAACAGTGCAGGAAGTGCTTAAGAAGTACTTTGGGGGAAGGCTAAGGGCTCATCTCAGAGGTCAGCTCCTTATCAAACACTGTAGATTTTCCCCCATAGCCTGAGCCAGAAGGACTGAACTTCAGCAAGAGTATGAGGTCAGGCAAGATGGTGGTGGTCATGCTATCCTTTACTGCTTCCTCCCTGCAGAACACAGATGAGGACCTTGCTACTCTGGTCTGTCATCCAGCATTTGCCCATGACTTTCAGCAACCAGGGCTAATGTTGGGCTTCCTGCCTGGGTCCCATTGTACTACTCTCTCTTGGATTGTATGGTTTCAATTCCTTGAGAGCTAAGGTTTGTACATGATGCAGACAAGATTCCCTGGTCAAAATTTTCTCTTCCAAGAGCTCTAGTTACTAATAGGAGGCAGGGGAAGAGCTACCCTCCCATTCCGGGGAACAGTTGCTCATTTAAACCCTGTTCTCTTGTTCCCTAACTTCCAGGTAACATATATGCTGGTCCATATGGCAGCCTGTCTGTGACAGTTCGATAATATTCCAGGTAGGAACAGGCTCTGCTGGTTGGAGTTGAGATGGGATTCCAGCCCTTCCTTGGCCCTTGCCTGGACACCATTGTGCTCTGGGCTGTCTCTTAACTGAATGCAACCCACAGGAGTAATTCTAATGGGAAGGATTCAGACCCGGGAGGAGAGGAAAGTTTTAGGCACAGATAAAGCCTTAGAATTGTCCACAGATCTTATGAAGGCATCTATTTCACCTCCTCTGGTGCTGAAGGCTGGATGTGTCTCACTGGCTCAGCCCCTGCTAAGTACCCAACATTTGCAGAAGCGCGGATGCCCAGTATATGCGCACCTTTACAGTGGGCCACATTTTTAGGAACATAACCTTATTTGAGCAGTGACAACTTTGGGAAGTAGTAAGGGCAAGGATATTATACCTATATTTTTTAAAGATTCTATTTATTTATTCATGAGAGACACAGAGAGAGGCAGAGACATAGGCAGAGGGAGAAGCAGGCTCCCCGTGGGGAGCTCAATGTGGGACTCGATCTGGGACCCCAGGATCACACACCGAGCCAAAGGCAGATGCCCAACTACGAGTCACCCAGGCGTCTCTTATACCTATTTTATAGATGAGAAAACTGAGACTCAAGGGAGGTGAAGTGATATATACAGAGTCACTTGGCTGGTAAATGGCAGAGCTGGAATTACAATCCTCCAAATTTTACTGGTTCAACAACCATGGCGTGTTTCTTACCAGACAGACTCAGAAAGACCAGCTTTCTTCTTAATTTTCTAGAATGTACAAATATTTCAGAAGTCCTCCATGTGTCTCTAGACTATGGCCCATTTGTCCCCACATTTTCTCATGTCCTATCAGACATTTTGACTGGATTGTCCTAACGATATTACACACCTGTCTAGCACTTAATGTTTGGAGAGGCCTTTTCCCAACGGTCTTGTGAGGTGGGCAGGGCAGGTTTTCTGTGTGTTACAGATGAGCAACTGGAGATGCCAAGCTCACACACCCAGTTTGGCACCAACATCCAGGTCTTATCATTTTCAAGCCCTGTGAGCTTTCGGCTTCTTCATGCTGCGTCTTTTCCAGAGGGCCAAGGAAGCATAAGCAACTGCCTACAGGAAATATGCTTCCCTTCCTCCACAGACACAGCGTTCCAGGAGAACCAAACTCCATGGAAACAGAACAGAGAGGGTGTGTATGTGGCATTTCTTCTAGGCCCACTCCATGTCTTCTTAGAAGCTGGTGAGCCACTGCCTATTTTCCTGATGGGTCAGTCCTCATTTGTATCCTTCTTCAAAACAGACCAGAATAATTGAATCACAGAATATCAGAAAAGAAAGAGAACCACCGAGTCTTTTTTCTGGTCTAAAGCCTTCCCTCTATAGATGAGGAAATAGTTTTTTAGTTTAGTTTTGTTTTTCAGCTTTACTGGCAATATAAAAATTATAAGGTATCTAAAGTTAAAATGTGATGATTTGATATACAGATACACTGTGAAAGGCTTTTCCCCAACGAGTTAATTAACATATTCTTCATTTTACATGTTTATTTATTTTTGTAAGAACATTTAAATTCTACTTTCTCAGCAAATTTCAGTCATACAGTGATGTTATCAACTACAGTCACCATGTTATATATTAGATCCTCAGACCTTATTCATCTTATAGCTGAAAATTCTTTTTTTTTTTTTATAGCTGAAAATTCTTACCCTTTTACCAACCTCTCCTTATCTCTCCCACCTCCAGATCCCTGCCAACTCCTTTTCCACTCTCCCTTTCTAGGAGTTCAACCTTTAGAAAAAAAAAAAATTAGGTCCCACATATAAGTGATACCATTTGTCTATCTGTTGTCTGCTTTATTTCACTTAGCATAATTCCCTCTAGTTTCATCCATGTTCTTGCAAATGACAGAGTTTCCTTTTTCTAAGGCTGAATAATATCCTACTATAGATATAAACCACATTTCTTGATCCATTTATCCACTGACACACACTTAAGTTTTTTCCATAACTTGGTTATTGTGAATAATGCTATTGTGAACATGGGAGTGCAGACATCTCTTTGAGTTTCATTTCCTTTAGATATACACGTAGAAGTGGGGCTCATTTAGTAGTTTTATTTTTAATTTCTTGAGGAACCTCCATACTATTTTCCATAGTGGCAGCACCAGTTTACATTCCCACCAACAGTGGACAAGGGTTCCCTTTTCTCCACACCCCTGTAGCATTTGTTATCTGTTTGTTTTTGATACTAGCCATTCTGACTGGTGTGAGATGTTATCTCACTGTGGTTTTGATTTATTTGCATTTCCTTGATGATGAATGATGTCAAACACCGTTTCATTCACCAGTTGTTTATTTCTATGTCTTCTGAAAATTGTCTACTCAGATCCTTCTCTCATTTTTAAATTGGGTTGGTTTTTTGCTATTGAGTTGTGTGAGTTCCTTGTATACTTTGGACATGAACCCCTTATTGGAGATATGGTTTGCAAATATTTTCTCCTATGCTACAGATTGCCTTTTCATTTTGTTGATGGTTTTCTTTAGATATTCTGTGTTCATGGACAGAAAGAATTAATACTGTTAAAATGTCCATTTGACCCAAAGCAATCTACAGAGTCAATGCAATCTTTATCAAAATTCTGATGGCATTTTTCACAGAAATAGAAAAAGAAATAAAAAAATCTGTATGGAACAACATAAGCCCCCAAATACCCAAAGCCATCTTGAGGAAGAAGAACAAAGTTGGAGGCATACTTTCTGATTTCAAACTACATTTCAAATCCATAGTAATTAAAACCATATGGTACTGGTATAAAAAAAAGACCTATAGACCGGTAGAATAGAGCAGAGCTCAGAAATAAACCCATGCATATTTGGTCAATTAATTTTTTTTTTTTATTAGAGACAGAGAGAGAGAGAGATACAGGCAGAGGGAGAAGCAGGCTCCATGCAGGGAGCCCGACATGGACTCCATCCCGGGTCCCCAGGATCATGCTCTGGGCTGAAGGCAGCGTTAAACCGCTAAGCCACCAGGGCTGCCTGGTCAATTAATTTTCAACAAAGGAGCCAAGAATATACTAGAGGGAAAGGACAGTTTCTTCAATAAATGGTGTTGAGAAAACTGGACAGCCACATGCAAAAGAATGAGACTGGGTCCATATCTTATGCTATACACAAAGACCAACTCAAATTGGATGAAAACTTAAATGTAAGACTGTTGATAATCCTGGAAGAAAACATCGGGGATAAGTTCCTTGACATGGTTGTGGCAATGACTTTTTGGGTTCGACACCAAAAGCAAAGGCAACAAAGGCAAAAATCAAGAGGGACTACATCAAACTAAAAAGCTTCTGCCCAGTACAGAAGAGGAAACAATATGAGATATAAGAAGGACAGGTTAAGTGACTTGCTCGAGGCCACCCACCTAGCTATGGGTGGAGGAAATATTTCACAGTCTCTTGTTGAAGCTGCTAGCTTGAGTTCTGCCTACACGTATCCACAATCTGGAGATTAGGCCCTGGGAAAGGTGCATGGGGCTTGTCATCTAAAGAAGACCCAGGAGGGACAGGCTGAGGAATGTGGAATAGAAGGTTGGCATCTTATTGCTTGCTTGCAATCTGAAGTCCAGGCTCAGTTGGCTTGCCCTGATTCTCTTTTACCTGGAAGAAAAATATTTCTACTTTTGTATGGATCCATGCCTTTTTGGTCCTAGACTTGTGCTCTACCCCTGCAGATTCCCACTTTTTTTCTGGGAAAAGTGCTTTCCTCAACACACATTTACAGAGCACTTATTTTATATAAGACCTTGTGCTAGACCAGAGGATACCCAATAAGCAAGACAAACCTGGATCCAGTCCTCAGTCTAGTAGAAGCAGAAAGGCTGCTTAAAATGATTAATCCTAGAATTACTTTAATTCTTTAATTAATTCTAGGAAGGAAAATTCATTTTTTAAAAGATTTTATTTATTTGAGAGAGAATGAGAGAGAGAGAGAGCGTGCGCAAGTATGGGTGTGTGAGCAATGGCAGAGGCAGAGGGAGAGGGAGAAGTAGACTCTCTGCTGAGCACAGAGCCCCATGGGGGGCAGCCTGATCCTAGGACCCTGGGATCATGACCTGAGCCAAAGGCAGACACCCAACCGACTGAGCCACCCAGGTGCCCCTAGAATTATTTAATTCTATAATTAATCCTGAGAATACCCTGGAACCAGCATTCAAAACTTGATCGGGATTGTTAGGTGGCTCCACCCACCTGTTCTGGATCATGAGCTGCTTTTCCCAGCCTCTGGATCTGTTCCCTGCTAGTTTCCTGATGCCCATCTTGGACTCCAGATCATGATTTATGGGTATCTACATGAATAACCCACACCATTGTGTTCTGCTTGGCCTGAGCACCTGAATTTATCCCTGTGCTAGTTGTTGGGAATAGGATGGTAACAAGTCACACATGGCTCCTGTTGTTAGGAATGCCTGCTGGTTCCTGGCCTCTACTCTTTGGCCAGAGGTATTTTTTAAAAAATATTTTATTTATTTATTCATGAGAGATACAGAGAGAGGCAGAGAAATAGGCAGAGGGAGAAGCAGGCTCCCTGTGGGGACCCTGGTGTAGGACTTGATCCCAGAACCCTGGGATCACACTCTGAACCAAAGGCAGACACTTAACCACTGAGCCACCCAGGCACCTCTGGCCAGAGGTATTAATGTTTTCCCTGTTCACTTGGAGCTGCTGAGCATTAGCCTTGACTCTACTACACAGAATCTAACTTATGTGTGTCTTCCCTTTGATCTCATGTCAATTTCTGCCCTTAAATGTTTGGGTTCACGGTAACTGTACATCGCCCTTCCTAATGAACTGACCTCCAGCTGTACTCTCACACACAATAACTTCCTGCCGCCATGGCTACCAGCTTGGCCTTCTTTCTAGTTCTGTCCCTGCTTGGGCCACATCATCTGAGGCAACCCTGGAGCTGACCCATCCTAACAGACCCTTGATATATATTTATGAATTAAATCAACTCCAGGGTGGTTCAGACATTTCAGGAGCCTCTAAAAGAATCCAGAAGAGTTAGCAGTAGTCTAATAGAACGTTCCAAGTTGAGAACACCTCTTTTATTCCTGTGTTTCTCTGTGCTCCAGAAATTTAAAAGAAAGCAAAGAGAGTCTCACGGTGGGTGTGAGTCAGGGGGAGATAAGAAACTCTTCACACAGAACTTGTGTCTCTAGGGAAAGCTGGCCAGCTCCAGACAGTGGAGGTGTGGGACACAGGTGCTGCTTGTTACGAGCCGATCTGGGGAGTATTTTCTTCCCTCCATGCTTCCTCAGAACAGGTCTGCCCACACAGAAAGCAGAAACAAAGCTGACCTGTGAGCTGCTTTGTTTTCTTTGAATGCCTTTTTAGATTTTTGCATGGGCTGTTCCTCTGGATTAGAAACCTTTGTTGGCATTCATGAAATTTCTTCATACTCACAGAAAGTAGATGCGGACAACTCACATGGGCACTGAAGCTAAAACCTTATGGAACAGATGACCGGACCTGCTGAGGGGCAGCCGTTGGCAATTATTTCTGCCATCTGGCTCAGTTCAGCCCCTGGTCACTAACTGGAGCCTATTCTAGTCCCTGCTTAAAGTGAGCTTGAAACTTTTCCCAAATTCTTCTTGTCTTTTATTGATTTCACCCCCAAGGTGGGAGAAAGATTTTCCCTTCTTTCTGAAGAAAGACATTCTGATCAGCAGCCTCCAAGATGGCCTCCAATGATCACCAGCTCCCAGGATCCATACTCTTATGTAATCCCCTCCCTTTGAATGCAGGTTGGAATTATTGACCTATTCAAAGAATCAGATTCTCCCCTCTCCATCTCTTCTCTCTTGTTTCTCCCTCCGTCTCTTGGATCAATTGATTGGGGGAAGCAAACTGCCATGTTGTGAGCAACCCTCTGGAAAAGCCCACGTGGTGTGGCAAAGACCTGAGACCCTCAGCCCAGCAGCCTGTGAAGATGAAGCCTGCCAACACCCCATAAATGAGCTCAGAAGTGGGTCCTTCAGCCCCAGCTGAGTCTTGAAATGAATGCAGCTCCAGCTGACGGCTTTACTGCAGCATTATGAGGGACCCTGAGCCAAAATCACTCAGCTAAACTGCTCCTGGATTCCTGATTCACAGGACTATGAGCTAAGAAATCTTTGTGTGTTTTAAGCTGCTAAGTTTTGAAGTGATTTGTTATGCAGCAATTGATAAATAATATACACCCCTATATAGGAGCTCCAAATACATGGCTTTCATTCCTTAATTAGCAATGCATTCATAACCTTCTTGCCATCTGCCTCTGTCCCCACCAACACTGCTGCCAGCCCATCAGCCAGCTTTATCTCAGCTAAAAAGAGGGATGCATTCCTAAAGACACTTTTCTCCCTTTGGCTGGAAAATTGTCATGAATGTCCACTCTGTGATGCCTAGGAAGGGAGCGGTGCCCTGCAGACAGGCTGCCTATGTGCAGCGCACTGTCTGCATCATTATCTGTAGTGACTCTGGACCTACTCCTGTGGAAAATCCTCCTTCCAATGTCATCAGTGACTTGCTGTTTTGCAAATTTGATGACCTTTCCCAAATTCTCTTTTTCTTTGATCTTTAAGTTTTGTGTGAACCACTTCCTCATCCTCGGTAACTTGTTATGAAGGAGACAGGACCAGAGAGAATAAGGATACAAGCGGTTTATTGCCCAAAAGATTGGCTATTACAACAAATCCAAGCCCCACCACAGCTGTTCCTGGAGCCCTGTGTCCTCTATGGTAATTCACCCCAGATGTTGCCTGGGGTCTTCCTGCTGTCATCCTCATGGGCACTTCTGGTTCCAACTTCCTGTCTCCAGTGAGTTCTTGTTCTCTGCTCCGGCTTTGGGCCTCTCCCAAAAGGGCACACTACCTAGGTGTGCTAACATGGAAATCATCCTCTGTTCCTCACTTTTCTTTTTAAGATTGTATTTATTTATTCATGAGAGACCCAGAGAGAGGCAGAGACACAGGCAGAGGGAGAAGTAGGCTCTCTGGAGGGGGCCTGATGTGGGACTCGATCCCAGACCCCGGGATCATGCTCTGAACCAAAGGTAGATGCTCAACCACTGGGCCACCCAGGGGCCCCAAATCTCCCTTCTTTAATAAAGTTTGAGGAGCCAGAGGAGTGTGTTTTCCCTACAGAGTTACAAACAATGGACTGGAAGAAACCTTTATTCTTATAGGTTCTTTGGTGATTCTGCAGTGCTGCTGGCCCCCCAGCTCTGTCCTCTCCCCGGGCACCAGCACAGTTCCACTTCACTTTCTCTCTTGTTCACTGTCTCCTGCTAATCTGCGCCTCCAGTCACACCTGCCGCCTGAAGTTTTATAAATGTACTTTCCTATAGAAAATGAACCCCCCTCCCACCTCGGCTCCATGGGGAATTCTGTTCCCAGACATAAAGCTAAGGGGTTTTTGTTTGTTTCATTTTTCTTCATATGCCTTAGGTAAGTTGTTAAAAGGACCACAGATGAACCGAATGTTAAAGGTCACCTCCCCAGACTGACTCAAAGTCAAGGGAGCAGTTTGGAGACAGTGAAGATACTTTTCTAGAATTCTCTCCTCCCTGGGACCATTTAACCCCACTTTTCCTCGGCATCCCCTACCCCCCAGCATGCTGCGGACTTTTTTTACTCTGCATCTCTGAGTTTGTATAATAGCCCAGGAACTGCCTTCTGATTTGATGCATTCTCCAGTGTACTTCATGCACGCAGCCTTTTACTTGGAAAATGATTACAATGGAAGGGGGCCTGGGTGGTTCTTCACACAGGCTGGGTCTTGCTGGACATGACATTTGCTTTGATCAGCTTTGAAATACCCAATTTAGATGGTTACCACCCGCAGTTTCAGGCTCATGCTCTGTGCTAACTCAGAGACTCCTTTGTTATCAAAACAATTGGGCTAGACTTTGTTGAACAATCTCTCTCTCGTTGCCACTAACCAAAAGTCCCGATCATGTTGCAAATTCTCTCCCTGTTTCTCTTTTGTGACATCAAGTCTTTCCTTCTCTTCCCACCTCTCAAGCCAACTGTCTTTCTTTAGACCAGCTTCCTTCTTCTGTTCCTCAAAGGTAAGCCCTTTTGGCTCACTTTTTCCTCTTTCTCAGAAAACCTCACTTCCTCTTGGGGTTTCAGCTATTACTCTTAAAAGTTACTAGATATTTCCTTCCTTCCTGTATTTATGTATTTATTTCTTACCATCCTAACCATCTGTACGTGAAGAGCTCAGTGGTATTGAGTACATTCTCACTGTTGTGCAATCATCACCACCATGCATCTCTAGAACTCTTTTTTTCAATTTTTAATTTTTAAAAAAGATTTTACTTATTTATTCATGAGAGACACACAGAGAGGCAGAGACACAGGCAGAGGGAGAAGCAGGCTTCCTATGGGGAGCCTGACGTGGGACTTGATCCCGGGAACCTGGGATCATGTCCTGAGCCGAAGACAGATGCTCAATCACTGAGCCACACAGGCATCCCTCTTTTCCTCTTTTTAAAACTGAAACTTTGCCCCTGCTAAGTCCTGACTCCCCATCCTCCCCTCCCTCAGCCCTGGCAGCCACTAGTTTCCTTCCAGTTTCTATGAAGCTCACTACTAGGTCCCTCATCTATGTGGAATTGTACAGTTTTTGTCTTTTTGTGCCTGGCTTATCTCACTCAGCATAAGTTCCTTGTTGGGGAATGTTATCAAGAAGATGAGGCTGCTGATTGATCTGCGAACTGGACCCGGGCTCCAGGGTCCTCGCTCCTTCCCTTGTTCTGGGAATGTGAGTTCCCCTTGCCTTTCTTTTTTAAAGATTTTATTTATTTATTCATGAGAGAGAGAGAGAGAGAGAGAGGCAGAGACCCAGGCAGAGGGAGAAGCAGGCTCCATGCAGGGAGCCCGATGAGGGACTCCATCCTGGGTCTACAGGATCATGCCCTGAGCCGAAGGTGGCGCTAAACCACTGAGCCACCCTGCTGCCCTCCCCTTGCCTTTCCTTTTTCCGGAGGTATGCTCCAAGGACACAGCCTTGACATGGTGATGCCATGTTGAAAACACCTTCCTGGTATATGTGACTGAACCAGGTTAGAGCCTCTTTGTAAACTTAAAATGTGGAGGATGGATGCGGGGCTCTGCTGGTCTTGCTGCTGCCCAAGACAAGCCTCGTGCATAAACTCCCCTTGCTGTTACTAAAATTGCCACCTACCCACCTGGAGCCTCATTCTTTGATCTCTCCCTGCCCTCCCTAATGGGGGTCAGTTTCATATTACCTGGGGGGAAGTTCCTGAGAGGTTTCTGAACCTACAGTCCTCAAGCTTCGCCCATGTGGCGGCATGGCAGCTATTACTTTTATACTAGTGATTTCAAATCTGTAGCTCCAGGCCTTACCTCTCCCCCAAGATTCACTTCTCCATCTCCAGTTCCTTTTGGATTTTTAAATCACCTTAGTCACCTCAAAGTCCATATATCTAAAACCATGCTCCTCTGCCTTCTCTTCAAATCAGGATTCCTCATTTCTAACTATAGATATAAGTCTCAATGATCTCCTTCCCTCTTGGGTCATATCTCTTGCTTCTTCCTCTGTTTCTCCACATCAGGTTACTTCACAGCAAACTGTTTATAGCTCCTTATTGCCTATATAATGAAGTCCAAAGTCCTCAGGCCACTCATGATCTGGCTTTGAATTAGTTGGGATTAGGTTCAGTTGTGTCAGAAAACCCAAAATAATAATGGCTTAAAAATAAGATAGGAAGTTTACTTTCTCTCATGTGAATGAATTCTGGAGATGAGTAGCCCAGGACCAGTATACAAAGTGGTCAGAGATCCTAAGAACATTCCCATCCTCATGGTTTAAGATGAAGCTGGGGCTCCAGCCATCACATCTGCATTCCAGGCAACAGGATGGAGGCAGGGGTAAGGGAAAAGGGCGCATGCCGATTGCTGTTTTAGGAGGTTTCCTAGAAGTATCCTCCCACCATTCCCAATTACATCTCATTGGCTAGAACTTAATCACAGGGTCACATCCAGCTGCCTGGGAGGATGAAAAATATACATAGTGTTATTCTGTGTGGCCCTACATCAAACTAAAAATTGGGAGTTTTGTTACTAAGGAAAAGGAAAGACTATTGGGTAGGAGCTGCCACAGGCAACTATCTCTGCTTCAGAATGCCCTCTGCACACTCTTGTAACAACACATCCTGCTGGGATGGAATTATTTGACATTTGCTATCACTCCCACTAGGCTGAGAGCTCTTAAAGGTGGAGGATCTTGTGTGCTTCATTTTTGCAGTATGGTATTTAGGGCAGCGTTTGGCAAGGAGAAGAGGCTCAATAAGTGTTTGATGAATAGAGGTGCCAGTGGAGAAAAAAGTATAGGAGAAAGGAAGGGCTCTGAGAGTATCCTCGAGGAAGGGGGGAAGCTGCTTGTGGGTAAATAATCCTGTCCTAGAAAAAATAACAGTAAATGCTAATGAGTCATGTCATAAGATGAATAATGTCATAATACATCATCATGCCATTTGTTATAACCTTATGAATTAGGACAGGTTTGTGTGTGTGTGTGTTCACCCTCTTAACAGGAGAAGCAGCAGATTTGGTGATGTGGAGACACGGCTGAGGTCACACAGGCAGTGAGTGACTTGTATTCTTTCACTCCTGGTCCAGCATTCTCTTCTGGAGCATGTGGGAGGTCAGGGTAGGTGGCACAATCAGGCTACCAGCTGCGCATGAAGCTCCGTGGTTTTTTGGCTTTGGTAGTGAATGAAATACTGGAGGCTCATTGCAGGCAGAACAGCATCTCAGGAGGAGGCCTGAAGAAGAACTTCAGAGAATGCCTTCCTCAGGTGGGGCTGCCCCCCATCAGGTGGCCTGGCCCCCTGTCAATCGCAAGCCTTGTAAATACATGGGAGGTAGGCTAAGAACCTGGAATTTTCGGCCGCCGGGATTTCACCAAGAAGTGTGTCTTGCATCCATGATTTATAGTTTTCTGAGTACAGGACTTTCACCTCTTAGATTAGGTCTGTTTCTACGTTATCTTATTCTTTTTGGTGCAATGGTAAATGGGATTGTTTTCTTAATTTCTCTTCCTATTGCTTCATTTTTAGTGTATAGAAACGTCACAGATTTCTTTCTTTTTTTTTTTTTTTTATTGATTTATGACAGTCACACGCAGAGAGAGAGAGAGAGAGGCATAGACACAGGCAGAGGGAGAAGCAGGCTCCATGCACCGGGAGCCTGATGTGGGATTCGATCCCGGGTTTCCAGGATCGCGCCCTGGGCCAAAGGCAGGCGCCAAACCGCTGCGCCACCCAGGGATCCCACGTCACAGATTTCTACACATTGATTTTGTATCCTGCAACCTTACTGAATTCATTGGTCAGTTCTAGCCGTTTTCTGGTACAGTCTTTAGGATTTTCTGTATGTAGTATCATGTCATCTGCAAACAGTGAAAGTTTTACTTCTTCCTTACCAATTGGATGCCTTTTATTTATTTTTGTTGTCTGATGATGGTGGCTAGGACCTCCGGTACTATGTTAATTAAAAGTGGTGAGAGTGGACATCCTCGTCCTTTTCCTCATCTTAGGGGAAAAGCTTGTTTTTCTCCATTGAGTATGATGTTCTCTGTGGGTTTTGCATGTATGAGATCTTGCCATTCACAACAACATGGGTGGAGTTAGAGAGTAGAATGCTAAGTGAAATAAGTGAGTCAGAGGAAGACAAATACTATGTGACTTCACTCATATGTGAAATTTAAAAACAAACAAAAACAAGCAAAGGAATAAACAGAGAGAGAGAGAAACCAAGAATCAGACTCTTAACTATAGAGAACATGCTGATAGTCACCACCAGGGAGGTGGGGGAGGGGGGTGGGGCGGGATGGGATGTGTGAAACAGGTGGTAGGGATTAAGGAGTGCACTTGTGATGAGCACCAGGTGATGTCCGGATTGTTGAATCACTGTGTTATACACCTGAAAACTAATATAACACCGTTAACTATAGTGGAATTTAAAATAAATAAAATCGATTCAAATACAAAAAAAGAAGTTTGTCTTGGGGCACATCCCAGGTGGTATGTTCTTAAAGTGCCATAAGTTCTCATCTAATTGTTGATTGTCCCAAGACAGGACCTCAAGGACAATATTAGAGCCAGATCTTTGCTTGGAATGAACAATGTCTTGTATTGGACAAGAGGGGAGAGCTGTTTGTGTGTTTTCCTATCTAGTTCCATCTTGGGTGCAGGACTGGCAGGTTTTGTAGGGTGGTGAATACTGCTGTGCCAAACACTCAGGCATTCACTGGCATAGTGGTTCTCCAGAGGTGGTCTTGGGGCCAGCAGCATCAGCATCACCTGGGAGCTTGTTAGAAAGGCAAATTCTTAGACTCCACCCAGGCTCACTAATTAAAGTGGATCCCAGCAATCCGTGCCTTAACAAGCTCTCCAAGTGATCCTGTGAAGCCCTGCTCTGGTAGGTGCCCAGGTAAGAGAGGAAAAGGGCAATAAGCACAAGCTGGCCATCTCTCTGGGTCGTGGTGAGTGTTGTGGGAGGGCTGGTGAGGTGTGTCCTGGCCTGTCTGCAGTGTGGGCTGTTTTTCTGCGGCACACTGATTCCTGGGAGAAGGCCCATCCCAAGGGAAGGAGCTGGGCCAGCCAGGGGCAACAGGTCAGGAAGCCGGTGGGCCCCCCATGAGGAGGAGGGCAGAGCAGCCAGTTGGAACTGCTAGTCAGGCACGCCAAGGCCTCTGTGCAGGCTGGGCCAGAGCAGATGCTGGTCCCTCGGCCAGCTTGCACTTGTGCTCCTGAGTACAGGCCAGAGATTCTAGGCTGCCTGGCCATCAGTGTTCCTGTTTCCTTCCCTGTTCCTTGGTCGTGTCCTTTAGAGCTGCCTTGCCTGAGCAGACACTGCCAATGAGCAATGCAAGATCTCCAGATTTGACAGTATGCCTGACACCTTTTATACTTCTCATTACCCGTCTATGGTGAAGCAGGCCATCACCTCCCTTGGGGGGATGCAGTTGGATGTTAGGTCACAGGCACTGTCTGCTTGATTGGGCTTTTGGGCATTCATTTCACACCTTTACCACCCAGGGCTTTGTCATTCTGGTGATGAGAAGATGAGTAGGCTATCACCATGACATGTGGTCAGGGAGTAGCATGCCTGTGTTAGATGCAGCATGCTAAAATCAATGAATCATTTCATGACAAGGTATTGGTGAAAAACCATTAATTGTCCCAGTGTGTGATTAATTCCCATAACTATGTTTACTGTCAGGCAGTGACAGCTTAGTCCTGTGTGTTTTACACGTCGATGCTAAATAACGTCTCTGTTCTTGTGGCCAAGTCACCATGGGTGTCTGCTGCATGGTGAATGGTTCTGGCTCATGCGCTGGACTGGGTGGGATGCCAGGATCTCAGCAGTGGAAGTGGGTGCTGGGGAGGGGAGGGTGACCCACTTGTGGAGTTGGATTCTGGGGGAGGTGGCCCAAACTTGCTGTGTCCACATTAGTGACTGCATTTGACAAATGATGAGGGTGTGTTAGGGCCCAAGTGTGGGCCACACAAAGGGAAATCTCTGTGTTGATGAGAAGCAAGGTTAGGGAGGTAGCCACCTAGAAGTCCCTCAGGTTTGGAGCTGTGTGCAGCAAGGGCAGGGCTTTGCATCTCGGATGGCCAAAAGGACAGGGGCTCCAGGCCTGAAATGGGAGCTGCATAAGAAATCGGGTGGGAACTGTCTGACGTGGGTGTCCGTGGCAGATGTGTAGCTTGCAGGGCACGCTGAGGCTGGTGGAGGAGAGGCTGCACACCTGCCACGATCGGCCTCTGCCGATGAGCGGTGTCAGGGCCTGCAGGAGGCAGGATTGCCAACGCCTGAACCCCAATTCCAGTGCCTGGCAACGTGAGGTAGGTTATCAGTTAGGTTCCCAAGGACGTCATGGATTTTCCAAGCTTCAATTACAAGCCTACCTTCCACCTGTATGGCTTCACCTCTGCCCTCCCTGGGGGAGGCTTCTGGAGTTTTGTTGGCTTTCTGAACACAGCAGGTTGTAGAGGGAAGCACCTTGGAGTCAGGTCAAGCAGGCCCTGGATCTTGGTTTTGCTGTATGAATCTGGGTGCTTCAAGGGAACTGCTCTTCATCTTGCTGAGCGTTGAGCATGGCTGTCCCCTTCTCTCAAATGGGATCCGTCATGCCTTTCTCATAAATATCATTGCAGTCAGGAGGAGGTGGAGCATCCTCCTCCTCATGGAGCTTCTGAATCCACGCTCGCTCCCTCTCGTTCTCTGCCCTGTTCCTCGTTCCCAGCCTGCATGCATCCCACAGTTCTCAAGCTCCTCTGTATTTTAAAAACGCAAATGACTTGGGTAAACACGCACGAGTTCATTTACGTCAGCTTTGTTGTAAACAGGGACTTGGGGAAAAGGAGTTTGTCTATATTTCCTTTACTTGGAAAGCCAGAGGCAATTTTCTTTTCCTTTTAGTGAGACAGAATTTATGCCAGATATCCTACCCTAGAGATCAGGTTCAGTCCTCTGGGGATGGAGTCACATAACATCCATCACAATCACAGGGAGGGTGGGGGGACCTGGGCCTCATCCACAGCCTTGATCTTGGACAAGGAGCCTAGCTCCGATTGCGTAGGGCGAGGGGAGGGGGGGACCAGGGAGCCATGGGCTCAAGCACTTGGACGGGCCATCTGTTCGGTTGCCACCACTTTGGAACAACCCAACACCTTCCTCTCTTTTGTAGGAATGAATTTTTAAAATTCCTGCCTCCTAGCCTGGATGTACATTTGGATTATACTGCTGCTTGATCGGCTTTCCCTCTGTGCTTTCCCCCACACCCCAGAGCTTGAGCTGCGTTTGTGCTGTTAGCAGAAAGGGGGAGGTCCCTTGGACCTTCAAAATCTCCTCCAGCTGCAGGGCTGCCTGGCACGTCAGAGCTTTACAGCTGCATTTAATCTTTGGGGAGCGGGGCTGCTGGAGGCGTCCCAGCGTCCTGGCGCCTGTGGGCGAGTTGTTGGCTTGCCCCAACTATGCATTTGAGCTGAAGAGTCTTCAAAAGGAAGAATCACGTTACAAAGCTATGCGTGTTTCTAAGTGCCCTTGTGTCAGAGGTATATGATATGATGTGTGTGGTTTGTCATCCCGGCTTACAACAAACTCTTGAGAGCTGTTGGATCCCCAGTTTTAGATGCACAGCCTGGAAAATGTAGGTGGAGACTTTTGGAAGACCTAGGGGGAAAGTATGGTAGGAAAGGATAAAGGAGGCCTCTTTAGGGCAGGACAATTCTAGAGGAAGAAGGGAGGAGAGGAAGAGCTAAAGGAGAGAATGGGAGGGCAGTTAGCCAGAGCTGAGCAATTCAGTTCTGTGTACACATAGTATGTCCCTACTGTATGCACAGTACCAATTCTAGCACCTGCAGTCATAAATGCTCCTTGTGCTCTGCTGTTAACAGTAAAGGATGGATATCTACAGGGAAAGGTAGCTCTGGGCATCTCCCTGAATACAGCCAGGGAAGCACCAGCAGACTGGCTATGACCATGGCCATCTCCCTGAATACAGCCAGGGAAGCCTCAGCAGACTGGCTATGACCATGGCCTTGACTTCCATTTCTTTGGAACACCCACCACCAGCTCTTCAGGACCTAGACTGTACCACTGTTTTCTGCCCTGTCTCTGGGGTCTAGCATAATGCCTGCCATGAGTTAGGTCCATACTGAATATCTACTGAATGAGCAGGAGTGAGTATTTAATATTGTGGAAAAGCACACCAGGGACTAAAGGATTCTAAGTCAAGACATAGCTCACTGTATTCATGTCCTTCAATTTTTTTTTTTCTATTTTGAATGTTCTGCCGTCTTTGAAGATAGAGCAAGGAGTCTAGAGCTCAGGAATTTAGGTTGCCTTACAAATCAGAAAAATAAGTGGGAAATATCAGAAAGGGAGACAGAACATGGAAGACTCCTAACTCTGGGAAACGAACTAGGGGTGGTGGAAGGGGAGGAGGGCAGGGGGTGGGGGTGACTGGGTGGCGGGCACTGAGGTGGGCACTTGACGGAATGAGCACTGGGTGTTATTCTGTATGTTGGCAAATTGAACACCAATAAAAAATAAATTTATTAAAATCAGAAAAGGCAAAGAAAGAGATTTCCCTGCTGGAGCCTCCAAAAGGAATGCACCAGCCCTGCTGACACCCTCAAATATGTTATTCAAATGCTGACTCTGATTTAGTAGGTCTGGGGTGGGGCCCGAGACTCTGCATTTCTAACCAGCTCCCAGGTGATGGTCCTTGGGCCATACTTGGAGCAGCAGAGCTCTACATGTTTCCTAAGAGCTGGCCAGTCCTCCTCTGACAATCTGACCTGGCCCTCCTCTGAGGTCAGAAGTAATGCCTCCCACAGGGCCTCACTGGATGGATGTTAATAAAGGCTGAAGCCTGCTTCACCAGAAAGTAGAAGATTATAGGTTGGGACTCAAATAGAATTTTATTCCCGACCTCATCTGCAGTCTGCTGAGCTCTGTGGTCCAGTAACCCCGGGACCACACAGAAGGAGAAAGCAGGCATTTCTGCCCCTCCCCCTGCGGGTGCCCTGGGTCATCTTTGCAGCTGAGGGGTTTGTTTGTACCCTACTGTCCCCACTGAGTACCCTTTGTGACCAAAGCCTTCCTAGACTCCAGAAAGGTGGTCACTAAGATTCCTATGGGCATGCATGGCCAAGGGCCATTTCATTAGGGGTCTTTGGTGTGGTCCGGATCCTTTGACATTCAAGATTCTCTTTCTGGCTTGGCTATTGCTTCTGATGATTTCGGACAGACCCAATTATTCTCTTCTGGAATTCAGTTCAGCTATAAACAGCTACCATCATGTCCATCTCCACCAACATTTTACTACCACCATTGTCCCTGCCACTTCTGCAGTGGCTCCCTCCCCTAGCAACACTATGGCACCACCTCTGCCTTGTACTCCCAGTGCCCTGGGTGCTTTTACACTGCCTCTCCATCAACCTATGGGGCGGGCACCCTTCTTTCCAGCTAGAAGTATAAGGGCCAGAGAAACTAAGTCTTAGGTCTGAGGTCTCCTAGTCAGGAGCAAGGCTGGGACTCCATGTTCTTTGATTCCAGAGCAATTGTTGTCACCTCCCATTACTCTGTCTCCTCCAAGGGGTCCCCACATCCCTCTTCTACTTCAGTTTATCAATAGGCCTGTGGCTTTTGCCTTGGCAAGGGATGAAGGGAAGAGACTTTTCCCTAGAGAGAAGGGAAGAGTCCTCCTACCCTGGGCACAGTGCTTATCCAGTAGGAGAGGCAGCTCCAATCTTCCTGGGTCCAGTGGCCATCCCCTTGGGTTTATGGCTAGACTTCTGTGCCAAAGTGGCAGACTGAATGGGTCCCTTCACTTAAACTCTTAGTGGGGTGGCTGGGGGACATGGTCAGCAAGGTCACTGTCCCTTTATAACTTCAGTTTATAAAGTCAATCTTTGAAAGAACTTTGTATCTTAAAACCCTTACCCCACCCCTGTCCTGAGCCTGTAATGTGAGTAGAAAGGCACTGAGTCATAAAGTACTGGTGACAAATGCGTTATGTTGTTATGGCAATGAAAACTTTCAAAGAGCCTGGAGTACTTTATTTCCTCTCTGTCCTTGTCATACCTCTTTTTAAGGTAGGCAGGACAGGTATTGTTCCCATTTTATAGATGGGAAAACTGAAGTTCAAAGAGGTTAAGAACTGACTTAAGGTCACAGATGTAGGTTCAGAACACAAACTGCTCCCAATTCTGGGGCTCTTTTGGTCATATGCTGGTGCTGTAGTGGTCTCTTGACTTGGTTGGATACAGTGTCATCAGCCAGCAGAGACTTCAGACCGGCTGCTCTGTCCAGGCCCTAGCAGATTTATTATCAGCAACTGTCATTCCTTATTTTATTACCAAAAAAGACAACCCTTTGGAAAAACAACTGCAAATTAACCAACAAAGTACTCTGATCGCTGAGTCCGCATTTAAGTGAGAACAGGACACGGAACACCCAGGGGAGGGGCAGGAATGCTTCTAGATGAAAGGGCTCAGGTACTGGGAGCCAGAAGGATCGAGGTCACACCCAGAGATAGCTGATTAGGGGAGCAACAGGCAAGCGTATGCTGCTTGGCAGGCTGGGCCCAGGTCTGGAAGCACCGGGGGCAGGAGGCCGGTCAGGCCTGATGTCTGGGTTTTAAGAACCCAGGCCCAGAATTCTGGAGGAAGAATGTCAAGGACACATGTCTGGCAACAGAGTCTGGATGAAAAAAAAAAAAAAAAAAAAGGTGCCTAGGCAAGAGACCAAGAATACCAAGAATAGAGCCTGATACTTACTAGGGTTGCATAAAGCAGAAGCTGTTTTTAGACTTCCTGTTCAAGGTGGAACTAGGTTTACGTGTTTAGGTTGGTCTGATTCCACGTGGGAAAGGCAAGCAGGCTGATGGATTGTACTGCGAGAACCAGGAGGTGAACAGCAAGGAAGTTCCAACAGACAGTTTTCATAGAGCTGTATTTTCCAAGCCAACCTTCTCCAGAATGCTGTTCCATAGGATGCTTTTGAGTGCGTCCAGAAGAAAGAGCCTGCACCTAATAAAGAAGGGACATACTCGATCAAATGAAGTTAAACAGGTTCCTCTTATTACAGGAGTTCTCAGTGCCTTTAATATGCAAATATGCAATGGGAATCCCTAAGTGAGAGCTGTTGAAAACAGTTTTCCAGATTTTTTTTTAAAGATTTTATTTATTTATTCATGAGAGACAGAGAGAGAGAGAGAGAGAGAGAGAGAGAGAGAGGCAAAGACACAGGCAGAGGGAGAAGCAGGCTCCATGCAGGGAGCCTGACGTGGGACTCGATCCCGGGTCCCCAGGATCAGGCCCTGGGCTGAAGGCAGCGCTAAATCGCTGAGCCACTGGGGCTGCCCCCAGATATTTTTGAACACTCTCTCCCCATCCCCTCTTCTTTTTGACCTTGCCACACCTGTTACATTTCCTGGAACACAGTTTGGGGAAACTCTGTCCTGTCCTCCTTCAGCTGGGCCAGTGGCCACACCTGCAACACTTTCTGCTTCCCACACGGGGACCCTAGCCCTTTTGCTCCTCTTGAGTGCGCTGGAAGGAGTGGTTAGGATTAGGAACTTGGGCAAAATACCATTGTGATTTAAGATTAGCCCACGCCTTGGTCTCTAACTTGGCATGTTTTCTTCCGGTGCTTTTTTCCCTCCTATGCCTTTTTAAAGCTTGGTTATCACAGTCTGATACGTTTTAGACTAGTATTTAGTGTCCTATATACTGGGGTTGGCAGTTCTGACCAATGTATTTAACTCCACTGAAATTCAGAATAAAACTTCAACAAAGCCCAAGGACCTCACTCTGTTTCTGACCACCAGCATATAAGCTGCCTACCTTCTTCACCCAAATGAGCAGGAACCAGAGGCCAAGAGTGAAGTAGGGGGACAGCCAGATCCTGTTGTCCCTTTGGCTCGGCCTTTGTCTTATGTGTGACCACAGCCATTTGGCCTGGACCCAGTAGTACTCCCTGATTTTGTTTCTGGAAGCTGTTCCCTTCCTGTTTCTCCCACTCTGGCCTCAGCCCTTCTGTACTGGGAAGGTCTTTAGTGGTCACTGGCTTGCTATATTAGTTCTTCAGCTTGAACACGTATCAGAATTAACTGGAAGGCTTTTAAGAACACAAATTGCTGGGTCCCACCCCCAGGGTTTCTGATTGAATAGGTTTGAGATGGAGCCCGAGAACTGTTCTTTTATTAAGTTCACACATCGATGCTGAGGTTGTTGATCAGAGGGCCACACTTTGAGAATCTACTGGTCTATAGTTCCCACATCTGTGTATCAGAGTCAGCTGGGAGGCCTGCTTACATGGAGATGCCTGGAGCTCACATCAGCCCTACTGAATTGGAATTGCCAGGGGTCAGGGTCTTGTCTGCCTCTCCCTGGCTTGGCCTCTGATGTCCTGCTTTCCTCTCTTCTGTGCCAAATAGGGATACTGGGATGTTGGACCCTTCTGCAGTGAACTTTCTCAACTGCCTATTGCCACAGAAGCCCATCACCTCCAATGTGGCTAGGAAAGGTGAGAAGAAGGACTTATATTTGCCATTTGATCAGTTTTCAGAAGGCCCTTATCTGGGTGTACTTTCTCTCTCTGTCTCTCTCTCTGTCTCTCTCTCTGTCTGTCTCTTTCTCTTGGAAGTGAAATTATCCTTGCATGGCATTTTGTCAGATGTTAATCTTCAATAATCCTGTCGAGTAAATATCATTTTACATGTAAAAAGACTGGCTCAGAAGTTTTAAGAAATTGGCTACTTACTTAAAGTCCCATAATTTCCCCATTATCCAGTGCTAGAGAGAAAGCTCTAGGTGAGTATAGACACTAGGATTTGGGGATTAAGTGCCTCCCCTCCCTACCTGGGAATAGGTGTGCGGGCAGAACGAATCTGGGGGTACCACTGTGGTGTGCCCACGGGCATCAGGTTGCATCTAATTTCAGGTAATTTTTATACAAAGGCATCTTAATAGGGCTCTTAAATTAGAACTTCCAATAAATTGGTCTTCAGAATTGAGACTGAGTAAATGCAAAGTGGATATAATTAGGTGTACTAAATAATTGAACACTTTGTTTTCTTCCCACTTGTCACATAAAACTCCATTGGATGAATAGTCTCTTTTCTAAAGTGGGGAAACTGGACTCAGTAAGGTCAAATGATTTATCCAAGGGTTATGGAATTAACAAGCAGCAGAATTAGAATTTGAAGTCTGTCTGACTTTGGAACCTGTGCTCTTCAAATTGAGACTAACAAGTGTTGGTGAGGATGTGGAAAAAAAAAAATGGAACCCTCATTACATGGCTGATGCACAAACAAAATGGTACCACCACTTTGGAAACAAGCTTGGTAGTTCTTCCTAAAGGTAAATGTACCCTTATTATATGAACTAGCAATCTCATTCCTAGGTATTAACCAATAAAAGGGAAACCTATTCGCAAAGACTTATGCACAGCGTTGATAGCCATTTTCTTCCCAATGGTCCCAAACTGGAGACTACTGAAATGTCCAATGGGTGAATGGGATAAATTATGATATATCCATATAATGAAATTCTACTTAGTAGTGAAAAAGAACATAATGAAAAAGAATCACAACATGGATGGATCTCCCCCCAAAACAAAAAACTAAAGAAGTCAGACATCAAAGAGCACCTACTCTGACTCCATTTATGTGAAATTCTGGGAAAGGCAAAACAAATCTAAAGTGGTACATGTGCAAGAGTTAGGGTAGAAGACTTTTTTAATCTCCATTTTAGAGCTGAGAAAATGAGGCCTGAGAAGGTAAAAGGATTAAACAGGATGGTTCAGGATTACACAGCCAGTGAGCTACTCTTCTCTTCTCCATCCAGGCTGTCCTGCTTGCCCTTACTTGGGTTGCTGACTCCCTCTTCTCTCTGGGAGAGCGTCCACACTCAAAGTGTAAGCCTGGGCTTACTGCATCCCTCTGCAAGTAACCCCATACCCTGTAAGTTGGCATCACCTGGACTTTTCTGCCCCTGGTCTTACATCTTTCTTCTCACTTTATTTTCTTTCTTTCCCCAACTTCCTTTTTTTTTTTAATTTTTTTATTTATTTATGATAGTCACAGAGAGAGAGAGAGGGAGAGAGGCAGAGACATAGGCAGAAGGAGAAGCAGGCTCCATGCACTGGGAGCCCAATGTGGGATTCGATCCCAGGTCTCCAGGATTGCGCCCTGGGCCAAAGGCAGGCGCCAAATCGCTGCGCCACCCAGGGATCCCTTTCCCCAACTTCCTAATGCTCTTGCTTGCTCTCCTCAAACCCTCTCTCTGGTGCTTATATTTTCAAAATGCCTGTACCAACCTCTCACTACTTGGGTGGGAGCTTTCTGTTTTGTTTTCTTTAGTGAAAAAGCTTATTATTTGTCCCTCCCAATGTTGATAGGATGGCAGGATGCCCAGTTGAATCTGAATTTCAGATAAGCAGTGTTTTTTTTTTTTTTTTTTAGTATAAGTATGTCCCAAATATTGTATAGGACATACTTATTCTATGACATTATTTATTGCTTATCTGAAATTCAAATATAACTGAGCATCTCATAGATTATCTGCTAACCCTAGCTCCTCCTGACATGTTACCAATTTTTTAGGGAGGGACCTTTTGAGAGAACCTCTAAGAAGACTGTCTTCCTGGGAAGCAAAATAAAACTGGCCCTTCAGGGTTTCTCCACCCATGTTTTTACCACTGGTGTTCTTTTTGCTTGAGCTTCTATCCAAAGTGTCTCCTTCTGGTTTCCCTTGCTTTGCTCTGTCCTTCATCTCCTAGCTCTGGTCACCTTGCCTGTCTCCAGTTTAACCACTCACTGCAGTTCTTGTCATGTTGCTTGATGCAGCTTTTCCAGCCTTACCCCTGTGTCTCTGCTCAGCCCCAGCTTGTCTTTGCCGTATGTTCCCTGGTATGTCCCCCCAACATGGCCAGGTCTGGGCCTCTACATGTCAGGGTAAAAGCCACAGTGCATTCAAGATTCAGTGCATTCCAGAGCCTACTTGAGTCACAGCAGAAACAATGACTTGGAGTCTTCACTCCTCTATCCATCTCTACCCCGTACGTGTGAATTAAACAGAGTAGATTCAAATTCATTGCCAGGGTTGAAAAAGGGCAGATGTCTGATCTGCTGCACTTTTTGTAAGTCACTGCTGGATAAAAGGACTGAGAAACATAGCCTCAGTTGACAAAGGGCAAAAAGGGCAAAAAACTTCATTTAGTTTATGTCAGTAAGATTTTGGCAATTGTTCCAGGAAAGAAAAAAGGAAATCTTATATTAAGCTCCCTAGTGAGATATTTCACAATTCTCCCTTTTGAGATTTTGCAGGCAGGAAACACACGCAAACCACTTGGTCTAGAGAAAACTAAATGAGAAGCTGTGAGAACGGTTGGTTTATAGTCACAGCATTTTTTCCCTAGATTTATTGAAGTATAACTGATAAATTGTAAAAGATTTAAAGCCTTGATATATAGTGAAAGGACCCCTCCCCATCAACTTAATTAACACATTCATCACCTTACATCTTATTATTTTTGGTGAGAACATTTAAGTTCTAATCTCTTAGCAAACTTCAATTACATAATACAGTGTTATCAGTTATACTTTGTTAGAACTTAAATCCTCAGACCTTATTCATCTTTTGGATGAAAATTTTTACCCTTTTACCAACTTCTCTGTTTCTCTCACCTCCAGTCACAGGGAATCACTTTTCTACTTTCTATAAATTTGACCTTGAAAAAACTTAAGATTCTACATATAAGTGATGCCATGCAGTATTTGTTTTTCTTTGGCTTATTTCACTTAGCATAATGCCATCTAGATTCAACCATATTGTTGCAAATGACAAGGTTTCCTTCCTTTTTAGGGCTGAATAATATTTGAGTATGTGAGTGCATGTATCTCATTTTCTTTTTTTGTTTTTCTTTTTCTTTTTTAAAAGATTTTATTGACTCATGAGAGACAGAGAGAGAGAGAGAGAGAGAGAGGCAGGCAGAGACATAGGCATAGGGGGAAACAGGCTCCATGCAGGGAGCCCGATGTGGGACTCGATCTTGGGACTCCGGAATCACGCCCTGAGCCAAAGGCAGATGCTCAACCACTGAGCCATCCAGGCCTCCCTGTATCTCGTTTTCTTGATCTGTTAATTGTCAATAAACACTTAGATTATTTCTATACATTGGCTATTGTGAATAATGCTGCACCGGATATGGGAGTATACATTTCTGTTTGAGGTAATGGTTTTGTTTCATTTTGAAATACACTTAGAAGTGGGATTACTGAGTCATGTGGTAATTCTATTTTTAATTTTTTTAAAGATTTATTTATTTATTCATGAGAGAGAGAGAGAGAGAGAGAGAGAGAGAGAGAGAGAGGGAGCAGGCAGAGACACAGGCAGAGGGAGAAACAGGCTCCATGCAGGGAGCCCAATGCGGAACTTGATCCCGGGACTCCAGGATCGCGCCCTGGGTCAAAGGCAGGTGCCAAACTGCTGAGCCACCCAGGGATCCCTATTTTTAATTTCTTGAGGAACTTGCAAATTGTTGTTCATGGTGGCTGTACCAGTTTATGTTCCCACCATCAATGTACAAGGAATCTCTTTTCTCCATATCGTCACCAGCATTTGTTAGCTGTTGTCTTTTTGGTCATGGTCATTCTAACAGGTATGAAGTGATTGCTCATTGTGATTTGATTTGCATTTCTTTGATGACTAGTGATGCTGAGTACCTTTTCCCATTCCTGTTGGCCACTTGTACATCTTTGGGAAAATGGCCATTTGGGTCCTTTTCCTACTTTTAAATTGGGTTATTTGTTTTGTTTTGCTCTAAGTTGGAGTACCTTGTACATCTTGGATATTAACCCTTTATTGGATATGTGGATATGTGGTTTGTAAATATTTTCTCCCATTCCGTAGGTTGTCTTTTGTTGATGGGCATCTCTGTGGGCAGTTTTCTAGCTTGATGTAGTCCCACCTGTTTGTTTTTGCTTTGTTGCCTTTGTTTTTGGTGTCAAATCCAAAAAAATCATTGCCAAGGCCAATGTCAAGAAATTTACCTGCTCTGTTTTCTCCTACAAGTTTTATGGTTTCAGGTTTTCAAGTCTGTAATCCATTTTGAGTTCATTTGTATGTATGGTGTAAGGTGAGGGTCTAGTTTCATTTTTTTTTTTTTTTTTTGCATGTGACTGCCCCATTTTCCCAGCACTAGTTTTTTTTTTTAAAGAAGCTATCCTTTCCACTTTGCATATTCTCAGTTCTTATAAACCATATATACATGGGTTTATTTTTGAGCTCTCTATTCTGTTCCATTTTTCTAGGTGTCTGTTTTTATGGCAATACCATACTGTTTTGATTGCCATAGCTTTGTAGTATAGTTTGAAGTCAGTTGTAATATATTTGAAGCATGATGTCTCCAGCTTTGTTTTTTTCTCAAGATTGCTTTAGCTATTCACGATCTCTTATGGTTCCACGAAAACTTTAGAATTGTTTTTCCTGTTCCTGTGAAGAATGCAATTGGAATTTTGATAAGATTGCATTGAATCTGCAGATCATTTTGTATAATATGAACATTTTAACAATATTAATTTTTCCAATCTATGAGCATGGAACATCTTTCCATTTATTTGTGTCTTTAATTTCTTTCATCAATGTTACATAGTTTTTGGTGTACAGACTTTTCACTTCCTTGGTTAAATTTATTCCTAAGTATTTAATTTTTTTGATGCTATTATAAAGAGGATTGTTTTCTTAATTTCTCTTTCTGATAGTTTGTTGGCATGTTGAAACACAACTGATTTTTGTATACTGATTTTTTTAAATCTTGAAACTCAACTGTATTTGTTTTTTTTGTGTAGACATAGACTTTTCTATGTCTGATATATCATCTACAAATAGAGACAATTATACTTCTGTCTTTCCAATTTGGATGCCTTTTACTTCTTGCCTAATTGCTCTGTATAGGACTTCAGTATTATGTCAAATAAAAGTGGTGAGAATGAACATCCTTGTCTTGTTCCTGATCTTGGAGGAAAAGATTTTAACTTTTTTTTTAAGTCAGCATTTTTGAATTATTATGGTTTTATTTATTTATTTGAGAGAGAGGGAATGTGAGCATGAGAGAGCACACAGATGGGGCGGGGGGGGGGGGTGGTCAGTAAAAGGAGCAGCAGATTCCCTGCTGAGCAGGGAGCTGGATGTGGGACTTAATCTCAGGACCTTGGGATCATGACCTGAGCTGAAGGAAGATGCTTAACCCACTGAGCCACCCAGGTACTCAAGATTTTAACTTTTCATGGTTGAATATATTATCAGTGGGCTTGTCATGTATGGCCCTTAATTTTATTTTTAAAAATAATTTGAGAGAGAATGCAAGCTGAGGGAGGGATAGAGGGAAAGAAAATTTCAAGCACACTCTTTCCTGAGCATGGAGCCCAACACAGGGTTTAGTCTCATGATCCTGAGGTCATGACATGGGCAAAATCAAGAGTTAAACACTTACCTGACTAGGCCACCCAGGTATCCCATGGCTCTTAATTTTGAAGTATGTTTATACCCAGTTTGAGAGTGTTTACTATGAAAGGATGATGAATTTTGTTAAATTCTTTTTCTGTATCCATTGAGATGATCATAGGATTTTTATCTTATATTTTGTTAATGTAACAATTGATTGCAGGTGTTGAACCATCCTTGCATTCCTGAAATGAATCCCACTTGATCATGGTGTGTGATCCATTTAATGTACTGATGAATTCAGGTTGCTAGCATTTGGTTAAGGATTTTTGCATCTACATTAATCAGAGATATATGCCTGTATTTCTTCCTTTCTCTTTTTTCTCTCATATTATCCTTGTCTGGCTTTGGTATCAGGGTGATGCTGGCCTTATAAAATGACTTTGGAGGTGGCCCCTCTTCTATTTTTTGAAAGAGTTTGAAAAGGATTTGATATTAATTCTTTAGATGTTTGGTAGAATTTACCAGAGGAAGCCATTTGGTCCTGGACTTTCCTTTGTTGAGAGTTTTTTGATTACTGATTCAATCCCCTTACTAGTAATTGGTCTCTTCAGATTTTCTATTTCTTCATGATTTACTCTTGGTAGGTTGTATGTTTCTAGGAATTTATCCATTTTTTCTAAGTTGTCTAATTTGTTGGCATACACAGGTGTCCCCCACTCCCCACCCTCCCAGCCTCTTTTTGAAAGTTTGAATTATGACATTTTTGTTTTTATGAGAGGCCTACATTAGTAACTTTTTTGTTAACCAACAGAAATCTGAAGAGGATTTTCACTTTTACCGAAAAAAGGCAAAAAAGCAAAAATAGCATTCAGTGTTTGTTTTGTAGCAAGCCATTATAGAGACTGCAAGTACCCCAAGCAGTCAGAGTAGCACTGCCAAGCTCCTTCCCTGGGAACTACACTCAGCATCACAGCATTAAGCTGCCATAGCTTCGAACTGTGTTTGTGAGTATCTGTGCTTCATCACAATTTATTTTGTGCATCCATTAGCAAGATGTGTTCAACAGTCTTAGAAAAGCCTAAGAGATGTTATTTTTTGGGGTCTGGGAATGCTCAGATTTTTTTTCAAATAAATTAATGGCAAGTGATTTTTTTCCATATAAATAATTGATAATTCTTTGCTTTATACCATTTTTGGCTTATGAAAGTTTTCATAGGAACACTGTTTTTAGATGGCAGAGGAAACCTGTAATTGTTCATAGCAGTTTTTCATGATCCTTTGTATTTCTGTGGTATGGCTATAGCATTTTAGAGCTGACAAACATGAATATTTGAGGCATTTTTCCAGAGGTAAAGGTGGAATCAATCAGTCCATCATTTATAATATCATTGCCTTCTAAATATAGCAGTAAAAAAACCCCTATCCTCTTAGAGACATTAGGGAAGAAAAACACAAAGCAATTAGTGATGAGGATAATATGTGCAGTAAAATTAAGCCGCTCATCGGAAGTTAAGGAAATAAGCAAATTCAGAGGAAAAGGAGCAGTGTTCCTGTCAGGGAGAAGCTGGAAAAGTCAAGAAGGTACTACCTGAAGTAGCCTCTGGATGGCTAAAAAAGTGTTTTATTTCAGAGAATGGAGGATATGCCCTCCTCCTGCCTTCCAGAGGCCCCTTCCAGGCTGGGAGATACTCAGAAGGAGGCTAGCATAGGCAACAGCATTGTTATTGTTTTTGGCTTGGGGTCCCACTGAAAGATTTCTTGGCTGGAGGTTGGGGAGGGGGAACATAGTGGCAGAGTAACAAGCACATCTCTCTGAGGGGGCTGCCCTGTTAGCCTGGTGTGAAGAAGTTTCCAGGCAACTCTGCCTTTCAGTTCCTTGGCACAGATAACAAGGAACACAAAGCTCCTGATGGGTGGGGCCTCAGGCTAAACTACATTTAAAGCTCAATAAAGGAAAAAAAATAAAGCTCAATAAAGGAATAAACTTGGGCTTGACCAAGTTTTCTTTTGGTGTAAGATTATAGGGGCAGCTGTGCTGTGCAGCCTCCTGGGTCTCCACTGTAGAAGCCACGACACATTAGACTATTTCCTCAGCCCGAGGGTGAGGTATGTGATTCAGGCTAGAGTGAGAAAAAGAGAGGCAGTGTGGTCTAGGGGAAGAGCACAAGTTTTTTTTTTTTTTTTTAATTTACTCCATTGAGGTGCTACAATGAACCCATTTTCAAACATACAGTTTAATAATGAGTTTTATCATCACCCCACCATAATTGAGATATAAAACCATCCCATCACCCATAGTTCTCTACCTCATGCTCTTTTCTACTCCATACCCTGCCCCCAGCCCAGGGAACCTGCTGTCACTGTAGATGTGTCTGACCCTTAATTGAATTTTATACAATGGAACCACAGAGTATGTATTCTTTGGTATCTGGCTTCTTTAATGTTTTTGAAATCCATCCATATTGTTGTGAAGCTCAGTAGTTCATTCTGTCTCGTTGTGGAATAGTATTCCATTGTATGGATCTACTGTAACGTTTGTCTCATTCATCCATCGGGCTGTTTGGTAGTTTCCAATATTGGGCTATTATGAATAAAACTGTGATCAGAATTACTGCACCACTCCCTGTGTAGATGTAGGTTTAATTGGGGGAGGGGGAAGTACAGGAATATATTACTGGGTCATACAACAAGGGTACATTTAACCCGAGGAGAAACTCACACTGCTGCCTAAAATCATTGTGCTATTTGCCTGCCCATCAACAATGTATGGGAATTTTGGATCTTCCATATCCTTGCCAACACTTGTGGTTGTTAGTCTTTTTAATGTCAAGGGCACAGGTTTTAAAGTCAGACAGATTTCAAATCCTAATTCTGCTACTTACTAACCCCATAACCTTGGATAAACCTTCTGTTCTACAGTCCAGCTTCAGTATCACTTAAAAAAATGAGACTAATAAAATCTTCATGATGATGATGTTGTGCAGATCAAAATGTTAGAAGGTAAAGCACTGGGCTTTGGCCACATGATGTATATAAAACATCAGAACGAGGTAAAGGAGAGGGATGGAAGTTTGGAAGAGGAAGAACTAGACTGTTTCAACAATAATAGGTTTAAAGTTGGAAGAGGAGTGAACACAATTTCAAATTTAAACCTAGAGTTTAGGTAACTATCAGGAATGCTAAGTTAGAAACGTAATAACTTGCTGATATATCCTGTCTCAAGCCAATCAGTTATTTCATAAAAACAATAATGTACTTATTCTTAATTTTTAATATGTGCCTGAATTATTTGGGGTGAGAAAGAGGCGGTAGGATGATGATACAGGGCAAAAAAATTGGCTGGAGAGTCTGTTGAAATGCAAATTGCTAGAAATTCTGATTCTGAAGAAGGAGGGTGGGGTGCAGTAATTTGCTTTTTTTTTTTTTTTTTTCAAGCTTTCTAGGTGATTCTGTTGTTCTGGAACTTGGACTATATTTGAGCATATCCTCAAGAATTCTGTGAAAGGTATCTAATCCTGTCTCACCTCTATTTAAAAACAATCTGTCCCTACCACCTATAAGATACTGTCAAATGCATGTTGGACAAAGTTCAACTCCTTAGCGTGGCTTCCAAGTTTCTTCACAATTTCCAGACTCAAGTGCTAAGGAGGATAACACTAAGAGACACTGTTTCTTACCAAGGAAATCATAAAAAAAAAATCTCCCATCTTCTTTCAAGAAAACACTGTACAATGTTAATGTAGGAGAGTACATTCTAGGTCCCTAAGAGAAACCTACTTCATCTTCTGTTCCTTTTCTTTTCTTTTCTTTTTTTCCTTTTTAAAGTAGGCTGGGGAGCCCTATGTTTGTATATACAAACATCTCAAGACCCTGAGATCAAGACCTGAGCTGAGATCTAGAGTTTGATGCTTAACCAACTGAGCCACCCAGGTGCCCCAACTTTTGTTCCTTCTGATCGGTTCTGGATATCTTCATGTCCCCTAAATATTTCACCATCTATCCTGCAATTCTCCCATTGCTGTCTTCCTCTCACTGAAATTACACCCCTCCAAAAAGGCTTGCTCAAAGGTCCCATAGCCTCTAGTCTTCTTGAATTTCTCCTTATTTGATCTCATGTGGGTCTTTATGTGCCCTTTTCTTATAGCATTCACTACATTTATTTGTCTGCTTATCCTTCTGGCTCAGGAGTTCTTATGGTTCATGCCCACTACCCATGACAGACAACCCTGACCCCAGGGGCACTCCATGGTCACGTCCCTTAAGCAGAAGTAGAGACCAGCTTTAACTTCAGACTATTCTTTCTCATTTAGGAAAGCACATCGCATTGCAAGAATATTTGAGAAATGGATTGTAGTGATAACTGTGGTATTCTGTTAAATCGCTCCTTGGGACATAATACATTTCATTTGAGAACTGTCCCCAAAGTGAAATATGTGAGATGAACCATTAGGATGTGGGGAAGAAAAATTAATTGCTACTTCCATGCCTTTTAACATAAGATATTAGCTTTCTTAATACTTTGAGGATTAACCTCAGTGTTAAATGTCACACATCACATACCATATGAGTGGTGGCAGGTGGTGGCAGGGTGGCAGGGATTGAAAGTGCTGTGATGGACATGATACCGTACATAGAAAACCCAAACGACTCCACCCCACGATTGCTAGAACTCCTACAGCAATTTGGCAGTGTGGCAGGATACAAAATCAATGCCCAGAAATCAGTGGCATTTCTATATACTAACAATTAAACTGAAGAAAGAGAAATTAAGGAGTCAATCCCATTTACAATTGCACCCAAAAGCATAAAATACCTAGGAATAAACCTAACCAAAGAGGTAAAGGATCTATACTCTAAAAACTACAGAACACTTCTGAAAGAAATTGAGGAAGACACAAAGAGATGGAAAAATATTCCATGCTCATGGATGGGAAGAATTAATATTGTGAAAATGTCAATGCTACCCAGGGCAATGTACACATTTAATGCAATCCCTATCAAAATACCATGGACTTTCTTCAGAGATTTGGAACAAATAATCTTAAGATTTGTGTGGAGTCAGAAAAGACCCCGAATAGCCAGGGGAATATTGAAAAAGAAAACCAGAGCCGGGGGCATCACAATGCCAGATTTCAGGTTGTACTACAAAGCTGTGATCATCACGACAGTGTGGTACTGGCACAAAAACAGACACATAGATCAATGGAACAGAATAGAGAATCCAGAAATGGGCCCTCAACTCTATGGTCAACTAATATTTGACAAAGCAGGAAAGACTATCCTTTGGAAAAAGGACGGTCTCTTCAATAAATGGTGCTGGGAAGATTGGCAGCCACGTGCAGAAGAATGAAACTTGACCACTCTCTTGCACCATACACAAAGATAAATTCAAAATGGATGAAAGATCTAAATGTGAGACGAGTCCATCAAAATCCTAGAGGAGAACATGGGCAACACCCTTTTTGAACTTGGCCACAGCAATTTCTTGCAAGATACATCTATGAAGGCAAGGGAAACAAAAGCAAAAATGAACTATTGGGACTTTACCAAGATAAAAAGCTTCTGCACAGCAAAAGAAACAGTCAACAAAAGACAACCTATAGAATGGGAGAAGATATTTGCAAATGACCTATCAGAGAAAGGGCTAGTATCCAAGATCTATAAAGAACTTATTAAAGTCAACAGCAAAGAAACAAACAATCCAATCATGAAATGGGCAAAAGACACGAACAGAAATTTCACCAAAGAAGACATAGACATGGCCAACAAGCACATGAGAAAATGCTCCGCATCACTTGCCATCAGGGAAATACAAATCAAAACCACAACAAGATACCACCTCACACCAGTGAGAATGGGGAAAATCAACAAACAGGAAACAACAAATGTTGGAGAGGATGCGGAGAAAGGGGAACCCTCCTGCACTGTTGGTGGGAATGTGAACTGGTGCAGCCACTCTGGGAACCTGTGTGGAGGTACCTCAACGAGTTAAAAATAGAACTACCCTATGACCCAGCAATTGCACTACTGGGGATTTACCCCAAAGATACAGATGCAGTGAAACAGCAGGACACCTGCACCCCAATGTGTATAGCAGCAATGTCCACAATAGCCAGACTGTGGAAGGAGCCTCGGTGTCCATCGAGAGATGAATGGATAAAGAAGATGTGGTTTATGTATACAATGGAATATTAGCCCTTAGAAACAACAAATACCCACCATTTGCTTCAACGTGAATGGAACTGGAGGGTGTTATGCTGAGTGAAGTAAGTCAATTGGAGAAGGACAAACATTATATGGTCTCACTCATTTGGGGAATATAAAAAATAAGGAAAAGGACTAAAAGGGAAAGGAGAGAAAATGAGTGGGAAATATCAGAGAGGGAGACAGAACATGAGAGACTCCTAACTCTGGGAAACGAACAAGGGTGGGCAGGGGGTTGGGGTGACTGGATTATGGGCACTGAGGGGGACACCTGATGGGATGAGCACTGGGTGTTATGCTATATGTTGGCAAATCGAACTCCGATAAAAAATATACAAAAAAAAAAAAAAAGTGCTGTGATGATTGTCCTCCGAGGTCAGAAAGTTAGCAAGTATTAGAATGAGCATTGAAGTCTGACAACAAGGTGTCAGATGAGTTAAAACAACAAGAAAAATATCAGGACCAATAGCCCCTGACAGAAAGGGCTCTTCATAGCACGTTATGACATACAAATGATCTCATCAGATCCAACGAGAAAACAAAACATTGAAATTATCAAAAAGTCTGTATTGAATATGGATTTTTATATACATCCCTCCCTAATGATGACAAACCCATCCCTAAGTGTGTACAGTACATTCAGATATAGGCTGATGATGTGAGCCATATGGATTAGCAAGATATTTAGAAACTAGGCATTTGGTACATGTCAACAAACCACTATACTTTTAAAAGCGATGTTTGAAATCCTAGGTTCTGAATTCAACACCTCACAAAATTCACTAAATGCAATGAAAGACATTTAGAGGTATTTTTTTCCCTTTAGTTTTCTCTCTAGCAGAGGCAAAGAGCCACATGCCATAAGGACTAAAATAAAACCAGGGAAACCACACAGCACAAAAGGAATAGGTACTTGTCTGCATACACTGTTGGAAGAGGCAGAGAAAACATTGCCAAGTGTTAGAACAAATTATGAAGTGTTGGGCATCTGGATAAAATAGGGATTTAAAAAAAAAACCAACATATCTTAGCCTATGGTATTTGTTGGATTATTTGAGCTTTACATACAGTTGCTGTGTGTGTGTGTGTGTGTGTGTGTGCGCGCGCGTGCTCATGTACCATTAAAAATGTATCAGTGAAGATATATTCTCAGTAGAAAACTACTTTAATAAAATAATGCTTTGGAAAAACCATGGAAGTGTCCTCACACAAGCAGTTATTTCTTTGACTAGAATAAACATTCCTGGGTGAGAAGAATACAAATACAGCACCACTGGTGAAATTCTTTCACCCTATCATTCATTGGTGAGCTAGTGCAGCAAAACCAGGAGTGCCCAAAATGAGATAGCCTATCATCAGTGTGATAATTGTTACAAAAACAAGATTTTAAAGTATAAGAGAATCTTTATAATGTTTTGTAATGAGCTGGGAAATCACCATGAAAGTATTTTGGCAACATGCTTTTAAGAGCCATCAAACTTGAAGATGAATTATGCATTTTTTTATTAATAGGCACCTGTTTCAAACTTGCTGACCTTTTGTATGATGACAATTGGTTGTCAGTCAGTAGGTCACCTAGCAAATATTTTAGGAAAAAAAACCCCTCACTTTATGGAAAAGGGGAGAAAGTGATTGCTTTTCAAAAGTAACTTGTGGAATGTGGTATGCTAAGGTGCTTTTAAAAAACCTAGGTAGAGGTGGGAGTTGATTTGAAAACAGATGTTTGGTGGGGCACGTGGGTGGCTCCATGGTTGAACATCTGCCTTGGCTCAGGTCATGATTCCAAGGTCCTGGGATCGAGTTCTGCACCAGGTTCCCCTTAGGGAGCCTGCTTTTCCCTCTGCCTATGTCCCTGCTTCTCTCTGTGTGTCTTATGAATAAATAAATCTTTTAAAAAAGAAAACAGATGCTTGGAAATGTGACTGTTATGTTGCTCTGTAGCTGACCATAATGAGCATCTAAAAACTTTGTAAGTTAAACAAAAACTAAGAAGTAAACTTTATAAATCCATTTCTGAAATCTCAAAATGAAGTATATCCATGTGGTTTGAACCCATTTGTGAAAAATAGGACACCTTAGAAGTTGCTAGATAAAAAGATGGACATCAGGTAGAAGGATCTTTTATTAGTGACATTTCAACAAAAATCTTTGTATAACTGAATGAGAATCATGATTTAGTACAACTAACAAGGTCTGTCTTCCGTTTGGAGCTACCCATCTTTGCCAGATATTTTTTTTTAGCTAGGACAACCTTTGAAAGCAAGTTCAGCAATAAAATTAATTCCAGACCTATGAATAGTTACATTACAAAGCTTTAAATCAAGATTTTTAAAAAGCAGTGGAATTATTCACTCAAAACACTACCCCCCGAAATACTAGTATTTGCCCAAGAGCAAAATAGGTATTTCATTTTTATCTTGAAAATTTTCTATTTTTGTGACTGTCTTAAGATAGATATAGTTAAATCTATAACTTACAAATAAGGGTGTCTACACTGGGGTCTATGTGCTAACATTTGTAGGTATGTAGTATAAAGGCACTACAGCAGCCTGTAAAACCTTTGAAAGTGACCTGTGTCGTCCTTGTGGGGGTTTCCCAATGCCCTGCCCAGGACATGTGAGAATGGGGCTCAGTTCTAAAGGCTGACAGGCTGGCTGACTGATTTAAGTGAATAAAGACACTTATTGGTGACAGTGTTTGTGTCCTAGAAATAACCTAAACATCCACTGGGTGGGGTGGGGGTGAGGTGGGGATGGAAAGCCGGAATAAATAAATAACCATTTGGCAGAGCAACGAGAGCAAATGAAATAAAAAACAGAGGAGCTTCATATGAATAATAGTAGTTAAATTTGTTGAGTGTTCATTTGGTGCCGGGTGATGCTCTGGGCTTGGCACCTCCCTGAACTCCCATAGCACTCAGGGGGGGATCCAGAGCCAGCCTGGGGCTGGCGTCACAGGTGCCAGTGAGGCCTTCTGGAAGGAGGACTGCCCTGGGGACAATTCGGGAAACTGCTTATGTTCTTGTGTCTCCCCAGGGGATTTGAGGCCCAAAGAGATCTTGAGCATGTCCCCTACTGTGTAAAATGAGTTACAAAAATAGAACCGGAAAAAAGGTCGAAATTGAGCCTCCATCTATAATGACGTTATCATTGATTTGCTGGTCACAGGAGATATGCTCTGAGCTATTTTTCTAGCAAGTGGAAAAAACCAAGCTGCCCTGTAGGCCTCCTTTGTGTGGGGCCTGCTCTGCTGGGCCATGGGGCCCTGGGCACCTAGCTCTCTGGGTGGTTGACACCCCATGGCTGCCTCCTTTCTCCTCCCCTTGGACAGGGGCCAGGGGTGCAGTGATGGTTTGTCACTCTGGCTTTTGAGAGCACAAGGCACTAAATGCTCTAGGGGCGGGGACCGCTTTGTGGGCATGTGACCTGTGAGTCACACAGGACCCCATTCCCAGAAGGGCCCTATGCTGCTCTTAATGCTCTGCTATCACCATCTTAAAATTGTTAAATTCTCAACGAGGGGCCTCATATTTTAATTTTGGACTTGACACTGAACTATGTAGCCAGCAATGCCGCTAGGCCAGGGTGGGCTGGTCCTGGGGAGAGATGGCTTGGAAGCTTGTTCCAGCGGCTATGGCTCTAAACCCCAGGCCCACTTTGACCTTTGAAGTAGAGGTTAGAAATGGACTTCACCTAAGCCTGGGCTTTGCCAGGGGACTCTAATATGCCAGAGTGGGCCGAGGAGGCAGCTGCTGCTCATGTGATTTGGGAACAGGTAGTGAGAGCTTGTTCCCCTCGTATCCTGGATCCTGGGATGTTCCCCAAGTGCAGGGCCAACCCAAGATGATAGCATTTGAGAGGAGACCATACCATCAGCCTTCTGGAATATCAGTAAAGACAAATTAAGGTTGAATTTAACGATGCTCTGAAAGGAAGAGCCGGAGGCCTGCCCTGGGGCTGCCTTGCTCACTTCTGAGGGTGGGACCCAGGGCTACAGCCTCCCCTTTGGTGCCAGCTCCAGACTGAGCCTCTGCCAGAAGGTGCCAATCCTTTTATTCCAGGCTCAGGTTGAGAATGTATGGAGAACTGGGGTGGGCGATGCGCTGCCGAGGGCCGGGATAGTAGGACTCATGGACAGACATCCAGCGCAGGTCGTACACAGGGGAGGAGCATCATGCAGCTCCTGTTCATCAAGCAGCTCCTCTGCCAGAACCTTGTCTCATAATGTTTTCTCACTTAATCCATAAACAGCCTTTTAAAGTAGACATTATCACTATTTGATTACAGTTTAAGAAATAGGGTTATTTCTAATAATCCAGGGTCAGAACCCTGTTTGCTCCTGTCTGAACTCCTGCTCTCCTACCTGTCGCTTGTGGTGGATTCTTCAGTCACCGAGCCTGGCGGTGCTTGAGGCTTTAGTTGGTCATGAAGAATGAAATTCAAATGAGGGAAGCATTGTCCGTGAGGAACATAATAATTAGGGAAGTGTCTGTTCTCTCCCTACCTGTCTTTGTCCTGCCTTTCTTTCCCATACCTGCCCTGCCACCCCCCCTCCCGCCGCCAACACACACACACCACGTGAGAGCACCCTGATGGCAGCACACTTGTCTGCCTGTCATGGGTTGGCATGGCCAGGGCTCCACAGAGGTGGACTTGGGGCCCCTTCAGGAGGGTACACATTCCCTTGTCCCTTGGTCTGTCACAGTGCCAGCTGCCCTAGTTGTGGAACTAGCTCATAGTGACAAGTCTTCTGGACATTGCACAGAGATACAGGACGTGTGCACTTGAGTGGCCTCCTCCTGCTGAAGCCTGGTGAGCTCTTGCTGCCATGCATGAGTGCCTTGTTGCTGGGGTGCTGGCCCCAAACCGGCCTGCTTCTGGGAGGCTGGGTCCATGGCCAGCTGAATCTGAGGCCTGCCCTGATGCAGGGTCCTTTTTTCCAAGGTCAACTTTGACTTATGTTTCCTTTGCTGTGGCGACTTTGTTTTTTGTTTTTTTGTTTTTTTTCTGTGGCAACTTTGTGATGAATGCTCATTTAAGTTCTCTATATGACCCTTGGGAACAGCCTTTCCACCTTGGCTGGGAAAGTGGAAGTTTTTCTGGGTATGTCTTTAGGCTTGAAAGCCTAAAATGGCTCCCTCCAACTGGTCAATGAATAAATAGGCAACTTAATTTAGCTCAGTTCTTGTATAAAACGTCTTCCTTAGTTTTTTAAACTCAAACATATGATGAAATATATATACATAAAAAGTTGGAAATGCACATAAATTCAATTTAAAGAACAGTTATCAAGCAAGTTCACATTAAGAAGTCACAATTCTAGTGTCCCTGAAGTCCTCCATGAATCCGTCCTCATCACTATCCTCTCTTTTCAAAGGTAACTTTACTGATTTTTAGGATATTGTTACACTGATTTCCTTGACCATGTTCACTACCTGTCTCCATATTTAAGTAGAATCATGTTACATGTATTCTTTGTAAAACTTTCAACATTGTATGTAAGATTCACCCGCGTTGATGAATGCAACCGTCATGATTCATTTTTCACTGATGCATAAATGCTCTACTGGGTTAGTATACCGTAAATTATTTTCCCAATCCGCTGTTGATGGACACCGATCTGTTTCCAGTTTCATTGTTCTTATGAAACACTGCTGTGAATGTTCCCTCCCGAGAGAGATGTGTTTGCAAATGTTTTCTTTGGGAACTGTTACCTAGAGATGGACTTACTGGCGCGTCCATTCCCACTTGTTCAACTTTACTAGGTTTTAATGATACTTTAGGTTTCATACATTTTCTTGTAATTTTTAAAAAATTTGTTTTCTCATTAGTTATTTTAAAAGCCATTCCTTTTTAATTTTTAAAAAATTAAAAATGCTATTTTCATGCAACAATAGGATGAACACGTGTCAAAGACTTTCAGTAATTAATGAGCGAATCATTGAGATGGCTAAGCCTGGATCAAGGGAGAATTTGAGGACTGGAGATTTACATTGTTAGTTGGTCACAGAAATGCTGAAATGATATTGCTAATAGATACAAAACTGGTTAATGTCCAACAGGGTGATAAAACTGTAGCCTTGAGGTAATCTTTTTATCATCAGTCAGAAATCCACAGTCAACAGAAATTTCATAGTATGTGGGCTCTAATCAAATAGTAAACAGCAAAGTCAAATGCAGGTATATTCTAGATAACTAAATATTTCTTAGATGAGTTTGTTAATAACCTCGACATGTCACTCTTCTGCCGTCTTTCCAAGTTTGGGCTATTTTTTCTTCACAATACTGTATTTTGCTTCCAAGTCTTTGTAAGGATCAAAGGAGACTGTATAAAAGTGCTTTGTAAATTGTAAGGTGCCAAATTTGTTTTTATTATCATGGTTGTTTCATAAAGCCCCTTGAATAAGCTATTAGAATTAATGCTATTATGGGAAGGGAGTTAATTACTGAATACCTGTTTTTTTAACTATTGGAGTTTTTTTCGTTTTTTTGTTTTAAAGATCTTTTTATTTTATTTAAAAAAAATATTTATTTATTCATGAGAAACAGAGAGAGGCAGAGACACAGGCAGAGGGAGAAGCAGGCTCCATACAGGGAGCCTGATGCGCGGACTCGATCCTGGCTTCTTCAGACCAGTTGGAAGTAGAGAAACTCCTGGTGTCATCCCAGCCTTGGGAGGATAATATCCCCTGGGCTAGGTTTTTATTTTACAACACACTTATTTACAATTTGGCTTACTTCCCTTCTAGAATCACCTGTCTTGTATTTCCAGGTTCTTCCCCCAACCTGGACACCAGTATTCATTTGGATGGGTGTTCATTTTGTAATGCAAGTATAACTCTAGGCCAGTTCCCACTTCTTTGAATCTGGGTTTTTTTTCTCTTTAGTTATTTTAAAGAGGAAAAGAGGAAGATAATAGGGATGTGAGGCTTAATAACCCTGTGCCATGTTGTCTTTCGTAGTGTCAGCACTCTGTCAGCTTTTACTGGTACTGGTATTATTTTTCTTTGTACTACTCTTTCGTATAAATCCAATGCAGTCGGACAGTACAACCATTGCAAGAATTGAGTCGCTGTGAACTCCTTTCCATGATGTCCCCTAATCTGGCTGTGTCTGGATCCACCAGCCTTGCTTTTCCGGCTTGTTATCCCCTGTGCACACCACACTTATTGGCTTCTCCGTAGATGGATTTTGTCTAGTCTAAACCCCATTCTTGGCTGCCTCTGACCAAGTCCTCTCCCATCCTTCAGAGTTCAAGTTTCCAGGTCCTTCATGGAGAAGACTTTTGACAAAGTTTAATCCACACTGATCTCTTTTGAACTTAAAACTCTCTGTGGAGAGCACCATGGAGCAGGATTTGGTGGCTTCATTCATGGTGTGGCCATGGGTGTTATCCCCCACTAGATGGATCATTTTCCCAAAGGGGAGGAACGTGGCATGCATTCAATGTGTATAGATTACTTCCAGGTACAAGTAGTGACTCACATATTTTAAATTTCTGGCTTTTTAGTATGTATTTGGGGGGAGTTTAGGGCCTGGCTCATGCTTGTATCTCTGTTTCTGCCATGTGTATCCTTGGTCACCAGGCTAGGATCTTTTTTTTTTTTTTGGTTAGTTTTTTAGACTAGGGGCTCCTGGATTACTCAGGTATCATAAATTCCAACCCAAGTGAGGACAGACTTGTGGTTATGAATTCCATGATTCTTGAGGTAGGAGCTATTGGAGGAATGAAAACTAGAGGAATAGGAAAAAAGGGCATGGTGGTGCTGGACTTTTGGAATTCATGGGTCATCTTTGCTGTTAATCATGGCAAGCCAGGGGCACAAGTTGGGATGTGGCAGGTCACATATAGGACATGTATGATTCAGTCATTGTGTTTTTTGGTCCATAGAAGAAATGGGACAGGTATGCTGTTCCCAGAGACAGAAATAGAAATTGAAGCCCAAATGAACACTGGTCCTGGATCTAGGTTTTTTGGGGACTCTGTTCTGCTTGCCAAAGAGATAAGATGATGGAGGTAAGGCAGGCAGTCTTCATTAATACATTCCTGCCCAATTCCCAAACCCATCTCTGTACCTCTCTACTCCCCTGACAATCTGGATCCTATCCCAACTCTTCACAAAGGAGAAAACAACCCCCTTTTATGTGTGCAGTATTCTAGAGTTGCAGAGCATTTCCAGCAGTGCTATGAGGCAAGCAGAATGACTACTCTGATTCCAGTCTTACAGATGAGCTATGAGAAACTGGCTGGTGATGGGGTTTGCTCTGAAGGCTACACATTCAAATGGTATGTCTGGGTTTGTTTGTTTCTTTCCTTTTTTCCTTCCTTCCCTTTTTTCTTTCTTTCAAGATTTTATGTATTTATTCACGAGAGACACGCAGAGACATAGAGGGAGAGAAGGCTCCTTGCAGGGAACCTGATGTGGGACTCGATCCCCAGACCCAGGATCACACCCTGATCTGAAGGCAGATGCTCAATTGCTGAGCCACCCAGGCATCCCTATGTCTGGGCTTTCTAATTTTTTTTTTTTTTTGTCATCCCAAGCTTTGGGATCAGAGAGGTACTTAGAATGCAGATGATAGTGAATTCTCTTTTGTGTTTTTTGAGGTGAAATACACAGGACTTACAATTTGCCATTTTAGAGTGAACAATTTGGTGGCATTTAGTGCATTTACAATATAGTGCAACTAGCACCTCCATTTTTCCTCACTCCTTCCCTGGGATTTTGTGCAGCATAGAGAGAATCTGTGTAAGACATCTAGCTCAGGGCCTTGTGCCCTACCAGGGGCTCGATGAATGTAGCCTGTATTACTGGACTCTCTCTAGAGTATTCCCCAAATTCTGGTAGTGTAACAAGAGCAATTCTTTCCTAAGGTTAGCACTTGAGAAAATCAGTTAAATGAGATAAATTAAGTTTCATGTCCAATCCTTTTTTTTTTTTTTTTAAGATATTTCAGTTTTTCTCTTCCAGATAACTTTCCTCAAGGAACTCCTCCTATGCTCAGAGCGATCAGACCTATTTACCTACCAGTGTACCAGAACAGCATTGCACTATGCAACATGGAGTTTCTTGCTTTTTTTTTTTTGAAGGAGTTTGTCTTCTCAGCCAGGTACCACAGCCTTGGAGGTACCACAGCGTTCCACATTATCTTGTGTCCCAAACGAGTATATAAAAGCTTCGTGTTCGATTGTACTTGAATGATGGCCAGCCAGCTCCAATATTCTAGCCACCACCTGATGGCCAGCATTTTTCCCACCTTTTAAATAGTGGGTTCGGTGATGGAGGATCTGCTCCTGGGGTGCCAGGCCTGACAGAGGCAAGTCTGCACTCTGGTTGGCCATCTCTGGGGCAGCTCCAGCTGAGACAGGATAATGAAAGACTAGAGCTCGCACACCTGCGCTGCACAACAGATGGAAAGTGAGAGCTTCAAACAGGCTAACCCAAGAATAGAATGGCTTTGGCCTTTATTTAAATTTGGCAATTCCAGGAGTGTAGGCCCCAGGCCCCAAAGAGTCGTGACTGTCCCTTTGGCTTCCTATGTCACCAGGTGTTGAAGCTCTCTGTGGTGGCCAAGGTGGCTGAGGTAGAGGGCTGGTGAGGAGTGTGGCTGGGGAATTTAGGATGAGCACGTGCATGTGGCTGGAGGCTTAGAAACTCATAGTGCGCAGGCTCATTGGAGGATTTTCCCTCTGGTGACCTCTTAAGGCTCTCCAGGCCATCACTGTGCCAACACCAAGTACAAGGCCGCCTCCTGCCGCCACAGGCACGGCCCAGGAGAGCACGTTGGGGCCTGCTTCAGAATGGTCTTGGAGGAGCTGGCTGTTCCTCAGGGTGTGGAGGTAAGGGCTCTCCTGTGGAGAAGGAGAGGGTCGGGGTTAAGGGCCTCGGAAAGCCACCCATCTGTCCACATCAAGCTTGCTTAGTCCCTATCATGGTGATGGTGTGATAACCTTGCATGTTTTCACATTCATCCCCCAGTTTGTAAGCCTCCTGCATCTATACTGTGCCCAAACCTTCTGAATGAGGATGGGTCTGCAAAGTGGTCAATACCTAGCTAACCTCCCTCAGTTTCTCACCAGCACCTCCTCTCTGTCAACCAGATTTTGAAAGATTGGGAACCAATAGGTGACCAAAGGAAGAGAGTCCTGGGGGCTGCAGAGCCCCCACCTCTGTTTCCTCTAGGCCACCACTGTGCCCATCCTCCCTTAGGAGTTCCCCAGGAGCAGGGACAATAGTCAGCTGCTTAGAGGACCAAGCATGAGGAAGGCCCTGAGGGGAGATGTTTGGTTCTGCCTCCCTGGATTCTCTCATTCCTCCATGAGGAACATGATATGGAGCTCTGGTTAGGAGCTGAGAGAGTACCTAAGGGTTAAGATGTGACCACAGTCATGGTCCCATTGGCCAATAGGCCACGTTCAGAAGTAAGCACATCACAAAGGAGCCTGGGTCGTGTCTTTTGAGAGGTATAAACAGGAAAGAGACCAACACAGGTGTTTCAAAGGCAGCAGCAGTAGGGTGAGGGAAGGGAACAGTAGTCTAGTTGGGCAGCACCTGAGCCTGGAAGGCTGTGGCTGTCTCCCTTGGGCAGAGATGGGATGAGCCTCCAGGAGGAGCAGATGGTGGAGTGAGGGAACAGACCTGGGAATTGTGGGCCGTGTCTGGGAAGCTCCCCTTTTTTCTAGGAACATAACATATCAATGGCCATAGAGGAAGCTGGGCCTCCCCTCTGGATGCTCCAGTGGGTAGCTGGGACCAGGGAAGGGTTTCAAGCAGCCTTGATAAGACTTGAGTGACCTTCTATGTAAGCCACATAGTGCCTGGCAGTGGTCACAGGATGCACAGGAAAAGGAGGGAAGAGCTGGGGAGCATATTAGGAGCTTGGTCAGAAGTCCAGGTGAGGGTAGTAAGAGAGAATGTGTGGGGAAGGGAGGAAGGAAGGGTACAGGCTCCCAGGACAGGCACAATGTCTATTTCTCTCTACACACCCCCCACCCCCCTGCTACTGCACCACTGCTCATTCATCTTCCTCTCATGAGTGCTGCACCCATGAGACCTATTGCTCTTTCCATCCCACACCCTGAGGAGCTGTGACATCTCAGGGACAAGGATGAATGGTGAGATTTGAGAATGGTGCCAGTGAATGAAGTGCCTGATGTAAAAGCTCCCAGGGACCTCCTTTGTGCCTGGAGGTTTTGGGGACCACCCCATTCTCCCAAGCATCTGTTTCACACTGGACAGGACAGGCAGGATGTTAGGACATTTACTCACAGGAGAGGGGCACTTGAGTTTGGTTCGGCTGTGGGTGAAGTTGTTGGAGGTTGTCTTCTGGCCCACTGGTTCCAGCTGAGGAAAGGAAACCATGATTTCCTCCACTGCAGGTAGACCTTTCAGTTGGAGGAGCATCTCTACCTGACTCCCTCCCTCTGCAAGGGTGGGTTGACACCAGCAATAAGTGCAAGATTCACAGCAGATCCCAGCTGCCCTGGGCCAGAGCTGGACCTGACTTCTGGACCCTGAATATGTGCCCAGGATTGACCAAGGAGGACCCTGAGGCCCAGCAGACCGACCCTGGTAAGTCCCACCATAGTGAGTATGTAGAAAGGCTTGACCCAGAACTTCCATCTCATGCTTCCTTTCTGGGTGGTTGTGGTTACAGACACACCACATTTGCAATTTTATGAAATGGTGGTAATCATATTTACCAACTCTAAGTGTGTGGGGCGAGTCACTTTCAGAAAAACTTTGAGAACATATTGGTTACTATTCTTGGCTTGTCAACCTTAAGAAATTGAAGTTTCTCCCTTGAGCTACTACCAGGTATGTTTTTCACATGGATATAGAGGTTTACTTGAAACATCCCTGGAGCAATTTTTGTTCAGAGAGGTTCTGCTTAATACTTTTAATCCTGAGATCCTCTGAGAGTGAGCTAGAAGCCACTGTTCACCCCTTCCCAGCATCCTTAGTCAACAGCCTGCCCCCTGACACATGGCCTGCACTGAGAATCCTGACGGTGTAGCATCTACCCTTAGAATCTGCTTCTCTGCCTGGTCCTGAGCCCCTTTGCTCCTGACCCCCAGGGACTGCCTGTGAGGAAAGTGAAAGGATGCTATGCCAGCTAATAACCACACCTTGCCCGTGACCTTGCTTTCTGTTGTCCCACAGCTGCTCTGGTCCTGAACGAGACACACGGTGACTGGCAGAACAGTGGACACACCCCTTGGGGTCCTGGCTCTGCTGCTAAGAGCTGTGAGGTGCTACGCAGGCTCCCAAGCTGCCCGACAATCCACATTCGGCTGTTGCAAGCATCAGATGAGAAGATGAAATGAAAGCATGCTGAGCAGGAGGTAGTTTACTTATGTATCATTTCTACTTTTTTCTTCTTTTTTTTTTGTAAGATTTGAGAGAGAGAGAGAGAGAGAGAGAGAGAGAGCATGAGTAGGGGGAAGGAGAGGGAGAAGCAGACTCTCCACTGAGCAGGGAGCCCAATGCAATGTGGGGCTCTATCCCAAAACCCTGGGATCATGACTTGAGCTGAAGGCAGATGCTTAAGACTGAGCCACCTAGATGCCCCTTTATTTATTTATTTATTTATTTATTTATTTATTTATTTATTTATTTAATTTTATTTTTTAAAAAAGATTTTGTTTACTTATTCGAGAGAGACAGATGGGCAGAGACACAGGCAGAGGGAGAAGCAGGCTCCATGCAGGGAGTCCAACTTGGGACTCGTTCCTGGGACTCCAGGATCATGCCCTGGGCCAAAGGGAGTTGCTACACCGCTGAGCCACCCAGACGTCCCACACCCAGGTGCCCCTTGTTTCTACTTTCTTAGAGCTGAGGAGGCACATACTCATTGTAAAGGAAATGCTACCGAGTGACAGTATAGATGCTCAAGGTTGGGTTGGCTGATTTCCTGACATTCCACGAGCCCAGGAACTAACTGGCACAGAGGAAGATAAAGATCATGTGGGTTTGATGACTGCACTGATTTCTCTCTCCCCCTGCCCCCAAGCCTATTTCTCTCCACCACCTCACCCATCTACCCAATTTCCTTGACCCCAAATGGAGGAGTCCTCATTTGTTCCTTTTCTTTTGAATTCCAGTTAACATACAGTGTAATACTAGTGTACAACATAGTGATTCAACACTTCCATACAGGGATCCCTGGGTGGCACAGCGGTTTGGCGCCTGCCTTTGGCCCAGGGCGCGATCCTGGAGACCGGGATCGAATCCCACGTCAGGCTCCCGGTGCATGGATCCTGCTTCTCCCTCTGCCTATGTCTCTGCCTCTCTCTCTCTCTCTCTCTCTCTCTCTCTCTGTATGACTACATAAATAAATTTTTAAAAAAATTAAAAAAAAACAACAAAACACTTCCATACAACACCCAGTGCTCATCACAAGTACACGCCTTCATCCCCATCACCTAGTTAACCAATCCCCTTACCCACCTCCTTTTTTTTTTTTTTTTCTCCCTTTTGTACTTCATCTAAAATCTATCTCAAATCTGACCACTTCTCTCCTTTTCCAGTGTCATCACCCTGGGCCCATCCACCTTCATCTTTCACCTGGGCTCCAGTAGCCACCTCCTGATCTAATTCTATTCTTCCTTCCCTCAAGTCTCCTGCCACATGGCAGCCAGAGGGCAAACCAGATCCTTTGGCTCCCTTTTTGGAAGCCATCCAAGGACCTGGCCCTACTCTTACTCACCCCTATGACCTTGCTCACTTCCCTCCAGTTACACTGGCCCTTATGCTGCTCAGGCACTTCAAACTCATTCCTGACTTCGGGCCCGCACAGGTCCTATTTCTTCTGCCTGGAACTCTGGCCCTAGACTTCCGCAGGCCTGGCAGATCCTTGACATTCAGTTCTCAGTTCATATGTCACTTGGTGATGCCTCCCTCTAACCCACCATTACTGTAACATTACCTGGCCTTTTTTTTTTTTTTTTTTAAGCTCCGAATATAGTCAGACAGTCTTACTGATGTGTTGCATTTCGTCTGTCCTTTCCCCATGAGTGCAAGGATGTTCCGTTCCCCAGCACCTGGGGTAGTCCCCACTGCATAGTGATGCTCAATGGGTAAGGGAATGTGTAGATGAAATGGAGTCAGAGTCCTCAGTGGAGAAGCTCAGGCAAGAAGGCTTGGGGCTGGCCACAGGAAATGAAGTTGTTTCTCCTAGAACCCACCTTTCCTAAGCCAGATACTGCAGATACCAACCATGTGGCAAATAACTGGGGCAGGGTGTGGTGAGCTGGGTGGGCCTCTAGTTTGTTTTGGGGATTCAAGGAAGGCTTCCTGTAGGAGCTGTCACCTGATTTGTTTGTTTGTTTTGGCACCTGATTTGAATGTTCAAGTGGCTATGAATTAGGAGAAGAAGGGCAGTCCACAATAAGGGGATGAGCAAGAGCAGACCCACAGACCCATGAGATACCATGGGTGGTGCAGGAAACTTCACTCCTCACTAGACTGCCCAACTGCCAATCAGAGGGGTGTGGGAGTGACTGTTGGAGAGGTTAATTGGGGCCAAGTCTCCGAAGGCCTGGTGTGCTATGCTAAGGGGCCTGGCCTTTCCCCTTTGGGGAGGGGCAGGCCGTGGAAGTTTGGTCAGATATTTAATTAAACAGATTCCTGTGGCTGCCCTAGTGAAGAGATCTAATGCAGTGGTTTGTAAACACTGTACAATAATAATAATACAGGGGAGCTTCTGCAAGCTACTGAACCCAGGTGCTACCCCAGACTAATCCAGAATTTCTGGAGATGAGGTCCAGGCACTAAATAGTGTGGTGTTTCGGTTATCATTTTAAAGTCAATTTTTTATTGAAGCTAACTTATATATAGAAACAAGTATAAATCATAGATGAACAGCTGATAAATTATGGTAAAATGAAGGAACTCATGCAACCAGCAGCCAAATTAAGGTACAGAATATTACCAGCACTCAGAAGCTCCCCTCCCACTCTTTTCCAGTACTATCTTTCCCCCCACCCAAAGACCATATATTAATTTGCTTGTTTTTGAAATTTATAGACCTAGTTGCATTTGGCTAAAGTTTGCTTATTCTCTGTGCTGTAAGGTACTCCATTACATAAATATGCCACATTTTGATTATCCATTCTATTGGTGCACATTTGGGGAGCATCCTGCCTGGGGATTATGGATGGCGCTGCTGTGAAAATTCTTTTGTTTGAGCATGCATCTTTTGTTTGAGCCCACGTGTATGTTTCTGTTGGGGATATACACAGGGATGGGATCACGGGGTCAAAGGGAATCCAGATGTTCAGCCTTAATGGCTATGCCAAACTGACTGCCAGTATTAATAACCTCTGGATTATTCTAACCTCTAATCAGAGCTGAGCATCGCTGTTCTAATGGCGTGGTTAACCATTAGAGTCAGGGTCATCAATTAGGAGGTCACCCAGCACCTAGAGGGATGCAAATGTCAGAGTACAGCAAGATTTCTAGGGGAGAAAAGGCAGCAGTCGGAAATAGGCGTCAGAGAAAAGAAGGAAAAAAGGAAAAAAAAAAAAGAAGAAGGAAAAAGGAAGATGAAAACACTGCCTTGTGCTACTGGTGTTTCTGGATTTGGCTTTGCACAGGTCTCCGGAGGAGGCATAATCTGTTGAGCAGAGGGGCAGGAGATGAAATAGTCTAGAAGTGTATTTGTTGCTGCAGTAGGGTAGCCTGTGAGCGTTGGCCAAAGCCTGCAGACACTATGTCATCAGACTCTTGGAGTGAGACGTGAATTCACTGGTTATATATGTGCTGACCCAGTTGGGGGTGGGAAGGCTGGTGGGTGCTGTGGCCAGGACACTAGGGGATTTGACGTGGGTTCTAATCTCTGCTTGGCCGAGAACTGGCTGTGTGATCCCAGGTCAAAGTGCTTTAGCTCCCTAGTTCCAGAGCATTCTGCAAGATCTTCTCGAGTTCCAATGGCCTATCTATATGTCGCTCTAGGGGTCACCAGAAGGAAGTGATCTGAAAAGTTGGCATGATGTAATAGGTTTATATCTGCGATGGTTTGGGATGAAAACACTGGACTATATAATTACTCCCCCAAATTATATAGCACAGGATAAAACACTCTTAGATGATTTCAGTTTAGTTTTGCTTTGTTTTGTAAAATTAGGGGCATGGGTAGGACAATGGTAGCTGGGAGCCCTGGACTGACCGGTTGGGTAGTGTTACCAATATGGCTCTATGGCAGCGTTCACCTTTTGTTTTCCTACCTTATCCCCTCCCACTTGCCTTTATGTATAAAAGCCTCAGGCCTGGGCCAATGGGGAGAACCACCCAGCTGCTTTGGAAGAGGAGACTAGAGCTGTGTTGTTAATTCATGCAGAAAGAAACCAAGACCAATAGGCCTGACTGTGTTCAGGTCATTGATCTGGTCATCATGCCCCAGAAAACTCCTGGAGCACCAGGGCATTACGTGGGCTGGGAGTGCCGCAGGTAGGAAGACCACACCTACCCTGATGGAAATGCTGAGAAGGAAAGGTGAAGGGGCTTTAGCATCTCAGGCCCTTCTTAAAATCTGTGAATCTGGGCGGCCCTGGTGGCACGCAGTGGTTTAGCGCCGCCTGCAGCCCGGGGCATGATCCTGGAGACCTGGGATCGAGTCCCACGTCGGGCTCCCTGCATGCAGCCTGCTTCTCCCTCTGCCTGTGTCTCTGCCTCTCTCTTTCTCTGTGTGTCGCTCATAAATAAATAAAATCTTAAAAAAATAAAAGAATCTGTGGATCCCCCTGAGCTCTTGGGGGTGGGTGGGGGGGGGTACAAATCAGACAGTGCACAGATACCCACTCGTTGGGGAGAGGGATTGAAGTCATGGGACTCCATCAGTGAAGGACAACTGGACTTCAAAACTGCTCTCAAGAATGATACTGTGCAAACTTTGGAGAACAAGATCCCCGTGGAGGTTGGGTGGGAGGGAATTCAAAGATGTTTTGACTATAGTTCCGAGTCCTGGGCTGACAGAGTGTGACGAAAGCTTTAGCAGTGGGCAGAATGTGGTGTCAACAGCAGGAAAACAAAGGGAGAGGAAGGCTGAGTCTGTGATTAACTGGGCCAAGGATGGAACCTGCTGGCATGCTGCTCTGGGGAGAGGAGGTGGTGTGGCTAAGGGGAAGGCAGCGCAGGGCCTGCCGGATGAGGCGGCAGGTGTGGGAATATTTGCACAGGGAAATCCTGGCAGAGAGGCAGCCAGCCCGAAACTGCAGTAAAAGCAAGAGTGTGGATTTGTTTAGTCACCATGGGAGAAATGGGGGAATGCAGGTTGGGGTGGGGATTGGGTTACCCGCTGAGCCAAGATCAAAAGAAGCCACTGGATTGGAAAGGCATTTCATTTGCTCTGTGCAACAGGATACAGCTATTGGGGTTACTGGTCAAGCTCTGTGCCAGCAGGGCTGATTGTAGAGGAGTGGCCAGCCCGAAGAGGCAGGGCACAAGGCCAGGTGGCCCCTCAGCTGTATGTGCATTTCCTACAGTCCCCATGATCCTCATAAGAAAAGACTGGAATAGGTGATAGCCTGGGGAAACAGGCTGGGTGGCTCTTTTCTTTTTGATGCTTAAATAATCATTGGGAACATGTTGAGACTAGGGTAATGGGGCCTGGCATTCTTTGAATGCTAAGGATTGTGTTGGGTGCTATGCACATGTTACCTCAATTTTCTGAGATCTGTGTCATTTTCACTTCTTTTTTTTTTTTTTTTTAACAGATATTGATACAGAGGATCAAAGAGAGAACATTTGCCCAAAGTCAGATAGAAAGGGGTTGAAGCCGATTTCATCTTGTTTATCTGACTACAAGATTGTCTACCACCACCACCACCACCCCTGTACCCCCCGCCCCAGTACTGGGAATTGCTAAAAAGTTGAATCTGTCAGGACAAATAAGTTGTGCCACCATTTCGAGCTTTGGGGAGAAAGGAGCCAGCAGGTTTTCTGTTTTGGGGAATGGTCAACACCCCTGGGTTGCCCTCTTGGACACAGCGTATGGGGCGCTCAGGCACTCACCATGTTGTTCCAGAGTGCAATGGCCATCTCGGCATGGCCCCGTTCTGAGAAGTGGAAACAGTCCTCTGAGAAGAAGGTGAGGTCAGCGCCCCCTCTCTGTGACCAAAAGCAAAGGGATTATGTTCCTGCGGAATAGAGGTACCACCACCCACCCCTGCACGTGTCCTGGGCATTATTCCTTTCAATTCTGCTGCCACTTGGCTGAGATATTGATGGGAAAATCTCCTCAATTTTGGAACTTTGAAAAGGACCTGAATTGCATCTACCCACAGTCCATCCCTTTTCCTTTTACATCCCTGCCCTAATACATGAGAAAAAAACTTTAGGAAGCTTTCCATTCTATCCAAATTGAGCAAATAGCAGGACCATGCCTGGGGAGCTGGGTCACTGTTAATTTTCTCCTTTTCTTTCCAACTACAAGTTCCAATCATACTAAAAAAAAAGAAAACAGAAAAAGCAACCCCTTGGGAACCCTCTTGGAACCATATGGTCAGAAAAAGCTCAGCTATAGAAGGAAGTACATCACCTAAGAAGAGCCTCTACACACGCGCCTCCCAGAAATGCCCACAGCTTACACTGTTCAGGGGGACAAGAGTGTTTTGGAAGAAAGGCTGCACAACCACTGCGAAGTCCTCACGCTGCAGGTACTGGGGCCAGTAGGACAACCTGGAGATGCCACTCTGTGGATGGGGAAGAGGTTCCTCAGCCCCTGGCAGGACTGGGCAGACGAGCTCTAGTCCTGCTGCCTGGGGTTGGTGGTGATGGGGGGACCCACCCTAGCCAGAGGTGACTTCAAGGGATCCTCTAGCACACATGCATGTGCTCATTTCGTCTGCACCCAGGCATGAGCACCACCCATTCTGTTTCAAAGTCTCTGAGGCTCGGTCTGAGTCTGAGAGGACTGCTTGGGCCAAAGGTGAATGGATTATTTATCCCCTATTCTTGCTGCATGAAGAGCTGAGTTAGAACATGGGGTTCAGATCCAGCTCAGATGGGTAGCATTTCAACACCAGCTCCCCAAAATGCCTGTGAACTTGGGGGATGAGCGGCTGTGTCAAAAGGATAGATGTGCTTCTCCTCGAGAAGCTTAACAGTCAATCTGGAAAAATGAGACGGACTGCAAAAAATATGAGAACCCTCTAGGGCTTCAGGGTCAGTGAAGGTAGACTGAAGCTGATATGGGGAGATACCTGAGGGCAAAGTTTAGTCAGGGGAAGCAGAAGAGACGGGAAGACATGCCCTGCACATGAGGTGGAGAGGTCACAGCAGGGCTCGGGGGGAGAAGAGGGGGCGCTGTCAAGAGGGGACAGCATGAGCAGAAGTGGACACAGAATTGGGGATGGAGGTAAGCAGGGCTGGGCTAAGCCTTATGATCTGAGGAAGGGAGGGAAGGAGCCCAACAGGACAGTGGGCACTTCCCCTCCTTCCTCTGGGTGAGGGATGGTGCCCAGCCTGTGGAATCTACTCCAGTCCCCAGGGCTGGGAGGCAGGGCTTCTTGCAGCTTCCCCTTGGAGATTGTTCTCTTCACCTTGAGAAATGTTTCAGGGGCTGTGATCTACCTTTAGGGAGCAGCCTTCCTCTCAGCAAACCCCCCTGCTCCCGGGGAATAGAGGGAGCCCCCAGCTGGGACAGGAAGGGGGGGTTACAGCTTCACCTGGAAGTTCCAGTTCATTTGCTTCAGTTCTTGCAGCTCCAGAGAATTCTCCTGGGAACGTCTGAGGCAGGTACAATTGCTCCTGTGGACAGGTACCCAGTTGGCTGACTGCTGCTAGCACCCCACGTCCCCAGGAAGGAGGCCTGGACCCTGTGCTCTTTGCTTGGGAGGATACACAGGTGCAAATACACAGGTGCCCCCACAACAGAGCCTTGGGTGATTCCCAGAACCAGGTCACAGTCTAATTCAGGGGCACTGGGGGTAGCAGGTGCATGTTTAAAGAGAAGGTGAGAGAGCTGGCACCTGATATCTGGGTCCTCTTGCCACCTGGCTGCTCCTGCCCCAGCCTGGGCTTCCTCCAGGGAAGGGCTGGAGGTTTGGAAAGACAGCCATGAAAGCCTTATCTTCTTCCCATTCCTCAGACCTCCCAGCTCTACCTCCAGCAGCTTAGGACTTGCCCTTGGGGCTCCAGAGTGGGGAGTCTCTTGGGAGGGTCAACTAGTTTGAGACACACTGACCAGGGAGAATGGAAGATCTGAAGGTTCTGGAGGGGCCATTCACCCCTCCCAGCTATTGGCTGTACCACCTGGTGCCCAACAAGAATGGGAACAGGCTGGTCACCTCTCCAGCAAATCCATTTGACCCCAGGTAGGACTCCTCAGCTCCCTTCAGAATCTCCTCTCCCCTAGCAACAGCCACAGGACTTCTGGGTGACCCTGTCGCCTCGGAAGATGGCAGCTTCCTTCCAGGATCACAGCCGAGCTTTAATAAATGCCAGCCCTCGCCAGAAATTTGTCTCTTGTACAACATACCTTAGATCCAAGCCTGGCTTTCGAGGCTGTTCTAAAAGTTACTATTTACTGAAAGGCTGCCCCATGGGGACCAAACACATCACATGCATTTCTTTCAATCCTCCCTACTCTGCAAGATTTGACAGATGATGAGCAAGAAGCCCAGAGAAGTTATGTAGCTTGTGCGCAATCCCGTAGCTCTTCAGTGGCAGAGCCAGATACAGACTTCGGCTGTTTCCGAAGCTCATTGGCCCGAGGCTGTCTCTCAAACACGGAGCAATCACTGGAGTTTGGAATCAGAGACCATGTTTGGGGCCTAAAGGATCATTGTTCTGTGCCTCTCGCTTTACAGCAAAGCGAACTGGGGTCCAGAGAAATAAAGTGACTTGCATACAGTAGGCATTCAATACTGTAGAGGTATTTCCAAATGATTTGCCAGGCCCCTGGCCAATTGCCAAGGTCTGTCCTTTGGACAGGATCACCTGGCTAAGCCCGCAATGGTTGCCTATGGTGGCATCTGTGAGCCCTGCTGTCCCCAGGCGCCCTCGCCCTGGGACTGTGTACTTACTGAGCTGCCAGGGGCAGGTCACATTTCCCACCTTGGTTCTGGTGTAGGCCAGCCAACTCCATGACCTCTACCACGTTGATAAAAGCCCTTGGAAGCTGTGGGGAGCAGAGGGACGAGCTCTGTTAGTCCCCAGGCCATTGTGGGGGCTATCAGTTACTACTGGAAGGAACCTAGGGCCTCAGCTACAATCAAACTTCCTCCTCCCCAGTTGTTTTGCCAATAAAGAAACTGAGCCACAAGGAGGGGATGTGACTTGTATTTGCTGTCTTCTTTAATGGCTCACTTTATAGCGTGGGAAGCTGAGACACAAGCTGGTTGGCCCAAGTCGCATTGCTAGGAAGCCACCGTACCTGGCTCCAGACTCAGCCAGTTGGCTCCAGAGGCAAACTCTTCGCCACCCAACAATACAGTCTAATTCAGTCAGAATCTCTCTTGCAGAGGAGTTTGGCATCTGTCCCACCCCCTGCTCCCTTATCTCCCCTCCAGGTGTCTGCTCACAGGGGGGCTCTGCTCAGCATGTATCTCACTGAACACAGCTTTCCTAGATGTACCCAGTGAGGGAGGAGGTTGGATGCTAGAAGAAAATGGGACCCAGACACCAGCTCTTGCTCTTCCCTACCTCCTCATAGAGGATGTCCAGGGCCTGTTTGATATGCCAAACATACTCCTCAGCTGAGCGGGCCTCCTGTGAAGAGAGCAGGGGGCTCTTGTCAGCCCCGGGATAGTGGTCTGATGACAAGTACAAGAGGGCTTGGGGTGATGGCACAGTGGGGCTAGGATGGTACCAGACAGGCTGAGAAGTCCAGCCCTTGTTCTGGGGGATACTGGTCTTCCTTTGACCCCCTACTAGCCACCGTGAATAATCCCCACCCCACCTCTATCCACAGTATCTCAAATGCAGAGGCAGACTCTGACCATGCTGGGCCCTGCCTCTTCTCTGGTCCCATCTGTCACCAGCCTCAGGCCTCTGAACCATGTCTGTGCCCTGAGGAGTACACACTCATTCTTTTGGGCTAATGGCCCATGCTGGCCCCATTACCTCCCCCTAACTTCTATCCTTTTGACTTGGTTCAAGAGTCTCCTCCTCTGACCCATTTCTCGACTGGAGGCTGATTTAGCCCCTTCCTAAAACATGGCCTGAGTTAATCCTGGTGGTGGTCTCCAGGTCTTTTCCACAAAAAGATGCTTTCAGGAATATAAATCTGACTTTGCAGGAGGGGCAGGTATTCTGGGGATAGTAGAGGCATTTTCCTGTTACCAAGTGTCCACAGGCAGCTCTGGGGTCTCTTCTGGCCTCCTGGACCCTCTTGAGTCCAGGACACAATGGCATTTAATCCCTTGGGGTTGGGTCATTTCTGCCTCTAGAGGCTGGGCAGTAATGGAGAGGCTAGAGGGGAAAAGGCTACGGAGTGGGGGAGGGTAATTCTCATCCAGACTTCAGTAGATGGTCTGAGCCATGAGCAGTGATATGTGCTTTATTCCCCTGCCTGTGACTCCAAACATTCTACTGAGGTGTCTGAGTTATGGCAGCTGCTCTTTTTTGGCCAAATAAAATACAGGACATCCCCAACTTAGAACAAGATGTATTCCAAAAGTTACAGCTCCCCAAAGACTTTAAGTCTGGACATATTTCCCCATAGAAACAACATCAGGAATAGGTTTGTAGGCCGGCTGGCTGAGGCCGGTTTGCTCACGATGTTCTTGGGGCAGCAAGCCATCCTACTGGGACTGGTTTAATTTTATCCAGCCTTGTTGATGACATCGTTTCAGCCTCTCCTTGCACATATGTGCACACGCACACACCATAAAAACATCAAAAAATGGGTAGGGATTCCAGCACATGTGGGGTGAGGCTTGCTAGTTACTCACTGGATACCAAAGAACAGTATTTGTGTACATAAGAGCAGTGCCTGAAGACTGGGTGCATCTAGACACTTCTGGAGTTGGGTAACCAATGCAGCCACTGTCCTAGGGGCCACTCAGCAGTGGGAAAGGCTGGGGTGCCTGGGGCAGCAGGCCAGGGTGACTTCCATGGCGTTGGGCAGGGGCCTACCGGATTCTCGCAGTAATGACACATGTCGTTGCTCCCAATGAAGAGTGTGATCAGCTTCCAGTCACTCTCTAGGTCGATTTCCTGAAGGGACAGAAGGTGCTGAGTCCAAACTTTAGTAGTAGGGGAGGAGGGGGAGCACATGTAGGTGATGGTCACCAGGCTAGACAGCACCGCTCCCCACTTCACCCTCTTGTGCCCCAGTGGAGAAAAGATACCAAGTAGAGGGTCTCTGACTTTCACCTCGGTGCCTGGCAAGGAGCTCCAGGGAGTGGGCTTCGTGTGTGCATGTGTGTGTGCCTGCTTACACAGGGGAGAATGACTATTTTTCCTTTGAAATCCTAAGAAAGCTGCAGTACATCATGGAACGTATTAACATACCCATGAAATGTGATCTAAATGCCTTCAAAGGAGCAGGAGGCAAAAGATGGAACTAGAAACACAAGCCCCGAACTGCCTCTTGGTAGAGCTCTTCTGGTCTGAGTCCAGGGAGAGGGGACTGGTAGAGACAGGAGGAAGAACCTGGCCTGTAGGAAGGGGTTGGGGGGGAACGGGGAGGCCCTCAAGGAGCCTGCCTTCGGCTCAGCCACCACCATAACAGGAGTCATGCCAGGCGCTGAATTCTGAATTCCAAGGCCTAAACACAAAGCATTTTAAAAAGTGCCAGTGAGAAATCTTCGAGGGGCTGGGTGAGCGGGAAGGAGGAAGGATTGGAATGAGCAGCCTATTTTTAGAATTCAGAGTTTACATAATAGGGCTCCGCAAAGCCAATTCTTGGGTAAGGTGGGAAACTGCCAAAGGCCAAGGCCAGCTCCGCTCCCTCCTGTGATGGCCTGGGGTCAGGAAGGGGCAGCAGACAGGGTGCATCGGTGGTAAGGCCTGCTTCCCCGGGCTCATTTGACACCTCTTCAAGACCAGCAGGGGCCTTTTGGGGCCAATGCAACCCACTCCAGATAGCTGGAAACAGCTCTTTCAGAGTGGCCCAGGGTCCTGTACTCACGGGGTGGTTTTTCATTCGCTCCACCAGGTCCTGGGCCTGGGCCGGCATGTCCCTAGATGAGGAAGAGAAAGGAACTTCAGAGCTGGTTGCAAAGCAAGAGCTCAGGCTGTAGGATTTGGGCCTGGTGACACAGGTCTTCAAGGAGAGAAATTCATATAAAGCTTATTCCTTCAGAATGCATCCTAAGGCTTTTCGAGTCTCAAGAAATCTCAACCTAGTAAAAATCGAAGATTGGCCAGGGACCTCGAAGCCACACAGATGCAGACCCTGCCAAGGGCTAGTGTGCATCCAGCCACCTCCTTCTGCAGGCCTGGTCCTCCCCCCACAGCCACTGGGGTTGGGATCTGGTCAGCTTTCCCGGAGGGATGATCCCTTACATTCCACTCAGCTCTTTCACTGCAAGCTGAGCCTGTTCAGATCTTATTCGGCTGCCTGTTTTAAAAATAACCTTTTGTATATTTGAAAAAAGTCACAGCCTTAAATTATCCCTCTGCCTTTTTCTTTTCAGACGTCATGACTCCTTAACCTTCACTTCTAAATCCCACTCTCTGTTCCTTTAATCCTTTTTTCTACTCTGTACTTACTTTGGACTTCTACACCATTCCCCATCTTCTAGATCTTTCTCCCTGCCAGCACAAGAAGCTGGGGGGAGGGGGCCGGGGAGACAAATCCGGACAGGATTAGCTTTCCCTTCATCTTCCAGATGTCTGCCACGAATATGGAAAATGAACACTCTGGGTAAGAGCTAAGCATGTTGATGGAACAGTACTCAGCAGTAAAGACGAATGAAGTGCTGATACACACAACATGAGTACGTCTCAAAATGACTTGCCAGGTGACTGAAGTTAGGAGTACCTAGTGGAGGATTCCATTCACATAACATTCTAGAAGATGAAACTGATCTCTAGAGACAGAAAGCAGGTCAGTGGCTACCTGGAGTCCAGGGAGTGGGGTAGAGATGGGAGCAGCAGGAGGGAGAGATGGATTACAAAGGGCACAGGGGGAAAAACAAACAAAAACAAACAAAGAAACAAAGGGCACAGGGAAACTTTTGGATGTGATAGGTGTTATCTGGATTCCAGTGATGGTTTAACAGCTATGTACATATGCCAGGCTTATCAAATTGTATACATTAAATATGTGCAGTGAAGTGCAGAGAAGTTACACTTCAATAAACCTGGTTTTTAAAAACAGGTAAGTATTTGAAAAGCTATGTCCGAAAAGGGGCACAGCCATTGGAGGTTCCTGTGGAAGGGGTCATAAAAGCAGTAACTGGTAGAAGATGGGAATTTTAAATCTTCGCCTGTCCATCATGAGCTGGGCACATGGCTGAGCACACATGGTACCTCCCCTGCCCCTATTTCTCATTTATATATCCAGAATCACAGCCCACGGCTATTGCTATTGATGCAATACATTGGGAAGCTAGAAATCAAGCCTGTCCTGGGTAAAAGGGACTCCAGAAGTGTCTATTACCTTCCAGTAGGCTCAAGATGTGAGAAGGGGAAGTCATGGGTGATAAGCCCTCATGAGTGTGAGGGGAAGTTAGGAGTGCCCACTTCCTCCCCTCTTCCCAGCTGTGTTCTTCACACCCTACAGGCTCAGAGCAAATCCAACCTCCCTGGTGAACCTTCTCTCTGAGCACCTTTATCCACCTCTTCTATTTCCTTTTCCAGTCCTGGAGTGAAGAGCACTGCTCTGGAAGTTTTGGGTTCTCCTCCAACTTAGTGACTAACTTGCTGTGTGAGCTCACCCAGGTTACCGAACCCTGCTAGGGTCGAATTTCTTCATCTTTCAAATGAGGAAGTTGGACGACAGGAGTCCTGGGGTCCCCTCTGGGTCTGCACCTGTATTTGGGCTGCCCAGCTCACATGTCACACTGTTCTCTTTCCTACTACTCGGAAATACAAAGTCACTGCAATCTGCACTGTTGCCATATGCAACACTTTTTTTTCTAAAAGTTACTTCCTGTTTAGTCTCCTTAAACTAGACAGCAAACTCTTTGAATAGGCAAGGAATTCACCTTTTGATGCTTTTATATCTTTTAGTAACTACCTTGGGGCTCAGTCCTTTGCAGACTTCTGTGACTTTTTGCTTACTGAGTGATGGAAGTTAGATGTTGAAAAAAACTTTGAAACTAGGGATGCCCGGGTGGCTCAGTGGTTGGACGTCTTCCTTCGACTCAGAGCATGATCCAGGTCTGGGGATTGAGTCCCACATCAGGCTCCCCATCCCTCTGTGTCTCTGCCTCTCTTTGTGTCTCTTATGAATAAATAAATCTAATCTTAAAAAAAACCCTTTGAAACTAAAATATTCCTAATAATGACAAATATTTTTGGGGTACATGTATTAGATAATATACTCTGTATTTTCTGTAGGTCATTAATCTCATTTAATTCTTATGACAACGCTGAGAAATAGTACTATTATTATCCCAAATTTATGGATGAGGAAACTAAGACTGAGACGATAAGTGGCTTGCCCAAGGTCACAGAGCTAGCAAGTCTGTGGAACCAGGATCTGAACACAGACGGTCTGACCCCAGGTCTCATTATCCCATATTCTGTGGTATTTATCTTTCTCTTGAGGGGCACTCATCCTTATCTGGCACCATACTAAATGACACTGCAGAGAGAGGAGGGTTACAGGACAACTTTCAAACCTTGCTTACTTAAGTCAATGGCTTACTCCCCTTTCCCTTATCACTGGACATCAGAGATGCTAGCAAGGAGCTGCGAGTCTCAGCTACCTCCCATCCCTGGCTCCTGGTGGAGGCACTGAGCAGCACTCAAAGGAGCAGGTGGTAAGAGAAGTAAAGCAAGAAAGGGGGCCGAATGTCAGCAGGCTGAGGAATCAGCCCCTGATTAACAGAGCCGGGCTGTGTAATTAATAGTAGAATGATGATGGAGGTGGTGACAATGACAGCAACAACAGTGATGAGATGTTGATTTTATGGCCCTGTGAAGCCCAGCTCTTTTGCAGAAAAATAAGTTCTTCCTGCTTCTGACGTTGAGGAACTGCCCCGGCTTCCTGTGGCTCAGAGACTCACTCGGAGCGTGGGGCCCTCCTTACCACGTCGGAAAGGAACGCTCCGTGTAAACAGAATGAGTCAAGCCAGTGTCGTTTCCCTGGTGATCTGAGCGCAGCAATCCTTCTACAAAGCAAATACCCAGCACACTCTGTGCAGAAAAATCAATGAACTCTGTCAGGCATTCCAGCGTTAATTATCTGGGTTGTTGTCAACAACAGAAATCGGAGTGAAAACAAACAGCCCCCATGCTGTTCTGGGGGCCTTAACATCTAACCCCCCAGTGTCAAAACACAGCTCTCTCCGAGTCAAGGACTCTAGGTTCCGAGGTGAGGGTGGAGAGAGGGAGGGTGGCTGTCCATGGGGCCGGGCTGTGAGTTCTCAGCAGGCTGCACACTGGTTCCCAGCCTCCCTGGGGCCAGGAGGTTGGCTGGAGTCAGCAGGTGCTCCTGCTGCCCTGACGGGGTGACAGCCCAGAGGGCCTGGCCTGACCCTGGCTCCTCTGACAGCCTTGGGCCGTTTGGGAAACCTTCTAAGTCTCAGCGTCTTCCTGCTGGTACCCCCCTCAAAGGTGTGAGGATTCCGGGAGGTAACCCACATGAGGGGTTGGGCACGCAGCAGGGCTCTGTGCACAGCCACTTTCATGGCCCATCTGGGGCCATGCTCCCAGACAGCACCCTTCTCTCCTCCTCCCATTCCCCACCCTGATCTCTCAGGCTCTCCTCTGCCCCCTCCTGTACCCACAGCTACTCACCTAGCTCTGGCTCCTTCCACGGCTACATTCAGCCCTGCTGTCTCCTCTAGGGTACCGGTGGAGAACCCGAGGATGTGAGGGTTGAACTTCTTCAAAATGTCTTTAAAAGGGTGAAGCAGACAGCAAAGGTGAGAGGGGATGGGGGCCTTGGGGCTCAGGGGTGGGGTAAGCGGATTCTGGGTCTTTTCAGGGCTGGCTGACTTCCCTCGCTGCAGATCACTTCTCAGCCCTTGCTCGGGGTGGGGGTAGGCCCTGGCCCAGCTGTAGCAATGGCACTTCTCTGTTGCTACTTACTGGGCAGTGTGGTGTGGGTGTCCAAGATGCCGTCCCCTCCAATGCTGAAAAAGAGAAAGCACATGAGTTAGGATGACCCTGGCCTGCCACTCCATCAGCCATCACATTGCCAAGTCAGAACATTTCTGAGTCTGCCCCCGGCATGTGGTTCCCACCATGCTCAGGACTGACAGGAGCATCAGGGAGCCTCCTTGCCTCTAGGGCCAGAGCCTGGGAACACAGGCTCATCTCTGGAGGGATGCCCAGGAGAACATCATCAATTGAAAATGAGTGGATAACATCCTCACCTCCAAGAGAGTCCCCTCCAGGATGTGGGTAGGTCGCTGGAGTTGCTTGATCGGGCTCCAAATGCTGTCTATGAAAGGCAGAGAGAAGCCTCCAGAACTGTGCTGGGCCCAGGCCCAGGCCAAAGGTGCTGAGAAGGGCCCCCAAGATCCTGGCAGAGCAGCTGGGACCTGGATTTATCTTTTCTGAGGATGGTACCAGAGTTTCTCCAGACCATGTGATCTCTGCATTGTCTGGACTCCCCCCTCCTCTACACACAACTAGTACCTAAGGCCTGGAAGGACCAAGATTCTTCCCTCCCAACCTCTCGAGCTTTCACCCTTTCTTTTTGTCCTCTGTGCTACATTCCTAGGTGAGGCTTTCACCTCCTTGCCATGGACAGCACTCTGGCCTCCCACCTGACTCCACAGTCTCCATCTTCCCTTCCCACTGGAGTGCCCACCAGCTCGTCTGAGCCCACCTCTTTCTTCACATCCCCAACCCCTGCCAGGTTTTGCCTTTCAGTGGGTCTCTCTTACCCATGGGTCCAAGCCAAACCCTTTCACTAACATTCTTAATTCACCATAGTCTGGTTCCCATTTCCTTTCCCTAGTTCAGTCTCTGCTTTCTGGTCCACACAAACCCTCAGGTGTGAGCAAATCGATCTGAAGCAGGAGGGCCTTGGACCAGCCCTACTCAGTTGCCACCCATTCTATCCCTTTTGTGAATGCTGAGCTCCCTCCTTTCCAGCCCTTAAATCTCTTCCTTCTCCCATCCCTTCTCAGCTTCTATCTCCTGTATGTAGCTTTCTCTAAATGCCTTAACTTAAAAAAAGAGAAATTCCTCTTTGAAACTTACAAAATACATACTCACCATAGCTAGTGAAATGATACAAAGATTCCTTTAAACATTAATAATCTACCCCTACCTTATTCATCTCACCTTCTGCCACAGGTTCTAGATCCTTTCCTTGCCCCTTACCCACATGTACACATCACCAGAGCTAATTAATGCTTAGGACCCTGGGCTATATCCTCCCAGAGCTTTCTCCACGTTTATATCAAAATTAACCATGTTCACACACACATGGGGAAGTTGTTTTTCTACAAACAAGAACCCAATCTGAAAAGCCTATGTGTCACCTACATGATTACGTATCTCCTTCTGCATAAATTGCTTATTTTCCCAGCTTGACAAGTTTCTGAAGGGTTATGACTACATCTCAGAATTATTAGCAGAATGTCTTGTGTAGAGCAATAGCTACATAGTTGGCTAATACAATTCGTGTAGAGAAACTACACCATATGTAGGAATTGGGCTCCTTCTACTCCAAAGAACACATCTTGAAATGGGGTGAGGAGGCACTGGGCAGTGTGTGGGTAATCTCCCACCCCCTACTCTGTGAGCCTGAGTAGTTGGAGATGATTTTCCTGATAAAGGCGGGCATACTCAGATAAATCTGCCATAACATGCAGATGAAATGCTTGGAAACAGCGGGGAAGCGGGGATGGAGGGGCACAGTGTCATGGAAGAGTTGATATTTGAACAGGTCTGTCAAAGGGCAGAGAACATTCTAGATTGCCCAGTGAGGTTTTGTTGCTGCCTGGTGGTATTTCAGTGCCTGACACAGGTAGGTTCTCAATCTTGTTAGCTAAATGCTGAATGCAGAGCCAGAGTGGAGAAAGAACGCATTCAGTGCAGGGCCTGGCTGGGTTCCGGGGTGCCCAGGGCCCGTCCCAGCTCAGTACTCACAGTCAGCGCGTCACCCATGGCAGCCACCACTTTGATGTCTCCTGGCCGGAGCACGTGGACTAGGGGAGATGGGCAAAATGACAGATGGTCACGGGGAGTCTTCCTTTTAAAGTATACGCTTGCCTAGGAGTCAGATTCTGCTCCAGTCCCATAGGCTTCTTTCTAACCTAAGGTTTAGCCAATTTGCCTCTTTCATCCATTTGGAGCAACCAAGGCCCTGAAGATAATGGGCTTGATGGCTACGGTTCATTGTGAGAGGAGCCACATTCATGCTGGGGTGGTCCAGGGAAGTGCTAGCTGCGGGAGTTGTGAGCATAGGCAGATGGGACACCATCCCTGACTGTACCTTCCCTGCTCGGGGAGGAGGCCTAGGGCCTGCCACGGGGACTAAACAAATGGAGACGAGAAGTGTGAGCTGTGGAGAGCCCAGGTGGTCGCAGGCTAGCTTCTCGGGGGCTGCCCACGATCTGGGCTGCATTGCATGGGAATCTGTAAGTTCGCCTCAGGGCCCTGAGTTGTGTCTGTCAGGTGTCCCACCAACTCGACACTTAGCCAAGTCCTTAACTGCAGGGGGTAATGATGATGTTTTCACTCACCTGAAGTGGGGACACTGTTGGAAGGAGTCCACTCTGTACACAGGAAGTCGCTGCCCCAGTTCTAAATTAACAGGAGGAAAGATACAATGCCCAGCACTCATTGCGCAGGGGGGATAGCTTGAGAACAAGGAGAAGTAACTAAGGAGTTTTTGGTGGAGGCTAGAACTATGCCCCCTAGGGATCATGTGTGGGCAAAAACTGTTCATTGTAGATGGTCTGAGAGGGAAATTAGGAGAAACTGGGCATCTGCCCGCCCCTATGCACAAAACACATTATATGTGGGGCACACGTATGCTGCTCATACAGCTTTTCCCATCTCAACTTACATGGAGCTGGCAGCCAGAGCAAAGGGGTGGGGGAAGGTGAAGTGCTACATGGGTGATCTCCCAAAGGAATGTAGACTTGGATGCCTCATAGAAGATCACACATAGGTTTTGGTGTTGCTGTTTAACAATGAAGCTAATGGACACTGATTATAATGCTGGGCTGCAACAAAAATTGGAATATTTTTAGGAAAACACCATGAAATTTTTATAATTATAAAACTCCTGGCTTTTGCACATCTTCTATATACATGCATCTACGTTTTTTATGAGTTTAACTTAATAGCCAACCCGTTCCTTATGTGTATATAAGTTAGTGCCTATGTAGCCTGGATGCCTTTAGTCAAATTCCCTTGTCTCTAGGATGCAGAGCACATTTTCCAGGTACTGGAGGAAGGGATGAGGTGGGAAGCAGAGGCACAGAAATGACCGGTGTTAGTAAGTTGGAGGAGAAATAGAGTCTCTTCCCTAGAGTCCCAAATACTTGCATGTCCCCAGGAGGGGCTGAAGGACAAGCCCAGTGCTGAATGCACAGTAAGGCTTTGCAAGCAGGTGATAACTGTGCGACTGATTCTCTGGGGATGTGATTGCCAGAGGCTTTGAGAACTCATCTCTTCTGTTTAGTCAGAAGATGTTAAAGACAAGCCTTATCAAAAAGTCTCCTCTCCCCTCCCCCCCCCAAAAGTCTCCTCTCCCAAGGGAGCAAATAATGAAATGCCCTTCAAGTATTATTTGCTTGGAAAAATAAACAAATAAATATTATTTGCTTGGGATGCCTGGGTGGCTCAGCAGTTGAGCGCCTGCCTTAGGCCCAGGGCGTGATCCTGGAGTCCCGGGATCGAGTCCCACATCAGGCTCCCTGCATGGAGCCTGCTTCTCCCTCTGCCTCTCTCTCTCTCTCTCTCTCTCTCTCTCACATGAATAAATAAAATCTTAAAAAAAATTATTTGCTTAATCTGATATACTTTAGTTTATTCCAAGAGATTGTTCAATTCATCAAGCTGATGTGGAAATTCTTTTGAAATCAAGAACACACTTGTGTGCAGGCGACAAATATTCAGGGAAAAGTAGTTGAAAAGAAAAAGTTCCATAGCCATGAGCATGAGAAGTATCTCAGATATCTGGTGAGCCAGAGACATGTACATCCCATGCAGATTAAGACACAGGTTGGACTTTGAGCGTGCTCCTCTGTCGTAAGGGGAGAAGCCCACCCTGTACTCTATAGCAGTGCACCCAAATCCCCTGGGAGGGGGTCTTGATGTTAAATGCAGATGCTGACTCCATAGTCCCGGAGGCGAGGCGGTGCTCAGGACTCTTCATTTTTAACAAGTTCCAGGTAATGTTGATGTTGCCTGTCGGGGGCTACTTTAAATGGCAAGATGTTAAGTGACAACACCTTCTCGGCCTGGGTTTTAACTCTTAGCAGCAGAAGTAAAGGTCTGCGAGTCTGTAAGATCTAAGAGGGTGGGCAGACACCCACTCTGCTCACCTTGGGTACCCAGCACTTGGCACTGTGCCTACCCTATGTAGGAACCCAATAAATCAATAAGAGGGTAAAGAAAGAAGTGCTGGATTGACAAGATGCAGCTAGCATTTCAGTTCTAGTGGATTTGGTCCATGGGTTGCCTGGGACAAGCCCTCCACTGGGCTGAGAGAGGATCCAGGAAAGCCGGGCAGTGGTTTTACCTCAGCCATGTAGCTCTCATGGCTCATTCCCCAGAGTTCAGCATCTAACAGTCCTCCAATGATTGCATATAAGTTAGTCTCATAGTACTTCAGCTGGCTTATAAAGCTCTGTCCTCAATCATTCCTGCTGCTCTCAATCCATTTTCCACACTGGTCAGGGAGATGTTTTAATAAGGTGTACCAGGTAGTGTCCCCCTCTCCTGGGGCCTCCAGTGGTTTCCCACATCTTTCCACCTGAAGCCCCACCTTCTTCCTCAGAGACTGAGATTCCGTGTGACCTGGGCCTTGACAACCCCTCTGATCTCCTCTCCCCACTCTCCACCTTATTTACATACCCACAAGCCACTCTGACCTTCTTTCTCTTCCTCTAATACCCCAGCTGAGTCTCACTTCTCAACCTTTGCACTCGTACATCTGCTTGGGACTCCACCTCTGCTCTCCAGATGGACAGAGTCTTCTCATTGTGCACATCCCAGCTCACATCTCCTCTCCTCAGAGAGACCTGGCCTGCATAGCTCATGGGAACTTGCCGTCCCTCCTTTGGCCCATCATGCTTTCTCCCACCACCTTCCTCACAGCTGTCCCCACAGCTGAAATGGTCATGTTGAGCTATTTATTGGATGCCTCTTCCAGCAGACTGTAAGCTCCTTGAGGGGTAGGACTCATCATCTGGTCTCCTGCTCTATCTCCCTGGAACACTGCCAGTATGATGACAGAGAAGATGCTCAGTATGGAAAGACCTCTAACTTCCCAAGATTTCCCACCAGCCCCTAGCACGAGACTGTAAATACCATAGGTACTTGGCTGAAACTGGTGATTGAGCCCCTGTCCTGGTGGCTGACAGCTCTGGTCTGGAATGGGCCTGCACTGTAAGGCCTGTTCTGGATCTCTCAGGCCATCTTTGGAATAGCAGTCACTAAAGCCATGGGCTTTGCATCTTTTGGGGATCCTCAGAGCTAGAACGGTTGACTTGAACCAGACAAGCCCTGAGACCCACCTGGGGATGTGTCAGCTTCCTACTGGGCCAAGAATGAAGATTCTTCCCATCAGTTTCCACCTTGCCAGAAGTTACGGTGCATCATACCCACTGCCTCCCCCTCACCCCTTCTTGAAAAGCTGAGCTGCCTAATCAGGAATGAGTTCTGTGCAAAGGTTGAAGAAAACCAATCCACAGGCACTTCCTCTAGTTGGTTGCTGATCTCAGGAAGCACTTGAGAACATGTTAGGACAATCCTGGGATTTCATGGTTCAGGAACTTTTTTTTTTTTTTTTTTTTTTTTTTACATTCCAATTTCTTGTACGTAAGAAAGGTACATTTCTGCTTAAGCTCTGTACCACACCCCTGAGTCACAGGCAGGTAGAAATACTTTGTTCCTGAGAGAGGCAGATGTGTGTCAGGTTTACCTCAGTGGCCGGCTTGGTAGGGTAGGTATAGTTGCTATTCCGGGGAGTTCTCAGGAAGGGATCATTCTACAAGAGAACAGAAACCACAGGGAGAGGTTATCTGACAGCATCGAAGATTACTTAGGAAAGGGGACTAAGAATCCTGTCATCCAGATTTATTTAACATTTCTTTCTTCCTGCATATAAATAGTAAGAATCATATAAACATAATTTAATTCATTCTCTAGAGGGTTCTACATAACAGCTCTGGCAAGGGGGGCACAATAAATGGCCTCAGAAGTGTTCCATGTGTGTTCTACTCAGGGCTCTAGGGTTTGCCTTTTATCCTAGCAATGGAACATCAACCTAATGCTCAAAATGAGCTGTTTTCTTCCCTTCACAGTCTTTCTGGCAAGAGATTCACATCATGGCATTTTTGTCTTTTCTGGAAAATATTATCTATATAATTTTTTTTTTTTTTTTTGCCTCCTCAGAACTCTGTGTCTTACTCTCTTTCAGGTTAGATTCATATGGTTGGGTTCATAGATTTAGGCCATGTTTTTATTGTGAAACATCTTCTTCGTTCCCTACCCACCTACTTCATGATCGGTTTGCTCCTAAGCCCAGTCAAGATCAAGTCTATTCAGTTGCAGGGGAGGGTTAGTTGTAGTAGGAAGAAGGAAATGCAGGCAAAGGAGAAACCGGGGAAAAACAAGGTAATGAGAAAATGTGAAAATGAGATGAAGCAAGAAAGCATTAATAAGACCGAGACCAGGAATCAGCAAGTGACCCTGGGCTGTCAGCACTTTGACAAGATGTGCTCAGTGTCTAACATTTGGGAATAAAACGGGAATGAGAAAGAAGAACTAAAATGTTGGAGCAGAGGGCACTGGGGATCAGATACAGGACCTGAAAACTGATTGCCTGTGGGCTCAACCTAGGCAGGAGACATTTTGCTTTGTTCTGCTTTATTTGGGCCTGGTGTTAAAAAAAAGAAGGATGTGGTGGAGGAGGAGAGAAGAGTGTGAATGCTTTAAGAAGTCTTCAGTTCTGGCCCTACCCCTTCCTCTGGTCCCATACACGGTGCTGCTCACCCAATCATGTTCCTGCCTGGCATGGCATCTGAGCTTGCAACCTGCCTCTCCTGAGAGCCCCCATTTTATAGACGGGGAGCAATTGAAGCCCCGGCTGGGGGAGGGGCCAGGTCCAGGAGAGAGCAAGTAGTAAGGGCCTGTCAAGTCAGACCTTTCTGGTTCTTTTTTTTTTTTTTTTTTTTTAAATTTTATTTTATTTATGATAGTCACAGAGAGAGAGAGAGAGAGGGGCAGAGACACAGGCAGAGGGAGGAGAAGCACGCTCCATGCACTGGGAGCCCGACATGGGATTCGATCCCGGGTCTCCAGGATCGCGCCCTGGGCCAAAGGCAGGCGCCAAACCGCTGCGCCACCCAGGGATCCCAGACCTTTCTGGTTCTACTCCTCACACTGGAGTCAGGCCAGTGAAGATGCTTGTTGGGTAGGCAGAGAGGAAGAGGAAGAGAGGGGCTCAGCCATGGCCTTGGCACTCCCAGCCCCTGGCACAGGCCCTGGCTCCCTGAGACACCATCCGTCTCTCCTTTCCTCTGAGTCCTTGGCCTTCAGAGCTGAACCTCAGGCCAGGGGAGTACTGAGGGCCAAGGGCGGGAAGTGTACAAGGCCAAGGAGCACTCACAATGGCATGTCACCGTCGCTAACTGAGCAGCCCCCGTGAGCATTCCCATGTGAGGAGGGCAATGTGGGAGCATTCTACAAAAAACTGACCCATGTGTGTAAGCCCCCATGTGTTCAGGGCCCTGCCCCAGGTGCTAGAATGGAGGATAAAAAGAGGCTTACAAGCCAGTCGGGCAGCAAACATGAGATGCTAGGAGGCCGTGAAACCTTGGGGACCAGCATGTCCAGTAAGTGCAGAGGAACAGCTACAAGATCTGGGGACATACAGATCTCAAATAGGAGACACGGCGCATGGAGTGTCACTCATGATTGTTCTCCCCCCTTGTCAAGGGAGCTCTGCCTGGGAACAGAGGGCTAGTCACAGAGTGGCCAGCACTGGAAGAACCAGAGGGCCAAGACTCCCCCTGCCCTTCCAGAAGCGCTGAAAGCCAAACTGGGGAGTCTATCTGGTCATATGACCCAAGGGTTGGGGGAGGGGCCCTCAGAGAGAGGAGGCCAAGTTGAAGGGGTCAGAGGTTAGGGAGACACTGGAATGCTATGGGGAGTGAAACCAGAGCAGGAACAATGAGAACAGGTCAAGGGCAGTGGCAGATAAGTAATCTGGGGTGCTGGAGGTTTGTTTCATTGACCATGGTTGACTCCACGGTGCATGTGTGAGTCAGAGTGGTTTAGAAGGGCCTAGAGCAGTTAAAGTAGAGAAGAGATTCCAGTTAGTGTGAGTCTCCTAGGCTAGACCTGTAACCACCAGTAGCTAGAAAGTGAAGCCAATTGAGTGCCAGCACAAGGCAGTGTTTTCTACAAAGACGGTGTGGCCGGCCTGGGTGGTGACGGGTGGTGGGGGGCAGTGCCAGGACAGCCACCTGACGTGAGTCAGCAGTGTGAGTCAGTGGCCTGTAACAGGGAAGGTCATGTTCATCTTGGCTGTGTTACTAGGTGTGCAGTTCTGTGGTGAAGGAGTGGCGTTTTTCTTCTGTTCTCTGCTGCTCAGACCACACTGGGAGGGTACAGTCAAGCCCAGGCACCAATCCCAAGGGAGCCTCCATTCCAAGGGGACATAGGTACTACACGAGACAGGGCTTGGAAGGCTTGTCTGGGATAGATGGTTGAGGGCCCTGATAGGAAGGCTCAGGGGAAGGGCGGTGGTGGTCATGGGAAGCAGGCTGTAACAGCATGGAATGCCCTCTGACACTTCTACTCAATCCCATCCCACTCAAGCATGCTGGCTCATGATCTCTTGGGCTGATCTTACAACCTGTTAATGGGCAGCCCCTTGGCATTTTGAAAAACGCTGCTTTGAGAATATGGAAGTTCAAGTTTAAGACTGTGGTGAGGCCTCAGGAGGGATGTAGTGGAGTAACTCAGCTATTGCAGGACACACGACTCCAAGGCCCTCCCTGCTGAGATTCCTCAGGTCATAGAATTCTCTGTCCTTAGGATGGGAAGGGCTACGTGACCCTGACCCTGACCGTCAGCACACAATGTGACGAGGCTGTGGCCTGGGGTGGTGGCAGTAGGAAAGGGGCAGGGGAGGGTGGGAGTGCGAGGGGGAGTCCTGTCAGGGCACCTGACGTCCCATACCCTTGGAACTGTGGAAACCACCACCTTATGAACAGAAATAGGGAAGTCCTAAGGATCAGAGAATTTGTGGAGAGAAATGCTTCACTCCTGTTTTGACACTTCTTGTTCAAAAATTACTTTTTGAATGGCTGTTTGTTGAGTTTGGGGTGATGGTGGGGTGAGGCAGGATAGGAAAAATTTAGAAGTCCAAAGCATTCAAAAGGCAATAGTGTCCCCCCCATATGGAATGCAAAATACAAACCTTGCTACACAGTAAAGTCAGTACAAGGGAGCCCAACAGACCTCTGCTTTTTCTCAAGATGAAAGACTGGGTGAAGCGGCACTTAAAGTTATCTCAGTTTCTCTCTTTCTCTGTGTCCCGCTCAGGACGTCTCTGTCTGGCTCCCTGCCGTGGCCGATACCCTGATAATACATTGAAGCTGCCTCCTGGGCAACCTTGCACCATCCAGGGCATCTCAGGGGAAACCTCTCTTGAAGGTTCGAAGAACAGAGCTGGCGTCTGAGAGAGGAGAGGTGAAGGCGCAGGTTGTCCGATGCATGGACATTCCCCAGGCCGCCGGGGAACCGGGCCCATCTCAGCGTGAGGGGACGCGGAGAGAGAGACCGGAACAGAGGTGGGACAGGACGGGGGGAGCACGTCCCCATTGTCGAGACCAAGAGGGACAGCGACTAGGAGAGGAGCTCCATCAGAGCGGCACGGCCTCTGTGACCAGCAGGGACGCATCTCCGGGAGGAGGGGTCCCCACCGACAAAGGCTCCCCAGGAGTAAGAGCAGAGAGAGAAGGCGTGGGCCCTCAGCTGGCTTCCTCTAAGCCCCAGGAGGAGCCGCAGCCGGCTGCCCGGGTTAGGGAAGGCGTGGGCAGAGAGGCAGTGAGGGCAGGAGGAGCACAACAGTCACAGCGCACAGGGAGGCTCGTCAAAAGCTGGCTGGACGGTCATCGGTCCGACCTGAAAGTCTCACAGAGACCCAGGGAGCACTGTGAAGGGCCCGGCCTGGCCTGGGCCTAGGGCAGGGGAGGAGCAGGGAGGAGGCTGAGACAGCTCTCCGGTGCTCCCATCCGTCCGGGCCCCCCTCCTCCCCGCTGGGTCCTGCCTGGAGCCTCTATGTTTAGACACAGCGAGGACTAAAATATGTGCTGCCTGGCCCCTGTCAGCTCACACTGAGATGCTGGTGGACTTTTATAGAGCTCTAAGGCGCACGGGGGGAGCAGATGGGACGGGAGGAACGCAGAGTGCTGCTCTGCCTGGTGTGGTGAAGCTGGGCTGGCCAACAGATGGAGCCTTTTGGAATGGGGTTGCCTGGCAACCGCTTCTCCCAGGCTGGGCTTCTATGGTTTCGGTTTTGAGAGGTTGGCTTTTCTCTCCTCTGCTTACCAGTGGCTCAGTCGGGCTCCCTCCAAAAGGAGGAGCAGAGCCCGCTGTGGCCTGAGATGCTGGTTGGAGTGGCACCTTTTTGGGGGCTCCTTGCCTGATCTGGGGCGGAGAGTGACCCAGGTCACCTGGAGGCCCACGGTGATAGGCCTCTCCTTGACCCAGTGCCTAGGCTCCAACCAGGTACTTAATAAATGTTTATGGGGAGGAAGAGCATGGGACGGCCCCCTGGAGTGGGTTGTTAATACTTTTACTGTTTAATGGAAGGAGAATTGACAGATTGGCGAGGATTTTCCACGGCTTATGTTCACTCTGGCCATACGGGTTGTTAAAACACCCGAATACTTACCTCCAGTATGGTTTACAGCCACTGCTCTGAGTCCCCGAATGCCCCCCGCTACCCAGGTCACCTGGCCCCTCCCCTAGAAACTCCTAGACATGCTCAGGATCTAGTAATTAAACAGTCCACACCTGGCACAGTAGGGCCCCCTGGGACGCTGTCCCAGCCCTCTGGCCACATCTGACCACTGGACTGGAGGCATCTATGTCACATCATTTGACTATTCTTTTGCTGCAAGCCCTAGACCCAGCAACTGAGCCCTTTGCTACCATGGCCTTGACTTCTCCCTCCCTTCTTCCCACGGGCCCTGCTCTCCTGATGGTGCAGGAGGCTGGGCCGGGGGAGGCAGCGGATAGGAAGCATGGGTGTGGGCAGGGGTGCCCACTCTTTCTGGAGCCCTGGCAGACACAGGGGGGAGCTGCAGGTCCATTTCCATGCTCAGCCAGGAGGGCAGGAGAGGCTGAGGCAGGCTGACCCAGGAGGGAAACCCAGCCTCCCAGACGGGGTCAGGTCCTTCTGCTTTTTACTGCTGCTGAGGGCCCTCTGGCTTCGGCCTTATTTGGTTAAAAAGCCATTAAGACAGGGCCTAGGAAAGGGAGCTGAAAGCAGTGGGAACATGAACCTGCCCCCACCCTAGGCCTGAAATCAAGTTTAACAACCACTTACATTTTCTCCTTAAAAGGAGCCCTGAGCTGAGTCCTCGCCCCCATGGCAAGGCTGGTCCTCCACACAGCTCCCTGGTGCCCTGTGCCGCTCTCCTCTTTGACCCTGTCCCCCCGGGGAACTCACCCTCCAGGCTCTAAGACCACTAACCACAACTTCAGAGCTAGCTGGCTTCTCACGGAGGCCTCTGACCTGCAGTCAGACGTGCCCACCGGCCCCAAGCACTGCTGCCCAAATGAGCCTTCTTGCCACAGTTTCGGCTTCTTGGCGCCCCCCCACCAGCTCTCTGCCTAATCCGCTGCCTCTGCCTGGGCTCAGGCTTCCCTTCCACCTGCTTCTCCCATCCTCAAAGAAGTGCTTCTTCTGCACCCTCTCCTCTCCTCAGTCCCTGTGGCCTTCCTCCCACCCTCTGAGGTTCTCCTGTGCCCAGCGGGGGAGCCGCAGTGCAGGACCAGGGCAGGGCCAGGTCTGAGCTCTGGTCTCTGGAGGGGGCACAGAGCAGGTGCTCCCCCATTACCTGGGTGGGGCAGGAGAGGGCTATATTTGCTGTCAGGTCCAGGGTTTCCGTTTTCCTTCCCAGCGGTTCAAGCTACGGAGGAAGAAAAGACAGACCAGCTGAAGTGAGCATTCCCTGGCAGCACCTTGGGGTGGAGACAGCTCACAGCCTGATGGCAGGGGCTTTGGCCTCCTCTCCTGCTGTGCTGGGGGACACTGGGCAAGCCCTCTCCGCTTCTCCAGGACTGCATCCTCAGAAACCCCTAGGACTCGGCTGGCAGGGCTGGCAAGAGCCTTAGATAACATGGTTTACGTGGCCTCGCCCAGCTGCTGGCACACAGAAGATGTTGAACAAGCATGAGGAGGTCTGCTGGCATTCCTCAGGGAGTCCCTCCTCCCAGCTCAAAGCACAAGGAGATCCTGGAATCCTAAGGACTCCATATTTTCGGTTCTATAGATTTCTACAGGGGTGCCAGCCACTGCTCCTTTATACCTTACTCGCAAAAAGAATCCAAGAACAAGCATCATTTCATAGGGGATGGTGCTCTGCTAGACTAGAGCCCCCCAAACCCAAGGATATCCCACTTATGTTACCATATTGACCCAAAGGGCTCTGGAGAGCTGGGTGTGGAATTTCTGACTTGGGTGGAGACAGTCTGGAGCGAAGAAGGATGTATCCAGGCGTCCATCCTGAAAGAGAGAAATGGATTTCTTCACAATCCTGTTGGTACAGTGGGCAGAGAGAGGGGCCACAGGTGGTCAACCTGACCCCTGGGATTGGCCACACAGTGCCTCCCTCCCCCTGGAAAAACTCTAAGTCACTGGAAGGTAAGAACAATCCCACAGACTAATAGCCATGGGTGACTACCCCCCACCCTCCTTTCAGGCCCTATAATTCCCCTTTTTAAATGTTTTTAAAAAGCATCATATTTATTTTTAGGCACAGTTGCGCAATGCCCTAGCCATGCCACCGTCCAGGGGATGAGATCCTAGTCCCTGAGGAAGTCTCAGCCAACCAGCAAGGAAAAGCTACTTCCCAGCCGTTGGCCAGCTGGTTCCAGTGGTCTCAGCGGGGACAATGGGGCAGAGCTCTGGGGACAGGCTCGGGCAAAGCTGACACCAGGGCAGCTACCACCTTCATCTCTCTGGAGGTGATTGGGGTGCCCGAGGCTGCTTTTAGCTTCCATTCAACTAGGTGAGGCCCATAGAATAGAGGCCCAGGTGGAGAGAACCAAGTCCCCATCCCAGCGTGCTCACAGAGCTCTTCTGCTCAATGTTGTCGGGGGAGAACATGGGCAGGGGCTGCAGGGCCCCATTACCCTCTAGCACTTAAGTGGCATGTGGGTGGCAGAAAATGAATACATCTGAAGTCGGATATGTTCAAATCATGCCTCTCTGTCCCTTATTCCCTATATTTTTGAGAAAGGATACTTCACACCTCTGAACCTCTGTTACATGGGGCTGAAGAAGGTCATTGTGAAGACTTTGCTTAGGGCAAACACAGGGCTTGGGACGTGGTAGGTGCTCAACCAAGTGGAGGCTGCTCTCAGTGGTCATGGGAACGTCCCACATCAGGCTGCCTCTAGGAGCACAGCTCAGGAGTTCAAGGGGGGCTGTGCCACCAGACCAGCATCTAGACAGCTGCCAGTGTCTTTCCCCATCGTAGTCACAGGCTCATGAAAGCCCTCGGCATCTCTGCCTTGAATTTCTTCTTCCTCCTTCCCAGGAACCCCAGTGGGGAGGGCAGCAAGCATACCGCCAGGATGGGGAGCTGGATGTTGCGGAAGAAGGGCTGCAGAACCACGGAGAAGTCCTCCCGGGTGTCGTAGCGGCCTGACTCCACCAGGTCCCGCATGCTGTTCTGGGGACACACACAGGGTTATGTCAGCACTGGCCCTGGGTAGCCTGAAAGCCCAGGGTTAGAGAGCCAGGGAGCAGTGGCTAGCACCCCTGCCCCCATCTTCCTACACAAGGGGGTGACTCAGACCTTCCCCTGAGAATACAAACACATGTGATTGCAAACCTCTTTCTGGAGAATTGCAAACAGGTTGGTTCACCTTTTGGATTTGCTTTTAAGTGAACTACAAGCTCTGAAAGGTGAGGCAGGAAGTCCCACAAAGGAGAAGAACCTGGAAAGAGTCTTCAGAGAGGCCCTGGGGGTTCAGGACCTGCAACCTCCCTTATTTGCATCCTGCCTGTTGAGACAGGGAGGCTGGGGGAGGAGTAGAGGCAGTCGGGGGGCCTCTGGGGTGCAGGGAAGAAAAAGGCCAGCCCTGGGGGTACCCAGAGCTACTGATCTCTTTAGGACAAGCACAGGATGAAGCCACCAAGGGCACACAGGCCACAAAGGCTTTTCTACCTGGATTCCTTTGGGATCACTCTAACTGAGGCTCTTGAGACACTTCAGCCAGGTGGGGCAGAGGAAGGGCTCAGATGGCGACATCCCTCAAACCCTGACTAGCTCTTCCCTTCCCTGAGTGTGGGTGTGGTGATTGGGTAGGGGAGAGGCCCCCAAAAGGTGCCCTTCTTGGTCTCACCTGGTAGGCTTGGGTGATGGCCTCCAACCTGGCCAGCTCTTGGGAGCTCTCTCGAGGGGTCAGAACGCAGTTACATAAAACGCTGCACAGAGATAGGGAGGTGGGAAGGAGGACCCAGGGCTGAAGCTCTGGTCAGAGCTGGAGCTCTGGTCAAAACTGGTTCTGCTGCATGGAGTGACTTGCTTGAGCCCTGGCCTGAGAGCAACTGTGCGCTGAGGCCCCGGTGCACAGTCTCAAGGGGCAGGTCCCAGCGGTGTGTGAGTGAGCTCCCCCTCCTACTGAGAGAGTGCAAATGCTGGACGGCAGGCTCTGGGCCTGCAGGAAATTATGCTGAACAAATGAACTTAGGTGATGAAAGGTCAATGTTTAATTTCTCAGGATAAAATTAAAATGTATCCTGTGGTATTGGAGCTTGTATTTGGGGGTCTCCAATGCTCATGCCCTCAAATGCCTGCTTAGTTCACATTAGTGTCCCACCTTCATTAGGAATTGTCCATTCCTAATGAATCTGAATGAATTTCATCAGGAATGATCTCAGGCTCATGAAATATATCTAACGTTCAAACAGATATTACCTCTAGAGCCCTGAGAGTAGTGCTGGGCACACGGTAGTTTCTGTAAAACTATGTGTTAGAGAAATAAATGTACATATAAGGTATGAAGGTTAATAAAACACATACCTATGCGCTTCTCACCCCACTTAACAAAACACCCCCTTTCTGAAGTCCCCAGTATGCTCCTTTCCCATAAAGCCAATTGAATGATGTGGATAGTTTCTCTACTTTCTGTTTCAATTTGACCATATACGTATACAACCCTACGTGTTTCCCCTTTTCAAGAGCTGGGCCACATGGGGTCTCAGACACTGGCCTTTGTCCCCGTCCTGACCCGCTCCCCTGTGGCTCCCATGTCACACAAAGCTCCATCTCAGAGCTTCCTCCTGGCATCCTGAGGTTGGGTAGGTTGGGGCCCACCTCCAACTCCTCAGAAGGGTGTGGTCCTGACATATGCCCCCCTTTGCAGACTTGGACACATGGATACACCAAGTCTCAAAGACCCCGAGGAGTCACTATGGGAGCTAGACCAGGAGATGGGAGTTTCTCTGGTTGGGGGCAGCCAGCCCCTGCTTACCTGGCCTGCTGCACAGGACACTTGTCTGGATTGCTCAGGAACACCTGTCTCAAGACGGTGGGGCTCATGAAGTCCACGAGGTTGACCAGGGCTCTGGGCACCTAAGGGCAAGGCTGCAGGTGAGAGAGGGGGCTCTGGGGGCTCCTTCCTCAAGCTGCCTTAGGATCCTGAGAAGTAGGAACTAGCTCTAGGGTTCCTATGGAACTCCAGCTCAGTTGTCCCTGAGTGGAGTTTTGGGAAGGCATCTACAACAGGATCACTGCCTACACAGGATCACTGCCTAGGGCCCATGCAGGCTATGCCACCCACACTAGCTGCAGCAAGAATGACACCTCCTGGCATAGGACAATATGGCAGATGTGAGTCTAAATGCTGACAGTTCAGCTCCATTCAGCCATCAGTTAGTGAGCTTCAAATGTGCTGAGCTAGGTGCCCGATTTGCCATTTCCCTCTAGCCAAACGTGGACCATCTCTGCTGAGTAGGCCTGGAGACTCAGCCACCCAGAGAAGCGTGTGGGAGTTGGAGGGCTCTCCCTGGGCAGCTGGAACAGTTTGCCTATGTCAGGAGTTGAAAAAGAATAAGCTCTTGGGAACAGGACCAGAGAGGGGTTGCTCTAGATACAGTCCATGGTATAGTGTGGGGGGCCCAGCCTGGGAGCCACCCTGCTGCTGCCACCAGGGAATGTGTCAGGTCATGGAGGGGACAATTAGCATACCAGCTGCCTTCTTTTCATCAAGCCTGAGATCCTTCTGTGCTGATTCCAAACTGAATAGGCTTCCTTGGGGGTAGACCCCAATCTTTGGAAAGGGAAGGAGTCCATACCCTTGGCTGTCTCCTTCAGGGGAGGGCATCTCTCACCTTCTTTCCCCAACCACCTTTACCCTCTACATGCATGTGTCCAGCTTGTCAGAGCCTCTACCCACCTCTCTATGCAGGACATCCAAGGCGTTGCGGAGGTGATAAAAAAAGTTGGCTGCAGAATACAGATTCTGGAAGGGCAAGGGAGGGAGAGGAGGAGCTGGTTCAGAAGAGGGAGGAGTGGGGCCTTCAACTTCAACCCCTCTGGTTCCATCCCAAGGACTTCTCCTCCCTCTGGCTTCTGGCTGTGACCAGCTCATCATGTTAGAACCTGAACAGTTGATTACTGGCTATTATCAAAGATGGGCCAACTAGAAGACTGGAACCTTCAGCCAGAGCTTTAGTTTAAGAGTTGAATGTGTGGGTCCTCCATCCTACTGCTGGGGTTTACATCTCCCCACTTCCTGAATTCTCAGGAATTGTAAGAGTGGAGCAGAAGCACCATATTTGCCACCTGCTACCTCATACCACTTGGGACATGGAATTAGAACCAAAAACCTGAGGGTCATGGGGTAAGAGGAGGCGCACACACACACACACACACACACACACACACACACACACAGAGGCTTTGGACAGTCCCAGGGTTGGTTCTAGAGACTGTTCTCAGAGAGCACATCTATGGTCTTTTGGTCAATATCAGGAGCAATGAGTAGGCCTGGCTGCCCCCCTTACCGAGTCTGTGCAGTAGTCACATAAATCACTGCCTCCAATCAGCACTGTGATAATCTTCCAGTCCTCTTGGAAATTCACTCTCTATATAGAAGGAGGAAAATGCTTGATGATTTCCAACAAACAAACAATGCCACAGCTCTAGGAAATCCATTCAACCCTCTAGGACTTCCTTGCCCACTCAAAAGAATAGAATCTGAAACTCAGAGCTGAAAGAATTTTAGAAGCTTATTTATGGACCACAGAACCTTAGCATCAGGAGGGACTTTCAAGATCACTGTGATCATTGACAACCTACCCACCCACACTCCATCACTATGGACATAATCTCCTCCAGGGCCTCAGACACGGGCTGTCCTACCACAGCTTAAATGCCTCTTATATTGACAGTGGCTCACTGTTTTCATGGCAGAGCATTCCATTTGGGGACTTCAGTGGGTTAGAAAATTAGTGTTTAAAAATAACTATAAATCCGACTCACATGGTCATCTTTCATCCTCTGCACCAGAGTCTGGACTTGGCTCATAAGTTCCCTGAGAAGGAGAGGAAATTGGTCCTATTAAGGAATAGTGTCTGGATTTTTTCTCCTAAAGGCTCTGGACTGGAGGTTTCCATGGCATTGTCTCCATTGTGTGAACTACCAGAGACCCCAACAAAGAACTATTTGTCTGGTCCAGAGAGTTATTACAACAAACAACTCTTTGCAAAGCTAATTGTCTGTCCTGAAGCTGCAGTCGAGGGTACTGTCAATTGTACTTGTTACTCATGGTCTCCTTTCAAGGACTTCACATGCAACCTGTCTTTTAGGATTCCATGCTAGGAAACCATTCATCTCCTTTGAAGGACTGGTATAGATTATGAAAGTAGAGTCATGACAGTTTTAGCATGCTTCCTCTTTTTCCCCTGGCTGCCAGGAAGCTGACAGTTTGATGTTCAGGTATAATAATCACAAAAATGCTCATCTTGACCCACTCCCCACCACCACTGGCTATGATTTTTCTCAGTTACAGTTACTTCCATTATTTTTTTCATTAACTTAGCCAGATGCTTCTTTTAGAAAGAGGTGGGGAATAAATATATGCTTACACGTGCCTGCGTTTATAATTCATGGGAAGGTTAGGTCTCAAGCATCCTGAGCTCCCCACTAGTTCAAGCCCTCGTTATAGGTCTGGGTGAGATGGAGCCCTGGCACGGTGATTTCCTGGGACCTGTGGGTGGGTCCATCTGTCCTCAGGTGTTTCTGCTGCCAAGAAGGGTCTTCCCAGATTGGAGGAGCAGGTTGGAAAAGCTGTGCCCATCAGCTAGAAGAGTGTGGGCCTGGGCTGGAAGGTGCCAGCGTGTTGGAGGCCCAGATGGCTGGGAAGCTCAGGCTGCTGGGGCTGCTAGGAGCAGGGTGAGGGACCTCCTGAGATCACCATGGGGAATTAAGTAGTCCTGCTTCAGCTGCTTCTGGGTTCTCAGTCGCATTTCCTACTAGCTCCATAACAGGGCTAGGGTCAGGCTATAACGTGTTGCCCCAGAAGCCTCCAGGGATGGAGATTCCCACTTGTTCATTCACTTTTTGGCACTCCCTGATCTTTTCAGGGAACTGCCACTTGTGAGGCTTTGGAGAGCAAATCTCTCTAGCACCATTATGCCATGGTGAGTATTACAAGTTGGATATGGTTAGTAAGTTAGTTGAATGATTAGAACATGCTGCCCATGAAGCAAGGTCAGGAGTTCAGCCTCTAGGGACATGCCTCCTGTCCCAGCTCCAGCCTCTCTGGCTGCTCTGCTACAGCCTTAGTCACAGGGGCAGCCAGGGAAGAGAGTGGCTCAAGACCTCTCAAATCATTGCTGCAAAGGGAGAAATGCCCCCTTTGCATATGGAGGTCAGTATTACAATCTTAAAGGGGACTACATGCCTCCCACTCTGTCCCCCCACAGGCCCCCCACCCCCAGATGCCTTACTCAGCCTTTGCTCTAGGAACAGCCTGATTAAGGAATGCATTTGTGTCATTGGCATCACCCGTGCCCACCGCGTAGCCTGTGAGATTTCCATTAAACTTCCGAAGGATATCTGGAAGAGAAGGGGTGGAACAGGACACAGGGAATTTAAGAGGGAAGGGCAGGTTCCTCAGAGTAGACTTTATTACTAAGGACATGCAGCCAGGGGAGGTGGGGAGGGAGAGGGTGTGTCTGGCAGGAATTGGGGCTCTCTGAGAGGAAGTGACCTGATGACATGGTGGGCCAAGGCTGCAAGCCCCTCTCAGCTTCCCTCCTCTCCCCTCCTCCCTTTCTTCCTCCCTTCCTTCACAATACAGGGAATGTTCACCATCTCATCTGATGGTCTCTGCACCCTCTGGGCCAGTTGAAAAAAACCCAAGGCTCAGAGTATTTGGTGACTTGCTCTAGGTCACTTGGCAAGCACAGAGAAGAACCAGGGCTTGAACTCAGGCCTCAGGGCTCCAAAGAGAGTGTTTATGATACCCCCTTCAGCCACCTGTCAGTGAGCCTCTCCTCCAACTCAATGGCAGTATGCAAAGATTATTTCCTCCTTTCTTAGCTGAGAGATACTCTTAGAAAGGGGGAGGGTCAGGTGGAACCAGTGAATAGACTCAAGCTCCTGGTGGGTACTTACTCGGTAGGGTGGTCACGTTCTCCAGGGAGCCGTCCCCTCCTGAACTGTAAGGAGTGAGCAAACCAGTGAGAGAGAGTTTATGAAAGAGCACCCCACCTTTCTTAGTGCCTATGCCATCCGGTGCCTATAAGATGTACCAGACCCTCTGAACTCTTCATATTGGAGAAACTCTAAGTATGAATTCCCTAGACGGCTAGTTCCGCCCAAGTCCAGAATTTGAAGGCAAAAAAGAGCTGCTTCTTTTTCCCACCGAGTCAGGAAGGAAAGCACTTAGCTGAGGATATACTAGGTGCCCAGCATGTACTAGATTCTCTACATTAGTTACCTAACCTCCTGACAAAACAAGCTTCTGATACAGATGCAACTATCCCCATTTGACAGAGGAAGAAGCTGAGGTACCTTGGGGTTAATTAACTTTTGAAAGGTAACTGAAAACCAGCTTGAGCTGCAAACCATTGGAAAATGGATTAGCTCTCCTCTGCCCAGTGGGGAGCTAAATTCCACTGGGAGGTTCAGGGGATGGCCTCTCGTTGCCTTCCAATGCCCAACCTGATTTTATGTACTTGAATCTAATTTCATGGTTCTCAGGCTAACCTTAAGACACACTCAAAATTACATTTCCTTTCATGCATTTAAATTGAATACATGTGGGAGGCCAGGAGAGAAGTATTTCTATTTTAACAAAGTCCAATGTTCAAATGTATTTACTGTTTTTCCTTTTTCCTGCACTTCCCTCCTCAATGCCAGCATATTATTCCAGGTCAACAGATTTTGAGAACACAGCGTTAGCATCCAGCCCACCAGTATAGACTTCCAGAGGACAGGGCCATGAATTGAAGTCATGGCTGTTCTTCATTCAAGGAATTGCTTGGAATGAAGACTGTATTCTACGAGGATGGTCAAGTCAGAGGTTCCACAGCCCCAGGCGGTAGAGAGAAATAAGCCCGGTGAGCCCTGCCCTTATACCTCACTCAGGTGTCTCTCTCCCGTCTCCCATCCCATGTCTGAACCTAACTTGGCCAGTGGTTGGACCTTTGTTCGAGCTTCTGATTCTACTCCAACTGTGCATGAAGCTTGCTGTGTTAGCTGCTTCCTAATCCTTCTTTCTTTTGACTAAGTGCATTTAATCAGAACACTTTACACTTCAAAGGGAATTAGAAATCCATGTATCTTCTCCAATCACTGTGTTCTAACTCAGCCTCCTTTTCTTCTTCAATAAGCATATATACACAAGCATGGGGATATACCGAAACACACACATCAAGTACTTTGTAGTGTCATTTGTCTAAAAGCATCTTTGTTTTAGATGCTGTAGCTGACCAAGTCCAACAGGCTACAGAAATCTCTGAGTGAACATTTCTAGGAGAAAGAGAATTACACAAATAAATATGGACACAAAAATATTTAAGCCCTCATTTTGATCAGAACTATATGACATGTGAAAGAAAACAGACCCATATCAAACAGCTAGTTAGTATGTGATCCTTCTGATTAATTTATATTAAACCATGAGCTCAAAGCCTGGGTTTTGTTAATCTATTGTCATCTGTCGTGCACAGAGAATTACAGAGTAGATACTCAAGACATTTGTGGAAGGAATTTCAGTGAGATTGAACACGTAATTAATTTTTAAACATTTTTTTTTGGTAGGCAAATTTTATTTTGGTCTTTGATACCAAAAAGGCACACTTATTTATAACAACTGAAGAAAAAGCAATGCTCTAAATGACCATGACCTCTGGGCATGCCACACAGTTAAACTAGCCAAAGCTGGCACCTGTCCCTGCTGTATGGTTCTCTCAGGTCAAGGGGCCTTGGAAATAGTCATGGCCAAGCCTCTTCCTACAGGTCCTGCTCCTGGCAACCCAACTCCAAAGAATTCTGGGTCATCTTCCCTGTCTGACTCTATGCAGTCCCCACCTCTCCACTTTGTCTCCTTGGAGGAAGAGACTCAAATTATATTCTTAATTTACCTGGAATCATTCATTGCCTATTGTTTCCAAATAAGAAACTTTAATGGCTTCAGAAAATTGCTTTTCTCAGGTCAGCCTACTAAATGGACATTGCCCAGGGGATGCTAATAGGTTTTGTGAACAAAGAAAGGATTAAGAGAAACATTGGATTAAACAGGTAACAATTTAAGCAGATTTCTTCAGGGAAGGCTCCTCAGAGCGTTAAATATGCTAACATACATGTGAGTTCTCCACAAGAAGGATATAGTGAGTAATGTTCCCTCCCCAATACGAAGAATCTTGCCCTGCTCAGGAACCTGTGGGGGGCTGGTGTTCCATGGAATACTCTTTGGGAAACACTAGTCTATTTCACCCAAGTGTCAAACTGTATCTCAGGCTCTGACCCAGTTTCCATCATTAGCGTGAGTGGATCTTGGGGCAGGTATCTGAAACATTTAGGAAAAAAAAGGGGTATAAAGGCACAGCAGCCACTGAGTGGGCAAGGCTATTCAGTAAGACTTAGAACCAGAGGACTGAAACATCAGGCCACACCTGGCCTCCCCTAGAGGGAGAAATAGAGCAAGGCTGAATGTTTCCATTGCCAGCAGAAGACTGCCTGTTTGTATCTGAATCCTAGGAATCTGTCCCATTGGGCGGTAGGGTGGAGCATGTCACCTCCCTTCCCTGTACCACACCACCAGGTGTGATTTCCCACACCATGACCTGAAGCCACCCTCTTCTCTAGGCAAAACCCAGAACAGCTGGCACCAGCTCATGCTGTTTCTGGATTGTATGTCATAGCTCTGCTTTCTTTCCTCCCCTCTGGCTTCTTTTGTACTCGCAGCCTCAGTAACATTTGAGGCAAGGTCCAGTTCTGTTCCAGCCCATTAGAAGCCCTCAATCCAGCTGTGGGGATGGGGAAAGGTGGGGGCTGGGGAGCTGGGAGGACCACAGAGACTGGTCCTCCTGCTACCCATGCCCCGGGTCCTCTCTCCTGCACCCCCACCTGGGAAGACATTCCCCTCTGGGGCTGGCCTCAGGGTTGGCCAGAGAACAGCCATAGACTCAACCATCCCCACACTGTTCCTTCTCACTTTTCTGGAAGAAATGTTCCATTTGAATTCACTTAGCAGGAAAGGGAGGAGGCAAGCATGTTCTCTGGCTGCAAAACTTCTCAGCACTCTGCCCTCTCCTGGCTGGCCTTGTTCTAGTTGTTTGGAATTCTGGGCTAATTGCCAATTACCGTGAAACCTCCATAAACACGAACTTCTTTGGGAAAGAAAGAAACTGAAGAACACCCGCCCACAGCCAACCACTCACCTGGCTTGCCCTGAGCATTTCTGCCTCCCACCTGGAACGCCCCTTTTCTCATCTATCTAATTGGTAATCTGTCAATTCCTACTTTCTCCCAAGCTTTCCTACTCCCTCTGCTCTATTCCTGTAGCCCTCAGGCATCTTTTATTTTTTCAAGATTTTATTTATTTGAGAGAGAGAGAGCGTGCACAAGAATGGGGAGAAGCAGAGGGATAGGGAGAAGCAGACTCTCTGCTGAGCAGGGAGCCTGTTGCAGGACTCGATCTCAGGACCCTGAGATCATGACCTGAGTCGAAGGCAGATGCTCAACTGTCTGAGCCACCCAGGCTCAGCACTTGCCAGTTGAGCATGAGCATCTGCCTATGTTTCCTGGACCTCGCCTCGCACACCTGCCTCAGTGTCTAGTCTGGTGCAGGCACCCGGGAAGGGCTCAGGGCTGGTGAGTCTGTCTCCGTCCTTTCCTCCTGAAGTGGTGTGTTGTATTTCAGGGTTTTCCAGACAGATGTGTACATATAGGTAAAGGCAGAGGCGTGAGTACAGAACGACACAGATAAATACATATAGACAGCAAACAGACGGAGATCTTCACATGTGCATATACATGCAAACAGGCAGGTGAAGATTCAGAGGTTTGGTGCTTTTCGGGTGCATTTCATGTTAGATCTGTGGACCCAGGAGTCCGGCAATAACCCTGGTTTTCTTTTTCTGCACAATTAAAGAAAAAAAGTTATCCACAATAAAATATATCCTCTCCACTCACCATGTGGCCGCATTTTGCAGAAATACATAGGTTTTCCTTTTGAAAGCCCCTTCCAGATCTGGTCATTGCTTTTTAATATTTATGCATTTACAAGAGACAACCCCTTCACCCAATTTTTGGGACCGAGCACTGGATGGGGGGATGTGGAGGGTTAACATTACCTATATGACAGCCCCCGATACTGAGTGGTGACATCAGAAAGGTCATCTGGTTTGGAGCCAATTCCATTGCCAGCCTTTGAAAACACATCAAAATCCATAGGAAATTGAGCAAGTCAGAGGAAAGGGACGCAGGCAGTGCCCAACACACTCACTGTGCGGTGTGAGCAGACCCTGGGCTGGAAGTCAGAGACCAGGCTTGCATTTCACCACACTCCCTTCCAGCTATCTGCCTTCCCTAAGTCTCAGCTGCCTCCTTACTGGGGACATGACCTGTTGATCTCATGGGATGGTACTGATGACCAAATTGGATCATAGATGTAAAAACAGCTTTGAAAACTCCAAAGTGCTTTGCACATGCGAGACACTGCCATATTATTACTACCAGCATTATGCTCCTAAAGTTGCCCCATAAGCATGAAGAAGGAGCCTCTAGATTAGAGTGGACAGGAGTGGACAGACTTCTCAAACTTCACATTTCTCTTCTGTCCCTCGGGGGCATTCTGTGAAGCAATCTTATAGCCTTAGAAGTGCTGCCAGAAAGTGGTCATCTGGGATGATCAGAGAGTCCTGTTTTTTGGAACTGAGGAGCAGAGCTTTAGCCACAATTGTGGAGACTGCTGCTTCTCATGTAGGTGCAAAGCGGGAATATACGTGAGGCTTTGAGCTATTCTTAAAGCACAATCCAAAGGGAAGAGGGCACCCACACAGGTAGGTTTAGAAGATTTTTTTGAGTTGAAATGACATGTTTTTGCAATTGTGAAAAAAGTCTTGTTAGGTGTTCAAAACCCCCACTGTCTGAGACAATTCAGTTCACTCATGAAAAAGATTTTCCCCTTGTACAGCTGATTGAGAAAGTGGCTGCAAAATCAAACCACTGGATGGACAGACAGGATAGAGGGGCAGGGTAATGTGGAAGTCAGGGGTGCAGGCCCTGGAACTGGTACAGCCACCCCCACCCCAGCTGGGGCCCAAGAGTCCTTACCGTCAGAGAATCCCCCAGAGCAGCCACTACTTGGATATCTGCTGGTCTCAGGGTGTGTACTGGAAAGACAGGGAGACACACCTGAGGCGGTGGGAAGCAACCTGTAGTCAGAGTCTAGAGCTTCCTACTTAAATAAGACCAGAGATGCAGACCACAAGTGTGTTTGGGCCACAGAAGCAGATGTCATATGACGAGTTTTCCCGTAAGAGACCCAACAGAGAGATCCTGGACCTATGGGAAGAGAGGTCTTGAGGGAGAGGCAGGAGAGGGGGTGGGTGGATGGATGGACAGTAGGTAGGGCAGAGTGTAAACTACCACTTCAGTGGCAATGGCTGTGTGGGAGGCTGCTGTGACCCAAGTGCAGGACCCTGTGAGCGCTGGACCATTTGAGATGTGGTACAGGGTCTGATGCTCAGCCCATTTAGAACTGCATTCTGGATTTCCACCAAGAATCTGAGAAATAATCATGTCAGGACTTTCCCTGTCCCAAATCTCTTTTGAAGACTCCAAGGAACTTTCTGGTCCTACTGCAGGCAGCAGTGATTGTAGAGTCTGAGGCCACAGGACACCCCGCAGAGCTGGCTTGCTCTTGGGATTCCCTGGGCACCCCACCTCCAGCTCTGGGCCTCAGTGAGGTCACATCACTGGGCTGGGCCAATAAGGGTGAGTATATGGGAGCCCCCAACTAATAGGCTGAATTGAGAGGGCAGCAAACAGTTCCTGGCCTGGTCACCTTGGGTCCTGTGGGGTAAAGATGTCACTGCAGGGCAGAGGGCGACAAGCCAGGCAACCACTCAGATAGGAGGCAAGCACCAGCACTAACGGTGTCATTTAGTTACATATGCCAAGTCTTGTCAGAGCACTCACTGGTCTCTGAGTCCTTGCGGAGGGGCCGTGGGTGCTGGTGTATCATAAGGGGCTTACCTGAGGTGGGAATCGAGGCAGAAGGGGCTCTGTCCCTGCATGGCAGCTCGCTCCCATAACCCTGAAGGCACAAAATGAATCATAGAATCTCAGGGTTGAAAGGGTCCAGAAAGTCTGGTTGGGCATCACACTCACTCGGAGAGCTTTACCAAACAGATCGATTCCTGGGTCCCACCCTGGAAGGACACTTGTAGAAGGCTCCCTAGGTGATCCCACATGGGGATCAGCTGACCTAGTTCAGGCTGTCCCCCATCATCCAGCGCAAGAATCAGAGCATCAACACAATGACCCCACCCCAGCCCCTGCCCCCTCTGCTTCTGCAGCAGCTTTATGAGGAGGAAACTACCTTCCCCTATATCTTTGAAGAGGTCTGACTGGCTGGTCTCCACCTGGGCTGTTACCAATATGGCTCATTCTGTCCACTGCCCGGTCAGAAGAGCATTAATCCCCCCGGCCGCCCATCAGGACCCTTGCCCACAATGCCACCCCACTTTGTTGGGCCAGTCCCAGCTCAGGGGCTGCCCACTGTGCTGGGTGGAGAGCCAAAAGGAAGAAACAAGCCCGTACCTGCACTCTGTTCCTGTAGGTGCTCAGAAACGGCCAGAACTGTGAGAAGAGGGCGGTGAGCAACTCCAGCAAATTCCGCTTGCTTCCTGCACAACCCTTTGGGCCTCCCCTGCCCACATTCCCAAGCCCCTCCCTGCCAGGCTGACTGCCGTGGGCTCCCTCCCAGGATGCACTGGGCCTTCTCAGAGGAACAAGTAGAATAAATCCTGCAGTGGCTCCCAGGTGAGCCAGTCTGCTTTCCGCCTCCCACCCAGCTGCCTGGGGTCCCCGCATCTCCTCCCTCTCCTCCTTGCCCCTGCCTCTCCCAGCAGAGCACCGCTTTCTGCTTCTGTGTGTGTCCCCTTCTCCTTAGACCCCTTGCCACCCCCTGCCACTCCTACCCTGCCAGGCAAGAAAGTCAGGTGCCTTGATGTCCTGTCCCATGTAAGCCCCAGCTCAGAGGTTCCCAGTCTGATTCTGCTTTGCTTTCCCAGTTCATGTTGGCTTTCCTAGCTCTAGCTTCCATTTGACCAGCCCACACACTGCCCACCACCCCCATCGCCCTAGCAGATATTATTCCAGGTCTCAGTTTCTTGCTTTTCTATCCTGCCATGGAGGCAGTGGCTACATGGAGACAGGGTGTCCTTCTGCTCCATCCCAGCCTTGATGTTCTCCATTACCCCTATTCTCCAAAATGAGAGCTGAATGGTGCTTCCATTTTCCTGTGCCCTGCCAAGTGCAGCCCAGACTCATGCTCGGGCTCCCGGGGACATGGAGAGGCAATGGGACACTAGGAACCACCAGCCACCAGGGGCTGTCACCCCTTACGGTCCAACCAGAGGGGTCTCTGTAGATGATTACCTGGAGTCTGGGGTGGGGGTGGGAACTGGGCGTGAAATGAGCTGAGAAACCCAAGTGACTTTAAAATCCTGGAAAAGATGCCTCAGGCCAACAGACCTATTGCAAGGACGCACTTGTCACACTACCTGGTTCGGACATGTGATATTGATCTTGTATTCAAAGTTATACTGTGTTGTCTTCTGGCCAACAGGTTCCAGCTAAAACAAGAAGTGGAAAAAGGGGGCAAGAATGGAAAGGTCAAGGCTGGGGCAGTGCAGAGGGACACAAGGACTGGGGTTTGTCATCACTACAGTGCGGGGAATCACACGGCCTGAGTGTTGGGCCTCTGCCAGAGTCTTTCTTGAAACTCCAGAGGGAGAATCCTTCTCACCCTCCACCCCCACCCCAGTCATCTTACCACACTGTTCCAGAGGGCACTGGCCGCATGGGCATGAGCTTTGCTGCTGAAGTGGAAACAGTCAGGAGCAAAGAAAGAGTTGTCAGGCAACCCCTCCTGGACACAGGGCAGAAAGGAGGGGCCACGTTATAGGGACATCCAATACACATGATAGTGACACTCAGAGCTGACTGGGTACCATGTGGCTCCCCTTTACCCACGACGCTTGCTTTCTTTACCGAGTTCTTTGGCATGTTCATTTTCTCAAAGAATGGCTGCACAACCACCGTAAAATCCTCCCTTGTGTCATATCGTCCACTCTCAACCAGCTGGTGAGTCCCTTCCTGTGGGAGGCAAAGGAGGGTGAGGGTCAGGGCGCTCCCCGCATCTGCTCGGGCTTCGTGCAATCTCTTTCTCTGCCAAATAATTAAACAGAATCTGCCCCTTGAGATCAATCTGTAGCAAAATCTCAGCTGATCAGGAACCATCTAGCTACTTTTTAGATCAGCCTTTATCTTAACACCTTGCCCAACTCCTACTGCAATGGCATGTATTTGACCTAGGCTTGGGGGGGGGGTGGTGGTGGAGAAAGATAAGGAAAAACCTAAGACCTTCAGCTTGATCTCCTTTTAGAGTTTCTGATTAAAGACTGGGGCAGGGGCGGGGCACAGGGTATGAATTTGATTAAATGTCTTTTTGGGATAATCCTTACATTCAATTTATTCTGTCCTACATTTGTTCAGAAAATCAAAGATGAATCAGCAATGACATTTAACACCCATTTATAACACTTGTGCATTGTGTGCGTGTGTGAGCATGCATGCTCCTGTGTCTACACACTTCTTTGAGACTCTCAGACCTGTCCAGGAGGATAACAGAGCTGTTGCTCTCATAGTTCCCACTTGGACTCGGTTCCAGGAGGACCAGTTATCCCATTTCTGGCTCCAGGTTCTGTTAGCCTCTGCCATTTCACAGCTTACCAGATTTCTACCATTTGGGGTTAAGACTGGCTGGAGAAGGAAGTCAGGAGCATTAGTGGGGTCATTTCAGAAGGCACCATGTACTTTTCCCAGGGTCTGCCAGAAAGAAAGCACAAAGCCACTAAGTAGCTGTGTGACTTTCGGCAAGATACTTTCCCTTTCTGGACCTCTATTTCCTCATCTGTAAATGAAGAATGTTTGGCAAGGCCTCGATGAGCCCTTACATCCCTTCCAATGTTACTGCTTACTCTGTGGATCAGCCACAATGGCTCACAGTGGAACCATGCACCTTCTGAGAAAAGAAATAGTGCCTAGAATGCCTGGCATATGGTGGTTATTAATAGCAATGATCACCTCCACGGAGTGTGATGGGAGCCATAGGTTTTGCAGAAAGTAGGGAGAGGATTTTGAGAGCAGGCATGATGGCCTCCTGTTGCTGACCATGAACTTTTCCTAGATCTCAGTAGTAATCAAGATTAGATCTGGGAACAGCATTTGAATCCACTTCCTATGTTTGGAAAAACTCCACTATATAAGAGCAGCCTGCCCCCCACTGTACAGGGTGAGAAAGACAAATGCTGGCTTTCCGGATGACCCTCACACTAGGGCTTAGGTACATGGCCAGGGGCCCTCCAGAACTAGTGCTAGGAAGATGGACAGCACAGAATCCTCTCTGCTGAGGGTGGCAGCTACATTTTGTTCCTAGAAGCAGCAGTGACAGTGGGGTGTCTCCACTGAACTAGTTCTTTGTCCTGATTTTGATCCTCATGGCTTGGCCTCTAGAATTTCATGATGCGGTGATTTCTGGTGGCACAGTCTCAGATCTAAGCTTTTTAACTCTTCCAGACAGTTTGCTTAAATAATACAACTGCTTCAATTCACCAGCATTGCATAGGTTTTTGTTGTTTGCACCCAAGAACTTGTTCCACCTGGAATAGGTTTGCTCTCATGGCCATCACCTTGGCTGCCTTCCTTTTCCTGGTGCGGATCATGGACTTCCTCACCAGAGGCAGAGAGGTGCCTGCCCATAGCAGAAGGAAGTGCAGCAGGGGAGTCACCCAGAGTATTCGTTCCCCTGAGTCCTGACATCCCTGATGGGTGCATTTGCCTCAAAGCAGGGAAGTGGTTCTGCTCCAAGGAATCCATGCATTTGAAGGATGGATCCACCCTGGTAGCTGTTTGTAGCTTACTCTAGAAGAGCTAGAAGGCTACCATTGCCCTCTTGAGTGACTGGATGATTATTTTCGGGGAAACTCAAGATAATCAAGGGAGCCAGCTGCTCTGGTCAAAGTGCATGGAAAAAGGCCTAAAATGAACAAACCACAGGATGTCTGGAGATCATCTGCTGACTCTCTTTCTCTCTGTGTACCTCAAAAACACCTGTTTCCGTGGGAGAAGAGGGCAGAGGAAATGCATGTTATCTCACCAAATCCTCTAGACTGTCTTAGGTGGAAAGGGTTTCTCAGCCAGGAGTCAGAAACACACACACATTCTCCATGGACAAATGTTTTGTGTGTGTGTAAGGCCAGAAACTGAGATTTGGTGAAGTGTGTTCAATGACTTGGCTCTACAGCTTGATGTGAATAAACTGAATCACAGTCCCTGTGACTTTTCAGGGTGTCTTTAAATCTGCAAACTGGTCAGTGGTAACCTCACACCTCACACTGGATGGTTGGGGTCAAGTTAACATAAGCATGACCTCATTTTCTAACCAGTGCAATCAAACCACACAGCAGTTCCTGTTCAGTGTTAGGACACTTTCCCAGCTTACCTGATATTTCTTATTCACTTCAATGAGGGAGGCCAGTTCTGTCGAGTTGTCATCAAACTTCAGGACACAGGGGCACAGATTCCTGCAGATCAAACCAAAGAGAGGCCTTATGCTACCAAGATCCCCATCTGAATGCATGACACCGACTTGAGATTGAGAATATATTTGACTTGGAGGGATCAGGAGTCTGTGCTAGTGGAGGTCCCGGCTGGCTAACCTGCCAACAGTGCCAGGTGAAGCTGGAGAAAGTTCTCCAGAACTGCATTTTCTCATGAAAATGAAACAGTTACTTCTGACGTCTGCAGGAGTGACTTACAGAGCTGAGTTGCAGAATGAATGAGGACAGACCATGCAGCACAGATAAAGCATACCTATCTTTAAATACTAACAGTGACACCCACAATCAACACAGGGGCTCACACATCCTAATGCTTACCGTGCCAAGAGCTTTATAGGATTAGCCCCTTTAATCCTCTTAGCTATCCAAGAAGTTGTATTATCAACCCCATTCTATAGGTGAGAAAACTAAGGCTCAGTGTGGTTAAGTACTTGCTCAGAGTCACACGGATACTATGTGTGGGAGCCAGGACTTGAACTCAAGCCTGTCTGGTCTGAACCTGAGCTCTTAATCCCTGGTTAAACTGCTTCTGTCCAGTCTGTACCTCTCCTCTGGTTGGCATCTTGCATATCTGGGCTTTGGGTCCAGGGGGTGGGGGAAGCGGGAGAGGGGATGACAGTGTGGATGGCTCAGAGTAGACTCGCGTCTCCAAGGAAAGCACAACCATTGAGACAGAACAGCAGAGAGGCAGCAGGACAAGGTGACCCTGAGGCTGCCTAACCTGACAGTCAGTGACTTGGCCATTTCAGAGCTGAGAACAGACCTGGCCAATCCGTTAGCTTTCTGAACCATTAGCTTTAATTGCCTGAAAACCCTGCAGTGACTGGTCGTAAGAAATTTTGGGGTAAGCTGCTCTGAAATGAATACACTGAACCCCCTGTGTGGCCCAGTGACTGGAGAAAGTGGGAGCCAGAGGATGAGTCAGCAGCTAAAAATATAGCACGCCTGACACCAGCTGTGTTAATAGGCATGTGTCATCCCACAGCCATCCTCCTGCTCATGGTGTCCTCAGGCCTTCCCTGGGGGGCGGGGGGCTATGCAGTCTGGGCCCCCAGGTGAGGTTTGACATGCATCTTCAGGGTAGCAGCCAAGGTACCCCTTAATTTCCAAGAGCAAATCTCTTCCTTGTGAATCATTCATTCAGTCAGCAAACAGCCATGGAGCCCCTGTGCTGTGCTGGCATGACTCAGACAGAGGTCAGGGCTGTAGGGGAGAGGCACATGAATAATCACCACGTGGTGTCTCGGGGCTGCCGTGGGGGCCCGTAGAGGGCTACAGAGCTGGGGTGGGGCACAGCCATCGGGACCTAGGCTAACAGTCCACAGAAGGCCTTACACGAAGAATGCTGATATGTTCGTGCTTGGGTTAGAAGGCTGTCTTGATCCTGAAGGTCATGGAGATGTGTAATATTAGAGAGGGAGCCACCTTTGTTTGGCTCTGGAGACTGGGGATGAAGAAGGCCTTTCAAAGGCCTTCCCAGGATCAGGGCTCTCTGTCCTCAGGGAAGATTGTTCCTGGATTCCCATTTGACCACCCTCTCCTCTAACAAGTGACAATAGTCCTACAGTTGTGAGTGCCTAGAACATCCACACCAGAGAGGCTCCTTCTGTCCTGGAGATGGGCCTCTAGGGAGAGGGAAGCTCTGGACACACCTTGTGGTGGCCAGGGAGCCTGGCCCACACCGGCCTACTCCATTCCTCACACTTTACTCTTCCCTCCTGGGAGGATTGGACGGTGTCCTGAGCTGCCAGGACAATAGGAGTGCGATTGGGTTGTAAGCACGTACTCTGAGGGTAGCTGAAGCCCTCACCAGGGTCACGAAAACCCATTAGGCTTTGTCAGGTTAGAATGTGGGGTGGTCTTCTCACATCTCTTCTCACATCTGCCATTGGGCTTTCTAACAATCAAAGTTACTTTCTGCTAAGGGTCCCATGGCACTTTAGGCACCAGAGGGCAAAGCTTCCTTCTCACCTGAGGATCAGCCTTGGACAGTTGACTTTCTTCTCAAGGTACAGCTCCCTCAGGTTGATGATCTCCAGAACCTTTACCAGATTCACAAATGCCCGAGGAACCTGAGCAAAGGCAAGACCAGTCCCCAGGAAGATTGAGACTGGCAGCTCCAGTCTCTCATCTGGGCCCAGGGTCAGCCCTCCTGCTGGATACCAGGTCTGCGGTCTTTCATGTGGTCCACTTCCTTCATCTCTCCTGCCTTGCCTCCCCCAGTTGACATCTATGTGTTCAGGCTTCCAGGACCAGGACAACAGCATGGTCAGTGCTGGCCTCCACAGAAAGGGAGGCAGGAAGCCAGAGCTACCTCTGGGCCAGGCCTGAGACCCAAGAAGGACTGTGCTTGAGCTGCTCAGAGGCCACACAGCCCAGCCTACACACCTCAGCATGAAGGATGTCCAGAGCCTTCCTGATGTTGTCCGTGAAGTTCTGGGGAGAATAGCGGACCTGCAGGAAGAGGAAAGGTCCAAAACCATTTACCACCCAATCTCTCTGTGGACCAGGGCCACTTCATGTCTTGGGTCCCGTCCTTCTTGATTTTCAGCCAGAATGGGTAACACTGAAACACAAGGTTTGCCTTTGGGGCCGCTAGCCTCCATACCAATCCCACTGTTCTTGTGCTGGTCATGATTGTGATCCCCAGGGAAACCTTTTTTTTTTTTTTTCCTGCATAGTTATGGAAAGCTCTGAATCCACTTCACATTAACCAGATGTAGGGACTTAGCTAAAGCATATCACATCTCTGGGGCCCTCTAGAATGGGGTGTTAGAGCACAGGACCTCTAAGATCTCCTGCAACTTGAATGTTCTCTGGTCCTATGGCCTGAGCTCTTCTGCTTAGAGCCTCAAAAGCCTGGGGATCTACTGCCCAATTGAATCACTTAAGGAGATAATGGTAGGAGAAGAGGATCCTGTGAACCCCCTTTCCAAAGCATAAACACATTTTAATCTTATTTCTTTGTATCTCCATACTTAGTGGCTTTTATTTAAGTAGAACCCTTTCTCTGGCTGAAATCTAACCAAAAGCCCTGCCTACCAAGTGAATCAAAATTGTAGCATTCAAGAAGTGAGGTCCTACCTGCTTCGGTGACAGTCCCAGGCCCATGGTGAGCCAGTCACATCACAGTCTGAAAACCCCAGATTCTGGTGACTTTGATGCCAGGAGAGCAGGCTGTGAGGGGTCTGGGGGGCAGGATTGCCCCTTAGGGCAGAAGTTCTCAAGGCTCAGGCAAGACTCTCTACTTCCTAAATTTTGCTCTGCTGGTCCTCTTTCTGCTTATGTCCTCATTTTCTAGCTCTAGGTGGAAGTTCTCCTGCTCCGTATACACCCCTGACTCTCCTCCCTACAAAACACCAATTCCCATGGCAATTCTTACTTCAGGGTTCTCTTCCATGTGTATCACTACAACCACACCACAACATTGTCCTCATCATGTTATGGTGAATTGTCTGTGCCTCCCTCTCTAACTGTGAGTTCCTTGAGGACAGAGCCTTGAGGCTTAGCTCCCAGTACAGTGCCTGGCATATTATACACACCCAGCAAATGCTACTAGGCATTAAAAACATTCTGTTTATCAGAAAACACTATAAAAACAACTAAATGGAAAACAAGAATTAGGCAACATAGTTGAGAAAGTGTTAGTTTACTTAATACAAGGGGTTTTTAGAAATCAGTAAGAGAATAATAAATACCTTAACAGAAGATGTCATATAGAATTTATCAGGAGAAATTCAAATGAGCATTAAACAAGTGAAATAAAGGTTTGTTCCTCCTTAATCAAATAAATGCAGATCTTGAAAACAAGATACAGGTTTTTCATTTATTAGATTAGCAGCTATTAAAACAAATAGCATACATTGACAGATGGAGCATGAGGAAGTAGATATAACTGATACCAACATTCTGGAAGCAATTTGGCAATCCGTATCCAAAGCACTGAAAATGTGCAAAGTCCGCCCAGAATAAGATGGATGGATAAATATATGTTAAGTTAATGCAGCAAAATGTTAACAACTATAAAATCTAGGCAGTGGGTATGTGGGCCTTTACTGCACAATGCTTTCCATTTCTCAGTATGTTTGGAAATTTTCAAGATAAAACATTAGGGGAAATGTACATATTGTCTTGCTTCAAAGTCTTACTAAGAATATATATCAGGAAACAATCGTGGATGCATCTAGAGATGGATGTTTCTCCTGCTGTTACTTATAACAGGCATAATTAGAAGCAATATAAGCTAAGTATGTAATAATTGGGGACAGTTAAGCATGGCCAGTATTGGTTATGGGCTCCAGTCATTAGGAATTATTTTATGGAAAATTGACTACTGACATAGGAGTATCTTCCCAATGGATTGCTACTGAAAAAAAGCAGACCACCAAACAATATTTCCAAAATGACGCTATTTTTAGCAAACAATAAAGCAAGTTCTCCATTTTCACAGACATTTAACAAAATGTTAGCAATGGTATTTCTGGATGCTGTAATTATGGAAAATATTTTTTTTCTCTGTGCTTTGATGTGTTTCTAGTGTGCATTGCTTATAAAATAAAAAAAATTTTTTTAAACCTATTATTTTTAAAGTTAGCTGAATTGAATGGAGAAGAGGTGCAGCCATGCCCAGCATAGACAGAAAAGGCAGAAGTTATAAGAAGGCCCATCTGGGCTTAACAAAGAAACACTACAAAAAAAAATTGGTACCTGCTTATAATACTAATTAGGGCAAATTAAAAAGCTGCCCATCGCTGGGAATATTAAACAGCTAGAGTCTAGGAAAGGCATTTTCCTGCCACAGGTGGGAGAGTGGTCAATAGGGTTAGGATTTGTGGGGTTTCTTCCAGCCCAGAGATTCCAGGGTTCCAGGAAGAAGCACCATACCCACAGGGCAGCAGCCTCGCTCTTGAAGTTCCCATCAGCTTGGAATGAGTTGGCTCTGAACCTTGTCTAAATGCTTGCATTAGCAAATCAACTTTTCCATTCAAAATAGAGACAGTAAGGCAGGTCAGTGCTGGAAAAAGGAGCTGACTTACAATGATCTCTATGAAGATACACCTGATTTTCCTAGATCCTTGGAATGTTATCTTGGTTTCTAGAATGATATGATCAGATTTCCTGTAATGAAACCTAATCAAAATCAATTTTCATAACCAGCTCTGTTGAATCTTTCCCTGGAGGTGAATGCACTCTTGGTCTCGGGGTTAATCCCAGGCCACAAGCCCCAAGTCCCAACCCTGCCACACTGCTCTAGCCACCTGGTGTGGAAATCTCTCCCTCAGGGAATCTTGAGATAAGGGCCTAGAGACTCACCGGGTCACTGCAGAAATCACAGAGATCGTTGCCTCCTATGAACAGTGTTATTATCTTCCAATCTTCCTGAAAATTTATCTTCTGAAATGAATAGGAAACAAGTTAGTGACCTGCTCCAAAGTCAAGAAGACTACGAAGTGCTGAACACTGGCAGGGATGGGTGTTTACATACCAGAGGGACATTAATATTTTGGACATTAATATTTTCTATTCTTTGGCTTTGGGGTCCTGAGGTCATAGGTCACAGGTGCCAGATCCCTTGTTTCTAAAGGTGGATTCTCTGGATATCCACGTGGCCTCATCCTTTACCCCAGGGCTGACCCTGTCTCACGGATATCTCTTGCTCACTCCCTCTTCCGGGGAATGCTACCTCAAGCAGCCCCAGGTGGCACTTCCCCCAGAATTACCGTGTCATTCTTCATCAGGTCCACCAGCCTCCTGGCCTGAACAGGTAAATCCCTGTGGGCACACATGCAAAAACACCATGTGAGGAGCAGGGACCATGAAGCAGGGTCAAGGAGGGGACTTCAGAGAGACAGCAGGAACGAATATGTAGCAGGACAGCTGGACTGAAGGCCATGCTCCTGTCCCTCTGGTGGTGGAGGGCTGGGTGGGGGAATTGGGGCTGTGATTTGGGAAGGGCTAAACATTCCGCCTATGAGGGGGTGATTTGGTGGATGCTTCCTCATTGGCCTACTGTCTCCTCTAAGCCAGGCTCATTCGGGACAAAGAGAAGGCTGCATGTGCATGCCATGCATGACACGAAATGGCTGGGTATGGGACTGATTCTATAGGTGCCACGAGCTTCACCTCAAGGGTACCTTCACCCTCAAGGTGACATGGTCGAGTCAGACACACCCGGGTCTGACATTTGGTGGCTTCCTGCTAACTGTAGGAATGTAACTTAAGTTCCCCATTCCAAAAGACTGCAAATACGGAGATAAACCTCTCTATCTTAAAGGGCCGTGAGGAGCAGCAAATGAGAAGAGCAGAACAGCTGCATGGAGTAAGAGCCATGGTTGGTGTCAGGCAGCATGGGGCTGACTCCTGCTCCAGCAGTGAGACCTTCACCAAGTAGTTAACTTTACAAACCCTTGCTTTGGTCCTGTGGCAGATGGGGAGGGTAAGCATCCCTTCTTCACAGAGTTGTTGGGTGGATTTAATAAAGAACCTAGAGCAGCATGTGGTGAGCATCCATATCAGAAATGGTCCATTGAATTACTTCTATCACCACCACCACTGTCACCACCACCATCCCTAGTCTCCAGCACCATCCCAGCAGGAAACAGTCATTGTCATATCTTAACTATTAGCCCAGCTGGCCTGGTCTTAGTCACAAGGGACTAGGTATCGGACACCCCAGGTGGGGATTTTGGGTAAGCCACTTAACCAACGGGAGTCTTGGTTTCCTTATCTGTATGTCTAAAGCCATCAGGGCACATGCCCTGGGGACCAGAGTCTGATGATTACTTGACCTCTCTGAGCCTCAATATCAGCATTAAGAATAACTGCGTGTCTGACCTGCTAACAGTGACTGCGCAGAACACAGGGCTAGTAAATATGAAGGTGCCTGGTATGTTGGACCCTGCTATTATGTACAAGGGCTTATCACGGGACCTGGGGGGAGGCCTGCTGGGCACGAGGACAATCGGCCATGTGGTCAAGATGATGCATTTGTTCAGGCCACTTCGCCTCTTTGTTCTAGTTTCTTCACCTGTAACATGGGAGTAATAATGTCTAACTCCTTCCTATGGTCCAAGATGTGCTTGGACAAATGGATTATTTGCACAAAAGGGCCCTATGGCCTTGAGGAAAGCAGCAGAAATCCAGGGCCACACGAATCATGAATTTTATGTTCTCCACCAAGGTTTTCTAATTGGATGCCTCCCTGACCTAATCATGCTTAGAAATGCCCCTCTGGATACCACTAGCTGATGTGTGCTTGGAAAAAAAGCAAAATTATGGTAACATTAAAGCCAAAAATTTTAGGCAGTCAATTGGTAGCTTTTTACCTTTCCCCCACCAAAAGGAAAACTTCAAAGCCACAGAATTCCTTATAAAACTGATTAGGTTTTGTAAAATCTCCAATTTGGATTATTCCAGTCATGAGTAAGTGAGAGTTACTCGGATAGCTTGTAGATTCAGGATGGTGTTGAGAGCTGGCCAGATGATGTCAGAAAATCTGGGAACCAGACACAGAATTCCTAGGGACTATATGATAAGGAGGTTTGTGATTATTTTGGAAGAAAAATAGTATTAAGAAACAGAGAAGATCTTCTTATATTTTTTCTAGATTTAGTGTGATATTCACTTTTCTCTGACCAGGTAGCGAATCTAGGAGCATCTCACATTTGGGGACCATGGAGAGAAATGGAGGCATAGGGCCCAGGAAAGCCTATCCTGCTCTTGGGAACCTGCCATCCAGTGTGCATGGACCACAACACGATGGTTCCATTGCTCATCAACAGTTTACCTGGGTAAGTCCTGCAACCCTGCTACATCGCTGCTGGAACCACCATCCTGACCCAATAGGTGTATGTGACTTACAGGCCCCCAGAACTTTCACATTCAACATGACATTGAGCCTCATAACCACCTTGTGGGAGAGGTTCACAGCCAGCCTCATCTTGGAGGTTAGGGCTTAGGGAGGCAGGGGTGGGGGTGGAGTAGGACATGTACACCAGGGCTCAGACTCAGGGCTTCCCTCCCAGGAGTGCTCTTTCAATAGCCCAGGAAGGATGCAAAGTGTAGAGCTTGAAAAGACTGCCTGGAAAGTATGTCTGAGGAAGGGTTGGAGAAGAGGACATAAAAGATGAAGCATTAATGGAGTAATAAAAACTGGAACTCCAAATGAGCCCTTAATACCACTGTCTTCTGTGGACATGAGATTTAGAGATGAGGCAAAGTAATTTGCTCAAAGTATATATCTGGCATCAGAGCAAACTGTGACTAGTTCCTGGGGTGGGGTTGGGCTAGTAGGTTTCTGTGTCCCACAGGGAGGGACACCCCAGGAGAGCCCACCCAGTGTTGTCTCTGACCCCCAGACCTTTCCCTTGGACCAAGCCCCCCAGCCTTCAGCCATATGCCCCAGGCCAGGCCAAACCCCTGGAGGATCGCCAAAGGATCTGTGTGGTCACCCCCCAAGGCTCCCCTGCTCACTCGGCTCGGTCTCCTGCTACTGCCTGATTTAGGAAGGCTCCAGGACTGTTTTCTTTCCCAGTGCCAACAGAGAAGCCTCTCAGGGAAGGGTTGAATTCCCGGAGAATATCTGGAAATATAAAGAAGAGATATGCTTAGTAACTACTCCCAAACAATCTTCAAATTCTTTTGGTAAGTACCAGTGCATGTTACAGACAAGGAACCCCCACCCTTAAAACTTTTAACTTAACTCTTCTCTCAACATGGAAAGAAAGTGTCCAGCAGGCTGATGCTTAACCACATGGGCAACACACACAGGTGCTTAATGAATTATTGTTGAATAAACGTGAGCCTGGATTTGGTGTTTCTATCATGCATTTTTCTCATTTTCTTTTCAAAGATTTTATTTATTTGAGGCCAGACAGAGAGACAGAGACAGAGAGAGAGAGTACAAGCAGGGGGAGAGCAGCAGAGGGAGAGGGAGAAACAGGCTCGTCACTAGGCAGGAAGCCCAACTTGTGGCTCAATCCCAGAACTCTGGGATCATGACCTAAGCTGAAGGCAGATGCTCAACCGACTAAGCCACCAAGATGCCCCTTTTTCTGTTTCCTAAATACATAATAGTTTTTTGAGATATAATTCACATACCATAATATTCACGAAGTACAGTTCAATAGCTCTTAGTATATTCACAGAGTTGTGCAACCATCACCATAATCAACTTTACAACATTTTCATCACCCCAAAAAGAAACTGTACTCAGTACCAGTCCCTCCCTATTCCCTCCAACCGTGTGGTGACCATCAATCTACCTTCTCTCATATAGCCTTGCTTATTCTAGACACTTCATATAAATGAAATCATACAGCATGTCTTTTGTGACTGGCTTCTTTGGCTTAACATAATGTTTTCAGTGTTTATCCATGTTATAGCATAGATCTGCACTTCATGGCTTTCATTACCAAATAAATCCCTCAAATGGATATATCACATTTACCCATTCATCAGTTGAAGGATTTGGATAGTTCCTACTTTCCTGGCTATTATGAATAGTGATACTGTGAATGTTTTTGTACTAGTTTTTGTGTGAATCTCTCTTAGATATATATCTAGAAGTGGAAATGATGGATCATATGATAGCTTGATAGCTCTGTTTAATCTTTTGAAATATCGACAGATCTTTTCCCAAAGGATCTGTACCAATTTACCTTCCCATCAGAAGCAAATGAGGGTTTTAATGTCTGCACAGCCTCACCAACCTTCATCTTTTTAAAAATAACCATTCTGGTGGATGTGAGATGGTATCTCATAATGGTGTGGTGTGCATTGATGGTTTCTAATGTTGAGCATGTTTTCATGTGCTTATTGGTCATTTGTATACCTTGTTTGGAGAAATGTCTACTCAGATTCTTTGCCCATTTTAATTGGCCCAAATTGAATTATCTTGTTTTTGAGTTATAAGAGTTCTTTTCTAGATATGTTTCTTATTAGGTATGATTTCCAACATTTTATTTCACTCTTCAGGTTTTCTTTTTACTTTTTTTCTAAAAAGATTTATTAATTTATTCATGAGACAGAGAGAGAGAGAGAGAGGCAGAGACATAGGCAGAGGGAGAAGCAGGCTTCCTGCAGGGACCCTGATGTGAGACTGGATCCTGGGACTCCGGGATCATGCCCTGAGCTAAAGGCAGATGCTCAACCACTGAGCCACCAAGGTGTCCCTCCTTTTACTTACTTACTTTCTTTTTTTTTAAAAAAGATTTTATTTATTTATTCATGAGAGACAGAGAGAGAGAGAGAAGCAGGCCCCATGCAGGGAGCCCGATGTGGGACTCGATCCCAGGTGTCCAGGATCACGCCCTGGACCGAAGGTGGCTCTAAACCACTGAGCCCCCAGGCTGCCCTCCTTTTACTTTCTTGATGGTATCCTTTGAAACTCAAAAGTGTTTAATTTTGTCCGATCTATTTTTTGTCATTTGTGCTTTTGTTGTTATATCTAAGAAGGTTTTTTTTTTTTTAGCCCAAGGTCATGAAGATTTGTTTCCATATTTTCTTCTAACAGTGAATTTTAGCTCTTACATATAAGCCTATGACCCATTTTGCATTAATTTTTATATATGATATGAGATAGGAGTCGAACTTCATCCTTTTGCATATGGTTATATAATTATCCTAGCACCATTTATTGAAAAGACTATTCTTTCCCTATTAGTCTTGGTACTCATGTTGAAAATGAGTTAGTCATAGTATGAGGGTTTATTTATGGACTATTAATTCTATTCCATTGATTTATATGGCTATCCTTATGCCAGCATCATGTTGTCTTAATTATTGCAGCTTTATAAATTTTGAAATTAGGGAGTGTGAGTCCACTGAATTTGTTCTTTTAAAAGTTTATCTTGACTATTCTGGGTCCCTTAAATTTCCCTATGAATTTTAGAATCAGCTTACCAATTTCTGCTAAGAAACCAGCTGGAATTTTGATAGAAATGATACTGAATCTATAGATTAATTTTGGGGATATTGTCATCTTAACAATATTAACATGGGATGTCTTTCCATTTATTTAGTTCTGATTAAATTTCTTTCAGCAATGTTTAGCAATCTTAAGAGTATAAAGGATACACTTAGTTTGTTAAACTTATTCCTAAGTATATTTTGATGCTATTGTAGGTAGAATTTTTTTTTAATTTCATTTTTAGGTTAATTGCCAATGTAGAGAAATACAATTAATTTCTGCATATTGGACAGCCTGGGTGGCTCAGCGGTTTAGTGCTGCCTTCAGCCCAGGGCGTGATCTTGGAGACCTGGGATCAGTCTTGCGTCGGGTTCCCTGCATGGAGCCTGCTTCTCAACCTCTGCCTCTCTCTCTCTCTCATTAATAAATAAAATCTTTAAAAAAAATAATTTCTGCATATTGACATTGTACCCTGAAATCTTGCTGAATGCATTTATTCTAATAATTTTTAGTGGATTCCTTAGGATCCTATATTTAAGATCATGTCATCTGCAACTACAAACAGCTTTATTCTATTTCTAATCTTGATGCCTTTTATTTTCTTGCTTAACTGTCTTGACTAGAACCTCCAGCATAATGCTGAATAAAAGTGGCAAGAGTATACATCTTGATCTCAGAAGGAAAACATCCTGCCTTTCCCCATTAAGCATGATGTTAACTGCAGGCTTTTGCAGATGTCCTTTATCAGATTGAGGAAATGTCCTTCCATTCTCAGTGTGTAGAGTGTTTTTACCATGAGAGGATATTAGTTTTTGTAAAATACTTTTTCTCCTCAATTGTAATGATTGTGTAGTTTTTTTTGTCTTTTATGCTTTTTTTGAAAAAAAATAATATTATTTGAGAGAAAGAAAGTATGAGCATTGGGGAGGGGCAGAGGGACAATCAGACTTCCCTCTGAGCAAGGAGCCTGACGCAGGGCTCAATTCTAGGACCCTGAGATCATGACCTGAGCTGAATGCAGATGCTTAACTGAGTCACCCAGGCACCCCTGTCCTTTATGCTTTTATACAGTGTCTTATATTATTATTTTTTTATTTGAAACTAACCTTGTATTCCTAGGGATAAATCTCATTTGGTCATGGGCTATAATCCTTTATGTACGCTGCTCTACTTTGCTTGCTAGTGTTTTGTTGAGGATTTCTGCACATATATTCAAAAGAGATACTGGTCTGTAGTTTTCTTTCCTTGTGATATCTTTGCCTTATTTGTTATTAAGAGAATACCAGTCTCCTAAAATGAATTGGGTAGCAGTCCCTCTTACTCCATTTTTGGGAGGAGTTTGTTAAGAATTGATGTAAATTCTTCTTTCAGTGTTTGATAGAGTTCACTACTGAAGCCAGAAAAGCCTGGACTTTCTTTGGTGTGAAGTTTTAAAATTCATTCTCTTTGTTATAAATCTATTCAGATTTTCTATTTTGTCTTAAACCAGTTTCAGTAATTTGTGTCTTTCGAGGAATTTTACCATTCCAAGTTATCTCATTTATTGGCATACAATTGTTCAAAATCATCTCATAATCCTTTTTATTTCTGTAGTAATGTTTCCTTTTCTGTTCCTGATTTTGAGGTATCTTCTTCACACCCCTCTTGATCAGTCTGGTTAAAGCCCTGTCATTTGGTTGATCTTTTCAATCTCATGCACTCTCATACCTTTATCACACTGGATCTACACTTGACTTTTCACTTTTCCATCTCCCCATCTTGGTTGAAAACTCCTGAGAGCAGGGTCTGTATATACCTCATACTCTCACATATACTCAACAAGTGCTCATGGACTGAATGAAAGATGACCCAAAGTTGAGGAAGGCTGGGAGATTAGCTGAAAGTCACAGAATTCCAAGCCAGAACTCTGCTCTCTCAGCCCCAATACAGGGCACTTTCCCCTGCCTCACAATCTGCGAGGACATGGGAAAGGCATGTGCTAGGTTCCAGTCAGTATTCTCAGGCATCACGCCATCCAACAGAGTGCTTTTTAGAACCAAGTCCTGCAACAGGACCTACACAACACATAGGCATTGAACTCCTTCCAGCTTTGGGGACATTATATCCAATGGACAGAAGTTACTCTGATTTCTACTCAATAGAAAGGAGAGCTGTGAAATCACTAGAGCAATCTGCAAATAATGGATTGTCCTAGGTTTCCCATTGCGGGAGGAATCCATCACAGGCCAGCTAGCTACTTACCTGGAATATCATAGAAAGGCACCACACATTGTTTAGAGTGAGAACTTGCTGGTATGTGCCATTATCTCTGCCAGGAATGTCCCATCACCTTTCCTGACCTCATGAATTCTAGTTCTTAAAACCCCTTTTTCAGAAGGCAGGGTTAACCACCTTCTTACTCATTTTCCCTTAAACGTTGTACATAGCTATAATTGTGGGTACATGAGTCTGTCTTTAGGGAGACAGGCCCCCAAAGAGACTGTGATGATGGCAGAAGGGCAGGGACCTTGCTTCATGCTCCTCTTTCCCAAGCATCCAGAACTGGAGTCTTTGCAGGATTAAATTGAAGCAGGAGTCAAACTGAGCTTCTGTTCTAACCCTATGTTTTCGTATGTTTCCAAACACATTTTCATGTAGTTATTTCCCTGGGGAATGTCCAGCCCCCTATGATCAAACTGTCTTTCACAACTCTAGTAAGGAAGCGTATGAACAGGCAATGATCCATCGCTGGGCTAAGTGTATCAAGGGAGTTCACCTGAGGGGTGACACCGTCTCAGTCCTTTGTGAATCACTGTAGTGAAGGTCTTGAGCCATTTCCAATTGTCTTATCCACAATAACAGCAGGGGACTCAGCCCAGCAAGCTGTTGGGCCAGCTTGCTGGGCCAGCTTGCAGAACCAATCACACTCACAGAAGCAACCCAAACCACCTCCCCTTGGCAATAAATACAGGGAGGACTTTTGCCATGGGACTGTACCCTACTTGCATTCAACAGGATTTGCAAATAGCAAAAACAGATAACCATTCATGAAGCCCCATGGGTCCCGCCGACGTGGAGATGAAGCCGTCTCTATCATCAAAGTCTTGGAGCCTTAAACCTCAAATAACTTCTTAGCTTTTAAAGATATATTACAAAGGGATAATGACAAGAAAAGCAAATGAGAACGGGACCAGTTAAGTTTCTTAGGCAAAATTATTAGCTAGAAGATTTGAAGAGGAAATAATGTAATGATAACATTACGAGCATGTGTGCTTTCAGGACAAGTGCTGTGATGTGCATGCACTAAGGAGAATAAAAAGATGTTGAAAACCATTCAGAGGATGTATCTCAGGCTTCAAGAAAAAAAAAATTCCCAGCAGGTGGCGGGTGAAGTAAAATATCTGACCCCAAACCCCACTGTGCGCACGGCCTGCGCAAGGTAATTCCAGCTCTTACTGCGGCAATAGCGGCCTTTCCTAAAGTGACACACAGGAACTCAACATCTTTGTATGCAGTGGTGCTTAATGCAGCCCCAGCCCAGATCAACACCTCCCAGGAGGGTGCTCTGCTCAGAATGACAGGCAAAGCGGAGATGGGTTCCCTTTCCTTCTTTCTGGAGTCATGTCCTATAATTAATTACGTTCCACTAAGAATTAGCCTGAACTCTCTTCTCCTCTTTTAGTCTCTTCCTTCCTTGGACAAATACAATTTCTCTTAAAAAAAAAAAAAAAAAAAAAAGATCATCCCTCCGAGCTTTCGGGATGCTCACGGGGCGGAGCGGGGACCGCCTGGGGACGCAGCGCCTCCTGGCGAAGGCGGCAGAGCTGCACCGCCAGGCTCCCTGCTGAGCGCGCGGCCGCCGCCAGGAGGCGCCGCAGAGCCGCGCGGGGCCGCTGCCGCTACCGCTGCCGCCCGCCCGCCCGCCCGCCCGCCCGCAGGAGCCCGGGGAGCGGGAGCGCGGACTCACTTGGGAGGGTGATGACGCTGCTGAGGTTGTGATCGCCTCCTCCACTGCGGTGCAGAACGGAAGAAAACGGAGGTTGAGAATGGCAGCGGCGCCGGAACCGCTCAGCCCAGCCGCTACGGGGACAGTCCTTGCTCCTCCTGAGACACACCCCCGGGGCCTGGAACTCGTGGTTCCCTCGTTATCTCAGTAGAAAAGCAAACCAGAGGACAGCCCCTCCTCTCCCTCGTCCCGCTGCAAATCCAGCCAAGAAACGGATTTAAACAGCTCAGCAGACTTTGTTGATTTTTTAACTTTGAGCATTGACGCTGGGGGCAGGGGAATGCAGTGGGCCCCCTCCACCCCTCTTTTAAGGGGAAAGTGACCCTTCCCTGGATGCCCAGCCCAATCGAGCCCCGCTAGCCACTGCAGCTGGTCATGGGTGTTATCACTGAAAACAGAGTGCAAAGGTTTGCCCTCATCGCTCTCTTCCAGTTTGGCTTAAAGGGTTTGGCTTCTAGAATGCAACCCATCTTCCAAGCTACTTCTAAAATTCCAAGGAAATCAGAGTTGGATGGGTTTCTAGGCATGAAAATATGCAACATTCCAGAGTTTATTGGATTCCCTGCTTTTCCATATCCACCCCCCACCCCAACCCCGTTCTCTGCCAAGTATGTCTGGGAACGTTTTAAAGGGTCTCAGAATGTTTGGGGTTTAATTCTGTGCAGCGTCACCAGGGAGGATGCCAGGGATTCAACACTCAGGTTCAGTCTGGGGCCAGAGATGCCAGATTCCCGGCTGAGAAAATAGCAAACCTGCCCTCTCCTGCTTGGCAGGAGCGGGGTGTTCAAAGCACGAGTCCTGCTCACTGCAGCTTGTGGCAGTCTGGATTTGATTACAGCCAGAGCAGGAGCAAGCCTGCATGAAGCAGTCACGATGGGGGGAAATGTGCCAGATTAGGGGTCAGGAACCATCTGCTCTACTTTTTGCTCTTTTGCCATCTGGCTGTTTGATCTTAGGTGACTTGTCCTCTCTGCGCCTCACTTTTTCATCTGTAAAATGAAGGCCTTTCAATAATGATGCCAGCTCCCATTTAGATCTGCTTTGTGTCAGGCACGGTGCTGGATGCCTAAACTCTAATCCTCATGAGGGTGCTCAGGCAGTATTGTTATCTCCGCATCGAAGATAAGGAGACGAGCTCACAGAGGTTAAGTAACTTGCTCACGGTTGCACAGAGTCCAGAAAGCAGCTAGGCTCTGGTTTCAAAGGCCACTGCCTCCTTTTGAGCTTATGCCCCAGAGGGAGAAATGAAAGCTTGGGAAGATTTTCAACCCAACATAAATGTTTCTCCCCCAAAGTCCCCCTGCTTAGCTCTCAGTTCCTGTCCTGGGGAATATAGTGGTTTGGGGAAGATTTACGTTCCTTCCTTAAAGTGAAACAGAAGTGTCTCACTGAAAAACACTGGCTAGGTGGTTCATCTGTCTGCTAGAGGAATTGTTTTTCTGTGATGCTTAGGGGTCCCCCCCTGCCCTGCAGCAAAGGGGTCATTCAGGGTCTTACCACATCTTCACTCACCTCCAGGACAGGCCTCGGTACTGAGTCAAGACATCCAAGATATCCCCAGGCTTGGATCCGGCCCCATTACCTGCCTGAGAGGGAATATTGAGGGGTGAGTCTCCCTGCTCGCTGGTCAGAAAGTTCTGGTTCTGGCTGGGAAGGCCTGGACTCTCTCTAGAATCTAGACATTCCCCTATCTCGATGTGCATCCTGCCTTGACAGAGATGAGTGAGAGCTCTTGCAAGGAATCTTGGTGCTGTCCACACCTTGGGCTCACCGTAAGAAACCCTGCCCAGACCCAGATCAGGTGACACTAGGCTTGCAAAATTGCTCTGAAAATTAGACAGCCGTGTCCGTTTTTCCGAAGGATATATTTCAAGGTCCCATTTGCCTCATTTTTAAAAGTTGTGAAACACATCATAAAAGGAAGCATATCACAATCCTTTTATATCACTATATCTCACATATATACAATTTAAAAAATAGTAAGAAAATAAAATGCGATGTCCCTGCCCTCAATTGAAGAGAGAACATGGGCTTTAAAACCTCAATCTGACATATCCTGCAGTTTCCTGTCCCTTGTCTAAGCCTGTTATTTCTAAGCAAGGCCATTGCAACAGTCAAGCTGAAGACCGGCCTCCCAGGCAGCTGGGGGGTGATGGGGAGGCTGGCCTCCATGAGAGATACCTCACCCCTGCGCCTGGAGTGTGACCCTTGCTCTCTGGTGCCCAATTCCTCTGCCACCTGCCATGTATGTCACACTCCAAATGCTGCCTCCCAGCAAGTCCTGAGGAGCTGTGCTGATTCTCGATGACTCCTTATCCCGAGAGCACTTCAAGGAGACCAGGGGATGGGGGGAACCCCATCCAGCAGGAAGTGGTTGGGATAAGCAGTGCTAAGGACCATCCTGCTTATCCTTCTGGAAAGTTACAAGCAGTAGGGTGGTTGGGGTGAAGAGTCGCTGAGGGGTCACGGAGGACACAGCTACAGTACAGGGAGAGGATTCTGGACTTGGGAGTCAGGACTGGGAGTGCTGGTGCTGGTTCAGCACCTGTGAGCTATGTGTTGCGGGCACTCAGTTCACCTGCACAGCTTTATCTCCTTTATGGGTTAATTTGAAGGAGAGTCGTATTTCATAGGATTGCATTGATGCCGCCAAATGAGATAGATCAAATGCTAACAGGCCACAGATGTGAAAGGTATCTGCTGCTGGTCTTTGGGCAAGATTCCACTGGAGGCCCTGAATTCTACTGACCCAGAGAACAGCAGCTGGGTCCGTCTGTAATGAGCGGCTAATGAACAGAAGCTCGTGTCTGGGAGCCTCTAGGAACCTCCACCCAGTCTCCCTAGAGCCTGATCCTGCTTTTCATGGATAGCACTTTGCAGGCCTGAGGGGTCACCACAAAGTGGCTGCAGAGGTGGGCTGGGATCATTTGGAGTACCTCCCTCTCTTCCCCTCATCCCTCCCCCTACCCCATTAGCATCTGCTCCTGTCTCATCCTCTCTTCACCCTCCTTTAATTTCCTCCCTGAGGAGTGCCAGGTCTTGGAAGGAGCCCCACACTGTGGGGGAGACCTAGTCCAATCCTCCCACCACTGCCAGGCTGGGAGATCTGGGCTGAGTCACTTCTATCACAGCTGCTCCCTCTGAGGTCCCCCCAGTTTCTGCTCACTCCCTCATTCCATAGCTGGGAGAGGAATACGGGGTTAGGACAGGCGTGGGGAAAGGTGATGGGTCACAAATGCTGGTCCAGGGGAGGCGGGCCAGACCAGAGAGGGGCCAGAGCTGAGAGTTCTTCTCTCCAGGCTCCCATAGGGGTCAAGATCTCCTCCCCAGTGCCCCATCCTTCCACAGGGGGTAACTTACCGTCAGAGAGTCGCCCAGGGCTCCAATTACCTTGATGTCAGCCGGTTTCAACCTGTGAACTGAGATTACACTTGCGAGTTAATGGCAGACAGGGGTTCTTATCTCCTCTGAAAATGAATGAAGACCTTCCAGGAAAACTGAGAGAAAGTCTATTTGTAATGGCAGTTCAGCTTGGACAGAGATATTAACAGCCCGTCCTTGTCATAAGACTCAACAGTAGCAGCCATGGAGCAGCCTCTCTCTCTCTCTCCTTTGGTGCCTCGGGGAACAAGAAGGCAAGAAGTCCGACCCTCTTTCAGAGGGGAGTCTGGGGCCTTCAGTGAAACCTGATGCCTGAAACAGCCCCTGGAATGTGGTCTTGAGAGTAAGGCAGGAATTGTGGTAAAGATGTAACCAACACAACCTATTCTAGGATCTGCTGATAATTGGGAGAAAATCTAGTATCACCCTATTAAAAAAAATTAGCTCGGTTTTTCTTTTTCTTTTTTAAGATTTATTTATTTATTTATTCATGATAGACAGAGAGAGAGAGAGGCAGAGACACAGGCAGAGGGAGAAGCAGGCTCCATGCTGGGAGCCCGATGCAGGAATCTATCCCCAATCCTGGGACTCCAGGATCAGGCCCTGGGCCAAAGACAGACGCCAAACTGCTGAGCCACCCAGGGATTCCCCCAGTTTTTCTAAAGTGAAAAGGAACATGCTTTTCTACCAGTGACTCATTTTTTAAAATCAAGGTGAAGTTCATATAACATAAAATTAACCATTTTAAAATCAACAATTCAGGGGCATTTAGCACATTTGCAATGGTTAGATGACTGTGACCTCTATCTGGTTCCAAAACATTTTCATTTTACCCCCAAAGGAGACCTGCGCTTATAAAGCACTGACTTTGTGCTCCCCTGAGCTCCTGACAACCATGAATTTGCACTCTATGGATTTACCTATTCTGGCTATTTCATATATAATTCCATTTATATATGAAATTCCATTTGGTCCTTTTGTGTCTGGCTTCTTCCCCTTTGTATAATGATTTTGAGGTTCATCCATGTTATGCCAATATTTTGTTCCTTTTTATGGCTAAATAATAACCTATTGTATGGATATAACCACATCTTGCTTACCAATTAATCTGCTGTGGGACATTTGAGTGTTTCCATCTTGTGGCTGTTGTAGTGGTGCTATGAACATTCATGTGTAAGCACTATTTAAATGACTGTTTTCAATTATTTTGTGTATATACCGAGGAGTGGAATTGGTAACCATAAGATAATCCTATGCTTAGCTTTTTGAGAAATCACTATACTATTTTTGACAGCCCGACTATTTTTCTCATCTTTTGAGTTTGCACATGTACTATAATGTAGCCAAACAGCTATTTACTCATGACAAACATACCACCAAGCAGTGGCTGGGTGCTCTGGAGACTACGGAGTGATCAGAAACAGAGCTCTAAAGAAACTCGGAAGCTAAGGAAGAAATGAGAAACATCCCAGTTATAATTATTTATAAGCTGATAAACTCTGAGAGATATAAAGTGATAAGAAGTTCTGAAGTTGCAGGATGATTTACCCCTGCGGGGTGTGTGGTTCAGAGCAGGCTTTACAGAGAAGGTAGTATTTGAATGTGCAATATGAGATGAGGATGGGGGGAGAGTGAGGTGGGGGATGGAGGGAAAAGCATAAAGAATGCATGTGGTATGGTAAAGTGTGTGATGTCTGTAAAGAACGGATAGTTGTACACTCTGGCTTCAGTGAAGGGTCTGTAAAGGAGACTAGCACAAAATTACATTGCAAAGGTGAGTTAGGCCCATGGGCCTTTTATGCCTGGCTAACAAGCTAGGAGAGCCACATGAATACTGCTATATGGAGAATTACTTGCATATATACACCTGTACGGTAGCTCTCTACCCCTCTATCTTATACCCGTGTGAACATGAATCCACGTGCACTTGGAGGACCACAGCTCTGTGGTCCTATGCTGTATGAAGCTCTGCCCCCTCAAATCACAACTTACTCCCCACTCCCCCAGAGTACTTTAGTCCTGTAGTCACCCTAACTTTGCCTGGCTCCATCTTTCCTCTCAGATGTACTTTCCATTGTCTCTGGTGGTTGCAATACTTCACTAAACTGTCAGTTAAGTTTCGTGCCTTGGGAGGATCTAATACAACATCCATACCAGGGAGTGGCCCATGACTCCAGAGTGGGGGTGGGGGAAACCTGTTATCTCAGGGGTCTGTTGCTTAAGATGGAAAAAGGAAACTTGTCTGCATGGAGGCCTTCTTGACAGCCCTTCCTTGTCAAATCATTTGGTAACACATCCAGCGAAACAGAACCAGAGGCTTTTGACCCACTGGGCTATCTATCACTTCACCCATCAACATCCAAATCATGGTTTTAGAATTATACCTGCACAAGAAGCTGTATTAACACTCAGCGGAAACAATGTTCGAAGAGATCTCCAAGCCTTTTCTCCTTCCGTAGAGATATCTTTTCTACCTGACTTCCATGCTGTCTGCAGATGGAGAGCGGTCACTCCCACTGAGGATATGCTCTCACTGGAAAAGTAAAAGTCCCTGCTTCTTCCTATGACAGCATGTAAACTAACACATACATAATTGTGAATGTGTGTATGCAAAATATATAGATTAGTGGTCCTCAAATTTGAGCATGCATCAGAATCATCTGGAGAGCTTGTTAAAACACAGATGGTCGGTTCCTACCCTCAGAGTTCTGCTTTGCTAGGTCTTGGGAGGGGGTGGGCTAAGGATATGTGGTTAGAAGAACAATATCAAATCACAAAGCCAGCTGCACACATTAGCACACATCCATGGGGTTGAGCCTGAGAACTTTAAAATGACCTCTTCTCAAAGAAATTGGGCTATGGGTAAAAAAGGCAACAAAACAGAAAATAAGACCTCCTTCCCTCAACTCTGGAGCACTTAAATTAGTTCCTGGTGATGACAGTCAATCACTGTATTCTTGTTGCCATAATGTATGATATACACAGTGAATACTGTGAATACTTGCTAGCGGGCAAAGGTTAGGGGAAATCTTTGAAGCTGGTAAAATGTGTAAGAGATGGACAGATTTTCTCCAAAAGCACATTACAGTTTGCTAAAGAGGCAGCTGAAACTGGTCATCCTATCACCTAAATTTTTAGCTAAGGAAACATACACACATACATATGCGCATGCATGTCCACATTCATGGGTGTGTATGTATGTGTGGACAGATTGATGGGGGGGTGTTCTCCTGTTGTTCTGAGGGATTTCCTTTGAGAGATAACAAACCAAATGATCCAAGCATAAGTGGGAGGAGTCTGGCTTATCTGGGATTTTATTAAGATAGAGCCCGACATGTTTCATTTGTTTAATATTCTGTAGACCTTGATTTGAGCTTTGTTAACATCATCATGTATGACAAAGACACAGCCTGGAAACACAGCAAAGCACTTCAGCAATTGCTCTCCTTGGAGAAGGAACTGTTTAGAGATAAGATTAAATTTATGTGGGCTGATTAGCTAAACATTATCTGGTACAAACTGTCCACTACCCTGAAAGGAGTTGATAAATACATCAATAACTCATCAAGATTTCTACAGAGGGGGGCCTCTTATTAGAAGGCCATTCAAACTATGACGAAATGTCATGAATAGCAAGGACATAGTAGACTATAGAATAGGGAAAAGACTTGACACTTTGGAGTTTTGTCTGGTACAACCCAACAGCTTGAACCACCTGGAGCCATTATCTGAAAAACCAGCTTTCTCCTCATTGTTAGCTAGGACTGCCCAACCCATGTGCTCTCTCATTTTAAGGACTTAGGTTAAGCCTTCTGCAATGGTAGTAAATTGCTGGCACAGTGTTAGAGCCTTGTTTCTGCCTTGGAAGTGCTTTAGTGTGGGTTTATATGAAAAAATACACACCTTGGATGTAGGAGCTCAAGACATGTGCTAAGTTGAATAATAGGCTAAATTAGAGGCTCTCTGTCAGAGCCTTTACTCAAAGCTTTAAATGATGGAGACTTCAGGGAAAGGAAATACTTATTCATCCAAGGGTCTTTGGGTGATTTTGAACTTGCTCAGTAGACTGGTCCCACCGAGGGACAAGCAGGCTATTAATCCCTGTGGGGCATCATTACTTCCTAGTCCCAGGTTAGGTTACGTACCAAGACCCATGAGCAGTTGGTGAAGATAGACTCTGCAGAGTCTACACTGGATGTTCAACTGCCAGCTCACAACAAAAGGAAACCCTTAGCGAGCACCCTGGTGCTGTAACTTGGCATTTTTCAAATCAACTTTTGAATAGCTCATTTTAGTCAAATGGGTAAAATAAATGACATCAAGGACTTAGAAAGGAATCAAGGTCTTCACTGAATGTAAATGAACTTCTGAATATATACTATTGATGACTGTGGCATCTCTATTTATGAATCTCTATTTTCAAATACTATGAATTTTTCCCTCTGCATGGAATCAGCAGCTTAGCTTCAAGATAGCCAACTTCCACAGATAACCAAGAACCATTGTCCTGGGTCCAGATTGCTACTCTTTTGTTTGCAAAATGCTACTCTTTTTCTCACTGAGAAAGCTTTAGGTCAGTTGCCAGGTCCAACATATTTTTCTTAGTCATCCCAACTATGTTAGGGGCAGGCCATGGAGTAATAGAAAATGATGCAAGTATGTACAAAATTATAAAGCCCACAGGAGATAGCACTCAACAAAGTGCACGTATGCACTGACCGGGAGGAAAATTTGGTGGTTTTTATTTTTATCTGGCTACCAAATACCAATTAGGTAAAAAAAAATCACATTAACTCTATATATCTCATTCCAAAGCCTCATAGATTAGTGGAAGAGGAGGTTCATCACCTGTGGGCTCCAGATGGAATGAGTAAGGCACCCAGGTTGCTGGGGGCTGTGTCCTGTTGATGAAGGCAGTACCTTAAGTTGAAACACCACTTTTGGTTAGCTCAGTGTATCTGTAGGCTGTTGGAGAGAAACTAGGGAAGATGATGACAAGAGAGGTTTTTGAAAAGAACTATGAAGGCAAAACAGTTATTTTATACAGAGTCTTAGTGAAAAGTTGTTTTAATGGAAGCCACTTTGATCTAGTAGGTTTGAAGATCTTTTTCAACTCAGAACTGCTGATTAGCTGAATTAAAAATACTTATTAAGATTAATTCAGTGATCATTTACTGGGCTCATACTATGTGCTGAGTCACTGGAGGTATAAAGATAAGATGGCCTGCTCTTGTAGGTATGCATCAGATGCCATCACCTCAATTAGAAATCACAAACATGATCTCCAGAGGAGTGAATGACCTCACCAGATAAGTGACAACTATCAAGGAAAACCAATAAGGTGGCCCCATGCTACGTCTTTTTAACTACCCCAACAATCACAGGGATGGTTAAAATGTCCAATCACAGATCACGCACTGTAATGTGTTTTTCATTATTGTCCAGTTAGTTATGGCCATTTTCCTAAATGACACCTTTTAGGCAGGACTTAGAAGGGTAGGCCCTCCTGCTCTCATTCAGGAGGGCTGCTGCCCAGCTGGAGTGAGTCAGCATTTTGGTTCCATGTGCACTCGGTTAGATCAAGGAGACCTAAATCTATCCATTTGCTTACTCAGACAATCCCTATCACTAGAGTATCTTCCAATCTCAAGGTCTTAAGATTTCTCGTGCTTATATCTTTACATGCCAATAAACACAATAATCCTCAGGGGCAGGGAATAAAGAGGAGGTTCACATTTTATTTGGTTTTAGATGTTGACATATGTTCTAATGGATTGGTTGGTTATCACTGACATGACAGGAGCATAATTTGGACAGATTGCAAAATGCTTTATAGCTCATCCTCTCAGAGTGATAAGATTACAAAGGAGATGGAGACCATTTCTCTGTAAAGAGTATGGTGATTAAATCATTCAAATTCTCCCTTTCTGTCTACCATACATGCACACATATGTACAGACATATATATGAATATATAAATACATATATACGCATATATGTATATATATGCATATATATACACATACATGTTTGGGGGTTTTGCTAGAAGAAGGCCTATGTATGAAACTAATCATTTGTTTCTGCTGCTAAAGTTCTACTAGTAAACTAACAAACAGGAATGAGTTGTTGCCAAATATGAAGGAGGGAAAAATCTAAAGACTAAATATGTGTGCACATAAGAGCCTTATCACCTACTCCATTGTTCTGCAACTTAGAACAAGAGCTGGTTATATACTGAAGCTCTGGTACAAGCATTTTTAACATACTTGCCAGTCATACAGCTTAATTTGAGTGTGGAGAGCTAAGAATGCATGAAAGGGCAGGCTGACAGTTAGTTGTTCTACTAACACTCAACAAAAGGAAGTCTGACTAGAAAGATTTGCATCCCTGAAAGAATCCTGCTAGGCACTGTGACATCTCCAAACCTAATTTTCCATCTTGGAAGACACCTAGGAAGCATTCAGCAATCATCTAATAAATGAATGAACAGACGAATAAATCCATGAACAGACCAGTAACTGTCTAGGACCAAGCAGGGGAACCTATCGCACTGTTGCAGGAATGTTCCTGGGCTAATGTTTTGAGTCCTGCAGATCAACATACAGCACACCCCTGACCCCCATGACTGCCCATAGTCATGCACATACAATCATCACTCTGAGGTTGGCTCACCTGGAGGAAAAGACTTAGCCCTGAGACAGCCCCCCTTTTGGGGAGGGTGTCTGCCTGGAACATTCCACGAGTCTCATTTTCATAGCCCAGCAACAGTCATTTTGGAAATACTGAGAAGCAGTGAGAACAGCATGTTTATAAGATGGCATGCTTTCCTGTTCTGCGCAGTGTTTGAGTGCATCCTGTATAAAGCTCTGACATGCAGTATGGACTGGTTATTTCTGCTTCCTGTTTAAAGATACTTTTGCTTTTTGGAAAACAAATTCACTTCATCAAAGCTTAAAGGCTGGGACAATGACAGCAGCTCACACAACTCACACTGGGCTCTTTACGTAATAAGACCTGGCACACAGTTAATGTTAATAAATGCTTTCTGATAATGGTGTTATCCTATTCTAGTTAAAAAATAATCAAACACAAGAATGCACTTACAAATATACACCCAGAGCTCTCTCTGCCCTTGGAGAAAACCTCTCAGGTGTATCTCAGACTGTGTGGAAAGACTGTTAAAGTTGCCGTTAGGCTGATGATTTCAGGCATCAAATGAGGTTAAAAATCGCTTGATTTGAACCACATACCTGAGGTGGGAATCGTGTCGGAGGGGTCCTTGTCAGGGCACCTGATTTCCATTCCATCTCTCACCTGCAATGGGACGCACAGAGAAATAGGATCTTGGAATGTAGGAAACTAGGTGAGAAGCAGAGCCTCTATTTGGAAAACACTAGTCAACATAGAATCCTAGGTATCCCTTAAGATCCTCCCTCTCCTTCAACGCTCCTATCCAAGCGTCCATGACGTCCTTTCCTAAATGCTCCCCATCTTGTCCCCTCTCCTATGCCCGGGCCTGTGTTAGTTTTGCCTAAAATACTGCAGCATCTGCAGCCTTCAGAGCCCATAAAGATGACATTCTCTCTCCCCCAGCATTAATACAACTGTGCCAGCCACCCCACCCTCCCATCCAAATTCTCAGTGAAAGCAGGGATTTTTGTCTGTTTCGTGTACTCTATCCTTATAGCCCAGAATGGTGCATAGTGGATGCTCAATAAAAATTTGTTGGTTGAAAAAAAAAAACACATTTCTTCTGCCTTGACATCAGCATGAAGTCCATTTTCCTAGCACATCCCAAGAGGACCCTGACATTCTAAACCATCAGCTCTTGACCCTGTTCTCATGCTCTGTGTCTGCCCAAGTTTATCTCCATTCTCCCTTTCCTTTCCCTCCCTCCATGTTTCCATACTCCCATCCACCTGGTCACCTTTAGTCATCCTTCAAGGCTGCGGTCATTTGTACTCTTTGGGAAGCCTTGTCAGCTCTCTCTGGTTGGTTGCTTCCTCTGTATTACCAGAATACCCATGGATTCTTTATAGGACTCACTACACTATGTTACAATTGCTGGTTGGTTCCACTGGCCTGAATTCCTTGGAACAAGCAATGTATTTTATTTGTGGTTTTATCCCTTAAGCCTGGTACTCCTCCATACACCTACCCATTTAGTCATTCAACAAATAGTGACAAGGCACCTGCTCTGAGCCCCTGTATTCTAGTGGTACAGAGAAGGTATTCTGTAAATGTACCCCAAGAGAATGTGTTGCTCCCTCTTATCAGAGGACAATAATAGCAACCCTTTTATAGAACTCAAGGCAGAACAGATACTAGTAGATGTGCTTCATACTTATGAACGTATTATAATTTAATAACAACTCTGAGATAGGGCTGTGACTATCATTTCACAGATTTAAAAACACCAAGGAACAAAGATGCTAAAGTGCCTTGCCCAAGGACATAGAGCTAGTAAGTGGAAGAGTCTGAATTTGAACCCAGAGCCAGTACTCTCACTTCATGGTGCCATGGTGCCTCCCAAATGTATCCTCATTGCTGAGATATTAGTTAGAGAGTATGGGACATGTTGATAAGTCAACAATCTTTCACATTATATCTCTCAGGCTTTGTGGTGGGAACCCAGGCTGTCAGCTTTGCCTTTGCCACCTGGAGTAAATCTCACCCTCTTTTATACGACAGGCAGGCAGGGATGGCTCTAGTACAAAATTTGTCTCAACTTGCATTGGTCTCCAGTCCTCTGAGAATGCGGACATAAGCCTTCAAGTGTTTCCTGGCTCCTCAGAGGAGTGCAGGGTGCCCTATCTAATCTTGACAGGAAATATCAGAGAAAGACTTATGAGATAAGCACCAAGTGAGGCGTAAGTGGGAGGTGGCCCCCAGAAGGTATGCACCAACTTTTGGTCTCCATGCTGAGTGGTTTCAGACTTTACCACATTTCTCTGCTTTTTATTAACTTTTTCCTCAGATTTAGGGTTCAGATGAGTTTAAAAGGACCTGTCAGAGATTTGGGGAAGACCTGAGGATTCTTGTTTTACATCAGCATAGACAGGAAGCAGTCAGGGCTGAGCACCCCAATAGGCCTCTGAAGCCTCAGGATGCTGGTGGCTGAGGTGGAGCTGTGAGGCAGACTTGCCTCAAGCACCCAGGGGGCAGCCACAGACTTGACCCTTTACCCTCTCCAGCCTGCTCATGGGGTTCCAGAACTTAGAGAACCACGTGGAAGGTTCCAAAGACTCAGCAAGGGGGTACCGACCCTGGTTCATTTGCACGTTTGCCAGTCACAGAAAACATCACCGTACCTCAATCTTTTCATGAGATTTTGGCAGCCTGGGCCTGTAGTTGCTGTTCTTGTAGGTGAACAGATAGGGATTCTCCTGCAGAAGAAGGTAATACACTGTAACCATGACCTAGAAATCCATATCATTCAATCATCTTTATCATCCATTAATGGCTTTGGCTAGTTTGGAACTTTTATACCATCCTTGAAATGATGAGAAAACCATTCTCTGGCTTTTCTTCTCTGCACTGCTCATTAGTTCTCTGAAGAAGCTCATTTAATGCTTTGAAATTGCCCATTTGCAACAGTCGACCTCTCTTGCTACCTGAGCTTCATGCTACCAGGCAAAGTATACATATTTCCATAAAAAGAGAACTTAATTTTAGGCTTCCTGGCAGCCAAGGCAAAGAGGGAAATGGGTGAATTATATAGTTCTTACAGCCCAGTAACAAGACTTACCAATTCAGCAAGAAAGCCAAAAATTTAACTAGCATTAAATGTAAAGGAATTCTCCTATGTTCAGTTTGTCTTTTCTCATCATTTATTCAGTAATATTAATTTAATACCTACTATATATTAGGCACATTATTTAAGACACCCATCCTCACATTTGGGACCAGGTAAGCTACGGCTTTGGGCCCATGCCCTCTACAGGTGTAGAAGGGGCCTCAGTTCTGCTAATATGGCTCTCCTGACCTACAGGTGTAAACCTTAGGTGTGTCAAGTACGTAAAGCTGTGCCTAGACCAGAAGAGCCAAGCCAAGACTCTAATAGGGATAATGTCTTAGCCAGGGAAGACCCATGTCACAGCAAACCCCACTCCTTCGTGACCTCATCTCTCTCCCCAACTCAGCAAGAGACACCCTCCCCTCCCCAGTTCTGGCCTACCTGAGAAGGACATTTCACCGGCCTTCTTTCTCTTGCACTGAATGGCTCACCTTTCTGTCCTGCTGGCTCCATCTGGAAAAGGAAGTGATTCTTAGAGAAGTCTTGCAGAGGTGGCCACATCCTGGGGTACCACTGAGAGAGGCTCATTCACCCAGCACTTCTCCGAGTGTGACCCTCGGCCAGCAGGCAGCAGACTCCCTTACCGAGCAGGGAGTCTGACGTGGGGCTTGAGCTCAGAACCCTGAGATCATGACCTGAGCTGAAGCCAAGAGTCAGTCACTTAACTGACCGAGCCACCCAGACACCCCTAAAGTTCCTTTTGTTACCTCTAAATAGTCATTATACACATGTGAGCACTTAAAGGATAAGGTGGCTTTGAGAGAAGATGGTTCCTTTTGCACCTGCTATTCCACCACTTGGGAAACTCCTGATTCCTGTCAGCCCTATTGCCCACAGGTACTAGGCTCTTGTGCACCTTTGTTCCTCACCTCTCTTCCAATGACTTGACAAAGGACACAAAAGGCAGGAGGCTACCAGATGGAGAGCCCTGTCTGGCTCAGCCATGGGCTTTGCCATCCTCCATGAGGATTTTAGATCCTTCAGCAATATCTTATCCTAGCATCTGTGCCCCATAAACAAGAAGCGAGGAGAGACCTTTACCCTTCTTGGGATTAGCTCCTCACCCAAATGGACAAAGTCAGATAAGAGAGTGTAATTAACTTAACCTTTTGGAAAAGGAGTGGCAACCCTTTAGCTCAAAGGCTGGAGGAGGAACTGGGGTTCCCACTTTCGTTCAGTTTTATTCTGAAAGTAGATACTCCTAGAAATGGGAGGTCCTACCCAGAATGTTCAAGGCTGCCCTCTGCAAGGGGGGGGCGGTTCCAGTGGCCTGCTGCCTTCTCTCCTCCAATATTTCAATAATCTAATCAATAAGAGAGTCTGGAAAGAAAGTTTGGGAGAGTCAGATTTTACTAATTCTGGTGGAATGGACATAGCAGAGTCTGTTTTTTTTTTTATTTTTTTTTAAATTTTATTTATGATAATCACAGAGAGAGAGAGAGGGAGAGAGAGAGGCAGAGACACAGGCAGAGGGAGAAGCAGGCTCCATGCACCGGGAGCCCGATGTGGGATTCGATCCAGGATCTCCAGGATCGTGCCCTGGGCCAAAGGCAGGCGCCAAACCGCTGCGCCACCCAGGGATCCCTGCAGAGTCTGTTTTTTAAGCATCTTAACGACGGGAAGTTCATAGGCCTGAATTGACACTTTCCTTTAAGAGGATTTCCCCAACTGTCTCTTTATGAGTCTCCTACTTCCTTCCCACTCGGACTCTCTGCCTTCTCTGTGCTCAGAGAGCATGCAGAAAGATGTGGCCGGTGCAGACGTCCCCTCCCACTGTCCTTCCTCCCACCACTCTGTGCTCCAGGGCACCTAGGCTCTGAGGATGGTGGGCACTGGCCCCCGTGCTCTCGAGAGCTCCACCTGTCAGCCCCGGAATCACCCACATTTCCCCACAGCCTCCCCCCCCACACTGGAGTTAACTGGAACGTGGGAGGGATGACCTTAGACATTGTCTCCCAGGAGAATTGCCACTCAGCTGAGCAGTTCCTGAGGGTTCTCAGCTAGCCCCGCCCCACCCCGCCCCCGCTCCAACACTTGGCAGGGGGCTCGGGGTGCAGCGGGGTGGGGTGGAGGGGGGGTCTGTGGCCACAAGGATCTGGAAATGGAGTTCCCCAAAGGCGGGTCTCTTCAGAACTAGCATTGCATAAGGATAATCAGAAATTATTGAGGAGGCAGTAGCGGTGGCAGAAGGGGCCAAGGGAATGAGTGATGTCTCCAACACAAAATCATCCAGCTTTGTGCCAGAAGCTCAGCCTCAGTCTGGGGGTATGCTGTGCTGGGGCGATTCCAGGGGTGTTTCAGAAGCAGGGCTGCTCACCCCGGCTCTTGCAGGTGTGTTGCCGGCCCTCAGAGCTTACTTGTACCCTGGAGCTTGGCTGGGGAGAGCAGATGCTGGATGCCAGTGCAAGCCTACACAGCACCCCCCTCCCTCCAAAGTGTCTTGGGGCATGGTAGGGGAGGGGAGCAGCAGAACTGGAGGCCCTGTGGTCACAGAGATTGTGTCGGCCTTTCTGTGCTCCCCATGGAGGTGGGTGGCCCTCTGAGTCAGTGAACCTGGCCTTGGATGGACATACCTCGCTTTCATCTCTGTGGTCTCAATGAAACCCGACACAGCAGAGACCGAAGGAGGTCGAGGCAGACACTCCTGCCCGCCTCATGCCCCTGAGCAGACACAGGAGTGAACCCAAGGGTGAAGCCCTCATGTACTTTGGCCCAGCCCTCTGAGGTTGGCTGAGGGTCACCACGCCCCTTTGGCAAGTGGAGAAAATGGAGGCCTGAAAGACCACATGACTCACCTCAAGAAACAACCAAAAACACAGCTGGAACCAGAGCTCAGGTTTTCTGGCTCTTTACCCAGGCTGCTTTGGCTGGACCTGCTACAGTCCTAATTTTTTACGGATTAATCCTTGCCTGCAGGAGCTGCCCACGCACTCTAGCTGCAGTACTCACTTTGGGAGTCAAGGCCCATCTGCATTTCACCCCTGAGGGAGCCAGGGGCAGACACAGCTAGGGGAGCTCCCGCATCTCTGCTGGCCTGGCTGCAGGGACCTCGAGAGCTCTCACTGGGAAATGACTGGATGTTGGTTGGACAGGTCTGGAGGTGGTGGGGGTACCTGCGCACCCAGGAAAGCTGCCTGCCTCTCCTCTGAGCCCTCATGACACCTAGCATGTCCTAGTCCTCTGGCTTTGAGTGTGAAACCTTCTGTTCCCATCTGCGCCTGCTCAGGACTCATCCTTGTCCTCACCCTCAAGTGGGTCATGGGGCACTGTGGTTCCAAGTGCCTGTGTGAATGTGCAGGACAGCTCTCGGGTTCAGTCAGGGCTGTTCATTATCACTGCTGCCATGGCCACCAATGACAACAGCAAGATGAAGGTGTAATGGGGGGCGGTGGAGAGCGGTGCGGTGAGGAGAGAGGAGGAGAAGGAGGGAGAGGGGCCTTTTCTCTGGATCTGCTTTCTCTCTCTCTGGCCTTCGAGGTGCTTTGTACATTCTCAGGGACCCCTGATCTCCATGCTTCCTCTCTTAGCAGACCACCCTCATACTTAGCCTCTTGCTAATGCATTGACTCCTTCTTTTCTCCATGCCCTTTGCTCACAAAAGTCCTCTTGCCTGGGAATGTCCACCCTGACCTCCTCTGCCACATCCTACCAAGCCCATCGGAATCCCATCTCCATGGGGCTTTCCTGATCTCTGGCCCACATCATTTTCGGGCACGCGGTCTAGCACATCACCGTTGGCTCAGTTCAAGTTTACTCTTGTTCTTCTGGGCTGCCTGACCCAGCCACAGCCTAGGTTCAGCAAGGGCAGAGGCCATCTGACATGTCTTTTGTTATCTTTCTCGGACCCAGCATAGGGTGGGGCATGTTGTAGGTGCCTTTCTGTTGCTTGGGAGCGAGTTGTCATAGGAGGAGGAGGAGAGAGGTTTGGCTGAGCTGGAGTCAGCCCTTCTCCCCTGGAGAGAGAATGGAGGGAGGGCAGTGCGTGCAGGAAGGGTCACATTCCTTTTTTCTGCCCATCCCAGCAGCAGACTGGTTTTCTGGGGAAATATCTCACCCAAGGGTCAGGCCCACTAAAGGGTCCTTATGCAAAGAAATCAAAAAGGAAATCGATATCTCCTCTAAGGGATGGTGTGAACCCACTGCTATGGGCCATCTGGGGACCCTGTCTGCTCTCCTTGCTCCTGGCTGATGTGTGCTGAATGGCACCTGCCCATGGTTCTTAGCTCAGTGCATCAACTGAGAAGGGGGAGAAATTTTTCAAACCAAGGAGGAAGAAAACCAACTCTCTATCACTGGAATTCTAAAAATAGGGCAACTTTGATGGCAAAATCAGGTTTCTGTCCAGTGCCCCGGAAATTTTCAGTTTTGGTGTTATATCCCACCCTCTGACTGACCCCAGCTGGCCCTAGGGGACTTTCATAGTCTGGGGAAAGCCTGTCACAGATACAGCGTTGGGTCAGGGGTTATGATCCGGGGTTTGTAGAAGGGATGCTGAGGCTCTACATTCATACAGCTTATGAGGGGGTGGAATTAGGCCTTGAACCCAGGTATTCATCATTCAAAGTCCATGCTTGTTATGGGCAACACCCTGGGTCCTTTGAGCCACAAGGTGGTGGAACTGCTATGTGAACCCGATCCCCAGTGCCCCACTCCAAGTGAAGTCACCTGCATAGACTCAGAGGAGCCACCCCTGCCTCTGGAAAGAGCCAGACTTCAGTGGCCCAGCCCTGGGATGAGAAGGTAAAAACCTCAGGAGGTCAGAGCTGGGCTTCAGTATGAGAAGGGTCCTTGGTGGCCCACAATCATCGTCTTGGGGTCCTGCAGGCACCCTGCAGCCCCTTCATCAGAGCAGTGGGCACAGTTGGTATGGCAGTGGAGGTCTCTTGCTGTGTGTCAAACCCCCAGCTGGCACAGTGGCCCCCTGGGACCCCCAGCCACTCACCATGCTGTTCCAGAGATTCAAGGCGAGTGTACTGGGATCATGAAGTGGTTGCTCCTCCTGAAAGAGAATCAAATAAGAATGCCTGTGCGCCTCTAAGAATGGGGTGACCTGATGTGCACTTTGAAGCTGTCTCTGGCAGAGACGAGGTGGCCCTGACTCATCCAGACTCTCTCTCAGCCCCATCCTCACCAACAATGGTAGGCACTTATAAGACCCTGTCTGGGGTCAGGGCTCAGAGGTGAGGGAGGGCCTGCAGAGGCAGGTCAGATGCCTGGCTGCTCTTTGTGATTGTGAAGCTGTACATATTGAACCAAACAGCAGAAGGGGGAGGTGCCAGGGAAGTGAATTGTGTGTGGTCTCAATGAGTGCGGGGAAGATGGGAACTAATATTCCTCCTCCTTTTAAACCACTATCGGAGCATCACTGAGGTCCTAGAGGGGACACAATGACTCCAACTGGCAGGATCCAGAAGCTTGGAGGGAAGGACTGTCCCAGATGCATGGTGCTAAAGCCTCAGAGAGAACTTGCGGAGCATGTGTGAACCCACCATAATGCTCATGGTCCAGGCAGCCCCAGTGAGGCAAGAGGTACTTGCCCAGTGACCTGGGGAGTGGGGCAACTCCAAGTACCCTCCGTCCCAGGGATGGATGTAGAGTGTGCAGAGGGAAGAACATGGTGTGCTGCCTAAGAGATTCTATCCTGAATAGTCACAATAGCTAGGAGGGACTAAGGGCTTCCCAAGAACCAGTATTGCTCTGAGTTCCATATACGTATTTAATCCTATAATCCTGATAATCGCCCTAGAGGGAGAGAATATTAGCAACAGCCCTGATTTTACAGATGAAGAGCCAAGGCACAGAGAGTGCAAATAACTTGCCCAAGGTCACACAGCTGGCCCTGGTTCCAGAGCCAGGACCTACCTGGCTCGAGTCCATGCCCTACCTTTGGGCTGCCCTGCCTCTAAGAACCTGCCTCATGGGGCTACCCAAGCTCCGTGTGGAAATTGTCAAGAAGGTGTAAGAGGGTACCACAGCACTTCTCCCCCAGCACTGCATATGCTAGGCCTGGGGAAGCCCAGCCCGGCCGGGGCTTCTGTGGAGGTGAGGGTGGGAGGGGGAGCTTGGTCTAGGCTCTTCATGGCAACTCTCACTCACCAAAGGTAGGGTCTCATAGAAGAAAGGCTGGAAAACCACCACGAAGGACTCCTGCTCGTTGTACTTGCTGGAGGCCAGGAGATGGTTCCAGCTTTCCTGAGGAAGGGAGCAGGGGTGTGTATCCAGAGCACCAGCAAGCCCCAGCCTGCCCCATTCTCTGACCAGGGAGTTCTGAGTGGCCCCGAGGTCAGAATCACTCATCTGTGCTGTTCTGAATTAGACACTATTCAGAAGCTCCCCCTTATCTCACACTTCTGCACCCTTTGATGAACTAAATCAGCTTTTCATTTTCCTCTGAAGCCCCTGGCATCAGGTAATAGCAAAGATGGACCTGAAATATATTCTCTGGGAGCTCAAGAAATACATGCCAGGCCAGCACACACTAGGGCTCCCATGCTCTTCTCAAGGGCTAGGTTCCGTAGAGGAGGTGCTATTAACCACCCCAAAAATATCATTTCCAAAGTGAGAAGAGCCATTTACAGCTTCATATAGGACTTCCTTCTTAAATAAAAATAATCATGGTAACACATGTCAGGAGGAACTTGTGCTTTGAGTTGTTTGTGGACAGGGATGAGGGTGTCACTGAGCCATCCACACTCCCTTGGCTCCCTTGCTCTAAACTGGAATGGCTCATCTTCTAGAATCTTGACTTTCCCAGGGGCTGTGGCCTGGGGAGCAAGCCCAGCCTGGGCAAAACCAACTCGCCAGCTACGGATACAAGTTACAGGTGCTGATGACAACCAAAAGCATTTCAGAATGAATCTGCAAAGTTCTTGATCTTTGACTTTAGGTGCCACCACTGCTCCCCACCCACACACTAATGTTTAGTCCCCACTTTACACAAGGGAATATCAAAGCATCGCCGGGAAATGAATGAAGAGGGGCTCTCTTTGTTCCCTGACTCAGTCCTGAATTCAGTGGAAGAAGTCCGACATTAAGAAGCCTGCTCCCCCCCAAAAAAAAAAAAAAAAAAAAAAGAAGCCTGCTCCCTCCTTGTTCCCACCATCTGTGTTCTCCTCCCGGACCACCCGCCCCTGTGGGCCAACAGCCAGTCTTACAGGGTGGGCTTACCTGATAGGACCACTGGGCCACCACTTTGGAAAGCTTCGAGGTCTCCCCTGAGTACCTGCAGAGCTCTGCCATGGGGCTGCCAGTTAAAGCAAACCAGAAATGAGAGCATGGGTGCAGTGTCTGTCATTCAGGCTGCCCATGGGGGAAGAAAGGAGCTGGGGGCGGGGGGGGGGGGGGACCCTGGGAGTTGCTTAAGGAGAGTAGAAGGAGAAGTTGGAAATCTTACGAGGTTCCAGAGAAGGAAGGAGGCACACGTTGGGGAGAATAAAGGGTAGGGTCTCCCTCATAGGATCGATGCACGGAAAGTGCCCCCTACTGTGCCTGACACATGGCAGTCAATGAACAAATGCTGGTTTCATTTTACTTCCTTTTTTACCTGAGCTGAGTCCCTTGGTCCCATTGAGAGACCACCAGAGTCTCAGAGAGATCCACCAGGTTCACAAATGCATTGGGGACCTAGGAGGATATAAGAGAAAAGATGAGCATTTGCAAGGTCATCATTGCTTCCCCAAGAGCTTCTCTGGAACCCTGGGTTTGAGCCCTTTTGGTGTCTGGTTGAACACAGTTTGGACCTCTCCTTGGAAGGTGTTTGGCTGGAGTCTGTCCAAAGCTGCCAACATAGCCAGCACGGTCAGCCTGGTCATTCAAAAGGGTGTCATTCACCATCCATCCGTCATGGTGGCAGGGCATCTCCCCACCACAGCATCAATAGGGAAGCAATATCTTGGTGGCAGTGGGACTGAGAGAAAAGCTGCCTCCCCAGGGAGTAGAGGGTGGGGGTGAGAGCTCCCCTGGATTCTCAGGACTGCAGTGCTCATCAAGGTCCCTTTAGAAAGGGAAGGCCCTTGGACTGTAGGGGCCTCAGGAAAGGGACAGGTCTCTGACACCCCAGGGAGGGACTGTGTCTATCCCTTCTTCCTCCCCAGAAGTCTCGCTCAGAAATATTCTTGGATTATGAAGAGTTCTACCCCTGACCCCTGGCCCACGTTTTCCTTAAAAGGTGAGAAGACAGGCTCCTTCATACCCTTTGTCTTTCCCTTGGGTGTTGAGCTCCCTCCCAAGTCCATTTTTCCATCTGCCTGTAGGCCATTGGAGAGTAAACTGGAAGCTGCCCCATCAACCCTTGAAAGGGCAGCTTCCTCCTGGCTGCCCAAGGTGTCTGTGTTGAAGGGCAGCTCTGGGCCTATGGTCCCTGGGCCCTGGGGAGTCTCACCTCCTGATGCAGGTAGTCCAGCACCCCCGCTAGCATGTCCAGGCCTCCTGCCGCGTGCCTCTGCTGGGAGAGGAGAAATGTGCTGAGCGCAGGTGGACAGGAGTACGTGGGGCCCAGGATATACAGGCTCCTGCCAGCCTGACCCTCTCCCCTCTTTCCTCCAGCTGAGTCCTTAAATCCAAGAGTAACTGGGTTCCCCTTTGGGACCAGATTTTCCTCAGATAAAAGTGATTCCATTAGCCTTTGGGAATAAGTCTGATCCCAGATTTTTGTCCACTCTGTCCCCGACCCATCACTCACCAGGAAAAAAAGACTCCCCCAAATGGCAGTTCCTTGTCAGGAAAGGGCAAACCAAGGTCAGGGCCATTCTAAAGCTCACCAGGAGGGAGGGAAGACCCAACTACTCTGGATTTAAGAATTTAAGGATTTAAGGACACAGATGGGTTTCAAAACTTCTGCATGGCACCCTTTTATCAGACCTTCCCCTGCCACACGGGTCACCAGGGAGAGAAGGGTTCAGGGAAAGAATCTGAGCCAGCTTCTGTTACTGGGTATTTAAAGACAACTCCTACCCCACCCAATTATTTGTTGGTAATGAAAATAAACAAAGGAGAGGATCACAAAAATCACCCTGAGAATTTACCTTCTCAGGGTAAAAAACAAAACAAACAAAACAAAACAAAAAAACAAAAACCCCTAATAATGAATTTTACAACAAGACAAACTCCTAAGCAGCCTGCAAACCAGCTGTCCCCTGAGGCAACTTGGCTCCGACAGGAAGACATGGGAGACCGAGTTGAGTTGCCAGTCTGTTCTGTCTCCCAGGGGGACAGGGGCAGGGACTGTGGAGACAGCTGTCAATCACTCAGGCTGAAACAGCCACAAAGGGCAGCTCCCAACCCCGCCTCTTTGATTGCAACGGTGTCCTCTCAAGGCCACTCCAGCCTGCTTCATTGCCATAGCCAGCGATAAAGTCTTTTGTCCGTTTCCTGCAGCCTAAGCATGACATTCAGTATCACACTGTCCCTTCACAAGAGTCTTAGGAACTCTGCCTAGAAAGGTCCTTGCTGCCCATCGTCCCCAGGAAACCCTGGGGATCCCTGTGTGGTTTGACCCCAATGGCAAGCCCTGCTTTAGAAACTCCTTAGGTAGTGGTAAATGGGTATTTGAGCTTTGACTTTTAATGTTTTCGTTTTTTGTTTTTTTTTTTGTTTGTTTGTTTGTTTGTTTTATGATAGTCACACAGAGAGAGAGAGGCAGAGACATAGGCAGAGGGAGAAGCAGGCTCCATGCACCGGGAGCGCGACGTGGGACTCGATCCCGGGTCTCCAGGATCGCGCCCTGGGCCAAAGGCAGGCGCTAAACCGCTGCACCACCCAGGGATCCCAATGTTTTCGTTTTTAAGGCAAAAGCATTTGTTCATTGTCCAACTAAAAATAAAAGTGAATAGTGCATAATGGGTACATGCACACAGAAATGCGTCATGTAGGCAAGAATGCTTAAAGTCACATATACATGAAAGGACACAAGAATCCACATAGGAATGCTTGAATACAAGTAATGTGTATTTATCTTTAAGGAATCATGAATAAGTATAAGCATCAATGAATGCATTCAAACATTTGAAAAAACAAATGCTGGTGTAAACAAACTCCTTAAAATACAAGAGCACATGCCTGCATGTAAGAAGAGAGGATGGATTTATGCGTGAGTAGAAAACTGATGGATGGGTGAGTAGATATGCAGAGGGATGAAGCAATGCCTAGATGCTTGTTTGAGCACTTCAATGCCCGGATGCGTAAATTCATGAATAAATGTTGGTGTGTATAGTGACCAGAGCAGAGAATAAACAGGGCGTATAAATTTCACTTGGTGCTGGAGAAAACAAGGAGTAAAGTAGGGAAATAAGGCTTCAAGGTCTATATGCTACAAACCCAGGAGATCTGCAGGAATATTGTTCCATGAAAGCTGGTCAGGGAACGTGGGCCTCCATCAGCATTCTCCCAGGACCCAACATCAGTAATGGAAGCGGGCAGATGATGGTAGGCTAGGAGTCCATGGGAACATGGGGCATTTGGGGGAAGGCAAGAGTTTATGTTGTGGGAGAGGGGCACAGGAAAGAGGACAGCACCTCCAGAAACCACCCAAGCCTGTGCCACGGCCTGGTGGCTGCCCTGGGTGGTGGCTGAATGCACAGGGGCAGTTAATTGGTCTGCCACAAGTGGCTTATGCACCTAAGGCTTCAGGTTCTTGAAGAAGGGTCTGTGTGCCATTTATGTGCCACCATAACCTGGGTATCTAAGCCCCCCTTTATACTTTCAACTAATTCTAACTGGGACTTATCTCCAAGAAAGACTTAAGTCATAGATAGTCACCTACATAAATAAAAAGCACAGCCACACATTTCATGTCCTATTCCCAGGAATGCCCAAGGGCCTGGAAGTTACAGTCTACCTACAAAAACACTAGCTTCCCCTTATCACTGGAGGCCATTGGCCAACAGGTGACAAGAGCACACATATCCTCCTTTATTTCCCAAATTCAGCACTTAGATACAATCAGGGTCATAAGAGGCAAAGGAGTTTTAACTAGGAAGCTGATTTTCCTTATCACAGAATGATCATTGACTCAGCCTCTCTATACCTCAATTTCCTTTTCCTGGTATGAAGGATGGTATGTTAAAAACACTCTTCCTGTGTCTGGCTCCTTGAGCCTTTAGATATGGACACCTATTTATTCATCTGTTGTTCAAGTTCTGAAATAGCTACCACCAGGCCCAGCCACACAGGTTGTAGACCAGGCAGGCTTAGGGTCACTCCTACTGCCCCCACCCCTGCACCTGCAACCCTCTGCCTCCCGGCTTGCGGTTTACCTGTTGGGCAGAGGGACAGAGGTGACCCTGGCTTGAGTTCTTGAAAAACACAGTGATGAGCTTCCAGTCATTTTGAAAATCAAGTTGCTGAAAAAAAGGGGCAAGAGCATAAAAAGAGGATGGTGAGAATTGGCATCAAAAGAAAATTTTCAAGTCGTTCAATTTCATGACCCACACCCATTGAACTGTATTTATGATTTTCTTTTCAAAAGAATAAGTAACACAGTAGGAGTCCAAAGTTGTATAACTGACCAAGAAGGCAATTTGGCAAAATACATCAACAATTATTTTTTAAGGGCATACCCCTTCATCTAATAATTCCGTTTCCTAACATATATTTTAAGGAAATGAGGATACATGAAAGATTTAGTTGCAGTGATGAAGCCTTATTTATAAGCATGAAAAATTGGAAACAACATAAATGTCCAAAATAGGGGACTGCTGTGTAGATTGTGGAATACTCATAAGATGTAGCTGTTAAAATGATGCTGGAAAATGTAATTATTGTCATGGGATATATTACATTGAGAAAAGCAGGTTATAAAAAGTATCCACATCTAGTAACATGCCTGTTTAATAAAACATACACAGATATATATGTTTAGAAAAAATATGGAAGGAAACACGCACCAAGTTGTTAACAGTAATTATCTCTGGGTATAAGGTTGAAGGATGGTCTTAATATTCCTTCTGTTTATCTGTGTTTTCTGATTTTTTCCTCTAATGACCATGTATTAATTTCAGAACAAAAAATAAACTTTCATTTTGTCTCTTAAGAGGCAACATGCTGCACTCGAGGATACTTGGACTATGGCTCGGGCATTTTAGATTTTAGCTCTAAGTAGCTGCGTGGACTTGGGCAGGTCCCATGACTTCTGGGGACTTCAGTTTCCTCATCTGTAAAATTATGGGATTGTGTTCAGGATCTTGTAGTCATTCCCAGAAAGCTGTGACTATTCCAGAAATTCTGGGATCCTCTCAGTAGAGAGAACAGGTCTTGTACTCGTCACTGTTCCTGGAGAACCTGGAATCACCTAGCTTTAACCTCTGAACTTTGTGATGAATGCACAGCTGGCTCATACGGCATCTGCTCTTGGTTCCAGAGGTCTAGGCTCAGGGCCTGCATACAGCTGGCTGGGCAGCAAGGCTTGCCTTCATTTAGTACTTGCCCATAAGGAGGGCACAGATGATCAGAGGATGCTTATTACAAACTTATACGATTTACCCAGTAAAGAGTGTCTGAACTGCTAGGAGAGCAGGTAACAAGGCCGCAGCCTGGAAGTTACAGGACTTCCACCTAAGAACTAAAACAAGTGTGGTAATAACAGCAATCATCACCCCAATGACAGTGACAACCACAGGCTTTCACTGAGCAATGCTTTTGTACCAGGCACATCTGACAGCCCATTTTATCCTCTCTAAGTCTGTGCGGCAGGCTCTTTTATTGCATCCGTTTCATAAATGGGGAAACTGAGGCCTGGAGAAGTTAAGAGTCTTATCCAACATCACAGTTAATAGGCCAAGAATTCAGGATTCACACTCAAACTGTCTCCCCCTGGAACCTCAGCTCTCGCCTATCTCCCTAAGTGAGAAGTCACGTTTATCTGCTGACTTCGGCAGCATGACACTGGGAACATTAGGGGTAGTTCTGAGTTCTAATGGGCTCCAGAGAATCGCCATGGGAAGGGCATCTTTGGAGAGCCAGGCCACACTGGCTCCTGGTTCAGGGTACAGTGGCAGCAGGGCCACGGCCGCAGTGGATCGGGCTTGATCGCCTCGCAGCAGCCACGGGCAGCCCCACGCCCTGTGAGATGGGTCCTCACCTGGTTCTCCTTCATGCCCCTCACCAGTTCTTCTGCCTGCACCTGCAAGTCTCTGCGAAGAGGGAGGGAGCAGAGAGAGAAATCAGTTGGACGGAACTTTGTTGAGGGCTGGAAGCTTGCCCCTGGCCCTAGTGCAGGTGCCAGTCTCAGAGCCTGGGGCCACAGTGTACCACCCCTGGCTCCTGCAGGGCAGACGCTGACCTATTTTTAAAATTAGGCCCATCAGACAGATTGAAATCCGTGCACGAGACGCATTTTGACTTTGATTTAATTCAGACCTTTATTTCTAAGCCTCTTTAACTCTGCCAACACTCGCCACCCCGCGATCTGCCCAGATGCCGAAGACAGGCAGGAGTACATGACCCCAGAGAAAGCCAGAAGTGGGACTTACTCAACACCAGTGTGGGGTGCCACTCTCTTCCCAGGTGTGCACACAGGCGTCAGAACAGAGGGGTTGAAATATCTGATGATGTCTGAAAGGACTAGAGAGAGAGCTGCTTTGAGGCTGTGGCCCTGCTAGCTGGAGGAGACCTGTAAAGGCCGATCCCCGTGGGGTGAGGTGCCAGGGAGGCTGCCGCTTTTGCAGAGCACGCCCTTCACGACCACCATCAGCTGTGAAGTCAGCCTCGGAGGGAGTGGGGCCCTGCGAGCAAATGGAGCTAAAACCTAGCATCTATCAAGGGCTAGGCCAAGCCGGCGCCTTATGCGTGAGTGCCTTGTGTGAAAGGGAAACTGAGGCTGGGAGAAGCTAAGCAAACCACTCAAGGTCTCATGGTAAGTTGAAGTTGCTGGGGCTTGAACCAGAGCTTTCAAACACCAAGCTTTTCACTGTCGTGCGCCATCAACTCGTTAGGGAAAGTGTGCTGGGACGGGGCCCCGGGGAGGCTGTCTCCCAGCCCCCCTTTCTCCTCCTGAGAGTGACAGCAGGGCGGGAAAGCTCCAGGGAACACACGTCCCAGAGCTGACAGCCAGAGGACCGCTAAAAATAGTGCTGTCAGGAGCAGTTAAGTTGCATCTTGCTCCCAAGAGAGGAGAGGGCAGAGCAGGGAGTGTCATGGGAAGGAGAGGCCTCCCCGCACCCCTTTCCAGGGGCCCCCATCCAGAAGCGCCTGGGGCTTTGGGGGAGCAGAAGGCAGCCGGCCCTGTGCAGCGGCAGACATGGTGGTTTTTGGCAAAGCCAGTCAGGACGTCAGGAGACCAGTCTCTCAGCTTTGCCAGCCTGGGCGGCCACCTAAGCCATATGGGACTCGGGCTTTGTCCTCAACCCAAACTAATGAGCTTCCTTCCTAAGTCCTGACAACCTGAAGGAGGAGCCCCTTCACACAGGTGGTGAGAAAACAAGAAGTTCAGAGGCCAGGGGCAGACGACAGGGACAGTGTGTGCACACGCACGTGAATGTGTGCACAAGTAGGTGCCTGGAGAGAATCTGTGAGAGCAAATGACACATATCTCAGGAAAGTCATGAGAGCAAATGGCTAAACAGGATTCCTGGTGCTAGGTCTTTGGAGGAGAATTGCTTTCCAAAGTAGAAGTGTTTGTACGGTATTACTCCTCTGGGATCAGAGGTGACCGTGGATCTTTCCGCCTAAGTGTTCCTGGCATTTTGTTTTAGGTCCTGCCGAGTGCCTCATCTGTCCTTGTTGCCTCTCTCTTAGTTTCCAGTGGGGCCACAACAAAAGGCAGAGGCAGTGGGGCCAGACCACCTGGGTTCAATGGGACTGTGCCATGGACTCCTCCTATAACCTTGGGAAAGTCTGTGTACCTCCCCGAGACTCAGTTTTTCCATCTGTAAAATGGCCATGGTGGGAGAGGATGTGGCTAGATCTGAAGAAGGACAGACGGGCTGAGCCAGATGAAGTGTGGGCCCACCCCAGTATACCACTGCACTGGCCTGGATATCGCTGGAGCCCCTTCTCCTGGGCAGACCAGGGGCTCCTCTTGCCGGCTCAGCTGCCCAGCTGAGCTCCCGGTCCGTCTCTCCACTCCTTCCCACTTTCCCTGAGCATTAGGTGGGCTGGAGGCACCAGCAGCTACAGGGGAGTCCTGCCTTTGTGGACATGCAGGTGCAAAATCTGCCCTCACCATCCTGCCTTCAGCGGCAGCTCTGGCCAGGGGACTCCTGGTCACTCCTCGCTGAATGAGGGGCAGTCAGGACTCGTTACCATGTGGACGAGGGGCCCAACAGTGGGGACAAGTTGACAAGTCAGGCAAAGCAGCAGTGGTATTTGTGCTTCAGAGTCTAAACTACATCCCATCTTCCCAACCCCCCCAACCTCCCCACTACATTTCTTTTTTCCTACCATTGATAGGTAAATAGGGCCAAACCGAGGCAGAGCTGTGACAGTCACTAAGTCATTAAAGGCCTCTTTTGGGACGCTTTGAGCTTCTGCAAGAGGAACCTCTTGCCACTTTGGCCACCAATATCCCCTTCACCTGTCAATCAGATCCTGGAGGGCTAGATACCTGGCCTCAGCCTTCCCTGCTGGATGGTGAGGGCTGAGAGGAGGGACAGTGTCTTATTCATCCCTGTCCTTTGCAGAGAACCTAATAATTCCTGGGCCCTTGGAGAAATTCGAGGGCGGGATTGACAAGGCACTATCTACCTCACTTGTCATTGTGCTCACTGGAGTGTCAGCTCCAGAGGCTTTTTGCTCTAATTATGAAGTTAAAGGTGATTTCCCTGTTCTTGACTCGTGAGCACCAGGCATAGGTGACTAACATCCCACTAGGCTAATTCAGCTGGCATTAGGGGCTTGGGGGTTTCGGAAAGACTTAATAAAGTCGTGAGGGACCTCTGATGGTAAATGAAAACAACCAGGCCACAGATTGCATATTCATAAGCCCATGTACGTGTAAAAAGGCCAACATGTTAACAATGCTCATCTCTGGGTGGTGGGATTACAGTTAATTTTTATTTTCTTCTTTTCATTTTCCTGAACCCAACTGACATATTTATTTTATAAGTAAGGGACTTATCTTGAAATGAAATAGACTGGAAATGAGACCTGGGTCTTCTCGGTGCAGGGACAGGGGTGGGAGAATGGTGGATGGTTTCCCTAGAGGAAGTGCTAGAAGTCTAGCCCTGTGGTCCTGGGGAGAAGGAGTCTCAGGACGCTGACACCCCTGATGTCTCCCCCAGGCCCCTTAATCTAATGTCTCCTGGTTTCTCTTTGCTCAGAGATCCTCCAACACATTTCTCACACATCCTGGCACCACCCTGCCCCTCCCCACACCCTGCCCACCTTTTAGGGTATGTGACTTTTTATACTCAGACTCTTTCTCTGTCCTTTCAAAATGCCTCCCTACTTCTCCTCAGGCTCCATGATGAGGTGGGCAATAGGGTACAGTCTCTTCACTAAGCAAAATGCTGCTGTGTTGAGAGGGATCGGGACAATCTGGAATCTGGCCCTGAAGACACAGGACTCACCTGTCACCACCTCCATGCACACCTGCTGTGGCCTTGGGTCAGTCCTGCAAGTAAAAGCAAACATGCAAGCATCAGACTGCATTCAGCAACCTTCTCCCTCAACTAGTGGAGTCTAGTTCGTAACAAGCTGTGGCTCAGCATTGCTCCGGTTCTGGATTTACCCTTCCCGGAGTTAGAGACACACTGCAGATGGCTATAAAGCCACCAAAGTGGAGTGAACAGCTTTAGTGGAGTTTCCTCTAGTCTGGCCCAGTGCTGGAAGGGGATGCAGCCCCTGGTGTGGGATGAGACAGATCCAGGTCCCCCAGAGCAGAGCCAGGAGACAGGTGGTAAAAAGCAAGAGCTCTGTGTTTGGTCCTTCCCATTTTTCCTTCCCAGTCACCCAGAGGACCCAGGGGGCTTTGTGGGCACAGGCGCATTGGACTGGGAGGCAGGAGGCTAGATTCTAGTCCCTGTTCTGCCACCTGTTCCCAAGGATGCCTGGAGCAAACCATCTCCTCCCCAGCCCTTGGGTTTCCCCATCAACAAGGCCAAGAAATGAGAACAGATCCTATGTGAGGCCCTTCTCAGCTCTACGGCTCTGCGCTTCCATGACAGTTACCAATTTTGCTTCTCCAGGTTGATGATCCCGGAGTCTGGAGGCTGGAAGAGATAAGAAGCATGAACCACCCAGCCAGAGAAGGCAGCAGAGCCTGTCCTTGTGAGACACCAGTCGCCTGTCAGACCCTCCCTCCCACCCATAAAAGGGAAACCATGGATCCAGAGAAAGCCTAAATCTGCTGACAAATATCAAGTTTCCTCCACAACATGTTGGCCAGAACTTAGAGCGACCGGAGGTGCGTTTTCTTCAGAACAGAAGACAGGCACAGGAGAGCTTAGAGTTAAATGCAGCTACGTAGACGGTTAACCTCTACATACATGTACAATGGATTGTTTTATTGCATGACCATCCTAATCTGAAATTTTATTTATTGCCTAGTTCCCCTGACTCAAATTTAAGTGCCACGAGGGCAGGAATTTTGTCTTGTTTGTCCTGGACTATATTCCTTGGACCTAGAACAGTGCCTGATACATCACAAGTACTCAATAAATATTTGTTTGCTAAATATATTTTGAACCAACAAAGTAAGCTTCTGGTTTCCTCTTGATAAAATGCTGGACAGCACAGGACACCATCTGCTAAAGAGGGTCCCTGGCTGTAGGACTGAGGGGAGACAGACCCTGCTAACCCACCTGGGGATTATGTCCTCTACAGGGTCCTAGGGAACTTCGGAATCATGCCCAGTATATAGAAAGTATTCAGCATGTATTAACTATTGCCAGTATTTTCACAGGTTCTGACGTAAATTTTCTTTCTTGAAATTCCTGGAAGACAGTATCTCCAGGTGCGATGGTGACAGGTGACAATTGTACCCACACTGCCTACACCCATGTCTGCTGCCGCTTCTGTTTAAAGAGCCTGTCTGGCCTTAATGACCCAGCTCAAATGACAACCAACCTATAAAACTGGGTCACAACTCTGGAGCCTTCTTGGGAGGGCAGGCTGACCACAACCTTCCTCTAAGTGGGATGTCGTATTTTACTCAATAAGCAGTTGAAAGGCAAAATTTCCAGGGAAAGGCAGAAAGTTGAACAAAAATTGCACTACAGTGCTAGTCAGGAATCATAAGCCGAGATGCCAGGCAGGTGAGGTCAGGAGGGAGGATGGCTCCTGGGCTGAGGCAAAGTGGGACGGCCTGTGCCCAAGCAAAGGGGATCTGACTGATAGCAGAGCTCCTGCCCAGAACAAGCCTGTTGGGGCTGATGAGAGGAAGAAAAGGGTAGACCAAGAGGAACAAGGTGGGGAGATGGGGGAAGGGCTCAGTGAGAAGTCACAGAAAAGGAAGGCTGGGACAAACCCAGCAGACTCCTACGTCTCCATCTTGCCCGCGGCAGCCATACTCTTCCTTGGCTGAGCATGCTACGGTACTAGAGATGCAAACCTAATTAAGACACAAACTCTATCTTCGAGAAAGTTGACAGAGTGGATTGTAACCTCCTTGGCAGGGAAAATGTCTAGAGCTCTTAGTTGAGCAAACAAAGCAAAACAAAAAACAAGTCACAGATAGTATTTTGCAGGTTAATCTTATTTCTCTCTCATCCTATATATTGGGGTGTGTGTGTGTGTGTGTGTGTGTGTACTGAGGCAGATTAGGTGATCAAACGAGATCTTCAATTTGTTATTCTATATGTGTGTGTATGTTTTTTTCTTATACTGAACATAGATCACATATGTTAGTTTGCAAATAATTTTTACAAGCATTTGCAAGTCTGATCTTTAAAGTTCTGTGAGGAAAACGTTGTCCAGAGCAATTAAACAAACATGTGCTACAGGCATAAGTAGGTAAGATTGTACCTCGGTTACAGAAAGCTCCAGGACCTTGGGACGGGCATACATACACACATACATAAGCACCAGCATTATGAATTCTTTTTTTTCCCCTAAGTTCATCAATTTCCATGATTTTCCCCCTGCCTGATACTTTCTATAAACCAGGCTAAGTTCACAGCTGTGGTCTTTGGGCACATAGGAAGGCAGCCTCCTAGGAACCGTGCTCTCAGGTCTCACCCTGGAGACTGAGATGCCGGTTGTGTGATGCTAACAATCTGGGATAGGGAGGCCATCGTGGAGTGGGGCTGTGTTCGAGGCCAGGCCAGCTCACAGGAGGAGACAGGGGAGCTGAGGGACAGGCAGAAGCCCTGGGGTCTGTGTCATTCATGAGCAAGAGAGCTCCTGTTGAGCTGTGACCAAAGAAGGGAAGTCACCAACTGTAGATGGCTACAACTATAGAAACCTGATGTGGTGGGCATCTCAGGGAATTCCCTACCCAGATGGCAGAGTGCTCCAGTCCTCCAGCTGGTGTCACCTACGTTTCGGGCACATGGGGACACATGGGCTCAACAAACTCCATGTGTTGTGACGTGAAGTCTCTTTTCTCCTTTACTTCCCCTTCCACATCTCTCCTGCCTGTAGACCTCCACCTTCACCCTCATCAACACAGACTTACAGTCATGCTTAGCACCCATAGGGCAGATGAGGGTGGGAAGCCCTGCTGCCAGGTTCCACTGGGCCACTGGTCTGTTTTCTAATGGCAAGTCTGGTTCTTTCTGGAGGGCTGGCACTGTGCTTGGGGAGGGGGATAGGGCTTGCAGGGAGGGGGCAGGTGGGACCCAGGGGAAGGGGCGTGGGGTTGGACAGAGAAGACAGCCTGCAACAGGGATGGAGAGGGCCACTGGGAAGAAGCCTGAGTAAGTGGAGGAGGGAGGAAGACCCTGGAGAGGATTGGTGGGGTGGAGGGATGTTCTAGGTGCAGGGGTGAAGTGGGGCTCTGAGGAGGAGCAGAGAACACTCGACTGATCAGTGTTGTGGTCAACGGGAGTGCTGGCACTGGGGCAGCAGGGCTGTGGGCCCCTCCTGAAAGAGGCCAGGTGGGGCTGTGAGAAGCCAGCACTGACTTGGGAATCACATTGGCATTCCCCTCTGCTCTCCAACCCCCTTCTCTCCAGACCCTCTCTTTCTGCTTATCCCTTTCTCCTCATTCTTTTTTTTTTTTTTTTTTAAAGATTTTATTTACTTATTCATGAGAGACAGAGAGAGAGAGGCAGAGACATAGGCAGAGGGAGAAGCAGGCTTCCTGTGGGGAGCCCAATGTGGGACTGGATCCCAGGGCCCCAGGATCAGACGTTTAACCACTGAACCACCCAGGCGTCCCCTCTCTCCTCATTCTTTCCACCTCTCTCGTTGCTTTCTTTCTCCTTTACCCGATCATATAAAATACACCACTTAAAATTCATTAGCAAAGATTTATTTACCAAGCAGGTAAGGATATTTTTTCTTTATCTCATAAATGAAGCTTAAGAAATGATTTTTAAAATTCTGTGTGCAAAAAATTAATTAATTAATTAATTAATTAAAAAATAAAAAAATAAAATAAAATTCTGTGTGCTCTTTGACTTAATTTATCAGTTGGTTTAATGTATTAATGAGAAACCCTGAAAGTTTCCTCATCCTAATGTAAAGGGAGGCATTCATTTGATTAAAAAAAAAGGACACAGACTCTAGATTTTAGAATGCCCCCAACTCAGAATATTTTTCTCTCTCAAAATGAAACACCCTGCCTGGCAACCAGGAGTTCATTCTAAGGCTCCCAGTCCCAAAAACTGACTCCCACGTTCATCTCCTTGAAATACTTACTGTGTCCACATTGCCCATGGCTGCCACAAATTTAATATCAGAAGGTCTCACAGAGTGGACTGCAAAAACAAAAAAACATTTATGAAGGTCAGATCTACATGAGCCAAAGATGCCAAATGGGAGGGCCAGACCCACATCCCCCAGCCTGAGGACAGATGCTGAAGGTTTGTCAGCCAGAGCAATGGAAAGCTGAAGACCAGGAGGTCACTGGGAGCCATAGGAACCTGCTGGAAAGAGGCTCACTCTTCTGCAAGCCACAGGTGTCCCATGGAAGGTCTCTCATGGCCCTTCTTTCCCTCCTGCCTGGCCTTCCCTCTTCCTCTGGTTTCCCTCCATCCCTTGGCTCTGCATTTCTGGGCCCCCATTAATGAGGTTAGTAAGTTAAAACAAAAACCACCTGGGTACAAAAGGGAGCATGTTAACTGAAGAGTGCCAGAGAACACCACTGAAAGTCTGTGAACACATATAAACCTCAGATGCAAGCTATATGCAAATTGGTCCTCCAGGAAGCCTCCGTGACCCACCCAGGCCACCAGCAGTTTTAGAATTAAGTCTCCCTAGAAACCACTGACCTCCTGATCATGTTACAGGGCCATTAAAAGTAAACCGCCTAAAGAAACCATTTCCTAAGAGGTATACCGATTTCTTTTTCTAGCTACACTCCTTATATAACGGAGGAGTAAGAATAGCACGCTTAACTGGAAACTCTGATAAGTTAGTGCAACGCAAACATAAGCAAAGCCATTAAATGCGGTCTGTGATGCAGCCATTTCATAGGATAGAGCCAGAGAAGACAGCCAGCTCAAGAGCAACATTCATACTATCTAGGTGTTAGACAAATCCAGCCCATTAGAGAAAATGTCTATGGCATCCACTGCAGCTTAAATCCAGGAGGGCAGGTGAATGACCAAGCCCCAACCCACAGCTCCCATGGCAGCATCTGCATCCCTGGAGGTGAGCTCTGGGAGATTGCCCTCACCTGTGGAGCCGTGTTGGTTTGCTCACTGGTGTCCCTCTACAGAAACGGCTGAGGGGAGAGGGGGAAGAGTGAAGGGTGGGGGCTGGCAAAGAGGCCCGAATAGCCAAAAGATGCAAGAGGAGTAGAGTCGGAACTTCTGCTGGCCACACCAGAGAGAAGATGCCAGCCTTCCAAGCTCATGGCTCAGGGCCACGTACCTGACTTTGGAGGCACACTAGATTCTGACTTCTTCGGGTTGCATGGAAATAGAAAGTTCTTCAGGCTCTGTAACTGAAACCAAATAGTAAAAACATCAACTGCCTTGTAGAGAAATATTGCAGGTCCTGAAAGCTCGGTGTACTTTGACCACGTACTTGTTCTCTCTGGGCTCAAAATCCAGAAGCAATCATGATTGCCCATAGTCATGTTCATCTAACTCCATACTCTACTCACCTAGTAAAAGGGGACGGGTGTCTATTGACAATGACCTTAGCAAGTGGCAGGTAAGGATGCCTCAGAGCAGTTGGGGTGAGGTGGGGGGCAGGGAGAACACAAAAAAGGATAAAAATCAATTCTTGAGATGATGGAAAAGATCTGGACACAGAGAGTGGTGATGGTTGCCCAGCAATGTTATGGTCTTAATGCCATTGAATTGTACACCCAGAAATGGTAAAAAATGGTAAATTTTATGTTATGTATATTTTGTCACAATAAAAGAATAATTAAGAGACCCAGGATATAATAGACTAAAAAAGTTAAAAAATCTATTCTTTGCTATCATATTTTTTTATATTATCTACTTTCCCTCTTTTGATTATCTACACAAAAGCAGGTATAGGAGGCATTATGCTTATATGCTGCTGGAAACAGTGAACTGGAAAATGGTAACTCTTGAGCTCCCATCAGATTAGGCTGCTGAGAGCAGAGGAGGGACTGGGTGACCAGTACTCAGGTCCTCAAGACCATTCGGGCCTCCTCAGATATTCATGCAAGTCCAGAGCAGCCTCTGTTTCTGTGAATCTCACAGAAAGCCTTAGGAAGGGAGATCATGTTTTCTCCCCAGAATCAAGAGAAGGAGGAGAAATATTCCAACAGAGGAAAATATGCAGTAAATAAAGTACTTGACCACATTTCACTGTCACAAGACACAAGTTAATTTCTCTTGAATTACTAATTTCTGTAAGAGATAAAGAATTTATTCTCAACTCTTATCTTATGGATGTTCTGGGAAGACCTCACCCAGATGCCTTCAGATAATTCATAGCATCTGCTTCAAAGTTCATAGAGATAACAAGCCCATTTATAACTCTCTGGACATTTCTCGGAACCACCAGCTCAGTCTGCGGAGTGATGAACCTCAAATTCCAGGAGATATAGTTGTGCCACCTCTGCTGTGCCAGGCAGCCCGACTATCCCTGGGAAGGTTAGCAATTCATCCAGCCCACCCCCTCCAGGCTTCAGGGCAGGTCCTGCCAATTTGCATCAAGAATTGGAATTACCCACTAGAAAGGAACCACACTCCCCTCACTTCTCTCACCAGGACAAAGCCCTCACCTCTGGCAATAGCTGCTCTTCCAATGCGTTCTCTCTAGGAGAGTTATGAGCATGGGTAGGTCCTAAAAGAAAGCAAATATGGTTCAGATTATGTAGTTGAAATTAACACCCACCCAGATTTACAGTTTCCTGTCCTTCCTCCCAGCCCTACCTATATGCCCAGGTCAATAATGTCCCTTGTGCTAGGAAAGTCCAGATTCATTCGTCCCAACTATCACTTCCATTGTCCGGGACACATGCTTCCATTAATGCAGCCTATGGAGACAGAATGCCCAGCTTGAAAAGCAAAAGTGTTATCTGGGAGAGGTCAGTAATAACCCTGTATCACCTTATTATCTAGCACATTATCATAGATCATTTTATTGGTTCCTTAACAAAAGGCAGAACTTTTGAGGAAGGTAATGTTGGACATACCTGCTGTTGTTTGGGGGACTCTGGGACAAAACAGGGAAGGCAAAGGATGGTGTGGAAATTGCCTGAAGTGTTACATGAATTTAAGAGCTAGCGGTGGGATTCCCAGTGGCCATGACTGTACATCTATGGCTGAACAGGAGCTGTCCTGAGGGGTCGTGCTAAGTGTGAAGTGGAAGGGAAGAAAAGGCAGGTAGAGAGAAACTACAAAGACACTATCCTCATCCCAGCTTACTTTGGGCCCGTCTTTTAAGATATTTACATTGTCTTTACCCTTTAAAAATATAATTTACATATAATAAAAGACTCATCTTAAGTGTATAAGCCAATAAGTTTTCATAAAATAGGGCAGCCTGGGTGGTTCAGTGGTTTAGCGTCTGCCTTTGGCCCAGGGAGTGATCCTGGAGACCCGGGATCGAGTCCCACATCAGGCTCCCTGCATGGAGCCTGCTTCTCCCTCTGCCTGTGTCTCTGCCTCTCTCTGTGTATCTCTCATGAATAAATAAAATCTTTAAAAAAAAGTTTTCATAAAACATTTTAAATACACAAATAACAGTGTAGTACAATGAACAGCACTCTAAGTAAAGGAACAGAAATTCACCCACCGTGCCGCTACCCCAATAACCAAAAGTGATTTGTTCACACGCCTGGGTATATCATCAGGCTCCAGAACAGGCACACTTTCTACTTCGTTGTAATCCATGTGGATGCAATCTTACTCCTGCCAGCTCCCTTTAATATTGTATTGTGAGCATTTTTCATGTTGCTATGTCATCTTCATGTTTACTTTATCAGTTTCAGGAGATATTTTATGATGCTGATATGTAATCAGACATCCTTGATGTCCTTGATGTCATCTGACTGCTCCCTGCCCAGTTCTCTGCCCAGGGTGCATGCTCCTTGTCAGGGTTTACCATGAGAGAAATCCTGAACTGCATGAGATAGTGCCAAAGAGGCCCCTGTCTTGGGGGAGAGGGCTTGATTTTTTTTTCTACCTCCACCCTCTTCTGCAGCTTTCCTTTTTGACCCTGAAAAGAATTTATCTAAAGTTTCACAAGCAGCAAGAGTGTATTTCACTTCCTGCCCTCTGTAAGATTAGGCACTGCTTTCCTTGTTGGAGCTTGTAGCAGGAATGATGGCTAGGACTTGCCCCCAGACCTCAGTAGCAAGTTTTACATTCCCAGAAGAAAGCTTTCTGGGCAGAAAGAGCCATATGATGGGAAGGCACAGAGTTGCAGATAAGCATGGTATGCTAGAAAAGGCTGGAGCAGGTTTGTAACTGGAGGGAAGGGGAATGGAGAGCAGATAGAGGAGGGTAGAGGAGGACAGCTGGGCTGTGGAGCTGTCTATGAGCAACAGGGAGCCACTCTGATATTCAGAAAGATGAGTGTTAATTTGTTAATGCATATTTTAAGATGATCATCACTCTGGGAATAGTGGGGTTGATGGATTAGCAGGGCAGAGATGTGAGACTATTTTGATAATATTTTTTAAGCCAGGATGAAAATGTGTATGGCAGCTAACACTTACACGCAGCTTCTATAGGCCAGGCATTCTAAGCCCTTACATGAAATAATTCATTTAATCCCTACAACTCTATGAGATAAACTCTATTATCTCCACTTCGTAGATAAAACAGGTTTGGCAAGGTTAAATGACATTTTTAAAGATGACATAGTTAGCAATGGTGATAGCAGGATTTGAAAATGGGCAGCCTGACTCTGCAGGCTGTGTTCATAGCCAACAAGCTAGGTATAAGTCATAGCCAAAGAACCAAATCAGCAGTTGGCAAACATTTTCTGTAAAGGATCAAATAGTCAATATTTTAGGTTTTACAGGCCATACTATCTGTCACTACTCAGAGACAGCTCTGGAGTAGTGCAAAAATAGTCACACACAATATGTAAACAAATTAACTTTATGGAGAATGAAGTTTGAATTTCATATCATTTTCATGTGTCATAAGATACTCTTCTAATTCTCCCAACCATTTAAATTTTAAAAAAACCTTTGTAGATATCAATGAACTGATTTTTTAAAGTTTATATGAAAAGGCAAAATAGCCAACAGAATATCAAAGAAGAAAAAGTCAGACAAATGACATGATCCAACTTCAAGACCAACCATAAAGCTACAACGCACTATTGGCAAAAGAATAGACAAGTAAATCCATGGGACAGAATAGAGAGCCCAGAAATAGACACATGTAAATAAAGTCAACTGATCTTTGACAAAGAAGCAAAGGCAGTACGATGGAGAAAAGACAGTGTCTTCAACAAACGGTGCTGGAATAAGTGACCATTCACATGAAAAAAAATCTAAAAATCTAAAATCCATTCTTGCCTCACAGGTCATACAAAAACGGTCATAAGGCTGGATCTGGCCCATCAGCCATTATTTGCCAACCAATCCCTGATCTGTACTGCCTCTGTGAAAAGATCATCAAGGTTAAACAGAAAAATGGCGTCTTGAGATAGACATCCTTCAAATAGACAGAAGTTTGCTCTGAATCATTTTTATTCCCACTTAGATTAAGGTGATCTGCCCCCTACCTGTCTGCCTTCATGAAGGAAGAGAGAGCACCATCTACAACATGACATTATATTTCTAATGCTTGGCTTTAGATTTTAAAAAATTACCTGGAAACAATACCAAAAAACAGAAACCAAGAGAGATTAAAAACAACAACAACAACAGACAATAGATAGTGAAAAGTGGTAGACTAATAAATATGTAACATCCACAACTCTATTAGCTTGGTGCTTTGTTTCTAGTTAGGGTGAGAGGTGAGCCAATCAGATATTTAATGGGGCAATCCAGGAAATGAGAAAGGTCAAAATATGCTCTTCACTTACTCCTGGTTAGCTAGAAATGTACATATGTTCTAGAAGGACCTGAAAGAACCCTAAGTGAAGAGAAATTTGAGAATTGATTGAATCTTTGTGTTCCTTCCCCAACCTACACACAGACCAATAAATAGAGCCTTACAAACCCAAGGTGTTTGAGCATGACCTGTCCATGTCACTGACTGATCACTCAACTGTACAGATCCAGGGCTGGCTCCTAGGATGCCAGGTTAAAGAGATAAAAATAAGAAATTAAGACCTGATCAAAGACGTCAGTGGCTACACACCATGAAGGAGGTCTATTCCAAAGTTTAAGTCTTGGCAAGTTACTAAAAAACCAACAAACCTCAGAAAACTCCAACGAATCCAGAACTGCAACATTTTATTGAACATTTGCAACCGAAAAGTAATAGACATGCTATCAAACTGAAAAGTGAGTCTTGTACTCAGGGATGGGAGGGGGGAAAAAGCAGTCATTGGAAAGCAGTTCTGAGTGGGCCCAGATGTTGGATTTTTGCAAAGTTTTCAAAGCAGCTATTATATGTTCAAGGAATTAAAGAAAAAAAAATAAAGATTAAAGACTCAACACACAGAAGTTATTAAAACAAATGAAATCCAGAGCTGAAAAATACAATACCGAAAGATTTAGTCGATTGGCTCAGCCAGACTTGAAATGGTAGGAAAAAAGAATTTGTAAGCTTCAAGATAGATGGAAAGATCAATAGAAGTTACATTTCTGAAAAATACAGAAGAAAAAAAGATTGAAGAAAAATAAACAGAGCCTCAGAGATCTGTAGCTACTGCCAAACACAGAAACATAAAGGTAAGGAGTCCCAGAAGAAGCAGAGAAAGAGGCAGAAAGGGATTTGAAGAGATTACGGCTGAAAACTTCCCACATTTGAAGAAAAATATTGAGCCACACATCAAAGAAGCTGGAAAAAAAGAAAAAGCTTCAGGTAGGAAAAACACAAAGACAATTTTACCTAGATACTTTAACTGTAATAATGGATGTGTCTAGGTGTAATTCTAAAGCCAAGGAAACCATTTCAAGAATAGCAGAAGAAAATCACGCACAGGAGACCAACATTATGATTAACAGCAACTTATCAGAAACAATGGAGGCCAGAGGACGACAGAATGACACATTCCAAATGTTAGGAGGAAAATGACCTCGGATAGAAGCATGACGATGTAAGAAGGAATGAAGTACAGAGAGAGTGAATATGTAGATAAATCCAAAATAATATTGACTGTATAAAACAGAAGCCAGCAAACTATGACCCATAGGTCAAATCTGCCCACAGCCTATTTTTGTATGGCTCTCTAGAGAAGAATGGTTTTTTGTTTTTAAAGGTTAAAGAAAAAGAAAAGAAAAAGAAGAATATGTGATACAGACCATGTATGAGCCACAAAACCTAAAATATTTGCCATTTGGTCACTTAAAGAAAAAAATCTGCCACCCCCAATACAAACTATAAGAATAATGTAGTGTGGACTATAAAACATATGTAACATCTTGCCGTGTGGGCAGATTCAGATGGAGTAAATGGAGTTGCACGAATCAGGTTTTTCCTTTATCTGGGAAATGATGAAAGTACTCATTTAATTAAATTTTAATAAGTCAAGGATGCATGTTGTGATTGTAAATGCCACAAGAACAACAAAAACACATATAATCAGCAAGTTCATGTTGGGCAGGGTAGGGTGGTGGAAGTGAAACCGTAAAAATATGTAGTCCAAAGGAGGCAAGAAAGGAGAAAAGATCACAAAACACATAGGACACATCGAAACATAAATAGTTAGATAGTCTATTTAAACACACTTGGGAAGACCAGAGAAGAAAAGCTGAAGGGGGGTGTATAAGACCTTCCTTTAGCATCTAAAGAGGGGCTAGCTTTATTCCATGTGACCCCCAAACCAGGAGTGGATCAGGGGAGATGGGTTGTCTCTTGGAGAATCACCAGAGCTACTGGAACAAGAATGGGCCCCTTGGGGCACTGGTCCAAGCAGAGGTGAGGGATCAGGGCAAGCAGATGACACACATACCAGGCGGATGTTAGGAGCTTGGTCACCCCCTGGTCTGGTCAGTCTGTCCATGCCTCTATTTCCTCACCTAAAGATGAGGTTTGATAACACTGGCCTTGTGGAACTGCTTGAAGGATTAAATGCATGGAAGCGTAAAACACAGTATCTGACACTGGTAAAAGTACAGTAAGCAGAAGCTGTGATTATTATAATTTCAGTATCAGAGAGATAGTCTGAAAAACGGTCTATACTAACTTCAATATTCTGGGATTTCCTCATATAACTACAGAGTTCAGGGTTGGTTTTTTTATTTTTTAAGATTTTATTTATTTATTCATGAGAGACACACACACACACACACAGAGGCAGAGACACAGTCAGAGGGAGAAGCAGGCTCCATGCCAGGAACCCGACGTGGGACTCGATCCCAGGATCCCAGGATCAGACCTTGGGCTGAAGGTGGCACTAAACTGCTGAGTCACCCAGGCTGTCCAGAGTTCAGGTTTTTAACTTGGTGATCTGAACTGTTCATGGTTACTGCCAGGGGCCATGGTGCCCGAACTCTAAATATTAAATGTTCAGACCAGAAGACTCAGCTGGAAACTCAGGACCCCTGGGTGCTATCCCCACTGACCCTGGGGTGACTTGACCCTCTGCTTCCCACCAGCAAATGGGGAGAAAAATTCTTGCCTATTCCCATAACACCCCAAGATATTGTGGAAGAAATTATCAAAGCACTTGTGGCATGATTGAACCCCATGGATTTTTCTCGTTTGGAAGGTTGTTTTAGCCTCAAGCTCATGGATCTATAAAGGGCTTTGAGCTCCCTGAATAACTCTCATCTCAAAAGGTCAGTAAGGGAAAAAAACATGTATTTTTCCACCCTGATGGGAATGAAAGAGAAAGACATCTGTGCACATGAGAAGAAACAGGTTCAGCTGTGATCAGTCAGCCACGTAGGAAGAGCCGTGACCAGTGGGGTCCTGGAACTAACAAAGAGCCATTAGAGCAGCAGGCCCCACTAGATAAAGTCACACACAAGTCTCCTGAGGGAAGCACCTTCTGAAGCAGAGGTTCTCAATCCATCACCTGCTGCCTAGCCCCTACCTCCCAAGACACACACTCAGGTTTGATATGCTTGGGGTGGGGCCTGGGTATACTGGGCACCAGCAGTGTTTAAGGTCCTTTGAGCGACGTGCCTTTGAAGTTGAGAGCCCCAATTCTTTGGGGAAACCCAAAGTGTGTTAGCCCAACAGCTGGCCAAGGGTTAAGTAGGGTGATTTCAAAAGCAAAATTGAAACAGCTCATGCTCTCTTAATTTATAGATTTCCTTCAGGTTTTTCCACTTATACTGTGTCTGGGGCACAATTTTCCACCCCCATCCCTGCCTTGAGGAAAGACAGCCATCTTGTGACCTTGATCAAGAATTAATCTCTCTGAACTTGGACTTCCTCACCTATAAAATGTGGATACGACTGGTTTCCTGGCCTTCTTCTTGAGCTTGTTTTAAGGATCAAAGAACAGAAACTCCTGTGTGAGTAGGAGAGGGCTGAACTCATGCTACGGGTGACTTGTCTCCCTGGATGAAAGGAAGGCGCTTGCCCTGGGCAGTTGGGGAGCACTTTCATGGCCAACACATGGGGAATTAAGGTCACTCTTTAGTGTATATTAAATTCTCAGGCTCTTTGAAAAGTGTAACATCCTCACAGCAACCCTAGAGCATAAATCGTGGCAGGGTTTATAACCCTGTCAACCTTTTTACAGGCTCAGAGAAGCTAGGTGACTGTACCAGCTCACATGGACCACACCAGCAAGGGCAGGGGCTTGGCCCCAGGCCCGCACTGCCATCCGCGGAGCAGGGAGTGGTCCTCGTGACTGGGCCAAAGTCAGCCAGTATTTGTCCCCTGTACTGTTTGGACTGTAAGCAGATCTTCTGGGCTTTATCGGTCACCGCATGCAGCACTTCATTCCCATTCACACCCAAGGGCCTGCGGAATGCTGCTGTCACCTGTGAGCAAGCGCCACACATGACTACATGGGGGTGCTGGGTCAAAAATCAGGAGTCATGCTTGGTTGCTGCTCCAACCCCAGAATTCCCCAGGCTCTAAGGGTCACAGGATATCCTTGTCCTTCCCTCACTGTGCTGCCTTGGTGGTCACATGCCATAATCGGTGGAAGGTGACATCGAGAACCAGAGAATCTTTCTTCAGTAGCTAGACTAACCTCTGGATACTTACCTTAGAATGGTTGAGGTGGGCAGGTCTCTGATATCATCACATTGAATGTCTCAGGAAACTAAGACCCAGAAAGCTTAGCAAACTTGGCAAAGATCACTCAGCAAGTTCCTACTACAGCCAAGGCATGGCATTCAATTTTCCTTCACCTGGTCTGATATGCTTTCCTCAGGACGGAAGTCTTTTTGAAAGAAGGTTCTTAAAAAGGCTTATTGTGTTCTGCAGCCCGAGTTCTCAGTAGATGGAAATTTATTCTTTCGTTATGTCTATGAGACCAGTTTTGTGAGCTGCCCTCACTCATCAGTCAAACTCAATTTATCATGTGGATACCAAAGAATGATAGAGAATTAACACTGTCATAACCTCTGGGCAGACACATCCCTCTTGTCTGATGACTGTACAAAACACATTAGAGATGATTTGGGAAGTCCCAAACCAACATTCTCTAAACACTCCCTGTTATGAGCTGGTGACCACAGGGAGACACCACCACCCAGGACAGATTCCATCCCAGGGAGAGGCCAGGGGCCCCTCCCTGTCTCCACTTCCTGATGCCCACTGAGACCCAACATCATACACCCTGTGCCCCAGGAGAGGGGAGAAGGCTCAAGGGAGCAGTTCTATGAGGAGAGCCTATTCACAGTGGACTCGAGGTTTTGCCCCTGGCTCACTACAGGACCTCAGAGGAAGAATGCTTTGCTTGTAGGTTGTGTTTTCCTCAGCTTCCTCATGGGAGCAATTGAGGTGGACCCAGAGCCAGGAAGAAGCACCTGAAGAAGAGGGCCCCATGGTGAAGGTGAACAAGTGATACCTCAGTGGCTGTGGGCCAGAGCCCTGACTCCTCCCTCTCTCATACTGCTCTCCTCCATGGTCACTCCCAGCCCCAGCCAGAGCTTTCAGGGGAAACAGAGACCCTCAGAGGTAGATGTGGGGATATAGCAGCAATTCGTGGGCTCCAATAGGAGGGGAATCTCGAGGAGCCATGTGGGGCCTCAGCGGTCCCTGCCCCTGCCCTGCCCCCCTCAGGAAGGTCTTCTCCCAGAGACAACTGGGAGGTTCTGCTGTGAAAAAGAGAGTGGCCCTGAGAACCACTGTCCTCATGGAGATGCAAGAACACAGGAAAGATGGCTGCCTGAGGCAGGAGAAAGGCACTTGGCCTTCCCAGAGCCAAGCAAACTCCCTGCTGGGCCTCTTTCTTGGAGCCAGTCACACGAATTCTTCAGTACGCTGCCTCTTTCCATGCATGACCTTTTATGTCTGAAGCTGGCAGACTCATCTTGCCCAAAATACCACTTGCATCAGGCCACTCCCCTGCTGAAGAACCTTTAATAGCTCCCCACTTCCCAGGATAGCAAATCCAAATTCTAGGCTTGCTGGGCGACCTTGGGCAGGTCACTTAACCTGCCCTGCCCAAGGGTTCAGTTTTTGTTAATATTAAAAAAGGGAGAGGGGGTGGGGGAGTGGGGGGGAGGGGAGAGGGAGAGAGAGGGGGAGAGGGGGAGGGGGGAGGGGGAGAGGGGGAGAGGGGGAGAGAGAGAGAGAGAGAGAGAGAGAGAGAGAGAGAGAGAGATTGGAAACAATCCTCTTAGAAGTCTCTTTAAGCCAAAAGACACTAGGATAATCTCTATCATTCTGGTCTTAGAATTTCAAGATCCTTCCCCCACACCAACCCTGCGTGATGAGCCCTGACTTTGCCTCTGAGGATGCTGCTCCCCCACTTGCATGCCTGGGTTTATCTTGATCCCACACAGCCCTTGGAGCTGCACCCCCCACCCCCACCACCACATGAAACTTCTCCAGCCCACATTCACCTCTCCATTTTCCGAAGCCTGTTGCTTTTATTACAGCTGCTTCATCTATTTTGGTACTTAATTCTTCTCCAGTGATTTTATGCAAATCCGTGCTCTCTCTCCAGAGGGTTCCTTCCTTTGGTTTATTATCTACCAGCCAGACTCAGCTCAACTCTGGTACTTAGAGGGTGCTCAGACAGTTAACTGACAGTAGCAAAAATGCAACCTGATGAAAAGGATGATTGACAATAAAGTTCTTAAAATCTATAAGGTACAGATGACATCCCAGGAAAGGAGGACTCCTGAGGCCTCCCCTCGCCCCATGCCGAGAAAACCCCTTACCTGGGCATGCTGCTCAGAGCAGGAATTTGGAGGCAAGTGAGTGGGTTGGAGTGGGGGTAGGGGTGGGGACTGAGGCATCTGATGTAAAAGAGAATCTGACAAGGGAGTTCCAGGGATGGCTCAGCCACCAACTAGATAAGGGACTCTAGCAAGTTCCTGCCCCTCTCTCATCAATAACTGGAAGAATCTGGCTACCAGAAGTTCTCCAGTGTTGCTTTCTACCTTTATTTGGAAAGAGTATTTCTAGAAGCCTGAAGATCCTCCAGGAAGGACTCTAGGCCCCTGGAAAACAAATGTCAACTAGCTTTACTTGTTCTTTTTCTTTCTTTCTTTCTTTCTTTCTTTCTTTCTTTTTTTTAAGATTTTATTTATTAGAGAAAGAGAGGGAGAGAGAGAGAGAGTGAGCAGGATGGAGGGAGTGCAGAGGAAGAGGGAGAAGTAGACTCCCCCCTGAGCAGGGAGCCTGATGTGGGGCTCAAATCCAGGATCCTAAGATCATGACCTGAGCCCAAGGCAGATGCTTAACTGACGGAGCCACCCAGGTGCCCCTTTACTTGTTCTAATAAGGGAAGAGGTATTCCTTTCCTCACATGATGTGTCTACCCAGCTCCCACCTTTGGTTTAACAGTGACAGGCCTGGAGTGGGTACATACCAAGGCAAGGACAGTCTCTTGGGGAACCACTGACCAGTTTAGGAAAATGAAATTCTAGCAAAATATTATACTTTACTACAGTGATCTCTTGCCAAAACTGTAGTTTTGAGATAATGCTTTCAGTTTTATACACCCAAACTTTCAGAAAAGGAACCTATTCCTATGTGTATTGTTTGTTGAGCCCATTTCCAAGCTTCAATGAAAGCCGAATTATGACCTGTAATGCAGGGTGGTGGGGAAAAGCGCTGGCTTGGGATTCAGTCTCAGGACTGAATTCTGGCTCCTGTACTTATAGCTAGATGACTTTGAGGGAAGTTATTTAATTTCTGAGTCTCAGTTGTCTTATCTGTAAAATGAGGATAAGAGTGTATCTTTCTTAGAGGGAAGCTGTTGCATATGTACAGTGGTTAGTGTGGGGCTTGGTTGGCTCTTCTAGAGAACCTCACCCTGTGACTTTCATTTGAAGGGATCCTCAAATGTCATTGTCCCCAGTGCCCAATGGAATGACATTTATATAGTTTCAGAAGACAGGCATATTCATCCTAGGTCCCAAAGAGTCTCACAGATAGTGTTTTGGAGGAGTCTAAGCAGCACACAATAAAAAAAGAAGTAAATGGAGAAAGAAACAAAGCATCCGGGAGCAAGAAGTAGCAGGAAAAAAAAAATAGAGCTGAAACAGATCCAAGACTTTGGATACTGAAATTATCAGACCAAAATTATAAAACTACTATGTTTTTAAAAAAGAAAAGAAAATTTGATATTTATGGGAACACAAAATTACTTTAAAAACTAACATGGTAAATTTGGTACAGAACTAAATGTAAATTAAATTTGAAAAATAAAACCAATTTTCAAAATCTTCAAGGATCAGGTTTAACAGCAACAGAGAGAATGCATAAATTAGGGCATGTGTCACAATAAATTACTTAGAATGCAGTACAGAAAGACAGAAAAGATGGTACAGTTGGAAGAGAGGCTAAGAGACGTGGTATATAAAGAAAACCAAACAAACATTTAACTGGCACTACAGAAGGAAAAGACAGAAATAATGGAGTAGAAGCAGTATTTCAAGAGCTACTGGCTGAGAATTTTAAAAATTTCTAAAAGATATCAAGCCACAGATTCAAGATATACTCTAAATGCCATGGAAGATCAATTCACAGAAATTAATGAAATAGGAAACAAACATACAATTTCAACTGTGGTATGTTTTTCCAAAGATGGCTCTGACATTTTCTCCCAGCCTATATACCCCTTTGCAATGTGACTTTTGCTACTCCTCCACCCAAGCAGTGAAGTCTATTTCCTTCCTCTTATATCCAGGCTGGCCCTGAAACCTGCACTGACCAATAGAAGTGACAGAAATGACTTTTGAGCATTAAGAGGCCCTGTGGCTTCTATTTTTGCTCATCTGGAGCCCTGAGTCACCAGGTACAGAAGCCCAGGCTCCCCTTACAGGAAGGTCACATAGAGGAGCTCGAAAGACACACCAGGAACAAGTCCCCAGAACACGTCATTATAGATCCTCCATGTCAGGCCCACACATGTAGAACAGGGAGAAAATGTCTCAGCTGAGGTCTTCCCAAACTGAAGATCCACTGAATTTTGAGCAAATAAAATGGTTGCCATTTGTCAAAACTTTCCAAAGCATATTAACAAGAAACAAAAGATATGAATTCTATAGCCATTAAAGAAATTGAATCAGTAGTCAAAAATCTAGCAAAAAAAAAGAATATTCCAGGCCCAGATGGCTTTATTTGTGAGTTCTACTAAGAAAACTATGTATATTTACCCTTTGGCCCAAAAATCTCAGTCTGGGAACTTATCCTAAGCTATACCTCCAACAACATGAAAAAGACATATGCACATGATTATTCATGACAACACTACTTATAATAGTAAAATATTGGAAATAACCTAATGCCCACTTAGGAGACTCATTGAATATATGGTAATAGTGGAATATTCTACAGTTGGAAAAAAATGAAAAAGGTTTGAATGGATGCAACATAATTTCAGGATATACTAAGTGAAGAAAATTTAGATACAAAAATTATAGATTATTTTGTCTTACTTCTTGCACAAATGATAAAGTATGTTTGCAAAAAGAAACACAGAAAGAATATGAAAATAATGAAATTGGTTACTTAAAAGAATAGGTGAAAATGGGATGCAAGGAAAGGTGAGAGAATGGGATGGGACTTCTCTGAGTATATTTTTTCACCTTAATATAGTTCAAAAGTCAGAACTATGTTTTATATATTCAAAAAATAAAGTAAAATCAAAATGGGAGAAATTCTATAACAATATAAAAAGAAACAAACCATATGTCAAATAGATGATACAACCATACAAAGAAAACAAAAGAAAAGAATTAATTCAAGTGATTTTGAAGAAACTATTTTGATCATACACCCTGAGTGGGATATACTCTAAGGGCAAAACAATGGCAAAGAAATTGTGGTGGTGCTGTTGTTAGAGCTTCTTCTTCCTCTACTTCTTTTTTTTTTTTTTTTTTAAAGTAGGCTCCATGTGAGACTTGGAATGTGAGACTTGAAATTATGATCCTGACATTAAGACCTAGGCTGAAATCAAGTTCATCACCTAACACATTGAGCAACTCAGATGCCCAACTGACTGAGCCACCCGGATGCCCCTATTGTTAGAGTGATTCTAATGTTATATTGTATATATCATAGGACTCAGTAAATGAATAGATTTATTGATGTTTTTGTAACCTTGGTTTGCACTGTGAGGGAAGGACAAAAACCAGTCTGAAATGAGGGAAGGAGATGAAAGTCCAATTCTAACTAAAGTTAGAGATAAACTGTATACATTTTTTTTTACATTTGTTTTTTAAAAAGAAAACTGTATTTCCTAGATCTGTCCACTGAGTGAACTTGGACATAATGACACTCCAGCAGCAATGAACATCCCTACCACCTAGATACCTGGTTTCTAAATAAAATTTTCCAACAATCGAAACCTTGAAGAAATGGCTAATTGCATGGCTAAGATAGAAAAAATACAAGATTCATTGGAATAGGTTGTTTCATATAGCTAAAAGCTTAAAAATGGATGGGACATAGGAGACAGTGTGAAGAGGCTTCGCTGGCCAAATCTGTAATTACATCAAAATAATGAATAATGATTTGAATGGATTATAATGCCCTGATTAATAAAAGAATCCATAAATCCTTTTTGTATTAAAAAGAATATAAAAAGAGTGTGATAGAGAATATTTTTTAAATAGGGAATGCAAACTATCAATATTAGAAGGAATGAGAGGTATTTTTAAATCACCATTTTACAGTCACTCTGGTAATAATCGATTAAGGCAAGAATCATCAGCGGACGGAAAAACCACTGAGTATAAGAAGAGTCACATAGTATCACAGTATCTCCTTACAAATAATTTATAAATCACCTGGGGGAAGTTTCCTTAACAAGGGAGAAATCTGGCAGATGCACTTTAGTCAAGTTACCAATTTAATGCCACCAGTTAGGGCATTTACCAACATCACCTATATCCCCAATGTACTACATCAAGGACACAACATGATCTATTCTGTATTTCTGCCCAAAGAGTTTAATCTGATTCCAGCAAGGAATAAATACTTTGGACAAATCCAAATTAAAGTGCACACACACACACACACACAAAATAGCCTAAAGTTTTCAGTGACACAAAACAACAAACAAACCAAAAGACTAAAGAACTGTTCTAGATTAAAAGAGGTAGAAAAGGCAGGGCAAGCAAATACAATGTATGGTCTTCAGTAAATCTAGTAAGTAATGACTGAAAAAAATGAATAATGATAAGTCAATTTATCACATTAACAAATTTAAAGGAGTCAATCACATAATCATCTCAAAAAGTGCAGAAAAAGTATTAGGTAAAATTCAACATTCACTCATCATTTTCTAGAAACCTCTTAAACTAGTAATAAAATAGATATTCTTAGTTTCATAAAGAGTATCTGCAGAAAAGCTTATAGCAAACACCATACATACTGACAAAATGTTAAACATTTTCTCTTTAAGATTTTTTTATTTTTAATTTATTCATGATAGACAGAGAGAGAGAGAGAGAGAGAGAGAGAGAGAGGCAGAGACACAGGCAGAGGGAGAAGCAGGCTCCATGCGGGAGCCTGACGCGGGACTCGATCTGAGGACTCCAGGATCGCGCCACCGGCCAAAGGCAGGCGCCAAACCCCTGAGCCACCCAGGGATCCCCTGTTAAACATTTTCTCCTTGAACTTGGGAATAAGGATCACTTCCATGAAAAACTGTAGTGGAGCCAGTACAAGGAGGCAAAAGAAAGAAAAAGTATGTAGATTGAAGAGAGCAACAAAACTGTCATTATTGGCAGGACTGAGTATAGAGAAAATCCAAAAGAATATACAGATAACTTATTAAAATTTATAAGAATGCAATTGGGCTCAAAATCAACACATAAAAATCAATTCTATATACCAATAAACATTTCAAAATAAAAATTTTAAAATCCACCTATCATACAATAAAATATCATATGCCTAAGAATAAATTAAACAAAATGTATGCAAGATCTCACCAAAGAAACTACAAAACCTTGAGAAGCATTAAAGAAAATAGATCTAAACATGCTCTTGGTTTGGAAGGCTCAGTATCATAAAGATGTTTGCTTTCCCCAACTTGGTATACAGAATTCAAATCAGTTTTGATCAAAATCCCAATTGTCTTTTTAGGGATAGAAAGTGACAGTAAAATTTATATGGAAGTTCAAAGTCAAGTTATTTCTAAGAAGAAAAAAAAATAGACCTCTTTTCCCAAATAATAAAACTTACTATAAAGCTTAATTAAGAATTAAGACAATGTGCCATTGGCACAGGGGTAGACAAATGAATAAGCCAAGTTTTGAAACAATTGCAAGCACATCCAAGACCTTTGTATAGGAACAGAGGGTGCTCTTCACAGCAGTAGGGAAACAATGGACTTCTCCATAAATGGTGCTGGGATAACCTTTATTTTCATGAAAAAAAAAAAAAGTAAAATTGGGTTCCCCTCTTACACTAGTCACAAAAAATCAATCCCAGATGTATTAAAGACCCAAATGAGAAAAGCAAATTTATGAAGTTTTAGAAGGAAATACAGGCTAATGTCATGATGTCAATATAGGAGAGGTGTTCTTAAGACATAAAGGACACACAGAAGGGAAAGACTAAAAACTCTTAATAAAAGGTGAAAGATTGATATGATCTGAAGAGAAACCAGAGCATAAGATTGAAAACTTTAGAAATAAAGAAATTGAATATCAAACAGACGTTGGCCAGACCACTGATGAATGTGAACTCTGACCTGCACATCAGCAGCTGGTCAAGGAAGCTCAACCACCACCCCCACAGCTATTAGCCCAAAATAGTGAGGATGCTGTGATTCCAGCTTCCCTACTTTTGTCTCTGCTTTCAACTCAGGACCAAAGAAAGCCAAATATGTTCCCAAAAACAAATTGTGTAAGATGTCTAGCTGGAGTCAGGCTAATGAGCCTGCCTTCCTCTGTCCTTCTAGCAAAAACAAAGCAAAGCGCATAAAATAGTAGTATTCCCATTTTAAGGATGAGATGAAATCAAGGTCCAGGGAGATAGAACTCACCCAAGGCCACACAACACAGAGAACTAGAACCCCGATCTTAGTGGTTCCTTGCACCTATGGCTTTTTTTTTTTTTTTGCACCACTTGGCTACTGCCCATCAGCACTCCTCACTTAGCTCCAGACCTGCCTCTTGCCCCACAGCCATGGGCACTTGAACCCTAGCATTCCAGCCTGCTTGCATCTAACCTGTGCATGAGAAAGATATGTTCCTCTCTCAAGCTCTGTGCCTAAGCAACATGGGACACCAGCAGGTTGACCCACAGGTTGCCCTCTGAGCAAAAGGCAGACTTACCTTGCCCCAGAAGCAATAGTAGCCCCAGGAGGAAAACGCGTGGCTGCAGCCCCATTCCAGAATCCGTCAGGTGTCCCAGCCTTGGATGAATCATTTGCACAGATGGAGAGTGCCACTCTTTCTTGTGCTTTTATGCTTCTCTGTTGTCTGATAGCACGCCTGTCATAAATTTTACTATGTTCACCTTTGAAAGGGGGCAGTGGCCAGCTGTAAATGATAAACATTAACATTTAGGCAGAAGATTTCTCAAAGTAGATAGGTCAAAGATGGGTAGCATGTTCTAGACAAAGGCATCAAAGGGCTGGGACCACATAGCCTCTTCAGTATGGCCTCCCAAGGTCATGAACAACCAAAGATCACCAGTGTCGGGGCTCTGGCCTGCTTGGAGGAGCTTAGGACTGGAAGTATAGGACTGGAATCCCAGATTGACAATAGCTGTGAGATCTTGGGTGAGTCCCTTAACGTGGCTTTGTTTCCTTCTCAGCTGTAATCTATGGAGATAAAAGCCATAGGTAGAGTGAAAGTACTTTGTAACAACTGTAAACCCTAAAGTCCCCTCCTAAATGTGACATCTTATTGTGAAATGTGTTCCCACAGTGTCTGAGGAGTGCAGCTGGGCTCCCTGGTCTGTATGATTCAGAGAGGTTTGTTTCTGTCCTTACCTCCAAAGCCACAGGTGGCCAGGAGTGTTGGACTGATGTGTATGCCACACATCAATTGTCTGCATGTTGAATTGAGAGATACAAGCCAGAGGTGAGCCATTGGAACTCATTTGACAGAATTAGCATTTTGCTTTGGGCAATCAAAGTTGAAATGCTGGGAAGGGTCTAAACTGGGCAGAAAGAGTTGGAATTTAAAGCCTGGGTGCCAAAATACCTGAGGGGTGAAATTCAAATATTTTCCATAAATTTCAAGTAACATTTGCCTTTGGGTAATACGGACTAATATATTTAAATTATCCTTGCATTTTGGCCATTGTTAGGGCAGCAAGGCCAAGAGCCAGACTTCTGAGCTCCAGCTAGGAGTCTGGAGCTGGCTTCTATTGTTCAACCTCAGATCTTGATCTGCTGACATTTTTTCAGTATGTTTCAAATCATAGTTATACGTTGGTTATCTTGAGTATAAAGTAAAATCTAAGTGGCAGCCTTTTGTTCCTGGCTCTCTGACATTAAGATGTTGTCTTCCTTTCTCATCTGTTCAATATAATGTGACTTGTGGGTAACCACTGATTTAGCCATGCCAAAGCCTCAGCCTTAGAGCTGCACAGAGGGCTCAGGTCACACCAGGCATGTGTGGGCACTGCTACAATGGGCCCAGCTGGCCATGGGATGGTTCCAGAGCCCAGAAGAGAGGAATACATGCAGAGAAGGAAGAAAAAAATGACCCAAAGGGCCATTTGGGCACAGATGCTCCTGAACACTGGACACTAGTTATCTTCACTAATTGCCCACAAGCCCAACAAGAGACCCAAAGCTACAGACTCACTATTAAGGATTGTAGGAGTCCTTCCCAGTTCTATGCCACCAGCAGCTTTAAGGAGCATGCCTGAACCTACTTGGACTGAATGAAAGGTCACTGGCCCCCACTTAGCTTGGGCCAGTTGGAGGTGGGATGGGACACATCATGGGAAATGGGCAGAAATAGCTTGGCTTTACAATGCATGTATTTGTTTCCATCGCTTAATGCTTCTCTGTACAACCACCATGGCCCAACTGGGTTGGCAAGCACATCAATCTCTAACCTCTTTTACATTTAGAAACATTGAGAAGTGACTTAAAAATACTTTTAACCTTTGCAAGGCATTTTGTTATGGGACAGACTGAATTCTCTTAAATATAAGAAATCTTCGAGTCCTGTCAACACATCAAAGAATCCTTATCAGCTGTGAGGCAGTGAGGGACTAACACCTCTTGGGCACCCTTACTAGGCACTGTGGGTGCTCTTCACATGCATGAGGAGCTTATTTAGAGCAGATGCATCTATGTGTTCTATTAGCAGCTGTGAAAACACAGGGGCCAGTACTTGTCAAAAGCCAGAAATAAGCTCCATCACTTTTTAACAAACATTTCTTCTCTGAGTTTTGCTACTAAGATGTCCTAAGAAGACATATCCCAGAGGAGGGAAGATGCTTCATTTCAAATGTTAGCAACAATCAGCAGATGTTCCTTTTGGGAAAGGCACAGGCACACGGATATCTTGGTGACTGAACAAGCCGGGTGCTTACTGTTGTCCAGAAATCCACAAGGGGGTGCTAGACCAAGCCTTGGCCTCAGGGCCCATGTGGATTAAAGCAGCAGTGGCTTCTGAAGAGTGTTTTCCAAACTGGGGTTACAACCTATTATTATCCCATGAATTTAATTTGGTGGACTCATCAGTAATTTAAAAAAATTAAATAGAATATAAAATACCTGAAGGCATTGCATATAGTAAGGGTAAGTGATGTTTTGGGAAACTCCTTTCAGTCACAGGCAGTGATGCAAAATGTATTTCTTAATATGGGCCATTAAAAAAGAAATTGAAGACCACTCCCTCAGACAGCAGTAGATCAGTTCCATAAAGAAATCCCTATGCTCCAAGAAAAAACAGGTTTGTTCTTCTCTCTGGTTAAAGATGCAGCTCCACCAAATTCCCTATGCTAGCAGCTAAGACAATGCCTATGATTGGCTCTGAGCTTTGGGAAGAAAGTACAAACTTTTTAGCAGTTGTGAGAAGAGAGTAAGTGAAATTGTCCTTTTTTTTTTTTTTTTTTTTTTTTAACAAGGAAAACCTAGACCCTGTCTCCTGAGTGAGCTCTGCCAATGTGATGGAAAGTATATGTTGGTGGCCTATCATCTAGGACAGGATGGGTTCTCATTGGTGCCTATTCTACAGAAGACCCACAGCTTGAAGGGGAAGGTACACACCAGAACTGTAGGAGGGGTGAAACTCTCTACCTCAGAATAATCTGCACTGGTGCCAGTAATACACTGAGAATTGTCTTCTCCAAATGATGGCTTTTCTGAAGTGCCTACTTGCCCTCACCATGACAGCCTTGTATCGCTCACTACTTCTGTGTGGAGATAGTCCTATATCCTTGGTGGGCTTCCTGAGGGAGAGGCTGGGCCTTTTGCTTATTGCCATTTGGGCACCTCCAGAACCTCTCCCTACAAGAACACCTAGCTCAATGTCCTATGCATAAGAGACCCTCACCTAATCTTTATTCGTTGGTTGAGTATTCTTCAGAGAGAAGACAACTAGTTTAATCAAGGCTGTGTTCTCCAAGAGCCTTCCCAGGCACAGAAGTACAAGGAGGCTTGGCTTAGGAATCTCCAAACACAAATAACATCCAGATGCCAGTGTTCCTCTGTTGATACAACACAAGACCTGTGTATACACACACATGCAAAACATTGTCCAACACGACTAACTGAGCTTATTTAATTTCCTTTGGGCGGAGGCTTTGCTTATAATCAAACAAGAAGTTTAAGGAGTAAAAATAAGAGACAAAATTAAGAAGGGACCAGTAACATGTATCTTAAAAAAATTTTTTTTCAAGTATCCCAGCCTTATTAATAAAAAGAGAAAGAGGGGATCCCTGGGTGGCTCAGAGGTTTTGCACCTGCCTTCAAGCCCAGGGCATGATCCTGAAGTTCCGGGATCGAGTCCCACATCAGGCTCCCTGCGTGGAGCCTGCTTCTCCCTCTGCCTGTGTCTCTGCCTCTCTCTCTGTGTGTGCCTGTCATGAATAAATAAATAAAATATTAAAAAAATAAAAATAAAAAGAGAAAGAAAAACAGGGCAAATCCCAGCAGAACATGCATTCCATCAGACCTGGCCTTCTTGTTCTTTGCTATTCCCAGCAGCTAGTAGGTTGCCTGTGGTAGCAGGCATTCATTACATGTTGGATGAATAAATAAGTGAAAAGCAGAATAAAAGGAAGACACCAAGACTACTATAAAAAAGATCAGCTCAATGGGACAGAATAGAAAAGATGAAAGGGGTAAAAATTATGTTTTGGTATAGAAAACTGAGGAAAAAGGGAAGCACATGGACCCCATACCATGAAGCATGATGGAAAAAAACAACAGAGAAGTAACATGGAGGCTCACACTTGTGGCTCTTCCTCCAAGGTCACACTGTTATTCTCCTACGCAATGGTTCTCAATCCTGGCTGCAGATTGGAATCGCCTGGGAAGATTTAAGACTTCACCTACAGACATTCTGTAGGTGTCATTTTTAAAATTCACTGATGGATTCCGATGTGTGGCCAGGACTGAGGGATCCTGCTCCAGTGAAGCCAGGGCTGCCTGAAGCCCAGCACTGAAGGATGGAGAGGGCTCCATCTCCGCTGCTGCAGACAAGCCAGAGGTCCACGGGGCATGGCCTGACGCCTGAACAGGCTACCACAGCTGACACAATTGGACTGACCAGGCGGCCTCTCCTGAGAAGAACTCCATAGGAACGCAGGGAGAGGGGGAGCACTGGGACTTATCTCTCAGAGGTCAGGGAGTAGATTGGGAAAGAGCCAGATTCTGGTGCCTGGAGAGGCCCAGTCACTGAGCACCAGGGCTAAAGTCCTGGATCAACCATATCACCCATTATCATCTGCAGCCATATCCTCTTCCGCATGTGTTAGTTTCCTGATCTGTGAGTTTGACACATACATTCCATTCACTGATGTACAGTGTGAAGAATGGGACCATGGCAGGTGGGGAAAGGGTAAGATGAGCTGCCTACTCAAGCATACAAGGTACTCTCCCTCTTGCAACAGTCATTACTGCAAAAATGGTACTGCCCTTGACTGACCCCCATTCACAGATGGGGAGCTCACAGCCCGAGCTGCGACATCCTCTAAGTCACACAGCTACACTGCCCATTGCTCCCCTCTCTCACCTCTCCCACGATCTCCAGATTCAGCCCACCACAGCTTCCCAACCTTTATGTCTCCCCACACATGGATGGTGGTGATATTTGCACAGCACATAGGGTGAGCAGACAGGACAATGTGTGCCCTGAGATAATTAGCTGGGGGTCTGGGACAGCCCCAGGCCCTGCTCCTGGTGGGCCCCTAGGGGGATCAATTTCTTTGCCCATCTGTACCCCTTAGTACATTTACCTCTAGGTGAAGACTAAACAGCATTTGGTGAGAACCTACTAGGTGCCAGGAATCTGGCTAATTGAACTCATAAATGTCATCTTATTTAATACTAGCTATATTCCCTCAGGGGGTTAAAAGTCTCAGTTAGGGTCACTCAACTGGTAGGTTGTAAAAAGGAGTTTCTGATCCAAGTCTTCTCCCTCTATATCTATTAGTTCCTCTCTGCATGACGGAGATGCTCCTGGTGAAATGGTCTTAAGAGTCTCTTCTGGAAAGAAGCCCAGGTAAGGCTCTTCATTCTGCATTGGTGGAGAACAGCCTATGATTCATACACCGAGTCTGGCAGGGGAGTCTGGCAGTGTGACTGTTCCCTCCTAGGTGAGGAGTCTGAGTGGACCACCCCGCCTGACCACCACCCAGCCATGGCCCTCATCAACCTGTGGAGGAAATGTGGCTCCTCTTGGTGGAAGCACCAGAGGCATCCTCCTTGGTACCACCTCAAGAGGACCAGAGAACCAAACAGGGATGCTCTGCTCCATCCCAGCTGCTGGGTCCCAGCCCAGCTGTGACCTCCTTTCCCCTCCTGAGGAGAATCCCACCCAGGGGCTGGAAAGAAATAGGGATGAGGTCAGAACCGGTCAGAGGGCACCTGTACCTTAACAGCCACCCAGTCAGTCCCCTCAACCCCTGTTGCTGAGAGGAGGAAACTGAGGCAAAGAAAGAGACAGGGCCTGAACTAGGTTTTGGATTTCCTAATTCAATTCTGGAGCTCTTTCCCACTCATCATGTAGCGCTGAATCACCCTGACCACTTGCAGCAATGAATTTTCAGTCCAGTTTTACATGTAAGAGACTAAAAACCCAGAGAAGATTAGTGACTTGCCCAAGGCTGCTTAACTACTGAGGGTGGCTTGCCCTTTCCATCACAGCCCAGCAGTGGTCAAGTTCAAGCTAGAGGGATTCCACACAGACCTCACTCTAGCAGATACCACGTAAAGCCCAGACATCTTCATTCTGGGAAGGAAGATTCCATGACGATAGGCTGGCTGGCACGGCCAGTGGACACTAGCACACAGGAAAAGCTCTCCCCTGGGTCTTCTTAAGCTGAGACCCCATGTAGCAGAGCTGGTGGAGTCCTCCGCCAACCAGGGGGATCCCAGGGAACTTCTGCTATGTGGCTAATCTTTCTCTTACTCAAATCCCTTTATATCCTGTCAGTGAGAGTTGTGATCTATTCTTCAAATCCAAAGGGAACAACCAAAGTTTCCTCGGAATCTCTCATGTTTCAGACCATGCTGGAAGGCTCCTGGATCCTGCAGCTCCAACAATCATGCATTGACCCCACATGCCTCCCTGACCTAGGTTCAGAGCAGAGTATCTGCTTGGGAAGACTTCTCCTAGACTAGGGATCCAGAGAAGGAAGACAGCTTCTCCACCACCTGCTAGGGCAGATTATGAGCTGGGGATGTCCCTCCAACCACACTGCCACTCCAGAATGGGGCCTCCGGGCCTTTGGCTGTGGGCAGGGGATTGCTGTGGCATGGTGTCACCTGCTTGCTACCACACTGGGCTTTCAGCCCCACACCCACGCTGCACGTGGTGTTAATAGTTTGATAATGATGATGCACAAGTGTACTTGTTTTGCCAGGTCTCTGGGCAGGCCCAGTGTTTACCTTTGATTGCACCACTTGGGGAGAGGACTAAGGCAGGGAAGAGAGTAAGGCTGGCCTTCTGTCTCAGGACCCTCATGCGGATGAGCGGGCTGGGCTGGGGCCATGGTGGACTCTGTGCTGAGCTCTGGTCATCAGGACAGCCAGGCTGGTCCAGTAGACACCTCAGCTTGTTTAGCCACTCCTCCTGAAGGAATGAATACCTTTGTGTCTCTGTCTCTGGGCACTGCTGGCTGAGGCAAGCCAGCTTGTTGTTCCTTTCTTCTTGGGTTCAGGAACAGCCTTGTTCATAACTGGAGGATTAGCATCCAAAAGAGAAAATGTGAAGAAAACAAATTTTCATATTCCATATGTCTTATAACCCACAGAAATGTTTAGAAACTTGCCCCAGATCACACAGAGCAGGTGGTGAAGAGAGATTTTTAATACCAGTTTTTTTGCTCCAAAGGTCAGTTCCTTTAACCTGAGATGCTTCTTCATTTTTGTGTGGGTTGTTGTTTTTGTTGTTTTTTGTTTTGTTTTGTTTTGTTTTGAGTTCTTCCATCGAACCTGGAAGGCTTCCTAGGAGCATGTGTGACCAGGAACATGTGGGAATGTGGGACTTGATTGCAGGCTCTCTCAAGGGCAGCTGGAATCTTGGTATGGTCTCTGTAGGAATCCTGGATGAATCCTTCCACTTCCCACTCACTTTCATCTTTGCTTCTGGGAGCCATTTGAGCCAAGTTTCCAAGTGTTCCTCTCTATTGACATTGAGATCCATGTTTCCTGAACCAGAGTGAGGCTCCATGGTCTTGAAACAGTACCAATCCCTGGTGGCTGGCCACCCCAATCTTCCACCCATCCCATCCCTGAGGTGAATTTTTGGAACATCTTCCACTATCTGGTCTCAACTCCTCACTTTGGTGTGGCTTCTCCTCCCACTGCTTTGCCAGAAATGTTCTATGGCCAACAAGTTGTTCAACTCCATGGATAGCAAGGTCCTCAGATTTAATCTTACTTGACATTTCAGGAACATTTGACAGCCGACCTCTCCTCCTATTCTCAGAAAACTGTCCTTGGTATCTATGTGTCTAGTTTTCTGGTTTCTTCTTCACAGCTGTACCTTCTCAACCTCCTTTGCCAGCCCCTCCTCTGCTGGTGGAGCTCCTCAAAAATCTGGCCTGCATCCTTCTCTGTCTGCCTCTCGAGGCAATCTCACACATACACCCCATTTAAAATCATTTAAATTAAAATTCATTTAAAATCTATGTGCCCCATGATGTGATGAGCACTGGGTGTTACACTGTATGTTGGCAAATTGAATAAATTAAAATAAAATAAAATAAAATAAAATAAAATAAAATAAAATAAAATAAAATAAATCTATGTGCCCATGATTTCTACACTTCAATTTCCAGCCAGGCCTCTTTGCTAACCTTCAAACCCTGCAAATTCATTCACTGATTCAACATCTTCATTTTGATGTTTCATATGCACCTCAAACTTGAGGAATTGAGAACTGAATATATGATCCTCCTCCACTCATCTGCATTCTTACAGGAAAGGGCAATGGGGTTGTAGGCAGATCCAAGAACAGTCCTGGAAAATTCCCTCTCCTCAGCCCTAATAGGTATCATCAATTGCTTAGTCCTGTCGATTCAATATCCTAAATCACCTAGTGAACCTACTCACCATTCTCCATCTTCACTGCCCCTACATGGGCCCAGGCCACCATCTCTGCCCCCTGAATGGCTGCAAGAGCTATTCCTAAGTCTACTCTTTTTTTCCTCACACAGCAGCCTGATAATCTTTTCAAAGTGTGAGCAATGTCACAGCCTTGCATAAATCCCTTCAATAACACCCCACAGCATTTTGGACAATTTCCAACTGTCTTGATATGGTTAAGAAGGCCCTGATTTCCTCCTCCTCTCCACCTTCAAGTCCCACTCCCGGTTTCTTCTCTGACCTCAGGCCCACTGGTCTCCTTTCACTTCCTTTTTTTTTTTTTTAATTAATTAATTATTTTTTTTTTTTTCCTTTCACTTCCTTTTGCCACCCCAGAGCCTTAATACAGGCTGTTTCCCCTGCCTGGAACTCAGGCCACCCCATTCTCCTCCCCATTTCTTGGCCTCACTGACTCTCCTTTCAGGATTAGTGTAAATACTTCTTCCCAAAATGTTTTCTCAAGTCCAGTTGATGTAAGGCCCTGTCTCATGCTCCTCTGTCCCCCTGTTCTTCTCCTCCAATACTCAGAACAAGTAATTCCAAGTGCCCTAAGTCTATCCTGTCTGTCCACCCATGAGTTCCATGGGAGGGCAAGGACCAAATGGTTTCTTGCTGTGTCCCTTTAGCATAGGACCTAACATCAGCAGGTGCTCAACAATTGCTCCATGGAAGAAAATGCCCAGTCTTGCTCCAGTTACTTCTCTGGGGTCCCCAATGAACAGAATCAAGTCCTACTTCACAGTAAATGAACACTCCTGCCCTCTCTGGAGCTCCATTATACAGCTTACTTCATCTTCTCTGGCATTTAAAAGCTGGCCAGTTGGAGCTGTTTCTTTTGCTAAAAAGGGTATGACCTGTGCTTCATTCTCTTTGTACCACCTGCATGGTCCCTAATATAGTGGCTTTGCACACAGTAGGAAACTGTCCCAAGAATTGCACTCTTGGGATCAAGAGCAACACATGACTATAAAGGAAGGGGACCCTGCTTGGCCTCTGCCTGGGCCAGATAGCCTCCTATGCCTGCCAAAGTTAAGAAATCTCTTAAAATAGTCCTCCTAAAAGAACAGGAAAACCTGAAAATTTCTCAAGTCTTGTAAATTATGGATAGCAAGCCAATCAAGGACTGCCAAATCTACTTGAAGGTCAATTAGAGTCTCCCTGCTTCCAAAACTCCACGCCCCCCCCCCACACACACATTAGTAAAATGCTTGCTTGCCAATCAGAGACTATCATATCAGTATTTCCTCTTTTTTTTCCTCTGTAGAACTTACTCTCCTTTCAGACACCTTTGAACCCCTGCTGAAATGTAAGTGATTGCAGATGGTTCCCTTGTGGCTGTGAGTTTATAAATAAACAGCCTTGGCTAATTTTGTCTCTGGTCTTGTTTGATTTTTGGCTGTAATCTTGGTGCTGCAGCTCAGATGCAGCCTGACCTGCTTGTTGCCTTGGACCTTGGCTGTTGCCCAGGTGTGGTGCCCACCAAGGTCTCTTCAGCCTCCCTCTGACCACAGAACACTGACCACATCAACAAGGAAGTCTGCACTGTGCTTCAACTCCACCCTCTTTAGGTTGAGTTCCTTTGTTGTTTTATTCACTTATCAGATGGTAGGTATTGTTATTTAATTAATGTTCCCTTTGAGGTTTGTGTCCCTAGTGATTTGCTTCTCCCTGTCCCTTTGTTTTGTCCATGTCCTTAGTGTTGTTTTGTCATGAGGAGGAGAATCACATCATGGCATACAAACATCATGCCTATAAGCTGGCTGTTTAAGGTGGGCTCATACACTGAAGAGTTGGCAGTTCTCCCCAGATCAGCACCCTCTGAGGACCAGTTTTGCTGTAGGTCACCAATAAAACCAGATGAGGTTGTCCTCTCATCCTGGCCATTTGTCCTAAGAGCTTGGTTTTGATTCAAAGAAGGCATTCTCTCTCTCTGACATATTCCACCTGCTGGGGACTCAGATGGTTGGGCTGTGTTCACGGGCAGCTGGCCCAAGACACAAGGATGTATGAACAACTTCAACTGACTAACTTTCAACTGATAGTGACCAAGAGCTTTCATAGTCTAACCTGTGTCCTTCTCTGGGAAAAATTGCTTCTTACGGGTTCCCCTATTACCATACTTCTCTTAATAGCAGAACCCCACTAAAGATGATTTGGCCCTACAACGGACACTTTGAGGAAAACATAATTGAACTAGAACTGCTCATTTGAGAGGTGCCTTAAAGCAAAAACAGAATAAAATTCCTCAGGCCCAATGAGCAGCATTTTATGATCAGTAGGTACCCTGATGCTTCTAAAGAGAATTCTAATTCTAGAATTCCAATTCTTTAAAGAATTCTTTTTTTTTTTTTAAGATTCTATCTATTCATTCATGAGAGACACAAAGAGAGAGAGAGGCAGAAACACAGGCAGAGGGAGAAGCAGACTCCCTGCAGGGAGCCCGACGTGGGACTGGATCCCGGGTCTCCAGAATCATACCCTGGGCCAAAGGCAGGAGCCAAACCACTGAGCCACCCGGGGATCCCCAAGAATTCTTTTTTCAAGTCAAAACAAGGAACCTGATGACCAAGTATAAACTATCTGGGATAAAATCATCTCCCTCATTAAACCCCCACCCTCTAGTACCCCCTACTCTTTATCATACCCTTTCTTCCACTTCCACATAGATCTAACCTCAATCCCTGTAACCACTCCACCTCTCCTTTCACCTTGCCTAGATCCCTTGCCTTTTTTTAACAAGCCCCCTGATACTCCAAAACATCAGTTTCCTTTAAAAATATCCTGATTGAGAATCACAAATGCCTTTAACCATAGAGTTTAAACCCTGGTCTCAGCTAACTAAGAGCTATTGTCTGAGATTTCTCTAAACCCTGATTAAGATAGACACATCTTTACCCGAAGAATTCAGAATCTCTCAGGGGCCTATAATCCAATCTCAGCCAACTAATTGGCATGTTAGTAGGAAAATCAAATGCTAAATTATCAATGAGAAAAGCTGAATAGACAAGTCCAGGGTTAAATTTAAGGCATCCCACATGCATGTAAAGCCAGCAAGCTTCAGGAGAGCCCGGAAAACAGGTCAGAGTTTACTCAAAGTGACTTCTTGGACTTTTCTATAAAAATTGATTGGAATTAAGAGCATTAGAAGACAAGCCACAGACAGAGAAAAATATTTGCAAAAGACATTTCTGACATAGGATATCTCTATCCAATATATACAAAGAAACTTAAAAATCAACAGTAAAAAAAAAAAAAATGAACAACCTGATTTTAAAATGGGCAAAAGAGGGGCACCTGGGTGGCTCAGTCAGTTAAGCATCTGCTTTCAGCTCCACATCTGGCTCCCTGCCCAGCAGAGGGCCTGCTTCTCCCTTTCCCTCTGCCTGCCGCTCTGCCTACTTGTTCTCTCTCTCTCTCTCTCTCAAATAAATAAATAAATAAATAAATAAATAAATAAATAAATAAATAAATCTATCTATCTATCTTTAAAAAAATGGACAAAAGAACTAAGCAGATATCACACCAAAGAAAATACATAGGTGGCAAATAAGCATATGAAAAGATGCTCATCATCATCTTATTAGGGAAATGAAAAATTAAAACAATAATAAGATACCCCTACACACCTATTAGAATAGCCACAATCCAGGACACTGACAACACCAAATGCTGGCAAGGATGTGAAGCAGCAGGAACTCTCATTCATTGCTGGTGGGAATCACTGCTGGTGATGCAGCCACTTTGGAAGACAGTTTCTTACACAAGTAAACATATTCCTAGCATACATACTTGCAATCATACTCCCTGGTATTTACACAAAAGAGCTGAAAACTTATGTCCACACAAAAACCTGCACATGGATGTTTATAGCAGCTTTATACATAAGCTGCTATACATATGTATATGACATACATACACATGTCAAACTGGGAAGCGATCAAGATGTCCTTCAGTAGGTGGATGGAGAAATAAACTGTGGTATATCCAGACAATGGAATATTATCCAGGACTAAAAAACAAAGAAGCTATTGAGCCATGAAAAGACAGAGGAAACTTAAATGAATATTACTAAGTGAAAGAAGCCAATCTGAAAAGGCTATGCACTGTTAACTTTATAACATTCTGGAAAAGGCAAAACTATGGACACAGTTAAAAGATCACTGGTTGCCCGGGGGAAGAAGGAGGGAGGGGTAAAGAGACAGAGCACAGAGGGTTTTTAGGGCAGTGCTACTATAATTGTGGATACACGTCATTATACATCTGTCAAACCCCACAGAATGTACACCAAGAATGAATCCTAATGAAAACTATGGACGCAGGGTGATCATGATGTGCCAGTGCAGGTTCATGAACTTTGGAACAGATGTACCTCTCTGGTGAGTGATGTTGATGGTGAGGGAGGCTGTGCATGGGGGGGCGGTCAGGGAGGGGAATGGAAACTCCCTGTATTTTCCTCTCAATTTTGCTGTAAACCTAAAATTGCTCTAAAAAATAAAGTCTATTTAAAAAATAACATAAAAATTATTGGAGCTTGATTCAGTCTTGTAAGTAGAGAAAAGATGAATCAAAAGGAGATTTTAGAGACTAGAAATGACCTTCCAATAAGGTTCAGGAGTCTGTTTCATAGCTGTTGTAACAGCAATCCTCTCATCTCATTTTGCAAACAGGTTAAACCTGAAATCAGAGACCTGGTTTGCAAGCAAAAAGCAGAATGGAAGAGAGCCCCACTGTCTAAACTAAAACATCCAGCTAAATACTTTGAAAGGACTTTGGAACAGAAACAACACAAAACACACAAAAAAAGCATGACTTTGCAGATAAAACAATTAGATGGTCCTAATTCTAATTGACACCCCCCTTCCCACTGATCAAGATGCCTATAAATGTTGTAAACAGCAGGGACACTAGGGGAAAAAAAGACTGAGCTTATCTACAGTCTTGTTAGGGGAAACCCCCTTCCTGGTATCTAACTCAGTTGCCTAGAGGTAGGTGTCCTCCCAGGTGACAGCTTCCTGTCCTAAATTCCTTGTGGTTTGGCTCAGACCCGGAATAGGTCTGGAGGCAGACTTGGAAACTGAAGCCTCCTGTTGGAAGCCCCTGGGCCAACTGTTGCCAAAATTATGGCTGAGACAGGAACACCTGCTCTGATGCTGAACCTCACAAGCCCTGCCAGCTCACTGCCTGCTGTCTTCTGGGCTCAATACTATCAGTTGGGTCCAAATCCCTGGGCCTCCCTAGCTGCCCTACACGGCCCTGGGGCACCACACTGCTTTGCACTTGAGTTCTCAGGCACCCTCTAGGCACCATTAATTGGCCAATTAATGGCTGAGGTCAGTATGGAAATAGGGTGGTCAAAACAGACATTGAAAGAGAATGTGAAGGATTGACTGCTCAAAATATAGCCCAGCCGTACTGGAGTCATCTGAGAGCTTGTTAGAAAGGTGGAACCTCAGGCTTGCCCAGACCCTCTGAATCAGTTTTGTGGGCACATTGGAGTTTGAGAAGCCCTAGTCTAGATCAGTGGTTCTCAGCCTGTGCTGCATATCAGAAATTCCTGGGGTGCTCTAAAAAAAAAAAAAATGACAGATGGAAGAGCCCTGTCCCAGACCAAAAGAATCAGAAGATCTAGGACTGGGGTCTGGGCACTGTTTTTGTTGTGGTAGTTTATCTTTTGTTTGTTTTATCAAGAGTTCCCTGGGTGATTCAGATGAGCAACCAAGGTTGAGAACCTATTGGCATCCCACCCCTTTTTAGTGAAAGGGAAACAGAAACTTAGAGGAGGAAGTAGGCTTACCCTCTGAGAGCACATCTGTGGTCAAACCCAGGGTTCCTGACTGCTAACACGTAGCCTTCCCCACCATCCTGGCCTGTCTCTTCTCATTACCAAGTAAACCCCTCTTGAATCCTGAGACCTGCCAATGAAGATCTTGCTGCATTCCTGCCTTTGAAACAATGCATTCCTTGTTAAAATACTGGGGATATTTAAATAGTCCATCAGTGGGGGAATGGTTGAATGAGCTGTGGTATATCCACACTATAGAATACTATATAGTAATGGAAAGAATGGGGTGAGCCACACCTACCAACAATGCTTTTCAGGGTATAAGGTTAAGTGGAGAAATGAATAAGCCAAAAGGTACGTACAGTGAGAGACAAGTCTTCTAAAAAAGAAAACAAAACAAAAACAAAAACCCTAAAAATACTTTATTTTTCCTATGGGAACCTACATATGTGTATATATACGAGTGTGTATATGTGTTAAATATAAATGAAAAGGCCTATATAGAGATTTTAAAAATTATACCAAGTTATCCCATTAGTACCACTGGAAGCTTGGTTGTACAAGGGGTCTTTATCATTACAGTTTTATTAAACTTTTTAATATGAATAATGTATTCCAGTAGTACTTGTGTAACTAGAAATTATCTTAAGGGGGAAAAAGAACAATTGAGACCTTCTAGGAGATAAATTGACTTAGACATCCAAATTCTGCTACTTATACCATGAGTCAGTTGCCTTCGGGAGTTTTCCCACCTCATCTGCAAAATGGGACCATCTTCCCTCAAGGTTGGTGAAAGACTTTATGAAAGGACACGAGGCAGTGGCAGTAGATTAGATTAGATTGAACATATTAGGTTAATGTCTTCTTCAAGGCTTCCATCCGAGCCTTCTCCCTCCCAACCTCTGCTTGTTCCTCTCATGCTCTGGACTCTCTGTACTTTCCTTATCTCCTGCTTCAACTTTTTTTTTTCCACATCCTTGCCTTTATGATGTGCATGAAATAGAGAGATACTGGTGACTCTTCCTTTTGTCTTGGCATTTGGGCAGAGCCCTCACTCAATAGCCAAGAACAACTCAGTAGGTGCCAAACAGGCTGCTTCCTAACTTGAAGCCCTAGACCACTTCTGCTGTTTGTGAGAGTCTGAGATCAATCAGGCCACTATTAGCCCATGCCCCACTTCTAGGTCCTCCTGAGACTGATGGGGTGGGTTGCCAGGCTTTCCCCAAAGGAAAATTATCTCTGGGTTGTGCATCGCCCCCACTTCCAAGCCCAGGGTAGAGGGTCTCAAAGATTTTGACACATGTCCCCTGGAATTTGAGGAGCACAGGAAGTGGTATGGAACCCCTGAAACCCTCAGAGTAAGCAGGAGTGACTGAGAGAAGGGAGGGCTGGCTTAAAAGGATGTGAGCTTCCAAGGTATTGGAAAACCTCACCTCTCCCTGTGTCTCCTTTACTGTCTATGCGACTATCCCACATTTCCGAAACCAGAGGTGGTGCAGGGATGTTCCCACACCAAGCAATTCCATGACACCAGTGAGGTGTCCTACAATCCAACTCTATTCTGACACTATCTACCTGGAGATAGCATCAGATTCCACAGGTTAAGGGCTCAGTCCTATGGGACAGCCTCGCCACCCATAGACAAACTCCGGATGCCAGAAAGTGCAGGTTGTCACCGTGTTTCTGCCTCCACCAACTAGGGATTACAGCTTCCAGCAACTCCCTCCCTGGGCTCAATGAATTTACTAGAGTGGTTCACAGGATTCAGAGAAATATTTTTACCTACTAGATTGTCAGTTTTTATCAAAAGATATAACTTGGGGCGCTGGGTGGCTCAGTGGTTGAGCGTCTGCCTTGGGCTCAGCGCGTGATCCTGGGATGAGTCCTGCATTGTGCTCCCCACAGGGAGCCTGCTTCTCCCTCTGTCTGTGTCTCTGCCTCTCTCTCTGTCTCTCATGAATAAATAAATAAAATCTTTAAAAAAAAAAAAAAAGATATAACTCAGGGACAGCCAGACGGAAAAGATATAAAGGGCAAGGTTTAGGGAAAGGGCGTGGAGTTTCTACGCCTTGCCTGGACACACCACTTTCCCCAAATTTCCATGTGTTCACCAATCTGGAAGCTCTCCAAACCCCATCCTTTTGCTTTTTTTTATGAAGGCTTCATGACACAGGCACCATTGATTAAATCATTGGCAATTGGTGACTTAACTACTCAGTCTCTAGCCCAGCTCCTCTCCTCCAGGTGGGGCAGGGTGGGGAGGGCAGGCAATAATCACATAGTTCGTTCCCCTGGCAACCAGCTCCCAGCCTAGGGTGACCTAGGGGCTTTCCAAAAATCACCTCATTAACATAACATAAAATAACCCTGTATCTGCTCACATTACTTAGGAAATTCCAAGGGGTTTAGGAGCCGGGTGACAGGAACAGAGATGAACGCTAAACATGTATTTCTTATTATGAGTCACAGTATCACACAAAGCTTGGTGAAGCAAGGATGGGTATGGGGGGGGCAGTTAGGGACCCCCATAGAAGAGGACTGGGAAGGAATGAGGTCAGGATTAGTGGAGCCAGAGAGATCCTGTGTGACTGGCCAGGAGGCCTGGCCCCTGTCGGGAAACCATAGATAAAAGAGCTTCAGTGACAGGAGAGGCTCCAAAGTGACCACAGATTCCCCCACAAAGGGAACCTGGCTCCGCAGGCGGCTGGACCTGCAGGCACTGATGCAACACACAACTGTGACATGCCAGGCAGGCTGTCCCCTGCTCTCCCCCTCCCCCTGCCCCCCAGGAACAGCTGCCCCTCTCCTAGAAGGGGGAAGGGGATGGAGGGTGAAGCCAGAGAACTAGACTCTTCCTCTGTGCCTGCAACTTCCTCTGCTTAACTGGGTGAGGGAGATGCTTTCAACTGAATGGAGCTTGGAGTTGTGATATCCCACTGGCAAGGTAAGGTATTCACCACAAGACAATGACCAGGAAAGCAGTGGTTGCAGCCTGAGTTTCCCTGCAGGGAAGAATAGGTCCACAGAAATGTTTGCAAGGCCTGACTGGAGAGACTGAAGGTACTTTCCACTTGGGACATGGGCGCAGCACCTTGGGCAAAGCATTTTCTGAGGGTTTTCACCTGTTTACTTAGGTTAGCAACCTGCACTTCCACAAATGTGAACCGAGTCAAGCCTGGGGCCTAAACTTGGCCTCTCTAGGTTCATGATGCAGCCCAGGAGTGATCTGAACACTTTCCCTGTCCCTTGGAAGATTGTCAAACTCAGTGTCATGAATGCGCTTCACCAGCTCCCCAGATCCTCCAGGGAGCAGACCCCGGGCGCTGCATACCACCTAGGAGCCCAGCCAGCCTTCTGGAACAACAGCAACTGGCGACCTTTCCTTCCCTGGCCTGGCCATGCTGAGCCTTCACTCCTGCAGCCCTTCTCTGTCTCTTCAACCAGGAAGACCCCACCTGCTCCAGTGCTCCAAGGCTCCTCATAACTGTCCCAGTAGGCAGGTGTCTTGAAAGAAGGTGAAACTGAGTCTCTAGCATATGGCAATGATTTAGAACATAAGGGCCACCCACCTTGTGATAAAGACTTAAAGCAGGGTTCCTCTCTTCCTTTCTCATATTGCTCAGAAATAACTCTTTTCTCAGTTCAAGGCCAAGTCCCTAGGCCATCATCTTCTTTTCTTCCCTGTGACCATCACCTCCCGGGAGCCTTACTCTGCCCCTTCACTGGCCTGAATGCTGGGCCCAGGTGTTCACACCATGCCTATCCCAGGAACAATGTGCATCTGCCCTGCATAGCCTGCTGATCTGCCTAGAACCCAGGAGCATCGTCATCCCTGAGAAAGGCCTAAGGGTCAGCGCATATTTCCTGAGCTACTTCTATGTACTAGGTGAGGGCCCTGGCCTCAAGGAGCTTATATTGTAAAGGCAGGCAGGAAGAGAAATATTAGTTTCACAAATGAATGCAAAATGCCAGTATGGAAACATGTGCCCAGGCTCGCTTCAAGGCTCTGTGGTTAGGGGATCTCCGGGAATTCCAGGAAGGGAAAGGCCAGGGTGGGGGCAACAGGGACTGCAATGCACAGTGGAGGCAGGTGTAGGCAGGACAGGTAGGCCTTGGTGACGTCTGGGCCTTTATCCTAAGAGAAACCAGAAGCCAATAAAGGGTTTTAAGGGATGGGCGGGAGGTGTGTGAGAGGATCTGCTTCATGTTTTAAGAAGGTGTCTGATGCTGTGTGGAGAATGGATGGCAGAGAGAAATGGGAGGAGCTAGGGACCCCAACCCCGAGACTGCCCCCCACTCCCCCCTCTGCCTAGAGCAGGAGGGGGAGGGGGCTTGAAGCAGGCTGGCAGCAGTGGAGATGTGAAGATGTGGGTAAAGAGGTGTTCAGGAAATAAAACTGATGGCTTGTGTGCAAGAAGGGAGGCAAGATGATGCTGGATTTCCAGGTGGGGCCGGGGCCTGGACGGCAGTTCGTGTTCTAAGCAGTGATTGCCACGCAGGGATAGGGTCTGGGGAAGAATGCTGAGGGAAGTCACAAATGCAGATTTGGACATACTGAGTGTGAGGTGCCAAAGAGGCAGGGACAGAGACAGATGGGAGACTCAGAAGAGAACTCAAGGCCAGAGCTCTGCAGGCATCAGACGCAGTCCTTCTAGCAGTGCTAGGCTGCATCTGCCCAGGAGAGGGGAGAGAGGGGGACAGAGAAAAATCCAGTGACTGCCTCTGGAGGAACTTTGATATAAAATGGCTGGATAGAGAAGAAAACACCTGCAAAGGAGATAAGGAAAATCTGGCCAGAGAGGTAGGTTTGTGTCTTGGAGAGAGGCCTTTTCAAAATGGTGATGCTGTAGAGAGTGTAGCGTCTGAGGCCTGGGAAACTGAGTGGTAGCAAAGCGGGTCATTGCTGATAACAGTGGTGTTTCTCAGAGACCCTGGGCACCTGTGCTCCACCTGAGACTGCTGTTTGCCCATCGGTGATGTCACAGGGTTGGATCAGCACCATGACCCCCCCACTGAGCCTCGTTCCAGAGAACCATCAAGGTGATCCATGCTTTAGCATCTCCCATGCCCAATTCCCTGCCTGCATCTCAGCAGGCCCTCCTGGTGGGTTTGGGGATCACACTCCTAGAGCCACAGGGCCCATGTGCGGGTGGAAGGGAATTCCCATTACTCAACAAGTGTGAGGCCTTGTGTGAACCAACTTTAGGATGAGGGTGTTACATGAAAGGAGAATATAAGATGTGGTCCCTGTCCTCAAAGACCTTGTCCTCTCTTTGGGGATATGAGATGAACATACACAAAAAATAAAACCTAGAAACTCAAAGTGAGAGGAGAAAATATATAGATGCGCACACATAGCCAGTACGTGAGGAAGAGGTTTTCCCATGAGGGAAAGGATTAGGCCGACCTTGAACCAGGTCTGGAAAAAAATCACATTTGCCAACCAGAGGAGGGTGAGCAAAGGCCCAGAGGTCATCCAGGAGTGGACAGATAAGGGCTTGGCCTGGCAGGTCTGACTGGGGGTGGGGTGGGGATTCTCAGACATGGGGTGGTACGGGCATGGCTGCTTCCATCGGGGCCCGGGGCACTGGCCCAGTGCATCCCCAGCACGGCAGATCCAACGCCACATAGGATAAACAAAAGCAGACATCATTCCATAGGAACCTGTTCCCCCAGAGTCACTTCTGCTTTAACCAAGAAACAGAAACATAGGCTCACAGATACATGGCAGCCTGGGCAGGACTGGGTCTGAGGGAAATACCTGAGTATCAGTGGTTTGATTCTCACCAGACTCTGTCCCTTCATCATCCCTCCAACCAAACCCACCAAGGTCATCTCTCACCTTGACCATTCACAGGCCCTTCGTCTTCTTCTCCTCCGTCTTCTTGTCCTCCGCCTCCCGTCGGGCCTCTCACTCTCTTCGTTGAGGTGGGGGGTGCTGTGGGCTCCTCCCTGAGGTCGGGCTGCTGCACCTTCAGGCCAGGACAGGCTTCTCTGGGCGGCTCTTCTCTCAGAGACTCCACTGCCCACAGGAGGGGGCAGCTCCTCCCCTTTCCTCCTGCCTCCAGCCCACATCTTCAGAGTGCTCTCCTTCTTCCAATCTTGGTTTGCTTCTTCCCTTCTCAGTCCTCACCTCCCCTCTTTGTCATCGGGCCTCTTCCCTCCACTAAGGGGTTCCTGTGGCCTCTGGAAGGGGCACAGCCCCTGGCCCAGGCCCTCCAGGCCTTCCACAGTGAGCCTAAGCCTTCCCTCTGGCCTTATCTGCAAAGACTCCCCTTGAGCCACACCACACACTTCTGGTACCACTGCCTCCGCATCTTTCCTCCTGTCTTCATCTGACAAGTTCCTTCCAACTCTCCAGATTCATCTCAGACCATCTGGCTCCGTGGCAGCCAAGCAAAACACGTAAGAAGAATATGCACTTTGGAGTAAGAGATAGTCGACCTCAGTCTCTGGCTGTTTGCCAGCTCTGTGCCCCTGGGCAAGTCGCTTCATGTCTTCTGAGCCTGTTTCCCAATCTGTAAAAGGAAGGGACGATCTGTTCCTCAGAGAGGTGAGGATAAAATGAAATCCTGTATGTGGAGTGCTCCATACAGCACCTGGCGACTGGCAGGGACTCAGAAATGCTTACTATCAGAGCTTGTTTCTGGTCCCCTCCCACCAGCTATGATCTCACTCTCCTTTGAAGCTCTAGAACATTTTGGGTCCTCTCTGACAGCACCCAAACTGGCAGCAAACTCCTCTAAAGCAACAGCTCCTTTTTTTTTGAGTCTTATACAAAAGAGATTTGTTGAATGGAAACTGTTGACAGACTTGTAATGACTTGTCCTAGGAAGAACAAACATTTTCCTGTGGCAGAAGATGCCCCAAAGCTAACAGAGGCCAGCACCTGACTCTCACCCCGGGACCAGCTCATCGTCTCATCCCACACCTTATCTCAGGGCATTGGACCACTTTGGCCCCTTCCTGGTTCCTCCTGTCCGTCCAGTACGATGACCTTGGGCAGGAATGGGCCTGGCTAAGCAGAGATGACCTCCAGCAATGCCCAGAGAAGAAGCTGTGCCTCGATGGATCCTACCTTACCAGCTTGGCCACTCAGTATGGCCTCATCTCTTTATATTCTGCAAACTGAATGCCACGCTCAGAGTTTCCTTCCCAAAACTCCTGATGTTCTCTCCCACCACTTGACCTCACACGGAGCCACCTCTATCCATTAGAGATGTTAACATTGCCAATCCCCCACGAGCAGGGGGCAGGCTCCCAAAGCAGCGCAGGGCCACTGACAACTGTCCACCTCCTCCCAGCAACCTCAAGCTCTGCCTACAAAGGAACGTGTGCGAAGGATGGGCCCACACTGTCTGGTCACACCCTTTCTCACCCCAGGACGATAGGTGTCTACTTACCGATGTCCATACAACTCACAGCAAAGAGAATCTTCTCAGGGTGGTGAAGCAGAGTCTCTCCTCCTTCAGCCCCCTTCCTCTGAGATGAGAGACCAAAATAACCAGACTGATCAGGGGTGTCCCATCTGCTCAAAGAGACAACGGTGAGCTCTTGTCCAAGGGAACTGGATCTTAATAGAAAGTTGAACGTGGGGTGAGTTCGTCAGCAGGCCAGCAGTCTCACCAGCCTAAAGGATTCCCTAGAACCCTAAGATAAACTTCAATCTGTGCACCTGTAAAACCATCCTGCCATTCCCCCAACCCTCCTTGGTGTCCCTTCTCTAGCCAGGCACAGTGGCACCCTGTGTCTTCCCCTGTGACAGCACTGAGCTCCAGTCTTTGGCTGATGACAGATCTGTCTCAAAATGGAGGCAGAGCTCCTTGAGGGGTTTGCCTCCCAATAGCCCCTGGTGCCCACACGTACCTGCCTGTACATACCTGCAACTTTCTATTAAGATGTCTATTAAGTGTTAGAATGAATGAAGCCATGGATTAGAATGCAGATTAAGACTTAGAACTTAAAATTCTCTCATTGGTGTAAAGAGGAAGCAAGATGAAGTCTCCTTTTTCTGACATCCCAAACTCTTTAATTCTCCTTGTCTTCTAGGCTCCAAACCTCTACCACCTGACTCTTTTGTCTTCTTGTCTGTCACCTCCATGAAACCCTTCCTGACTACCCAGGTCCCAGGGACCATTCTGCTCTGTGAACCCCTAGGATCTAGCTGCCTGGTCCCTTCACCTGGTATTTGATCTGTCCCATCTTAGTTCCTAATTATTTGCTGGCATGGTGTTTCTTCTCCCTATCCAGGGCTGTGAGCTCCAAAAGGGCAACAAGCCTGTGTTCTGCTTCTTTTCCTCTCCTAGAGAAGCAGCACAGGGTATGAGCCAAAGTCAGCATGTTACAAATTAGTAAAGTGACTGAGTGACTTGATGAATGATTTAATTTTCAAGGGGCATTCCACATTATCACACAACTCCATGCATCCTTGTGGGGCACAGCATACCTCTTGTGTCTTCTCCAGAGCAAACTTGCTATGGGATACGGCACATGACACACGCAGTGTTCCAAACACGCCTCCCTGTGTACTTGGGACCCTCTGAGACTCCCGCATCCCCACACTTTTTGAGCGCCCTCTGTTCCCACTCCAAGTATATTCTTTCACAATCTAGTGTAGGAGAAGGAACTCAAGGACTAAGAGTAGAAGCCCAATATCATCTCAGCTTAGGTCTTGGCTTGCTCGGAGGTCTGGCTCAATATGCCTCACCTTCCCATGTCTGGGTCTTCTTCTCCTTTGTCACTTTTATTGTCACTATAAAACAAATGTTTCAGCCTGGCATATAGCAGATGCTCTCGAAGATTCTCTTTGCTTTCCCTCATGGTTGCAAAATGGTTGCTACATCTCTAAGCACCCCATTTTTATATAACAATGTCCAAAGGTAGAAAGAAAATGCAATTTTGTGTGTCTGTATGCATGTCTGTTTTTGTCAGAGGAAATTGCTCCCAAAGTTCTCCAGCCAACACTCTCTCATGAGGTCTTACTAGGCAGAACTGGGTCACATTATCACCACTCCTAAACCAATCATTGGCAAGGGATTACCATGACGGGCCTAGACCAAGCATGACTCACCTCCCAGGGCTGATACCGTCTTCCTTGGGCATATTGTTGATCAATATCTAAACAAAACTGAGATTCTACTCACAAGGTAGGAAGGAGGAATGGCTATGGGGAAGGCAGCCAGCAATGTCTCCCACATCATCGAGAGCTCTCAGGCCAGAGTAGACTTTGTCCAAAGGAGAGAGCAATAAAACCTGTTCAGTGGAGTTTTAGGCCGTTCATTTTGTGTAAAAGATGCATTTAGAAAACCCGTACATTTTAAAATTCATGTAAATTGAAATCAATCCTGATGACCTATGGTAGTAGTTTCTGTTTACTAGCTAAATTTGTATCAACCATGTGACAATAGCATAAACAGTTGACAATTTCCTCGGCCTGCCAGAGGTTTCAAATTATGCAATCTGTGATGAATTTTGAAAACTTTGGGGGACTCATGTTATTTCATGCATTGCTTATGAATGGAGGTTTTATTAATATTTTCAATGATATTTTGAAATAAAATAATAATCTTAACATTTTCATTATTTTATGTGAAATTTTCATTTTGCGTAAAATATGGTAATATCTCTAAAGTGAGTTGATCAGGCCAGTTGTCAGTGTGCAAGTGGGTGGATTGGGGTGAGGGGCCACCATGGTTCACTTTCTCAAGGTGCTGGGAGGATTATCTGAAATAGAGGAACCAGTGAACCAGCAGCAAGACTCCAGACAAATTACTCCCTGCTTCAGTTTACCTGATTTGACCAGATAGTTGGGTGAAACCTTCCTTCTTGTTCTAAAAGTCTGATTCTGTAGATCTCATAATGAGTCTAAATTATATAAGCAACTACATTTTCCATGCCATTGCATGTTTTACATCTGAAAACACATGAAACATTTACAAGTTCACTACTTTGCAAAGAGATAAGCAAACAGAGTCTTTGGGAAGGTGTCTATGAAGTCACCCAGGAGGCCGGAGGCCAAGAAAGGCCTAATTTCCTCCTCCCCCAACTAGTTGGTAGATACTTTACAAGCAGTAATGTTCCTGCCCCCTAGGGGGTGGGGGATTGGATTCCACTCAGAGTCTTCTTCCACATGGTATTGCAGGCTCAACTGCTCTTTCCACCTGCCCAGAAAACACTAGGTGTGAGACTCAGGCAAGCTCACTCTGCTCAGAAAACATAGCTATTTTCCTGAATTTGGCCCTGGCTGCCCCGGGTGCCTTGAGAAACATCTGAAGAACTGCACTAAAAGGTGGGTTGACCAGTCACCAGGCTCCACCTGGCCTCAGTGCCCCAGCTCTGCAAGAAGAGAACAGGGGAGAACCGAAGGTCACAGTGGTTTGGCTTAGCCTGAATACCAATGCCTCACATGATATTTTGAAAAAAGTTTTGAATTAGTTGACATTTAAGAATGGGATGATTCTATATTTAAAACTTCACAATTCTGGCTTTTTTTTTGGAAAAACTGAATGATCTCAAAACAGTCAGGGGCCCACATTCCTGTGTGGCAACAAGTGGCTTGAGCAGGGTAAATGCTTCCTTGCTTAGCTGGAACACGGGTCTCCCAGGCTCATCAGAGCCCCTTCACTTCCTCTCATCTCCCTGCAGCTGCTTGAGTCTGAGATAACCTGGTGCAGCCATTGGATATCCAGCTCTTCCTGGAGGGCTATCCACATTCCTGCATACCTGAGTCCTCTCGGGATGCCAGTTAATGTCCCGAGAGGGATGCGATCTGAAGGGAGGGATGCCACCCCTCCCACTCCTCCATTACTTACAGGTCTCTCTCCTTCTGCTCTGATGTGGATTGTTAATAATCTTGGGCAGCATTATTAGCCTCCAAGCATTCAGGTCACAGGAGGTGAGAGTCTCTCTTCTCTGTCCTGATGGCCTCATATGAGAAGTCTTGTATCCAATTCTGAAGGCTGGTGTTTTCAGAGAAGCATCAAACCTCTTAGAGACTTGCCTGTATCTGGAGAGGGACAGTGAGCTATGTGGGAAGGGCCTGGAAACCACACTATAACAGGAAGGACTGATGGAACTTGGGTTGTTTAGCAGATAAAGAGAAGCCCCAAGAGATGTGATTCTTTCCTTTAAACATGAAGGGCAGTCATATGAGAATGGGGTGATACTAGTTACTACTGTCAATAGCACTCATATAACCATTACTAATAACACCAGTAAGAAATCTTTCATGCTTACTATATTTCAGGCATTGTTTCAAGTATACATGTTGACTCACTAATTCTGACATAAAAACTAAGAAACGGAGGCCATAGGAAGACAAATTTTGATTGTAGTCCAAAGATGGAAGTAAGTAGTGAGCTCTCTGTCTCTGGAGGAATGTAAACAGAGACCAGAAACTGAAAGTCATCAAAGGGGCAGTTGTATTAAACAATTCTTAAGGTCTCTTTCATCCCTGACATTCTTTGATTCAAATATTTTAATTTCAAAGACCTCCCACAGGGACCAATTAGGAAAGTTGGGGTGCTGGGTATAAAAGACAGAGAACCAAGGAATGAAGTGGTGAGCTCAGCTCTGTGGCTCTCAGTGTGCAGAAAAGTGCATGTGTTTGAGGTCAGCTCCAGGAGGACAAAGCATACATTTATGTAAATACACTCTGGAGTTTGTATATGCGGGTCTATAGGAAAGGGTAGGTAGGCTGAGATAATCAATTGTGTATGAGCCTTCTTGGGATGCTTACACAGCTCACACCACGTGAGAACCAGACAGACCAAAGCTGACTAGCTTATACGGTTAGAGTAGTGTCTTCCAGATTACTCATTAGAACCCATTAGTGAGTTATGCAATCAATTTGATTGGTTGTAACTAGCATCAAAATGCATACACACAATAGAAAGGTATCAGTGTTCATCACAAGTAGTCAGTACAAACTGCTCCATTAAAATTTGGTTTCAATAATGTGTGAGTATAAATATCATAGGGGTGTGTGCACTGGATGATGATGTAAAATTGGTGGGAAAAAAAGTGTGAAAGCTACTTTGATAGAAACAGAATGGGAGCAACCCTGTTCTGTGGGCCAAATCCTGTCTCAGATTAGTTTTATCTGGTCAGGCTCAGAGCAAGAAGGCCACCAAGTGCAGTCCTGATTAGGGCAAGGTGACAGCTAGGTCCAGAACCAACCTCTGATGGGTTATGCTCCCAATTGAGGAGGCAGGGGCAGTATACACAGGGAAGATCCCTGACTTTCCTCAGAAAGAAGCTGCCCATATTCTTGAATGAGATCATTTCCCTGAGAATTTTGCCACTTTGTAGACATACGGCATCATGATGGCAGCCACCATCTTGACCACACTACTCACCTCACCCCGGGATTAGGCCAGAAGCTTCTATGCCCATTGTATCTATGGAATCTGCCCCATTACCACATCTGTTTCATTGACTCTCCCATTTCAGCCCCAAATGTTTTGCCTAAGATTGCCTAAATGCCTGAGTTATGCCAACGAATTAGCTCCATAATTCAAACCCCTCCCTCCAGTTTCCTGAATTACTTAACCTGTTGAATAGGCTTATTTTCTATTATCTGCAGACTAAAGGAATTGACCAAACAAAGAACAATGGTGTGACCTATGGCAACGTTTGCTGAGCTGCTCTCCCTGCAGTAACTGCCTGCCCCTCAAAGACCTTTCTGGAAGATACCCCAACCATCACTATTTGTATGGCAGCAGTACCCTATTGTAATTCATCTAAGCACTGGAACAGGTTGTTTAGGTACCATTTTACAGAAACTAGAGCTAGGCCATGCCTTTTGAATTTCACTTTGGAATTTGTTCTGTCAAGAGCCCATTTCTATCTGCTCTGATTTATGGTGAGTTCCCTGAATGGGCATTAAAAAGCAGGATGCTGTATAACTCATGTAATTTGACCCTAGGATGGGTCTGTCTTATAGTGAAATGCAAATAACAAATCATCAAAAACTCTTACATTTTTTTTAATTTTTAAAATTTTTTTAAAACTCTTACATTTTTAATAATTTTTTGGAATAGGTGTTATATGGATACATTACAAAATTCAGAGAACAAAAGGATGGAGAGCTTTCTCACTGCAAGTGAAACATCAAGCCTCTCTCTCTCTCCCCTTTCCCACCCAACTAACCCTTGACTATTACAACATGACTACTACTACAACCCCTTGATGAGGTACTTTTGTAAACTTCTCCCCTTTCATTCTTGGTGGGTAGAATATGAATTACTACTGTCTACAGACGAGGAAATTGAGGTTTGAATGTGTTTCTCATCCAAGGTTTCATGCCCAATAAACAGAAGAACCAAAACTAAACCTGTATTTTTCTGACCCTAGTCTAATTCTCATTTCATACTTCCAAGTGCTGCTTGAATAGCTCCTTTAGAAGAATGCAAAGTTTGGGGGGGAAATTATCAGTACAATGCCTGCTGTGGCTTTAATTTAGTTAAAGAGGCAGACTCACTGGCAGCCTGGGTGGCTCAGTGGTTTAGCGCCACCCTCAGCCCAGGGCGTGATCCTGGAGTCCCGGGATCGAGCCCCATGTTGGGCTTCCTGCATGGAGCCTGCTTCTCCCTCTGCCTCTCTCTGCCTCTCTCTCTGTGCCTCTCATGAATAAATAAATAAAATCTTTAAAAAAAAAAGAAGAAGAAGATGGAGACTCGCTAGACTCACTGTGAAAGATCAGTGAGGTGAAGCCCTTCCATGGCTCTCTTGCCTCACACACAGTTGAATGATGATCAGTAACTGCATTGAGACTCTGACATACAACCTCAAAGTAGAAAAGTTAACTTCCTCACATCAGAAATGAAGTTTACATTGATTATTTTCCTTGGCATTAGCAGTATGGTTTCTGCTGAAAATATTCTACAAGGTTGAACAGGTGCAGGTTTACTGGGAGGAATCCAAGAGATGACTTTTTACTCCAAAGGATGAGCACTGTTTCTCTTCCATGCTCAGGCTCTAGAGTACTTTGGACTTTCTGTGGAAAACGTTTTGGTCTATATTGGATATTTGCTAGACTCTACTTCAGCTAGTTTTGTCTATATCCAACATCAAATCTACCAACAAAAAAAACCCATGATTTGTTGTCTTTGAGAGTACTCAAAACACATAACTCAGATTTTAAAAGCAATTCAAAGCAAAACAGTGTCCAAAAATATTTTGAATTGTGGCAATATTCCTCAGAGCAGTTCCTCAGAACTAACTGAAAGAATGGCAAAACCCATTTGGACTCAGAATTTCTGGTCTATTAGAATGAAGTTTCATTACTTTGTAGTCATTTCTTAAAATAATAGCACTCTGTTCTATAATAATTCATTTTTTTAAAACATGTATAAAACCCACATTTATCATTTAGGAAGATTTTGGTTCTAAGCCACACAAAATCCAGTACAAACTGGTTTAATAAACAAAGGAGAGATGCCTGGGTGGCTCAACTGGTTAAGTGTCCAACTCTAGATTTTGGCTCAGGTCATGATCTCAGAGTTGTGACATCAAGCCCGGTGTTGGGCCCTGTGCTATGCATAGAGCCTGCTTAAGATTCTTCCTCTCTCTTTCCCTCTGCTCCTCTCCTTCCTCCCTGTACCCCTCCATCCCACCCCACTCATAGGCATACTCTCTCTTAAAAATGGAAATAAAGAGATTTCTTTTTGACCTGCTGCATCTTTTGAGTTCCCCTTAGGCTAGGTCCCCTATTAGTCCCCTCGTCACCCTCATCACATTCAATATGCAACAGCATCTCTACATGCCTCCAGTTGCTATGGATGAGCTGCTCATAATTCTAAGGACTGGTCTCCACTTGTGCACAGGATCCTGTTTCTTCTCTCTCTCTCAACACACCAGTTATTTCCTCTCAACTATGCCCTATTTTAGCATATCAACATGGTATGATTTTTCCCAATGTCAAAAATTAAAACTTCTCTTGACTTCAAATCTTGCTCCAGCTTCAGTCCCATTTTTCTTCTCTCTTTGATCGTAAAAGTCCTTGAAAGAATTCTCCATGCTCCTAGACTCTAACTCTTGATTTCAGTGAGTTCTCACTCTACCACTTGCACAAAACAACTATTCTCAGGTTTAGCAATATATTCATATTTCATATTGCTAACATATATATTTGAATATAATAATATAATGTTGAAATATTTCATATTTCATATTGCTAAATCTGGTAGTCAGTTTTCAATATTTATCTTAACCTATCAGCAGCATTTAATACAGTTGACTACTTTGCCTTTTTTTAAAAATACTTTCTTCGATTGGACTTCAAGACAACACTTATTTTATGTCCCTTACTGTCTACTCTTTCTTGATCTGCTTTGCAAATTCTTCCTCATCATGTACCTGGAATGCACCTGGGTTTGGTTGTGGGCTTGTTTCTCTTCTACTCATATCTTGATTGGTTTTATCCACTTCCATGACTGTACACCACCTGTACCCTGTCAAATGCTAAACTATTCCTTCCTGGAACTCCAGGTGCATATCAACTGGCTTTTCCACTTGGATGTCAATGGGCATCTCAAGCCTGATGTGTCCAAAACAAAAATACTGACAGATCCAGTTCCAGGTTAGCTCAATAAGCTTCTAGTAGACAAACTCCTGCAGATAACAATGACAAACTCTGAACAAAAAGATAAAAAATCAGGGCCTACCTGAAGGCCCTGGAGAGTGAACAAAACATGGAGTTTCTGGAGAGAAGTCAACACTTGGAAAAATGAATGCACAGGATGACTTTTCATTTTTTATGACTTTTAACCTAAAGACAGGACACAGTAGGTTCACACAGAGCAGATATAAATGATAGAAAACCTACAGTACTTCTGGTCTGAAGAAGCAAAGTATAGAGTTTGAGGCAACCACAGTCTTTGGAAAGTGAGGGGAGGAATGTAGGCAAAGAGAGCCAGAAAGAAAGAACCACACATTCTGTATATAAACTCTGTGCAAATCTTTGGCCAATTTCTGAACCATGTGTGCATGAGTCAGGCTTAAGTAGCCCAGATAAAAATAAAAATACTGAATTGAGATTTGAGCTATGGCCCAAGAAACAATTTACACTTTGATCCAACCAACTTGGTTGCCAGCTCAAACAAACAAATAAAAAACTGAAAGTCAGCCTTTGAGAGGAAACTATAACAGAATCCAGAGTCTCTATGACTTAACAATCACAATGTCAAGGATATACCAAACTACTCAACATATGAAGAAAATGGAATTTATGACCCATTCTTAAGAGAAATAATAATTAAGAGACTGGCCCTGAGATGCCCCAGATGTTAGAATTGACAGATCATAATTTTAAAGTAGCTATTATAACTATGCTTCATGAAGAAAGGGATTACATATTTATAACAAATGAAACAATACAGAACCTCAGTAGGGAAAGAAACTTTATTTTAAAAACTAAATGAGGGATCCCTGGGTGGCGCAGCGGTTTGGCGCCTGCCTTTGGCCCAGGGCGCGATCCTGGAGACCCGGGATCGAATCCCACGTCGGGCTCCCGGTGCATGGAGCCTGCTTCTCCCTCTGCCTATGTCTCTGCCTCTCTCTCTCTCTCTCTCTCTCTATCATAAATAAATAAAAATTAAAAAAAATTAAAAAAAAAATAAAAACTAAATGAAAATTCTAGAACTGAAAAGGAACATATTTGAAATAAAAAAATTCTGTGGAAGGTTTAACAACAGAGTGAAGACACCAGAGAAAAGAGTCAACGACCCTGAAGTCAGGTCAATAGGAAGTATCCAGTCCAAAGAACAAGGAGAAATAGATCTTGGAGAAAAAAATTAACAAAGCCTCAGAAGCCTAAGAAATGATCCCAAAATGTCTAACATATGTAATTGACTCTTCTCTGGAAGGGGAGAGACTACCAAACGGAAAAAAATTTTTTGAGGAAATAATAGCTCAAATTTGGTGAAAGACTTGCATTTACAGATTCAAGAAGACAAGGATATCCTAAATAGTATAAATACAAAGTAAACTTACCTTAGGCACACTAGTCAAACTGCTGAAAACCAAAGATAAAGGGAAAATCTTGAAGGTAGGCAGAAAAAAATTACATTTCCTATGCGGGCAGGAAGAACAACTCAAAGGACCCTGACTTCTCATCAAAAAATGGAGACCAATATCTGATAAAGGAGTAGTATTCAAACTATACAAGGAACTCATACAACTCAATAGCAGAAAAACAACCCAACTGAAAAAATGGGCAAAGGACCTAAATAGACATTTTTCTGAAAAAGACAAATAGCCAAGAGGTACCTGAAAAGGTATTCTAAATAGCTGATCATCAAAGAAATGCAAATCAAAACCACAATGAGATATCAAATCAACATGTTGTACACTTTAAATATCTTACAATTTTTTTAGTTATACCTCAATAAAGCTGAAAAAAAGAAAAGTAACAATTGAGGCCAGAGACTGTCGACCAACATTTCTAAAGAACTGAAAGTAAAAAGCTCCAAACCAGAATTCTAAATCCAGTGAAAAAAATTCTTCAAAAATGAAGGTAAAACAAAGGGACTTTATTTCCAGATAAAGGGAAACTAAAAAAAAAAAATCACCATTAGCAAATATTCACACAAAAGATGCTAAAGAAAGTTTTCAGGCTGAGGGCAAATAATGTAAGAGTGAAATTTGGACCATTAGAAACAAATGAAGAACATAGGAAATGGTAAACAACAAGGTAAATACAAAACCAAATTTCTCATCCCCACTCTGCTCCACCCAAGCCTGCTTTTCCAGTAGATTTGCTTATCTCAGTGATAAAAACTTGATTTTCACAGTTCCCCAGGCAAAAAAACTCTTGGCATTAGTTCTTTCTCTCATATCCCAGCAAGTACTTTTAGCTCTACTTTCAAATCAATATATATTCAGAATCTGACCATTCTTCCTACCTCTATTTGCTTTCTTGGTCCAAGCCACTGCTCTCTCTCACCTGGATTACTGCAATAGCCTGCCAATCAATCCTCCCTATTTTAACCCTTGCTACCATATACAGTCAATGGCATATGATATAGCAGCTAAAGGACCCTCTACACCTATGTCAGTTCTTTCACTCTGCTGTTTAACACTCTTCCTTGGCTTCTCACCTCACCAAGAAACAAAAAAGAGTCCTCGTCATAGTCTACAAAGGCACCATGTGGTGTGGCTCTTAATACTTCTCTGCCCTTCCTCCCTCTGTCTCTTGCTCACTCTGATCTGGCCACCTTAGCTTGTCTGCTGTTCCCCAAACACATCATCATGCTCCTGCCTCAGGGACTTACCTCTCACCCCATTACTCTGATATCCACAGGGCTTATGCACTCAGTTCTCTGTCCACATGATGCCTTATCCATTAGATCTTTCCTAACCATCCTAACAACACAATACACATTCTTTTCCTTCCTCATCTTATGTTAGTTTTCTTTATAACACCTATTGCCTTCTTATTTAAATGTTTGTTGAATGAATGAATGAATGACACAAATACCTGTAATACAAAGCTGAAAGCTCAGATAAAGGTCTATGAGAGCTTCAAAAAGGAAACTAGTATTTCCTGAGCATCGTCCATTTCTAGCACTGTTGGCTATGCTATATCATTTAATCCTCATGACCATCCTGTTAAATAATTTGCTGCCATTAATTTACAGAGAGATGTTGAGGCTCAGAGAGGGTACTTGATTGCCAAGGTTGCATGTATAGTAAATGATGGCAGAATTCAAACCTAGGTCTTTATAATTTCATTTATATATTCGTTTCATCACACAGCTCCCCAAACCCCATCTGGTTCAGGTGAAGGAAGAGGGAAGGGAATATCTGGAAAGACTTTCTGGAGAAGGTGGCATCTTGGTTCCTATAAAATAATAAAAAATGTATGTATTAGTCTCTACCCCTGATTTCTGGGACAGAACTCCTAAAACCTCTGTAATTTCTTAAATGCATCTTTTGTTCTAACATTTGATCTTTGACCCTGGTTCCTAACACAGGGATCCTAAATCCCTTGGAATTTCCTTGGTGAGACAGCAATGTCTTTTGTTCTATTGAGGTGACCCTTGGTGGGCTCCTGGATGGGGGCTAGTCAGTAGAAAGACGAAACCATGATGAAGCAGCTTGGAATTTTCAACTCCACCGCCCCCCCCCCAGCCCACCATTCTCCAGAGGGGAGAAAGGGTTTGGAAATGGAGTTAATAACTGATTACAGCCATGTAATAAAGCCTACATAAAATCCCAAAGTAGGGGGTTTGGAGAGCTTCCAGGTTGGTGAACACATGGAGGTGGAGAGTGGAGCGCTCAGAGAGGGCATCGAAGCTCCTCACCCTTTCCCATGTGTCTTGCCTTATGCACCTCTTTCATCTGGATATTCATCTGTATCCTTTATCATATTCTTTTATGATAAACCAGTAAACAGTAAGTAAACTTTTCCTGAGCTCAGTCTGTGGTCTGCTCGAGCAAATTAATCAAACCTGAAGAAAGGGTTGTGGAAATCTCTGAATTTATCTGATCAGTTAGAAGCATGGATGACAACCTGGACTTTCAACTGGCATCTGAAGTGAAGGGGTGGGGTAGTCTTATAGGACTGAGCCCTTAACCTAGGGGATCTGATGCTACTCTCCAGGTAGACAATGTCAGAATTGAGTTCAATTGTAGGACACGCAGCTGGTGTTGCAGAATTGCTCAGTGCCAGGAAAAACCCACACATCTGGTGTCAGAAGTATTGCAAGTTGATAGTAGCATGAGTAAAGAAGACACACTAAGAGTTTTTCCTAACATAGTTCCAAGGTATAAGCTATAAGAAGGAGGTAGCATCACGATTAGACTGTTCATGATTATAAGGGGTTAGATGGAGTATGAAGTTGCTAAAAGGAGGGACGCCTGGGTGGCTCAGGGGTTGAATGTCTGCCTTTGGCTCAGGGTGTGACCCTGGAGCCTCAGGATCAAGTCCCACAACTGGCTCTCTGCATGGAGCCTGCTTCTCCCTCTGCCTGCGTCTCTGCCTCTGTGTGTGCTTGTGTGTGTCTCTCTCATGAATAAATAAATAAAATCTTCAAAAAAAAAAAAAGGAAAGGGATATTCTAAGACATGTAAGAGGTGAGGTGATACCGAGTGCAACCTTTTCTGCTTTACAGTTCTGCCTGAACTTCCCAACAGCTAGAGCTGTCCCCAACTGGGGCCAATGACCTAGACAATAAGGATTGTGAAACGGAGTCAAGGGAATCTCATTTAAAATGGAGTGGGGCTGTCTGGGTGGCTCAGCAGTTTAGTGCCACTTTCAGTCCAGGGCGTGATCCTGGAGACCCGGGATCGAGTCCCATGTTGGGCTCCCTGCCAAAGCCTGTTTCTCCCTCTGCCTGTGTCTCTGCCTCTCTCTCTCTCTCTCTCTCTCTCTGCCTCTCATGAATAAATAAATTAAAAAACAAAAATCTTTAAAAAATAAAAATAAAAAGAATAAAATAAAATAAAATTAAATTAAAAAATAAAATAAAATAAAATGGAATTGGAAGGCCAGAAAGGGGAGCTCTCAAGGTGTACTACTCACACCCCTTTGCAGACCCAAAGGAAAAGATGTACCTTAAATTCCAAACCAGAAGAAGCCAACTTTACCATACTGAAAGAGAAAGGAAGATTTTCTCCTTGTCTGGCAACAACCCAGCCAATGAGAGACTCACAACTTAGCCAATGAAAAGGCACTACACTTCAAACCCCCAGTTTACTCCAATGGACTTTTCATTTATAACAAGCCCCTCCCAATAACCCCCCTTTTACTCTATAAAGGAGGATTCCTCTCCTATGTTCTGCCCACTTACCTAGGGCTTTTGCTGTAGCTTGCTTGTTCTGAATGGCAATTCCTCCATGGTTCCTGAATAAACTTATTTTGCTGGGAAGAAAACCTGGCTGTTGTAAGGTCAACAGGATGATAACCTAGTGATCCTTTATCGGTGTGGAGGACTTAAGAGTTCACAAAGTACTTGCATATACCTGTGACCATTCTGTAACTAGGATAGGGCAAGTATTATTTCCCCTATTTATATATGAGGAAGCAAAGGCTCAGTAATTAGATACCAATACGGGTCTTTTGACTTGAGGGTCAGTGCTCTTTCAAAGTAGTGAGATCTCCAGCCTTGAAGTGTTTGGTGGAAAATATAGGACTCCATGTCAGATTGGGGTGTGTGTGTGTGTTGGGGGCTGGGGGGGTTGTGTATGTGTGTATGAACAATGGTGAAAGAACAAGTTGAACTCTGTGGACTTTATAATCCTGATTCAATCAGTTTTACAAAAAAAGTTTTTTTTATGATAAAATATATATAGATGGTCCCAGACTTATGATAATTCAACTTATGATTTTCCTACTTCATGATGGCATGAAAGTGCTACACACTCGGTAGAAACTGTAATTCAAATGTTGAATTATTGATCTTTCTTCAGGTCAATGATGTGTAGATATCCTCTTGTGACAATGAGTACTGACAGCGAGCTATAGCTCCCTGTCAGCCATGGGATCATGAGAGTAAACAATCAACACACTCACAACCCTCTGTAAGCATACAAGTGTTCTGTTTTTTTACTTTCAGTATAGCATTCAACAAATTACATAAGATATTCAACACTTTATTATGAAATAGGCTTTGTATCCAATTATTTGCCCAAGTCTAGGCTAGTGTAAGTATTCTGAGCACATTTAAGTTCAGCTACATTAAGCTATAATGTTCAGCATTTTTGATTTAGGATATTAAAATTTCTTTTCAAGATTTGTTCATTTGAGAGAGAGAGAGAGAGAGAGCAAGAATGTGCAAGTGAGGGGAGGGGCAAAGGGAGAGAATCTTAAGTAGACTCCACACTGAGCACAGTACCTGATGCGGGACTTGATCTCACAACCCTGAGATCAGGACCTGAGCCAAAACCAAGAGTCCAATGCTCAACCGACTGAGCCACCCTGGTGCCCCTTGACAGGATATTTTCAATCACAATGAGTTTATCAGGACATAATCCCCTTGTAAATGGAGGAAGATCTGTGTAACATGACATTTAACATTTTAATCATTTTTAAAGGTACAGTTTAATGGCATGAAGTGCATTCACAATGTTGGGTAACCATCACTACTATTTTCAGAACTTGTTTGTCATCCCAAACTGAAACTCTGTGCCCATTAAACAATAACTTTCCATTCCTCAGCCCCAGCGCCTGAAAACCACCATTCTACTTTCTGTCTGCTTGAATTTAACTACTCCAGAGACCTCATATGAGTGGAATCATACAATATTTTTCCTTTTGTGTCTGGCTTATTTCACTTGGCAAAATATTTCTGAAGTTCATTCATACTGTAGCATTTAACAGAATTTTACTCCTTTTTAAGGCTGAATCATTTTCATTATATATATATATATATACATTGTATATATATACTCATATATATATATATACACACACACACACACACACACACATAGATACACACACTCCATTTTGTGTATCTATTCATTGTGGCCGTGGTTCAATCTTGCTGACAAAAGATAGCAGCCTCCTTCATCAGAAGCATTTTTCCTTTTAGCTGCCAGTCCCAAGATCAAAACATACCAGCATCCTTTTTCCTTACCCCAGGGAGGCTGCCCCCGTGCACACAGGGCTGTCTGCACAGAGAACTACCTCCTTGGATCAGATCCCTTTGTGAGGACCAGACTTCCTAGAAGTTTCTGGTCTTCGAGAAGACAGTACTGTGTGAGTGCCAGGCACTAGAACTTTTCCTTCCTTGAAGAACAAATGGCAAAATGTTCCAGGTCCTCTTCCTTCCTTCCTTCCCCATTTCTCAGAAATGTAGCTCAACTGTTCCAGTTGCCTGGGCAGGGGAGTGAGAGAGAGGTGGTCCATGGGGAGCAGCCATAGTTTCTCCCTTGTTCACTCATACCACCTCCCAAGAATCCTGTCCTGCTGTCCTGCGTAGCCATTGTCTACCAAAAAACAAAACAGGGTGCTGTGGCCACCTGTTGGGCACTGGAGGTGGTGCAGCCTTGGGGTGCGGAGAGGCCACAAGGCCCATCACTGGGGAGGGGAAGGACTTGCAGGCTAAATGTGCTTCAGGAGAAGCTAGACAAAAGCCAAAATAAAAAAAAATAAAAAGCCAAACCAAACCAAAAGCAGCCCCTACATCCGGACGATGGAATTTAATTCAGTGCTAAAAAGAAATGAGCGATCAAGCTGTGAAAAGACATGGAGGAAACTTAAATGCAAATTAGCAAGTGAAAGCAGCCAAGCTGAAGAGGCTACATACGCTAGGATTCCAAGGATAGGACATTCTGGAAAAAGATCAATTGTTGCCAGGGACGGTGGGGGCAGACGGAGAGAGGTTGAACACGGGGTATTTTTAGGGCAGTGACACTACTCCGTATGATGCTGTAACGATGGATACATGTTGTCATACATTTGTCAGAACCCATGGAATGTACAGCACCAGGAGTGGACCTTAACGAAAACTGCGGATGTGGGGTGATCATGATGCATCAATGAGGTTCGTGCACTGGATCAGATGCACCACTCTGATGGGTGGTGTTGCTGGTGGGGGAGGCTGTGGGGGGGTTGGAGGGGCTATGTGGGGCCACAGGGTATACAGGAACACTCTGTACCCGCTGTTCAATTTTGCTGTGAACCTAAAACCACCCTAAAATATAAAGTCTACCAAAAACAAAACAAGACAAAACAAGAACATCGCCAGATTTGCTATCTGGCTCCTCACACCAATGACGTGTTTCCAGGCTCAGAAAGCTCTGCTCTTCCCCAGGAGACCTCACAGCCCCTTTCTCTCTTCTGATGCTTCTTTTTTTTTCCCATGGGCAGAGACAACTGCCATGCCTTTGCCTTTTTAGTGAAGTAGGGAGAAGCTCTCTGGAATCCTGCAAACTTCCACTCCAGCTTAAATGTCCCCTCCTTAGGAGGTCCTCCCTGAGCACCCTAACCCCCAGCCTCCACCCCGAACCACCATCCCATCCGGCTTTCTGCCCAGCACACATCACTGCCTGAAATGAGCTACTTGCTTACCTATTTCTTTGACACGTTCTACTCCAGTAGAATGTAAGGCCAAGGCAGAGACCCTCCCTGGTGTGGACAACAGTGGGTGTCACAGAGTAAGAGCTCAACAAGTGTTTGTTGATAGGCCGAATAATTATGTTCCTGACCAGCTGCGTAACCTGGGGCAAGGCAGTTAAACTTCTCAGGACCCCAGCTTCCCCATCTTAAAATGGGCAATTAGACTTAATTGCTCTCCTCTTGCGGCAGTGCTCTGAGTGGTCCGGCAAGTGGCAGGATGACCCGAGGGTTTCTGCTAGGCCACTGGGTGGTACTTAGGGGAAGAGAATTCCTAGAGAATTCCTAGCACCCTGACCTCCTAGGCTGGGTCTGTAGGCGGAGGCAAGAGGTCCAAACGGGTGCTGGGTGGACAGGGAGGCGGGGCAGCCCCTCCCCTAGAACGTAAGCTCCAAGACAGCAAGATCTTGGGGGGTTTTTTGGTTGTCTATCCCACAAACTGAGAACAGGGCCTGGCACACAGTAGGGTAACCGAGGGTGCGAAGCACGCACAGCTCAAGCATTTCCCTCCTTGGGTGAGTGTTGGTTGGGTCATGTGTGGTATGAAAACAGCAATAATCATCCCCTGCATTGGTAAAGCCTTCCGCAAAGTGTTTGCACATGCATCATCTCATGTGCTCCTCATGACAACCCCGTGAGATAAGTCCCATTAAATGTCATTATCCCCAATTTGCAGGTGAGCTAACTGAGGCTCCAGGCATTTGACCTGCTCGCGGCCACATAGCTGGTAGATGGCAGAGGCTGAGCTCAGAGCCAGGTTTTCTCCAGTTCCAGGCCCAGGGCCTGTGTGCGTTGCTGGTGGTGCACAGCTCTGAGCGTGAGCAGGGGGAGGAGGCCTAGTGTTTGAGCCGGGCCCTGAGGAGAGAAGAGGAGGGACAGAGAAGCGCTGCCTGTGCTGGAGGCTGCCTGGAGCCGAGCCCATGGCTGCTGGCTGAGGGTGGGGGGCCAGGCGAGCAGCGGGGGGGCGCTGACCCTCCAGGGGAGACTTTAGAGAGACGGCTCGCCTCACGTAGGCACCGCTGCCCGGCAGGCCCAGACACGCACGGCTTCAGACAGGTCCTTCTCAGGACGCAGAAGCCAAGGATGTGGGCAAACTGGTTTGAGGAACACAAAAGCCAACTGGAAGCTTCTTCCCTTTCCTGCACAAGGCACGTTCCTGCCCCTCGCCCCTCCGCCAAGGAAAACTCTCCAACATGACATTTGCCCGGCTCCAAATCTTGCTGACTTCGCTAGAGTCACTTACATGTCATCCCGGATCGTACCTACACACAGAGTGCTGTGCAGAGTCCTCCCTGTGGGAGCCCCAAGCAGAGGCTTGTCCTGCCCTCACCCACCTCCACCTGCGGAAACCTTTTGTCCCCATCCCGCAGAATGTTCTCTGCTCCCTGGGCCCAAGGCGCCCTCCCTCTCCTGCACTCCAAAGCCTGCTGCAGGCCCTCTGACCCGGCTCTGACCACTGGAGCCTTCCGCCCTGACTGCTTCCCTCGCAGCTGCCAACTCCCCGAGGGTAAAACTCAAGTCCTGTACTGGGCCTGACCTGGTGCAGGGGTCACAGGAGCTGCCAGCTTGCATCAGCCCACGCCCACAGCAGGGAGCCCTGGGTGGAGGGGAAGGGGGGGGCGGGCAGCAGCCATCACACCTCCCCCAGGCCTTGCCCCCAGAAACCACGAGGCAGCGATGAGGAAATGAAGGGGGAGGCAGGGAGGTGGGGTAGAGGCCAGGACAAGTGGCGGCCCACACACTTGCCTGTGTTCGTTCCCGAGGGTGCCCAGCAGAGCAGAAGTCGTCTCGAAAGCTGGTGCAAACCCGGGCTTGAGTCCTGTGTCGGGCTCCCTGCATGGAGCCTGCTTCTCCCTCTGCCTGTATCTCTGCCTCTCTCTCTCACTGAGTCTCTCATGAATAAATAAATTCTTAAAAATAAATAAAGCTGGTGCAAGTGGGATAGGTGGGAAGAGGGAGGGCCCATCTGCAAAACCAGTGGGAAGAGGCACTGGGTCAAAATGTCCTCTTGCTGGAGGAGCAGTTTGCCTTCTGGACTCCCCAGCAAGGCCTGAAACAGCAAGGTCGTGATCAAGCACAGGCTGATGTTCTGGGCTCGCTCCATCAGTCAGCGCACGCCGAGCCCCAGCACCTGCCCTCCTGCTATGTGCCAGACTTCAGAACTTAGACTCCACCTTCCTGCTCCTTCCCAAGAAGGAGCTTGGGATGCAGCTTTTCCCATCTTCTCCCCTAAGTGGGCCCTGGAGCTCAACGAAACAGATGGTGATTACTGCCCAGTGTAGCTAATAGTTATTTATTGATCACAAGTTCGTTGATTGCCTACTCTCCCAGGCCTTGTGCTCAGGACTTCACACGTGTTTGCATTTCCTTAATGGGGTGGCTCCCAGAGATGATTCTGGTGGCTACTGTGCGGTGGGGGCGATTCTGACCTTGGTGGGGTGACCAAATGCCCTGACTTGGCCCGCACAGTCCCACTACGTTTGTTGTCCTAGCAGCACCATCAACAGAGCCCCCTCTCAGTCTCAGAAGTGACCTGGTGTGGAAGATAAATGATAGGTGTGGGAATTCTCCCCAGGCAGGTGCGGGGCAGTGGTATGTGATGGACCTGCTTGCCCAGAGGCGACCGGGGCCTCGAGAGGCAGACACTAGAGGGCACCAGTCAGTTGTGTTTGGCCTCTGAGTCTCCAGGTGCCTGGCAGCCCTGGGCTAGGCCACTCTAGGGAGCAGAATCCACAGGTGAAGGGGTGAGGTGCGAGCCCTAGCTGAGGCCCTTCCTGGCCTAGACCCAGCCTGGCCCAGCTCCTCTCACGCCACCCATCCACACAGCAGAGCTCCTCAGCAGGCACAGCCCTCTCTTCCCAGGGACCTGGAAATCCTAGGTGGGAAGAGGCTTCCTGGCACTGGTCCCTTCTCCACTACAGCCTGGCCAGGCCCCTGGCAGCCTTTCCCTCAGGATCTCGGGCACAGCATGGCTCACCCCTGGGTTGGAGACCTCTCAGACCACAGGGCCTGCTGTCCTGATGGGTTGGGATCGGGCTGTAGGTAGCTGTTCTGGGGAAAGAAAAAAAAAAAGATAGGTCAAGTGTCAAGGAAACTCCACAGCCCTCCAAAGGGTGGGTGTGGGAATAGAGAGGGCAGGAGGCAGGGGGTGGAGGGGCTGATAAAGCATTTGGTTAGGAGAAGGGACCTGCCTTCTCCCCCTGGTCCACCCTCCCTAAGCCTTGAGAACTCAGACACAATGCTCAGACCTCAGCATCCTCTCCCTTGGAGGGGCCAGAAGGCTTGTGACCCTCAAAGAGCCCACTTCTCACCATCCTGGCCTGGCCAGTACCCCACACAGCACTCTGCCCTGCAATCAGTCGGACCCAGGATTGGCCTCCAGAGGGGCAAACTATTCCTGTTTAGACAAAACCCTGGGGCTGGGGCCATCTCCCCAGGGGGGAGATGACTCCCTCCAGCCATGGACCTGAGATCACTGACTGGGGCATTGAGGCACAGAGCAGAGGCGAGCAGGCCTGCTTCCTTTAAACAGGACGCCCTGGACCTCCGTCTTCCATCCTCTCTCCAAGAAGGCTGTGCCAAGGGCAGGGCTGGGAACTATTAAAAGTGCTTTGGTGTCCAACAGACTTGGGCATGGGTTGCAGCTCTGACACTGGTAGCTATGTGATGTTGGGCATATCATCTAACTCCTCTAAGCTTCAGGTGACTCATCTGCAAAAGGTAATAAGAGTATCTATTTCGTAAGGTTGGTGTGACGATGCGAGGCAATAAAGAACAGAAAGCGCACAGCTCAGCGCCTGGCAGCCAGGCGAGCAGCATTGAGAGTGGAGGAGGCTCCGAGCAGCCCCAGCATGGCCTTCAGCCCCAGCTCTGTGGTGGGAGTCCTCGTCTGCAGGAAAAAGACCGAGACGGGCTTTAAAAGGCAATATGGTACACGTGGTACATGCAGCAGAATCTTCTACTGGACGGTGACACTAATGGATGTAGGCAGCCCTAGATACCTCAGTGCCAACAGTTTCAACCTGTTAAAGAATCATTCATTCATTCATCCCAAATTACAACTGTTGTCCTGACACAATTATTCATAGCCTCCTTTCACTCTTGAAGTGTCCCAGTTTGGATGATAAATTATAGGATCACCCTACTTACTGTGCCAGATCCTATGCCAGGCACTGGGGACTGGGAGAGGGATGATGTACACAAACCCTGGCCTCCGTGGCTCCCCTCCAGGAAGACACAGGAATGCAGTGTGAGAAGGTAGGGCTGGGGGTGCCGCTGTTTGGCCAACTAGTGTCCCCCTGCCCCTTAAGAACCTACCAAGGGGAACGCCTGGGTGGCTCAGCGGTTGAATGTCTGCCTTTGGCTCAGGGCATGATCCTGGGGTCCCGGGATCAAGTCTCACATCAGGCTCCCTGCATGGAGCCTGCTTCTCCCTCTGCCTGTGTCTCTCTCTGCCTCTCTCTGTGTGTCTCTCATGAATAAATAAATAAATAAATAAATAAATAAATAAATAAATAATCAATCTTAAAAAAAAAAAAAAACCTACCAAGGATTGGGGTGCCTGGGTGGCTCAGTTGGTTGAGCATCCAACTCTTGATTTCAGCTCAGGTCGTAATCTCAGGGTCATGGGATCGAGCCCCATAGTTGGGCTCTATCATCAGTGGGGAGTCTGCTTAGAATTCTTTCTCCCTCTGCTCCTCCCCTGACTCATGCATGTGCTCTCTCTTGCTCTCAAGTAAATAAATAAATAAATAAATTTTTGAAAAAAGAATCTACAAAGAAACATCTTTTGATTTATCTACCTTTCTTGTGTTTATTTAGTTTTACTTATTTACAAACCAACCCTTGGGGGTCACTTCTTGCCATACGTTTTCCACCGGATACATGAGGTAGGATCTTTTTTATTTGTCATAATATTATTTTTTTCTCAGTCTCAGAAGCTGCCTTCTATTCAAATATTTGTGGTATTTAAAAAAAAAAAAAAAAGAGTTACAAACATCCCATCTGTCCTATGATCCTCTAAACACCAACTTTCCAGAAACAGGATCTCAATTTATTTTTTTCATTCTCATGGAAAAGTACATGACAGGAAACGATGGCAATCTAGAGGAACTCTCTGGACGACCAGCCCTCATTACTTATGCCGAAACACACATGGACAGTTCACGAGATTGCGGCAGAGGGGGTTGTATCTTAGGGAAAAGGAAAGGAGGAGCAAAAGGAGACAAAAAGAATTAAAAGAGGTGGTGAGGAAGCCTGGGTGGCTCAGTAGTTGAGCATCTGCCTTTGGCTCAGGGCATGATCCCAAGGTCCTGGGATTGAGTCCCACATTGGGCTTCCTGTAGGGAACCTGCTTCTCCCTCTGCCTGTGTCTCTGCCTCTCTCTCTGTGTGTGTGTCTCTCATGAATAAATAAATAAAATCTTAAAAAAAAAAAAAAAAGAAGGAGGTGGTGATGTCTTTGGGGTTGGCTGGGGCTCTTGACTGGAACAGTCACCTCTGACCTCCCGCCTAGTCATCTGTGTTGGGTTGGGGGAGGATTGCCCTCTCCCAAGAATGGTAGGCAGCCTGGAGTGAGAGTGTGGGCACGGGGGCGGGTACCCCCTCCACATCCATGCCAGAACCAGAGATGCCTTAGAATGGGGAGGACTTAAGAGGCCAAAACCTTCTGCTAGGTTCCACGGCTCATGTCAAACCTCCTCCTCCTTCCCCCACCTGGCTCCTCCCAGGTCCCCCCTTTGTTAGCTGAAGAGCATGAGAGGCCCACATCTACAACAGGTTCTGTGTCTCTCCAGCCCTAGGTGTCCCACAGAATTCTGTCTGTCCCACCTTTCATCTGGGGATTGATCTCCAGATTCTATCACACCATTACCCAAGAGTCATTACTGGGTGAAAACCATGACAATACACGGAGCCTGGGGGAGCATTGCCTTATTTAGATGTGCCACCCCCAGAGAAGGAAGAAAAGGAAGGAGGGGGAGGGGCCAAAAAGCAAACAGGAGCAAAAGGAGAAGAAAGAAGAAGGCATGGGTGATTCTGAGAATTGAGGGTAGCTAGTGATGTCATCATGGGGAGTGTTTCACCCGGGTCAGTGGGTGGGGGCAAAGCATGGTGAGTGGGGCCCTGTGACTCACTTATGAGCCTAGCCCCTGCATCCAGAAGTCATTCATTTAGTAAGTCATTAATTCCATCAACACATGTTTACTGAGCTGTTGTTATGTTTCAGACACTGGACCATGCAGCAGGGGGAGAGAGAGAGAGAGAGAGAGAGAGAGAGAGAGAGAGAGAGCGCTGACGGAGCCCTGGGTGCTTGTGGCCTGGCAGGAAAGGAAGTTCCCCTGCAGAGTGTAGGTGTGCAGGGGGCGGGGGAGGGGGCAAGCCTCTTCTCAGAGGGAGCTGCCTGGGAAGATGCCTGGTGAGGGAAGGGGAGGGTGGGGAAGGGATGTCGTCTGGGATATGTCTCCGTGGGAGGAGTAGGCAGGAGCCAGACAGAGGGAGGGGAAGGAGGGAGGGGTAGGGAGTTTCAGGCAGAGGAGATTCGTGCTCGAAGGCACGGAGGGTGGTAGAGGAGGTTTGGGGAACTGTAAGTGGTTCCTGAGAGGGTGAAGGGAGAGATGGCAAGAAAGGAGCTTGAAGAGGTGAGGGAAGCAGGTCTTAAAGGAGTTCAGGGCTATCTGCAGGTGGTGAGGCCCCCTGAAGGGGAGAGCCCAGGGGAGTGTGGTCAGAGTGGACACTCTTCATGTGGTTAAGCAAGTGATTGGTAGACGGATGCCCAGGTTGCTCAGGAGACAGGGGTCTCAGGGATGGAGCGCTTCAGGGGCCTGGCCTGTGCTGGAGGCGCCACCACACATCACCCACGCCACCCTCCAGCGCCCCCTCGGAGGTAGATCCAACATCCCTCGGTGGATGGGTGGAAAGGCTGAGGCGCAGGAGACAGTGGAGTTTGCCCTGGCTTCGCAGCCAAGGAGCGGCAGAGCCAGAATCAGAAGCCAGGGCTGTCAGAGCTTCCAAAGCCGGCCACCAGCAGGCCTCCTTAGGACCTCCGGCTTGACCTCACTTTCCACGTTTTACAGCTCCTCTTTGGCCACAGCCAGTTTCACAGGGCGCCTTTGCAAACAGCCAGGCTTCACTGTGAAGTGCGGCCCCTGCCCGGGCCCTCTCGGCCATGCCCTTTCTCTTCCATGGCAGGGCCAGGAGCCCGGCTCCCTGAGTCAAGGGCTGGGCAGCTGCTAGCTGTGTGCTGTCTCCCTGCCTCAAACCCCCATGTCTGGGCGAAGCTCCGGGGCTCTCTCCCGAGGGAGTTGAAGCCGGGTCCTCCTGCAGGCCGCAGCCCTCCAAGATGATGAGGGCTACCAGGAAGGACCCTCCCCCTGGAATTCTCTTTTACAAATAGGAGACCCAGGTGAGAACCATGAGGATGGGTCCTGGATACCAAGAGGTGGCTTCCCTGTGGGCCATGGCAGCATCCTTCTCGTTCAGGCCCACGGCGGTTCCTGTTCACACAGAAGGAAGGAGAGACCATTTCCACCTGGCCTGAGGTGCCAACATTGCCAGTGTTTCCCTGCTGGCAATAAATCCCTAAACATATTTTTTGCTTCTCCCTCTAACGTTTAACCTTGGGTATATTTCAAAGGAAACGCATTCCGCCGCTTCTGATTCATACCCGCTGAGCTCATCAAAACCAGAATTATTTGGTAATAGCTGTTGGGTTTACTGGATGTCCTCTGGGATCTGTAAAAATCTCTGTTCCTCAGAAACAGGAAGTTTCAACAGGAGGAAAGAGGCTGGTTACAAAAATCAAAATTTGAATTCTCTCTGCCTATTGGAGAGGCCCAGTGTTCACAGCATTTCCTTCCTTCAGTGGATCGACACACATGGATTTGGTGCCTACTGTGTGCAGCGGCTAGGAGCACAAAGGTGATTTTTAAAAGGGGCTCAGAATTCATTTGCAGAGCTTCCATAACAGACCAGATGGCTTAAACACAGATATTTATTTTCTCACAGTTCTGGAGAGAGACATCTAAGATCAAGGTGTCCATAGGGTTGGGTTTATTTTATTTTATTTTATTTTTTTATTTTATTTATTCATGAGAGACACACAGAGAGAGAGGCAGAGACACAGGCAGAGGGAGAAGCAGGCTCCATGCAGGGAACCCGACATGGGACTCTATCCCGGGTCTCCAGGATCACGCCCTGGGCTGAAGGCGGCACTAAACCGCTGAGCCACCCGGGGTGCCCAGGGTTGGGTTTTGTTTTTTTTTTTAAAGGCTCTCCCCTTGGCTTGCAGATGGCTGCCTTCTCCCTGGGTCTTCGCGTGGTCTTCCCTACATATGTGTCTGTCTCCCCATCTCCTCTTCCTGTAAGGATACCAGTCACATTGGATTGGGGCCCCTATGACCTCGTTTTAACTTAATTTCCTCTTTAAAGACTCTGTCTCCAAACTTGGTCACATTAGGACTTCACCATATGAATTGGGAGTAGGGGGACACAATTCAGTTGATAAGAGGCTCTGATCTCAAGAAGTCGTTCTCCCATGACAGTGTCCCTTCAGTCTCTATCTGAGGTTAGTATCCGAGGTGAGGTGGTTTAGGATGTACTCCCCATGCTGTAGCAGACTTTCTGAGGCAGGATGATTCAGGGGGAGCAAGCGTTTAGCTGTCAGATCTGGATTCAAGTTCTGCCTCTTTCACTTACTAGTTGGATGATGTTGTCCAAGTTATACATCCTCTGAGGTCTCAGTTTCCTTGTTTGTGTAATGAGGATACTACTACCTGCATCACAGGGAAGTTTTGTGAAGATCCAAGAAGATAATTCATGTAAAACAGAACACAATGTCCAGAGGCATTGTAGGTGCTCAAGAAATGGAAATTTCTTCTCCAGGTGTGCTCTCTGCAGGGTTTCTTCTTCCAGAGAATGACGGATGTATTACAACCATTCTCTGGCAGGGGGAGCGTGCCAGGGAATGTAAGAAACCCTGGGCACAGGGTGCCTTCCACTTGTCACTCCCTTGGAATACATTCCACCCCTCAGGCAGCCAAGACTCAGAGCTGGAGGAGGGAAGAATGATCTGGGATTGAACCTCCTCAGGAGCACCCACCGCTGGGACCTCTGTGAGAGCACGCTGTGAGGAAGTGGGGGGGACAATTGTTGGGGTCCAGGCCAAGCCCAGCTGTGGAAAGCTGACCTTGAGGGAAAAGCACATCCAAAGGCTGGCCAAGACGTCTGGCCAAAGGAAGCCCTCAGCGTCCAGAGGTGTAGGTTCTGGACTAGTCACGGCACCTTGGTTCTACTCCCACTCCTGGCTCTCCCAGTGGTGGGACGTTTGCACTCACCTGACCTCTCTGAGCTTCAATGCCCTCAGAGGGACAAAGGAAACAACGTGTTAGAAAATTGTGAGTTCATATATTATTAGCAAGTCCAAAAGTCACCGTACCAGCATCCCTTGTCTGGACTACCCGACTTCCTCAGCTGCCAGAGGCAGAAGGGGGATGTCCCTATTGCTCTGGTTTCCAGTTTCCTTAAACTGCCAGCATTGACACACTCACAGTCCACCCATTAAAGCAGATTGAGGATGCATCCCTGTCTCAACAAGAGTAGCATTTCCAGCTTTGGAGTAAGAAGAATGAGGGCTCGTCTGGGCTGCATTGCCTCTTCGACATCTCCCACCCCCACCTGGGAGTTCTCCCCCTCCCCCCATCCTTGAATTACTCACACTCCTGGAAACATGACTGATGACTTCAGGATGAGTAAGAGGCCGAGCACGTCATGGCCCAACTGCTAGCAGGGTGAATGAGTTCAATGCTCCCTTGAGCAGGACCGCTTAGCCATGTGCCAGGAGTCTGGGGAGGGGGGCCATGGGACCCTAGAGATGAGCTAAGCTTTATTTAGGGATGAACTAGGAGTCCTTTGACCATTCCCTCTTTTCTAGCCCCTGAGTGGTGATGGCCTTCTCAGCTTGGGGGTACTGCCCCAGCACCTGTCTAGGAGGCCTGGACAGGGAGCCAGGGGCTCTCACTAAGCTCCAGGACACTGTGTTTCTCTGACCCAAACACCCCTGGCCTCACCCCAACACAGAGTGGCCCAGGGCAACTGAACTTGGCAGCCTAGCCTTGACTGCTTTGAAAGGGCCCCAATCCAGGGCCTGAACTGCAGGGTGCGTGTGTGCGGTGGGTGTGTCTGTTTATACTCTCCTGTATACCCTAATCCCTGGTGCCAGTCAAGCAAATAATTTTGGTCTGTTTTCCATTTTCCACGTGTCCCATTTCTGAGCATTTGGCAGAAATGCAATCACAGCAAAGGCATGTATTAATTCAATGGATTTTGAAATGCCTATTTTTACATTCTTGGAGTTAAGGTACAGGCTGAACATGCTAGTATAAGCATAACAACACGCAAACTAGACTGTCTTGGCACTTAATAAATAGGGCTGAAGCATCAGTTTCCCCATACCTAGTATGGGTGTGGACAGGACATGGATGGGACAGAAAGAAATGCCAGGACTCTGAAGCCTAAGGCAGCCCCACCTCAGTGTCCTCTGCAACCAGGACAAGATGGTGTCCTTGCTCTGAGCCTCAGTTCCCCAAGCAATCACTCCTGGGTGGGGACCAGGGCTCATCCCCCAAGATTTGATCCATGAGGATACTGAGGTATTGCTTGGGACCCACCGTGTTGTTCTTCAAATGGCTCAACAGAAGAGCGATGCATTAAATACAAGGACTTCATCAAGGTGTTTCAGGATGGAGGAACTAGAACTCAGAAGAACATACTGTAAGGATGACTTGTTTGATCAAATCTGACATCCTGAACACAGGAGCTGGAACACAAGAAAGGCCGGCGACCCGACTGGCCAGGGCCCCCCAATCCCTTCCAGAGAGTACTCTCCCATTAGAAAGGATGGATCCTCTACCCATCCACCCCATACTCTTTATTAACATTAGACTTAGTCATTTATTTTTTCTTAAGATTTTATTAATTTTTTTATTTTAGAGAGAGAACATGGTAGAAGGCCAGAGGGAGAGGGAGAGGGAGAATCTCAAACAGACTACATGCTGGGTGCAGAGGTTGAGCCCTGCCTGGGGCTCCATCTCACGACCTGAGATCATGACCTGAGCTGAAATCAAGAGTCAGATGCTTAACCGACTGAGCCACCCAGACACCCCATCATTAGGCCTAGTCATTTAAATGTAATTTGTTAGAAGATCCATGTAAAGCCAAAATAAGTCATAAGCAGTAAACTCAGAGGTGTTTAAGAGCGATTTCTTTTCCTGTAACTCAGCTAAGACACCTTTGCCCCCACAGTAGCAGAACATTAATCACAGTCAATTCATGACTCCTCTCCCTTTTCTTAGCATCAAGACTGATTTTTCTGGAGGTTTACAGATAGCCAAAACAGCTGGGGTGACTTTCCTCAGGGCCACTTGTCCAAACCTCTGCTCGGATGGCCATTGTTCCAACTAACAATTTCAGGATTCAGCTCTCTCCAGGCCACAGTAAGGGTCCAACCTTCCTTCTGCTGCTCCTAGGCTATCAGAGATGGGGGTGGGGGGAGAGTTCTGCAAGGCTTCCCCATGCCTCCCTGAGGTCCCCAATGGTTCCTGAGATCCTTACCCTGGATTTAGGGGTGCATAGTTGCTCTGATTCCTTCTATACTGCCTAGGAGATTTTTCTCTCATCTTAGAAGTGCTGTTAACTGGAAGTTGAGGGCAGGAAGGGAGGGGGTGTGCTCGCTAGCATGCCATTTTCCTCAAACTTTGTCTCTGTTTCTGTAAGAACTTAGGTTTTCAAAACCAAAGCCAGAAAGGCACCCCTCTTTTTTCTGCCCTGCATCTTGGGATTGTTCTCACATCCCTTGGCAATTAGCAAATGATTGCTTGAGTGGTGAAAATGGCCAAGGATACATACTGGAGGGAATGGGTTGGTATTTCAAATACTCGCTATCCCATAGATTTCCACTACCTGATTTAGGGCTTACAGTAAAGCTACAGTAATCAAGATAGTGCAGTATTGCCATTAGAATGGACAATGGGATCAAGGGAAGAGTCCAGAAGTAGACCCACATGCATGTGGTCACCTGATTATCATCAATTGTGTGATTATCATCATTGGTGTCTACCAATGCCATTTGATGGGGGAAGGAAAGTCTTTAATTTTACATGGTACTAAAGCAACTGGATATTCAGCTACTAAAAAATGAGCATTGGCCCTTACCTCTCATCATACTCAAAAATTATTTTGAAGTGGATTGCAGACCTAAACACACAACCTAAAACTATATATAGCTTCTAAAAGGGAACAGAGAAGAAATTTTTCATGAGCTCACAGCAGGCAAAGTTTTCTTGAAAGGTCGCAAAACCACAAACGATTTAAAAATTTGATAAACTGGACTTCATCAAAATTTTTTAAAATCAAAAGACACTATTGAAAAAAAAAACAGACAAGCCAGTCTGCAAAGAAATATTCACTAAATAGATATCTGACAAAGTTCTGGTATCCAGGATATAGAAAGAATACTAACAAATCAATAACAAAAAGACCAAAAAACAAAACAAAACCCCAAAAACAATAAATGAAAGAGAGCAAAAGACTTGACCAGACATGTCACAGAAGATTACAAGTGGCCAATAACCGAATGAGAATTGCTCAACATCTCTGTGTTAGGAAATGTGCAGTAACATTTCACACCCACTGGAATGGCGGAACTTAAAAAGAGCAACAATCCCAAATCCTGGTGAGGACATGGAGCAACTAGATAGAACTCATACATCGTTGATGGGAGTGTAAAATGGTACAACCATTTTGGAAAACTGTCTAGCAGTTTCTTATAAAGTGAAACACACGTACCTGATGATTCACCAATTCCATTCCTATGTATTTATCCAAGAAACAAGAAAACACATATTCATAAGAAAAATCATCCAAAAATGTTCACAGCAGTTTTATTCATAATAGCAGGAAAACTAGAAATGACCCAAATATCCATCCATAGATGGGTACATAAACAAGTTATGTTATCTTCGTATAACAGAATACTACTCAGCAATGGAAACGAATACACCAATCTATTGATAGATACTACATGGCTGAGTCTCAATATTATATTATGTTAAAAGAAAGACAAGCACACAAGGGTACAAATGGGATGTTTCCATTTTTATGACGATCTAGAACAGGCAAAATCAATCCATGATGATAGAAATCAGGACATTGGTTGCCTTGGGATGGCAATGGGGGAATTGACAGAAAAGTTCTGGGCGTCTAATGTTCTGGGAATCATCATCACATGGTGACTATGATTATACTTAAGACTGAAAAACAAAATTTTTTAAAAGGGAGATATGACAATATCATGGGGTGATGGGAATATGCTGTATCTTGATTGGAAATGAGATTATATAGGTATATGCATCTTTCAAAAGTCACCAGATTTTACACTTAAGATCTATTCATCTCACCGTATGTAGAATGTATTTCAATTAAAAAAATAAAAAAACAGTTGCCAGGGACTGGGGAGAGAGGGAGTGGGGAGTTCTGTTTGATGGATATGGAGCTTCAGTTTTGCAAAATGAAATATTATGGAGATTGGTTGTACAATGTGAATATACTTAGCACTACTGAACTGTACAGTTAAAGATTATTAATAAGGTAAATTTGGGGGGCACCTGGGTGACTCAGTTGAGAATCTGCCTTCAGCTCAGGTCATGATCTGGGGTCCTGGGATGGAGCCCACATCAGGCTCCCTGCTCAGTGGGGAGCCTGCTCCTCCCTCCCACTTGTGCTTTCTCTAGTTCTCTCTCAATCTCTCTCTCTCTCAAATAAATAAAATCTTTTTTAAAAAATAAGGTAAATTTTATGTTATTTTACAATAAAAACGAGCAAAATATGCTATCACAAACAACCTAACAAACCTTGTACTACTTGGGGGAGAGAAGTTCTAGAAGGACTTCCTGATGAATTTCATCCTAAGGAGCCTGATTTCTTGTGTCTCTGTATTGGGTCTTTTTCACCTCTGCTCTCCCCCACTCCCACCCTGCTCCAGGGGCCAGATATCACCTCACATAGTCAAGGAGTGTGGGTCAAAGTGGAAGGTTCAGGAGGCCTCTCTCATGAACTCATTTACTGAGAACAGGGCCCTGCAAACCCAGCCGGTGCCCTAGAGATCTGCTCATACCAAGAGGAGAAGGCCCTGCCTTGGGTGTGTGTCAGGTGTGGTGGGGCCCAAGGAAGGCAGGTGAGGGTGCCATGATGAGCCTCAGCAGCCTCAGCCTGAGAGCCTGGACTCCACACATAGTACCTTATGTGGCCTATGCCAAGTCGATCATCTGTTTTATAAAAAAAAGGGGGGTGGTATAGGAACCAGGAACCAGCTCAGGACTTTCTACGCTGAGTCCCTCAGTACTGGCTGAGATGCCCCCCCTGCCTCTGCCTGTTCGGGGAACCAGACTGGGGCAGGGCTGAAGGCCCAGGGAGCCGAGGAGAGCTGATCCCCCAATCCCCCAATCCCCCGCATGCGGCTGACGTCCAGGCTCGCCGTGTGGCTGAGGAGTGATGCAGGCGGTGGCATGGGGGTGGGAGCAGCTGTGCGGCCCAGATGGGAGGAAGGCAAACAGCAAGGGCACCCTCGAGAAGCAGCAAATCATGAATCATGCTGTTCATTAACTCGGGCTAATTAGGAGGCAAACATGAGGGCCACGGTGCTGGGCAATTTGTTAACACCCGGTTTTCACAATCCCTACCACCCCTGCTGCCAGGTCCCCCACCTCCTCATGGGTCCTGAGTGCCCTGGGGCAAGTGTGTGTTTTGGGGGCACCTGGAGTGGACAGCTGCCTTGTGGGAGAGAGTAAAGAAGCTGGCATTTATGAAGCATCTCCTACATGCCAGCTCGGTGTTAAAGCTTTTGCAATGGTTATATCTCTTGGTCCTCCCAGTACCCTGAGAGGTGGACTCCATCATTCCCAGTTTGAAGATGGGGAAATTGAGGCTCAGAATGGAGAGCGGACTTGCCTAAGTTCTCGGGCTACATTAGGCATAGCCTCTGCCCCTCTCACCTCACTGAAGGCAGTCTTACAATTAAGATTGGACATACTTCTAGATTTTCTATTCCAACCCCTCCAATTGTGGCTGTCTCCTGCCCTAACAATTAACCTCCAGGTTCTGACAACCCCCTTCCCTTGCTGGAGGTGGAAGCTCCCTCTCAGAGACAGATTTCAAGGGCTTGGCTGAAGTTTGCTCCCCAGAAGAGGGAAGGTGGGACTTTTAACTTTCTAAAATAAATCTGAAAATAGAGGTAAGAGGCGCACCTGGGTGGCTCAGTGGTTGAGCATCTGCTTTCAGCTCAGGTTGTGATCCGGGGTCCTGGGATAGAGTCCCACATCAGACTCCCCTGTAGGGAACCTGCTTCTCCCTCTGCCTATGTCTCTGCCTCTCTCTCTGCCTCTCTCATGAATAAATAAAATCTTAAAAAAAAAAAAAAAGAAGAAAGAAAGAAAGAATAGAGGTAAGAATAGTAACTACAGTGTTGCAGAGATGGAAGTATGAGCTTAGAATGTCCTAGAGCCTGAGGGGCCATGATGTGGGGAGTACAGGGACTGAGGGAGGGGATGGTGGGGGACAGGAAAGAGGTCTACACTGTACTTCAGCAGAGGTGATGGTGTCCACCTGCTGCCTGTGGAGATGAGGCGAGCAGTGTCAGGTGCGCAGCCCAGCAGGATCTAGGGCTCTGAAGAGAGATCTGAGCTGGAGCTAGATCGAAAGTCGTGCTGGCAACAGCTCCCCAAAGGAAGGTTTGGTCTTGGCCCCTCAGAGCCTCCACAGCGAGCTGTGAAGCTATTCGATGAAGGAGATTTGAACAGTTGTGCTCCCTGAGGCCCAGGTGCCTGTGATACTGGGAAGAGAACCCAGAGGACCAATCTCTATTCTGGACTCCACCCCTGCACCCCCCCAACCCCGTGCCACACAGAGGTCTTGGGGCTCCAGATTCTCACCCTGGGCTGTGGGACCCAGAGGCATCCACCTGAGCTTCCAGAGGCCGTTTTTACCACCTCAGCTCTTCGGGCTTGCCTGCCTTTGTCTTCCCCGCAGCCAGAGGCCCATCGAGGCCTCGGATTCCCCAACCCCGTTGCTCAACTGGAGACCCCGCAGTGAACAGCAGGACCCCGAAGGCAAGGCTGCAGAGGCAGACACAGGTGCTTCGGCCGCAGTCCTCCAGCGACCCACTCCCACACACCCACCAAACCTGTGCTCAAAAGCACTGGACAGGGGATCCCTGGGTGGCTCAGTGGTTTGGCCCCTGCCTTTGGCCCAGGGCGTGATCCTGGAGACCCGAGATCGAGTCCCACATCAAACTCCCTGCATGGAGCCTGCTTCTCCCTCTGCCTGTGTCTGCCTCTCTCTCTGTGTCTCTCATGAATAAATAAATAAAATCTTAAAAAAAAAAAAAAAGCACTGGACACCCGGTGTCTTGACAACAGCACCGTGTCCCCTGAAGACACTCGATGGCAAACTGCGCCTTGAGTCCACCCGGTCATCCCTTGGAGGACCCATTTGGTCCAGACTCCAGCTGGGTGCCAGCCCCATGAGCGGACCCCGGGCAGGCCCAGGAAGCCCTCCACAGCGCAGGGGGCCGAGCTGCAGCTGACTTTTCCCACAGAGACGGGACAGAGGTGTGGGGGGTGGCCGAGGCTGAGCCCCGCCTGCCCACGACTCCCCAGGGACTGCAGAAGCCCCTTGCTTTTGAAAATCCTGGGCAAGGGGGTTAGTTGAGGGAGACCAGAACCCAGGAACAGTTTTCGCGTTTTACCCTTTCTGTATTGCGCTGCAAACCCTACCGATTGCATCACCTCTCTTAATACAATAGATCTAGGGGTTAAAAAGTGTTAGCCTGATGTTCTTTTAAATATGTAGAAATATTCCCCACCCTTGCCACCAAAGATGAGTTTTTGTTTTTTAAAAATAAACACTTGGCAAAGATGCCATGCGGTGCCCCTCGCACAGGTGACTGTTGTGCAAGCCGGCCCGCCCACCGGCCGTGGGTGGGGACCTGCCCACAGCAGTCACCCCGCTCCTAACAACTCCTCGGGGCACACCCTGCTCATTAGGCCCCAGCCCTGCCCCGCCGCCCAGACTCCTGGTCGAACCAGAATGCCAGGAGCGGGCGGCTCCTTGAGCCATGAACAATGGGCTGTGAGGAGTTAATCCAGGCTCAGGCCTCGAGACCTGGGTGCTGGAGCTCAGAGGCTCCCTCTGCTATGCCTAGGATGGGCCCATGGGGCCTACACACTGGCCAGGCTCCCGTCTCCTTGGGGGCCAGGGAGCAGCAGGGGCCCCCGGAGGGAGCCAGCAGAGCTTTAGGCAATAAAAATAGACGTGTGTTCAGACGCTGCCTCTCTCAGTGGAGGGCTGAGCCTGCAGACATTATCTCACTCCTGCTCAATGTCCCTCCAGGCAGGTAAGGGATGGGACTTGTTCCTGCTTTATAGCTGGGGAGCCCAAGCGGAGAGGACGGGCAGACAGAGAGAGGAGGCCCCGGCACAGCCTAGCCTGGGCAAAGGCCCCTGCCGGCCCATCTTCCTGACCCCCAAGATAGGTACTGCCCCCTAGGAGTAGGGATGTGCCCCCTGAAACAGGCTGACTGCTCCCCCTAGCTCCACCTCAGCTTGCAGCCCCCCAGATCACCCAGACCTGGCTCCCCTACCTCTAGCCCGCCCCTCTGCCTTGTTTGCAGTGCTGCTGGCCTCCGGGCACTGTGTGGCATGAGGAAGGCCGGGGCTGCCCAGCCCGGCCCCACCTGGGAAGTACATCTCACAGGCGCTTCTGCTAACTCAGGATAAACCGGATTGGGGTTAGGCAGGTGGCAACATGCTGTTATTTGTGGAGGCTCCTGGCCTTTATGGTCCCATGACACCGGGAGGTTGAGGGTGGCAGTCATCTCTGCCAAGTCACGGACTCGGGCTTGCTGGGGAGCCCAGATGGAGTCCAGGCCACAGGCTGGAGGCACAGCGTCTGTGCAGAGCCATGGAAGCTGCCAGGAGAGAGCCCTGGCCTGGGACACAGGAAACCCCAACACAACAAACACAGAAACCTCAACCCAGCCACTACCTGCCTAGGGCAGCCTTCCCCTCCTAGGGCCTCATCTGTCCAATGAGGGGGTTGGATTAAATGAGATGTTCTCAATTCATAATCCCTCCACTGTCATTAGAGCTGTGTTCCCTGACTCTCAGTCCCTCCACTGTTTTTCTCAATAAAACCGACTCAAGTTGGGGAATTAGAATTAATCTGTCTAAATTAAAGGCTAGGCAGGGAGCCATGGCAGAGGCTGGGCAGGTGCAGCTCTGGCCAGTCAGCCCTGAAGCCTCCTGAGAAGAGTAAAAAGCCAACAATGAGCCAAGGGACCTTGCCTTGCACCTTCTGCACAATCCCGACCCCAAACCTTGATTTTGAGAAGCTTACTCAACTTTCTCCAGGTCTCCAAAGCCAAGGCTAAGGTACTTGGGCCAGAGTCCTCCCTGGAGATGTGTGTACAGAGGCCCTGTAGGGGTCATGCAAGATGGGAGCCATGAGCCCTCAGTAGAGAGCCCCTCAAGGTGCCAAAGACCAGCCACAGGGCTTGCGGAAGAGTCAGAAGTCCTCTTAAAACCAACTCTGCCTTAGACATTCTTCCACTAGGAAGGCCCAGACCAAAGAACCTCCAGGCTCTACAAGCCCTGTTACCAACCACTTGAATTGGGTAACCATTTGAAGAGTGTGTTTTGGTTGACAAAGCATTTTCCTATTCATGATGTCATTTGATCCTCATAGCAATACAATGAGATATTTTCCAATTTTACAGAGGGCAAAACTAAAGCTCAGAGTTTAAGCAACTTGCTTAAAGGATCCCAACGAGGAAGTAGAAGAACCAGGACTGGGCACCTGGTGGTCAAGTTCTGAGAACAGAGCTCTTTCTAGGACACCGTGTCCTTCTTTCCAGCCCTAGGGACCCAGAAACACTCCACTGGGACTCAGACAATAGGCTGAGGTTCTCCCAGCTAGCAAGGCTATGCATCTGCTACGTGTCTGCTCTGTGTCTGCAGTCCAAAGGGCCTAGAGAACCACCATACTGTTGCCCTGGACCATACCCAGGTCCACAGAGAAGGACAGTAATGCAGTTTCTCTGCAGCATGTCTGAAACTGAGGGCAAACCTTCCCCGAGGCTTGTAAGGACTGGATTTTCCTCCTGCTAAACTCCATGATGTTCTTTCTCAGAGGAAGTGACCCTGAAGCTGCCTTCAAATCTCTGAAAACGAACAGGGAATGGCCATCTTCTGTGAGAACTATGGACAGAAAGAGAAAGAAATAGATGGAACACAGTGTAAGGAAGGACCATGTAAAGATGAATTCTCCAGCCTGGGGATGTAAATGGCTACTTGTAAGATAGGGTCCCCATCACTGGAGGAGTTCACAAAGACTAAGTAGCCATTCTGCCCTGAAAATGTTATATAGGGAACTCAACCCCTAGAAGGCTAAGTGGGAAGGATGGACTACCTGATATCGGCGCTTCTTCATACCGAGAGCCTACGATGAAATGGGAATTATTTCACCTTCTATTTGCATCCCAGAATTCCCCTAATGAGTGCCATTTTGGATCAAGACAGAGTTTTTGCTGAGTGTCTCTATTGCCTGCTATGAGAGACTAGGAAGGAATGGAGGGAAAGAGTCAAGAAGTAGGGCTGGGAGTGAGTATGGTGGCCCCCAAATCCTAACAAGGTCTGCCATGGGAAGTTTCTTCTGGACCTCCACACTCTGAGGGGTGAGTGTATTAAGGCCATGATTATTTGCCCTCTCTAGAGGTAACTGGGGCATTCTCATTGATTTGGGCAGCTAGCCACAGACCTGTCTAAGCCCATGGCAGCTGTCCCCTTTGCCACAGTGACCAAAATGAGTTGTCAGGCCAGATCAAGGCAAGCCCCGCCTTGGCCATGAGTGTTGGCCAGCTACCCATATCCAGGAGATAGCTGGCTGAGTCATTGGCCATCTCTTTTTTGCAGCCGTCCTGGATCTTTCATACTGAAGAGTTCCCTTGGGACACTTGAGTACCTGGAATCTGGAATGTGGAATTGCAGGTGGAGAGATTTGGCACTAGCACCCCACGACTATCCAGGGAATACCCCAAGCTACAGAATTGTCTGCCACAGTTTCTGAGGGTTAGGAGACCCAGACTATCCCCCTCCTCCAGAAAGTCTCCCAGGATTGTGCTCAGTTGATGAATAGAGGGCGGTACCTTCCACCCCCACCATCCTCTATGGCCACTCACTGCCTGCTTGGTTTTTGTTTTTTCCCTGGAGGCATGTACTGCCAACCTGGAGAGGTTGGGGGTGGGGGCACCGAAGCTTGGCCCAGCCTGACCCATGTTCTTTTAGGAGTCCTGGGAGCTGCTCCCACTCCTTCAATTGATCCATGCTTACTGAGCTGCCATGTACCTACAAACCAGAAAGAACAAACTCCTCATAGAAAAATGGGCAGAGTCTATGGACAGGCAATTCCCTGACCTGGCCTTGCCACTTATTTGCTGTGTAAATTTGGGCAAGTAACTTAACTATTCTGTGCCTGCCTTTAAAGGGGCGATTAAGGTAAAATGAGACCATTAGGGTAGGACCCTAATCTAATCTGACTGGTAGCAAATCTTAAAAAAAAAAAAAAAGAAGAAAGAAAGAAAGAATAGAGGTAAGAATAGTAACTACAGTGTTGCAGAGATGGAAGTATGAGCTTAGAATGTCCTAGAGCCTGAGGGGCCATGATGTGGGGAGTACAGGGACTGAGGGAGGGGATGGTGGGGGACAGGAAAGAGGTCTACACTGTACTTCAGCAGAGGTGATGGTGTCCACCTGCTGCCTGTGGAGATGAGGCGAGCAGTGTCAGGTGCGCAGCCCAGCAGGATCTAGGGCTCTGAAGAGAGATCTGAGCTGGAGCTAGATCGAAAGTCGTGCTGGCAACAGCTCCCCAAAGGAAGGTTTGGTCTTGGCCCCTCAGAGCCTCCACAGCGAGCTGTGAAGCTATTCGATGAAGGAGATTTGAACAGTTGTGCTCCCTGAGGCCCAGGTGCCTGTGATACTGGGAAGAGAACCCAGAGGACCAATCTCTATTCTGGACTCCACCCCTGCACCCCCCCCAACCCCGTGCCACACAGAGGTCTTGGGGCTCCAGATTCTCACCCTGGGCTGTGGGACCCAGAGGCATCCACCTGAGCTTCCAGAGGCCGTTTTTACCACCTCAGCTCTTCGGGCTTGCCTGCCTTTGTCTTCCCCACAGCCAGAGGCCCATCGAGGCCTCGGATTCCCCAACCCCGTTGCTCAACTGGAGACCCCGCAGTGAACAGCAGGACCCCGAAGGCAAGGCTGCAGAGGCAGACACAGGTGCTTCGGCCGCAGTCCTCCAGCGACCCACTCCCACACACCCACCAAACCTGTGCTCAAAAGCACTGGACAGGGGATCCCTGGGTGGCTCAGTGGTTTGGCCCCTGCCTTTGGCCCAGGGCGTGATCCTGGAGACCCGAGATCGAGTCCCACATCAAACTCCCTGCATGGAGCCTGCTTCTCCCTCTGCCTGTGTCTGCCTCTCTCTCTGTGTCTCTCATGAATAAATAAATAAAATCTTAAAAAAAAAAAAAAAAGCACTGGACACCCGGTGTCTTGACAACAGCACCGTGTCCCCTGAAGACACTCGATGGCAAACTGCGCCTTGAGTCCACCCGGTCGTCCCTTGGAGGACCCATTTGGTCCAGACTCCAGCTGGGTCCCAGCCCCATGAGCGGACCCCGGGCAGGCCCAGGAAGCCCTCCACAGCGCAGGGGGCCGAGCTGCAGCTGACTTTTCCCACAGAGATGGGACAGAGGTGTGGGGGGTGGCCGAGGCTGAGCCCCGCCTGCCCACGACTCCCCAGGGACTGCAGAAGCCCCTTGCTTTTGAAAATCCTGGGCAAGGGGGTTAGTTGAGGGAGACCAGAACCCAGGAACAGTTTTCGCGTTTTACCCTTTCTGTATTGCGCTGCAAACCCTACCGATTGCATCACCTCTCTTAATACAATAGATCTAGGGGTTAAAAAGTGTTAGCCTGATGTTCTTTTAAATATGTAGAAATATTCCCCACCCTTGCCGCCAAAGATGAGTTTTTGTTTTTTAAAAATAAACACTTGGCAAAGATGCCATGCGGTGCCCCTCGCACAGGTGACTGTTGTGCAAGCCGGCCCGCCCACCGGCCGTGGGTGGGGACCTGCCCACAGCAGTCACCCCGCTCCTAACAACTCCTCGGGGCACACCCTGCTCATTAGGCCCCAGCCCTGCCCCGCCGCCCAGACTCCTGGTCGAACCAGAATGCCAGGAGCGGGCGGCTCCTTGAGCCATGAACAATGGGCTGTGAGGAGTTAATCCAGGCTCAGGCCTCGAGACCTGGGTGCTGGAGCTCAGAGGCTCCCTCTGCTATGCCTAGGATGGGCCCATGGGGCCTACACACTGGCCAGGCTCCCGTCTCCTTGGGGGCCAGGGAGCAGCAGGGGCCCCCGGAGGGAGCCAGCAGAGCTTTAGGCAATAAAAATAGACGTGTGTTCAGACGCTGCCTCTCTCAGTGGAGGGCTGAGCCTGCAGACATTATCTCACTCCTGCTCAATGTCCCTCCAGGCAGGTAAGGGATGGGACTTGTTCCTGCTTTATAGCTGGGGAGCCCAAGCGGAGAGGACCGGCAGACAGAGAGAGGAGGCCCCGGCACAGCCTAGCCTGGGCAAAGGCCCCTGCCGGCCCATCTTCCTGACCCCCAAGATAGGTACTGCCCCCTAGGAGTAGGGATGTGCCCCCTGAAACAGGCTGACTGCTCCCCCTAGCTCCACCTCAGCTTGCAGCCCCCCAGATCACCCAGACCTGGCTCCCCTACCTCTAGCCCGCCCCTCTGCCTTGTTTGCAGTGCTGCTGGCCTCCGGGCACTGTGTGGCATGAGGAAGGCCGGGGCTGCCCAGCCCGGCCCCACCTGGGAAGTACATCTCACAGGCGCTTCTGCTAACTCAGGATAAACCGGATTGGGGTTAGGCAGGTGGCAACATGCTGTTATTTGTGGAGGCTCCTGGCCTTTATGGTCCCATGACACCGGGAGGTTGAGGGTGGCAGTCATCTCTGCCAAGTCACGGACTCGGGCTTGCTGGGGAGCCCAGATGGAGTCCAGGCCACAGGCTGGAGGCACAGCGTCTGTGCAGAGCCATGGAAGCTGCCAGGAGAGAGCCCTGGCCTGGGACACAGGAAACCCCAACACAACAAACACAGAAACCTCAACCCAGCCACTACCTGCCTAGGGCAGCCTTCCCCTCCTAGGGCCTCATCTGTCCAATGAGGGGGTTGGATTAAATGAGATGTTCTCAATTCATAATCCCTCCACTGTCATTAGAGCTGTGTTCCCTGACTCTCAGTCCCTCCACTGTTTTTCTCAATAAAACCGACTCAAGTTGGGGAATTAGAATTAATCTGTCTAAATTAAAGGCTAGGCAGGGAGCCATGGCAGAGGCTGGGCAGGTGCAGCTCTGGCCAGTCAGCCCTGAAGCCTCCTGAGAAGAGTAAAAAGCCAACAATGAGCCAAGGGACCTTGCCTTGCACCTTCTGCACAATCCCGACCCCAAACCTTGATTTTGAGAAGCTTACTCAACTTTCTCCAGGTCTCCAAAGCCAAGGCTAAGGTACTTGGGCCAGAGTCCTCCCTGGAGATGTGTGTACAGAGGCCCTGTAGGGGTCATGCAAGATGGGAGCCATGAGCCCTCAGTAGAGAGCCCCTCAAGGTGCCAAAGACCAGCCACAGGGCTTGCGGAAGAGTCAGAAGTCCTCTTAAAACCAACTCTGCCTTAGACATTCTTCCACTAGGAAGGCCCAGACCAAAGAACCTCCAGGCTCTACAAGCCCTGTTACCAACCACTTGAATTGGGTAACCATTTGAAGAGTGTGTTTTGGTTGACAAAGCATTTTCCTATTCATGATGTCATTTGATCCTCATAGCAATACAATGAGATATTTTCCAATTTTACAGAGGGCAAAACTAAAGCTCAGAGTTTAAGCAACTTGCTTAAAGGATCCCAACGAGGAAGTAGAAGAACCAGGACTGGGCACCTGGTGGTCAAGTTCTGAGAACAGCGCTCTTTCTAGGACACCGTGTCCTTCTTTCCAGCCCTAGGGACCCAGAAACACTCCACTGGGACTCAGACAATAGGCTGAGGTTCTCCCAGCTAGCAAGGCTATGCATCTGCTACGTGTCTGCTCTGTGTCTGCAGTCCAAAGGGCCTAGAGAACCACCATACTGTTGCCCTGGACCATACCCAGGTCCACAGAGAAGGACAGTAATGCAGTTTCTCTGCAGCATGTCTGAAACTGAGGGCAAACCTTCCCCGAGGCTTGTAAGGACTGGATTTTCCTCCTGCTAAACTCCATGATGTTCTTTCTCAGAGGAAGTGACCCTGAAGCTGCCTTCAAATCTCTGAAAACGAACAGGGAATGGCCATCTTCTGTGAGAACTATGGACAGAAAGAGAAAGAAATAGATGGAACACAGTGTAAGGAAGGACCATGTAAAGATGAATTCTCCAGCCTGGGGATGTAAATGGCTACTTGTAAGATAGGGTCCCCATCACTGGAGGAGTTCACAAAGACTAAGTAGCCATTCTGCCCTGAAAATGTTATATAGGGAACTCAACCCCTAGAAGGCTAAGTGGGAAGGATGGACTACCTGATATCGGCGCTTCTTCATACCGAGAGCCTACGATGAAATGGGAATTATTTCACCTTCTATTTGCATCCCAGAATTCCCCTAATGAGTGCCATTTTGGATCAAGACAGAGTTTTTGCTGAGTGTCTCTATTGCCTGCTATGAGAGACTAGGAAGGAATGGAGGGAAAGAGTCAAGAAGTAGGGCTGGGAGTGAGTATGGTGGCCCCCAAATCCTAACAAGGTCTGCCATGGGAAGTTTCTTCTGGACCTCCACACTCTGAGGGGTGAGTGTATTAAGGCCATGATTATTTGCCCTCTCTAGAGGTAACTGGGGCATTCTCATTGATTTGGGCAGCTAGCCACAGACCTGTCTAAGCCCATGGCAGCTGTCCCCTTTGCCACAGTGACCAAAATGAGTTGTCAGGCCAGATCAAGGCAAGCCCCGCCTTGGCCATGAGTGTTGGCCAGCTACCCATATCCAGGAGATAGCTGGCTGAGTCATTGGCCATCTCTTTTTTGCAGCCGTCCTGGATCTTTCATACTGAAGAGTTCCCTTGGGACACTTGAGTACCTGGAATCTGGAATGTGGAATTGCAGGTGGAGAGATTTGGCACTAGCACCCCACGACTATCCAGGGAATACCCCAAGCTACAGAATTGTCTGCCACAGTTTCTGAGGGTTAGGAGACCCAGACTATCCCCCTCCTCCAGAAAGTCTCCCAGGATTGTGCTCAGTTGATGAATAGAGGGCGGTACCTTCCACCCCCACCATCCTCTATGGCCACTCACTGCCTGCTTGGTTTTTGTTTTTTCCCTGGAGGCATGTACTGCCAACCTGGAGAGGTTGGGGGTGGGGGCACCGAAGCTTGGCCCAGCCTGACCCATGTTCTTTTAGGAGTCCTGGGAGCTGCTCCCACTCCTTCAATTGATCCATGCTTACTGAGCTGCCATGTACCTACAAACCAGAAAGAACAAACTCCTCATAGAAAAATGGGCAGAGTCTATGGACAGGCAATTCCCTGACCTGGCCTTGCCACTTATTTGCTGTGTAAATTTGGGCAAGTAACTTAACTATTCTGTGCCTGCCTTTAAAGGGGCGATTAAGGTAAAATGAGACCATTAGGGTAGGACCCTAATCTAATCTGACTGGTAGCCTTAGAAAAAGAAGAAGAGACAAAAAGATGGGCCCACAGAGAGAAGATCATGTGAAGCGATAAGAAGAAGATGGCTATCTGCTAGCCAATGAGAGAGGTTTCAGAAAGAACTAACCCCGTGGGCACCCTGATCTTGGACTCCCGGCCTCCAGAGCTCTGAGAAAATAAATTTCTGTTGTTTAAGCCACTCAGTCTTTGGCATTTCATTATGGCAGCCAGAGCAGACTAATACACCACCTCAAGCACCAGAACAGCATCTGACATATAGTACACTCTCAGTAAATACTAATTACTACCATAAATATTATGGTTTATCTCAGCTGCATACAACCACATTAATTTCCTATTGCTGCTGTAACAAATTGCCACAAACTTATTGGCTTAAGATAGTACAAACTTAAGGGCACCTGGGTGGGTCAGTGGTTGAGCATCTGCCTTCAGCTCAGGTTGTGATCCGGGGTCCTGGGATCGAGTCCCACATCAGACTCCCCTGTAGGGAACCTGCTTCTCCCTCTGCCTATGTCTCTGCCTCTCTCTCTGTGTCTCTCATGAATAAATAAAATCTTTAAAAATATATATACAAATTTATTATCTTATAGTTCTGTAAGTCAAAAATCCCATTGGGCTAAAATCAAGGGTTCTTTAGAGCTGCATTCATTCTGGAGGCTCCAGAGAAGAATCCATTTCCTTGCCTTCTCCAGCTTCTGGAAGCAACTGGCCTTCCTTGTCTGGGTCTGTTTCCTCTAATTTAAAGCCAACAGTGTAGAATCTTCAAATCTATCTTTCTCTGACCCTCCTCCCTCCCTCTTATAAAGGCCCTTATGATTACATTGGGACCGCCCAGATGATCCAGGATAACTTTCTTGTTTCAGGGTCCTTAACTTAATTACATCTGCAAAAGTCCCTTTAACCATAGAGGGTCACATATTCACAGATTTAAGGGATTTGAACATGTACATCTTTGGGAGAAGAGGCATTATTCTGCTTACCACCTGTACAGTCTATTATTAAGTGACAAAAGCAAGCCACAGAACAATGCGTATGGGTAAATCTCACATATGTAAGAAATACTAAATCGATTTATACAGAGAGAAACACGAAAAACTATTAACTATGATATTTTCTGGGGAGGGACTTGAGGCTTATGCTTTTTGTATACCTTTTTTTTTTTTTACATTATGTGTATATTCATGAATTACTTGTGGAATTTTTAGAAATTTTAAATAATTCAAAGCAAAAAGGAAGAGATGTGTATTCATCCTTGTGTACCTGGGTCTAGAGACATCAAACAAATCAATAGCATCAAATCTTCTCAGTAGGTGTTCTAAGAAGTGTGAGCCAATGGTGGCAGCTGGAGTGAGGGCCCCTCAGTGACACTGCCTGAAGTGACACCTCTGCTGAGTTCTGAAGAAAGAGAAGGTGTTTCCCAGGAAGAGAGGAGGGAGAGGAGTGTCACCCATGATGAGGGGCTTCAAGGTACACTACTCGGCTGCATGGCTGTGGCCAGACCCCTGCAGAGGTGATGGGTAAAAGGCAAGGAAGCTCACACCTGTTGAACTCCTACCTGCTGAGTCCTGTGCTGAGTGGTGTTGTGGGTACCTCCTCACTGGATGCAAGGGGACCAAGGCTATGTATGTTGAAGGGTAAGAGGATCTGGACTGGAGGAGAAAGGACATGGGAGAAGGTGGCAGGGGGCTGGGCAGGGTCTGTTCCTGGAGCAGTTGATACAGAAAAGGAGGCATGAAGAAGGGGACAAGTAGGGCCAGTGCTAGAGGCAATAACTTCCCTCACCCTACACCTTACACTTCTGGGTGCCCCATTCATATCCTCAGCCCCCAGGCAGGTGTGGGTTGTAGGTCAAGGTCTCAGGCAGCCTCTCTAGGGCTGGAGGGTGCTTCCAGGCCTGACCCCAGACCTGCCACCTCAGGGCTGATTACAGGTCTCCACGTGGTACCCGAGGCACCTGGCCACAGACCTGGCTCAGGGTAACCAGGTGACCACACTAAACCACTTCTCTTAGTTCTTTGGGGCTGCCATTAAGAAAATGTCACAGGTAGGTGGCTTATGAGCAACAGAATTTCTTTCTTACATTTCTGGAGGGTGGAAGTCTAAGATCAGGGTGCCAGCATGATGGGTGAGGGCCCCTCTCTGGCCTATAGACTGTTGACTTCTTCTTGTGTCTTCACATGGTAGAAGGGGTATGAGGGGTATCTCTGGGGCTGCTTTTATAAAAGCACTACTCCCATTCATGACCTAAATCACCTCCCAAATGCCCCACTTCCCAATACCATCACCTGGGCGGGGTTAGACTTCAACATATGAATTTGGGGGGGACACGGGGATGAGGCTGGATCTGCGGGCGGGGGAAAGCAAGCTGAGGGGCTTCCATCCATGGCAGGTGCTTGTCCTGACTGGCAGAGAGAACGCAGCTGTGTCCTGAGGATGTCACTGCAGACACGACTTGAGACACCTGTCAGTGGCAGAGGGGAGAGGTGACAGGGTAAGTGGGATTAGATTAGAGGGTGGCCAGTCCCAGTATTCAAGGGGCATGCTGGCCCAGATGATGGACTCAAATCTCTGCTCTGCCAGTTTCAAGCTGCGTGACCTCAAACAAGTTACTTAACTTTTCTGGGTCTCAATCTCCCCATCTTTACAGTGGGGTAAGGATAGTATCTGCCTCATAGATTACTGTTTATTAGGTGTTTGGAACAGCTGGAGCCTAGGGAGGCCTGTTGCATTAGTGCTCATGGTCATTCCTGTGGACTCTCCATGGATGTCCCAGCTGGGCCTCACAAAGAGCCCCTGTAGGGTCTCCACACTACCATGTCTCTACCCGCAACTAGCCACTGGCTCACCCCTGCTCCTGGGGCCCAATGGGGTCGCCCTGGTAGCAGCACCACTAGCACAGGAAGGGAGCGCTGGCCCTGGGGGCAGGGAATGACAGTAGCCATGGCCCCTAGGGTGGGAAAAGAAGGAGGAGGCAGGGTTCCAGAGCAGCAGAGACCCCAGCAGGGAGGATTGCCCAGGGCAAAGGCTGTTGGTCAGTAAATGGAGGGCACTGGGGTATCAGAGAAAGTTTTGCAGGAGCCAGAGCTCTGTTTCACAGTGCCGAGGTGTGTCAGGATCTCGGGGACTATTGCGAAAAATTCCCAATAGAATTATTTTCAATTCACTTTAACTGGACAGAAGATCTGTATGTCAGGTAGCACTTTTGAGAAGGTGGGGACGGGTATCAAGTCAGAGAAATGCTGAGGAGTCTGTGTCCCCTCGGGAGAGGCAGGGTGGGAGGTTGGCTGCGGGCAAGGGGCTTTGGAATATTAAAATCGCACGAGGAGAGGAGGGGTGTCTTGATCCCTTGGAGCCCAGCTATCTTCCACAAAGTGAAGCAGGATAGAGCCTCAGTACAGAGGAGCTCAACAAAACCACCCTGGTTCGCTAAGGAGTGGCAGAGCTGGGAAACGGTAGCAGCCTGTAGTTTTCTGATTCCATTGCCCAATGAGAGTGAGGGGCATTGTTCAGGTGTGAAATGCAGGGATCAATTCACCCGTGGGTTAGGGATTCTAAGAAAAGGCTTGACCAAGGCCGGGGTGGAAATGATCGTAGAGGAAGATCGTGCCCACTGCAAACTGTGCAGCCTTGAATGTCTTGCTTCTACTCTCTGGGCTCCACCTCCTTGATGTCGTAATACAGAAGGATGGCTGCATAATGATACCATTCATCGTTACGCAGGGCTTACTACACCTGAGTCACCTTATGTACATTATCTCACACAATCCTTCCAACAACCCTGGGCTGTAGGTATCCGAATCCTCATTTTATGGATGAAAAATGGAAATTCAGGGAGGTTAAGTAACTTGTCCAAGGCCATTCAGCTAACGAGAGACCCAGCGTGGGAAAGCCTTGAGCACCTGCTAAGGCCACACTGGATCCCTCTGGGCCAGCTCTGTACTCCATCCTCTGCATGAAAAGTCAGGGGAAGCCACCTGGATTCTGGAGAGGCCATAGGGCCAGGCTCGGAGCCATGAGGGCAGAGAATGGGCAGGGATGGCCCAGACTACCAGAGTGAGGGGCAGAGGTGGGAGCCCTGGCACCCTCCGTAACACGCACACTCTGTTCTGTTCTCACAGGCCTAAGAAAGGTGGCTGCCTTGAGTTTACCCTGAGCTCCTCTTTCCGAGCTTACACACATCCTTTACACAGCAGCTTCTCACTCTTCCACTTAATACAATAATAACTTCTATGGAAACCTCTACAGAGGAACTTGGCAGCCAGGGCTCATGTGCTACAACCACCCTGGCAGGGGATGTCATCACCATCGTCATCATTTCCACAGTCAACTGAGGTGGAGACGTGGCCAGGAGCAGGGGCTGCAGCGTCACTTATAGCTCTGTAATGACCAATTAATTGCATGGCTTTGGACAGGTGACCAGTGTGTCAGAGCCTGAGCTTCCCCATCTATTGCTTGGGGATGGTTAGAAGAACTAAATACAGAGTGGATGGGCTGTGCTCAGCACCCTGCTCATGCAGAGTCAGCACCCAGCAGTGAGAAGTTTTTCTTTTTCAGCGCCCTTTTCTTTTTTTTTTTTTTTTTTTTTTAAGATTTTTTATTTATTTATTCACAGAGAGAGAGAGAGAGAGAGACGCAGAGACACAGGCAGAGGGAGAAGCAGGCTCCATGCAGGGAGCCTGACATAGGACTCGATCCTGGGTCTCCAGGGTCATGCCCTGGGCTTGAAGGCAGAGCTAAACCGCTGAGCCAACCAGGCTGTCAGGGCCCTTTTCTAAAACAATTTTTTAGAGCAGTTTGAGGTTCACAGCACGACTAAGAGGAACACGCAGAGATTTCCCATATAGCCCATGGCCCCACACAGAGCAGTACAACAGACTGTCCATGAACCTGCGCTGGTCATGTCAGCCCACAAATGACATATCATTGTGTAAACCCCAGTGTTTACATTAGGGGTCACTCTTGGTGCTGCATGTTCTATGGGTTTGGACGAACATAGGAGGCCATCTCCCCGTCATTATGGTATCGCAGTGTAGCTCGGTTTCCTCGAGACTTCTGTGTTCCTCCTAGCCAGCCCTACCTCCTCTCTAACCCTTGGCAACCACTGATTTTTCTACTATCTCCTTAGTCTTGCCTTTTCCAGAAAGCCATGTAGTTGGAATCATACAGCATCGTAGTATTTTCAATTTGGCGCTTTTTTTTTTCCACATAGTAAGATGCATTTAAGATTCTTCATGGCTTTTCATGACTTTTCATGGCTTGGTAGCTCATTTCTTTAGCACTGAATGATATTCCATTATCTGGATGGACCACAGTTTATTTTTCCATCCATCAACTGAAGGATATCTTGGTTGACAAGTATGAATAAAGCAGCTATAAACATCTGTGTGCAGTGTTTGCAACTCCTTTGGGTAAAAACGTGCTCGCTTCAACAGCACATATACTAAAATCCTTTGGGTAAAAACCCCTAGGAGCACCATGTCAGGTTCGTAAAGAATATGCTTAGCTTTGTGAGACTGTCAAACTGTTTTCCAAAGCGGCCGTGCCATTTTGCGTTCCCACCAGCAATGATTGTGGCTTTTATTTTTATTCAGAAATAAAAAGGGCCTTGCTTAAGAGTACACAGCCATTAGTTGGCAGGACAGGGACCAAAAAGTAATCCTTCTGGTTCCACACTGTGGGCGGTTTCCCTTTGACCACATTGCCCATCAGCCAGACAGGCCAATCTCCTGCCCTCACAAACACATTCACACTTACTCACCATTGCTTTTGAAACCTGATTCTTGTTGCAGATGTATCCTTTTCTGTCCCATCCAGGAAAGCCCACTGTCTGTCTGGTCCCTGTATCTGAGAGGCTTGTGATGATCTTGCACGACACCCAGGTATATACAGGGGCCAGCATCCAGGTGTTCCAAGCTTACCTGTACCTGGAGGAGAACCAGGTGGCTCTGGGAAGCCCCTTCTCCTTGAAGAACCGACTCAGCCAGCCCTAGAGTCCTAGGAGTCACCATGCCCTCATCAGGGACTGGCAGAGGAAAAGAAATGGTCCCCACACCCACCCCTCAGTCCAACTCCAAGTCTGCCTGTGCTTGCTTGCTTGCTTGCTTGCTTGCTTCCTTCCTTCCTTCCTTCCTTCCTGAGGTGAAATTCACATAACAAAATTAATCATTTTAAAAGTGTACAATTCAGTGGCATTCAGTATATTCAGAATGTTGTGTAACCAACTCTACCCTGCTTTAAAGAATTTTCATCACCCCTCCACCCAGAGAAAACCCTATACCCACTAAGCTGTCACTTTCCCTTCTTCCTTCTTCCCAACCCCTGGCAACCACCAACCATTTGCCTTTTTGGGTTTACCTATTCTGGTCATGGAATAAACAGAATCTGTGTCCAGTTCCACACACGTCTCAGACCACACTTTCTGTAACTTCCTGAGGAAGGAGGAAGAGTAGAGACCTCTCTGGCTGCCTTTGCCTCTGACCCTGCCCCACTGTCTACAGTGCCCTGTGCCTTCTGCCCTTAGTGTCTGTGATCCAGTTAATCCATTCTGTGCCATTTCCTATTTCTATTAACTGTCGTGAACAAAGGACTTTGACAGTTCCTAATTCATTCAACAAATTGTTCATGATCTAGCAGAGGAGATGGGGAAACAGTCCTTACAACCATGTGATCAGGCAATGGTATGGATTTTTCAGAGAGGCAGGGAAACTCATAGAAGAGATGCATAACCCAGCCTTGGGGTGAAGGAGGTCAGGGAAGAGAACATGGGGCCCCCAACTGTCTTCTTCACCTGTTTCCTCCAGACTTAGTACAGTCCCCAGCACATGGAACAGGCTGAATGAACAGGTCAATCAACCAATTAATGCAGCTAAGAGCTAAGAGCTGAAGGATGAATGCAAATCTGCATAGCATATCTGAAACCTCATAGGCAAAGCTTCCCTTGCTTTAGTGCACTGAAGGACATCTCCGTCTAGATAAATGTTGAAAGGAAGGGGGAGGCAGGTGAGAAGAGACGAGACCAGAGCTTTCAGGGCCTTGGAAACTACACGACGGAGCATGGCTTTCACCTGGGTGCAGAGAGGAAGGGTTTTAAGCAGATTCACATTCAAGTTACTCATCTTTCTAGTCAGGAATAGAGATTATGATGATCTGATGATGTGCCAGGAGGACAGAACAGACATCATTCTTGTCCTCTAGCTGTTTCAACGGGAAACAGAGGTACTTAAAATATCATTTAAAATAATTACCTCAGGGATCCCTGGGTGGCTCAGCAGTTTAGCGCCTGTCTTTGGCCCAGGGCGTGATCCTGGAGTCCTGGGATTGAGTCCCACATCAGGCTCCCTGCATGGAGCCTGCTTCTCCCTCCGCCTGTGTCTCTGCCTCTCTCTCTCTCTCTCTCTCTCTCTCTCTCTCTCTCTGTGTCTCTCATGAATAAATAAATAAAACCTTGAAAAAATAAAATAAACTAATTAATTCAATAGTCACAAGGGCATGAGGTATTCTGAGGGATGCCATAGGTCAGGGAAAGCCTCCCAAAGATGGTGACTTTTAGATTGAAACCTGAGAAATGAACAAGATTTGGTCAATTAAAGAGAGGCAAAGAGCTTTCCAGACTACACAAAAGCTTAAAAGGAGGGTCCTGAGCAAAATGTGCTGAAGGAACTAAGAAAAGTCTAGTGTGATTGCTGTACACAGTATGAGGCTAGGAGTTTGATCAAGATGGGGCTGGGAGATACGTGAGGTTCAGACCCCAAAGAACACTCTTACACATTTTGGACTTACCCTAAGTCAAATAGGAAGTCTTGAATGATGTAAGCAGGATCGTATTTTGAAAAATGGAATAACTGGCATTTCTCTTCTGTGTTTCTGTTCATGTGACCTTCCTCCTGGTCACTGCAATCATCTGCTTGCCTTGGAAGTGAAGTTAGGATTAGCAAAGAAACAAATGCAAAGGAGACAAGTAATATTTAGCTTCTGACAGCCAAAATGGATATTTTTTCAGCCAGACAGCAGTCTTGAGAGAGACATTCACTGGTTAAGAAACAGGGTATTCTGGATGTCTTTAACTTCCTCTTCAAGATATCAATTGAGAAGCAAGTCTGACAGGACTGATGGTAGAACTTTACTTCAGGAAGAAAACAGAGGAGAAAGCCCCGCTCTTAGGTCTGAAGAATATTGGGGAGGAGGTGAGAGAGGAAGCAGGTGTGGGAGGAAGTCAGGTGTGTGTCCTAATCACCCATCTTCCATTTGAAGTCCTAAGCAGACGTGTGTTAGATGGGGGTGGGAGGTGATTTCTGTACATATCTATCTAGAGGTCTTCACATCAAAGTAAGCGTCCGTGTGGTTAATCACAGGGAAGTTTTGAATTTAACCTTATCTGTTGTGGTTGTGAGTTCAAGCCCCACGCAGGGTGAATTTAGTCTTCTCAAGCCACCCTGGGTTTCCATGTTAAAATGATGGCTGCATTCAATCTTTAGCTGTGGGTTTTGTATAAAAAACTAACCAGAAGTAGATAGTTTGAAAGCCTGCACTTTCAAAAAATAAAATTCACTGAACAAGTATTGGCCATGGCCTGGCATTTAACAGCAGGTTCCTTGTGGCCTTGTCCCTGGGCCCTAGAACCTACAGCAGCAGCAGGTAGACTGTGAACTCTCTGAAGCTCCCAGTACTCATTTCGAGCATAGCTGTGGGGGATGATGGGCCAGGAAGAACCTCCCAGAAGGAAAAGCCCAGAGACAGACAATGAATGAAAGAACTCTTCCCAGAGATGAGAACAAGGGCTGCCAGAGGGGCTAACCAAGCTTGTACTCCACTGCCCAGGAGGGAGGTCTTTATTCCTCCAGCCTATGAGCATTAGATGGTTTTGATGAAACAGCTCATGATGTGCTCCCTTTCCTGAGTGAGGGTCTTTACTGTAGTGAACACGTTCCCATTCCACCCGGTGTAGAGTGGGGTCTTTTAGTTTATTGTTCTCATGTGGAGCTACACCTGAAGCCCATGGAGAGGATTGCACGTCACCTGATAATCACAGACCTTGATCTGTATGAGTTTTGGGGGTTGTCTCACCTGGAGAAGGAAAGATACAATTCAATGCATGGGAAAAGGGGAGCACATGAATTTTCAGGTGGCCAGAGGGCTGACTATGGCCGAGACTGCTAGTTGCCTACCCTAGTATCTGTCTTCCCCTCCTTTCTTACTAACACAATGCCCAGTTTTATTACTGAGATTGTATTTAAGGTTGCCCTTCTCAGACTCTCTTGCAGCTAGCTCTGGCCTTAGGAGTAAGTTCTAGCTAATAACATAGAAACAGAAGTTCTAGCTAATAAGATACGAACATAAGGTTTCTCAGGGAAGGAGTCAAAATAAAAGTGTGGGGGGTTGCCTGGGTGGCTAAGTCAATTAAGGGAGCAGCTCTTTATTTTGGTTCAAGTTGTGATCTAAGGGTCGTGAGATCCAGCCCCATGTCAGGCTTCACGCCCCGCTGGGAGTAGAACCTGCTTGGGATTTTCTCTCTCCCTCTGCCTCTACCTGCCACCCCAGCTCGGGTTCTCTCTCAAAAAAAAAAAAAAAAAAAAAAAATTGGGGAAGAGGATACTCCTCTCCCACTCCTCCATACTGCTTCTTAGAAAATGAATATAATGGCTAGAGTTTTCTGGAAATTGGGTCGTGGGAATAAAGCTCACACCTTGGGAATAGACAAGAAAGGACAGCTGGAGGACCCTGGCCCCTGACAACTTCGTGAAAGTATCAGACCAGCCCCTGACCTCTGGCTCCAGACTTTTGTAGGAAGGAATAAAACCCTGTGTGTCCAAGGGTCTGTTCATTTGGGTGCTTGGTTACAGGCAGCTGAGAGGAATCCTAACTGATACATCTCTAGGCTAGGCTTTGAGCAGCAGACTTACATAACTGGGTGGTAGGGCCCCAGATCCCGCAGCAGCAGGAAACAGACTGTGAACACACAAAATCAGTTTGGGCAAGAGCGTGCAGAGTGGGGGTGGCTGTCGTTGTCCCGGGAAGGGGATGGCAAGTGCGAGGATGGTGGAAGCAGGAGGGCTGGCTAGAACATTCAGAGTGGAAACCCGCTCGGAAGGTGAGAAGGACCGGGCCGTGGGCTGCCCCAGGCGGTCACACGTAGGGAGAGGGAGACAGAAAGACAGAACGGCAGACCCAAGAGGGAGCGGGGAGCAGGGCCAGCGGCTGTGCCACGGTCAAGGGGAGGCAGGTGGCCGTGGCTGGGATTCCGTCAGGGGGAGGCAGTGGCAGGGCCCTAGGGGTGCAGCCAACTGCGGGGGTGGCGAGGGAAGAGGGGGTGAGGAAGTGGCCCAGCGATGGAAGATATCTCCTCCAAGGCCCTCCCAGGCCGGGCGGCCGCACCAGGAGGGGGGCCGGGGAGGTTCTTGGCATTTTTAAGATGGGTAGGACTTCACCTCGTTTAATGCCGGTGGGAAAGCAAGGGGCCCTTGGGGAGGTGAAGGTTCACACAGAACAGGAAGAGGAGGACACGGGCTCCCGAGGCTCCCTGAGAGCAAGGACCGCGCGGCCCCCGCAGCCCCGGGGTGGGGGGGCCGTAAGCCTGGGGGAGCAGGGGGGAGCCTGGCTGCTAAAGCAGGGGCAGGACGGAAGGCGGCCGGGCTGATAGGGCTGCAGATTTAGCGATGACAGGCTGAGGAGATCCCCTTCTGAGGGCCTCCGTTTTCTGCGAAGTGGCCCTGATGTCATCGTGGTAAGTGAGGGGGTTGGAGAAGATCTGAGAGAGGAGGCCGTCGGAGCGCCCCTTCCAAGGAAGAAGAGAATTGGCCAGCAAAGCACAAACGGTGGAGCACAGGCCGGCTGGAAGCAGGAGCAGGGGCGGGGGTGGCAGCAGTCTGCGAGGCTGTGCGTGGCTCCTCTCCAGGACGGTCCTAGGCTGCGTCTCCGTCTCGGGCCCAGGCCCATGGTCGCTCAGCAGAACGTCTGCACCTGCCAACCCCGAACGCTCCCCAAATTAACATGCCTCCCTGCCCCTACCCCACTCCTCCTCTGTGACCTCTTGCTCCTCTGGGTTTTACTCCTGGAACCAGATCTCTTAGACTCCCCAGGAGCACCTTCTTGCCATTCTGACCCCACTGCAAGCTCTGGCTGGCTGCCCGAGGGCTGTGGGTGGGGCCTCCTCATGGACCCCCCACCCCCACCCAAACCCTCCCAGCCTCCTTCCTCCGCTTCACCACCCACCCCTGTTCTGTACCTCTGGTGCATTCAGCTTCCTAGAGTGAGATGTCACCTTGTCACTCCCCATGTAATACTACTCTGCAGCTCCCAACACCTCAAAATAAAAGTTCTCATTTCTGCTTATTTTGGGGATCTTGGCTTAAATGCCACTAGTTTTGGGAAGCTTCCCTAGATTAGGGAAAATTCCAGTGGTGCTTGCACTCAGGACACTTTATAAACCTTCTCAGGTTTATAGACTCAGTAATTACTTGAATCCCTCCTCATTAACAGTGGCAGTGTGTGTGTGGGGGGGGGGCATGCACCCACATACAAGCCCACACTTCCTTATCACCTCCATCTCCCCAGCATGAGGACGCTGCCTGCCTGACCAACTAACGACAAGAGTCAAAACTGTCAGGTCCTCAGGATCTCAGGTTAAATTTCCATCATGCCCTAAAGCCACCCATGCTTCAGATGCTAGGGACTCCATTCATGACAATGTTTGTAGCGCAAAGAACTGCCTTCTATGACACCTGTATAGTGTCCTATACAGCTGTGTCCCCAGTGGTAACCTTCATGGGGTCCCACACTTAGTAGGGACACACATATTTTTAAATGAATAAGATATTTTCTCCCTCATATCCATAGGAATATGGTCTCTGTCTACATGTCACTTTTGAGAATTTAAATGCAGTTGTCCTGCATGCTTACAACATGAAAAAGATGTCTGTTTTCACCAGTGAACAAAGTCTGTCTTTTTAGGTTTATTCCATCTTTACTTGAGAAACAAATGCAGGCCTTATGCAGCAGATCAAGGTAGGGACTGTGTTTGTCAGTGTACCAGACACGCCACTGCGTAAGGCAAAAGGAATTTCTCCTGGAGCTGATAATTTCCAACATGTTCAGTAACATTTGTCTCTTGGGCTTCTGAAAGAGACCTTGAGTGTGGAGCCATCTGAAACCTATGAAACACTACAACAAGGAGACTATATTGCTATTCATACTTACTAGTTTATTTTCCATGCTGATGTTTCCTGATTGTTTTCTAGTTAAGAAAATAAGTCATTTTAATTCTGAAAAATCCTGCCTAACTATAAATCCATGGAGACAGAAAAGTAGATCGGTGGTTGCCAGGAACAAGGGGGCATGGAGAAATGGGGAGAAATTGCTTGATGGATCCTTTTGGGGTTCCTTTTAGGGTGAGAAAAAGTTTTGGAACTAGAGAGGAGTATGTGTTGCACAACACTGTGAAGGTAGGAGATGTCGCTGAGTTGTTCACTCTGAAAGAGCTGCTTTTAGGTTATGTGAACTTCACCCTAACAAAAAGTCACATGTGACTTTAAATACTACTGAATGCTTTTCTGAATGTCCTACAACACAAGGCAGTGCTGTATTCCTGAACAGCCCCAGATCCAAGGCCCCACCATCCTGTACCTGGCCTTTGGATAAGGAATGGGGGCCCCCCCATGTATAAGCAGGGCCATGTCCTATGAGTGTCCTCAGAGACACTCAGCTGAGCACCATACGAACAGGCCACATGCTGCAGAGTGTTTGTGTTTTCCTTTGTTTCTCCTTTGGCTGACACCAGGACTTGGTTAGGTGTGTTTAGTTTGATGAAGGACTTCTCTAGTTCCAAAAGTGGAACCTGTGGTGGATTTTATTTTTTCCTTTAAATGAGTGGAATCTTCCAGTGACAACAACCCACAGACTGTGGATAGAATCTCTGGACACTTGACCAGGCCATCTGTCCACCAGGGCCCAGTGGAGAGGAAGGAGAAGGAGCCTGGGCACAGGGCAGAGTCATGGCCTAGCAGTTTGTCTCCATTTGTGGTAGGTTCTATAAAGGCAAAGGCTGACTGTATCAAGGGTGGGTAGACTTGTCCTAACAGCTGTGTTGTCTTGTCCAAGGTGGAACAGACTATCTACCAAGGTGCAAGAGCAGCATCGTGGATTGGGAGCGAGGCTGACTGGGAGGGGAGGCTATCTGGCCTCCTCCTTGCTGGGGCCTGGTGGGGCTGGGCTGCCTGTGCACAAATATCCCCTCCATCCTTTAAACACATGGGGACCCAAGGGAAATTGCACCCTTCCACTTCAAATGTAGCACTGGAACCCAAGAACCCAATGGCTATACCTATAATCAGGTTGCATCAATCAACTTTATAACCAAGGTCTATGGGTTTTAAGCACTTATGTTGCCTCCTGATTTCAGCACTTCGTACCTTCTCATATGCCTTCACATACATGGTGCCATTCAGGAGCCCAAGATACAAATGCTGCTGAATGTCTTGGAAAATACTGGCTCCAGGGAAAATTCCTTTCCCTTTACATAGTGGCAGTGCCATGAACAGAGAAAGCCTGGTGACAAAGTTCTGTGCACCTGGAGACCTCTAGGCCCAGGAGAGTCCCAGGAATCTGTCACCAACATATTTTTCCAGGGGAGAGGATGCTAACTAATCCTTGAAACTCCAACTTTGCTGGGCATGTCATCATGATATCAAGCTATCATGATAGCTTACTATCAACCCGAGTCACTCAATAGGGTTTGAACCAGGATAGCCTAGATTTAGCAGTGACTACAAAATTCTCCGGCAGACCCTGGTAGGTCTAGGGACCCAATGGTGGTAGCCCCATACTGTTTTTCTCAAAAAAAAAAAAAAAAAAAAGGCGGGGTGGGGGCACCTGGATGGCACCATCAGTCAAGCATCCAGCTCTTGGTTTTGGCTCAGGTCATGATCTCAGGGTCGTGAGATCGAGCCCTGCATTGGACTCTGTGCTCAGCACAGCGTCTGCTTGAGACTCTCCCACTCCCTCTGCACCCCTTGTTCTTTCTCTCAAATAAAGCTTTTAAAAAATTTTTTAAAAATCTGAAAAACTGTCCAAATGTTTTTAAGGCAGTTATAGCTGCCCAAAGAGGCATAGGACTCCACCTCGTAAGTGCCTGGCAATCATCGACCTCTCTAATTGCCATGTGGACAAAGAGGTGGAAATTTAAACAAGGGAGATTTTGAAGTCTTAGTGGAAGATGGAAGGTGTCATGGAAGCGCCAAGGCATGAGAGGCACGCAGAGACACGTGAGCACAGGCGGCTCCCCAGGCAGCATAGTCCCTGAAGCCGACAGAAGCCCGTGTGAACGTTCCCAGCAATCCTTGACACTTCCACAACCGGGGGACACAGCCGCTGTGCAGAAAAAGAGAGACACGTCTTTCCATGGTGTCTGCTTGGGCAGAAGAAGTTCCTAGAAGGCAGGGGCACTGAAACTTCTGAGTGCCCTGTCCCACAGGGCCCAGCCCTCTCAGGAAGGAAAGGAGGAGCTACCCTCCTCCTCCTCTTATTGTACTTTCTTTACCCTCCCCCCTTCCAGACATGGAGACAAAGGCTCAGAGCAGTTAAATGGCTTTCTTCAGAACTCAACAGCCACTGAGTAGTGGCCACAGGCTGGGGATTTAGGGCTCATCTTATGCCCAGTCCCATGCTCTCAGGTCCTCCAGAGAATGAGGCCCACACACCAAACTCCTCCGAAGCAGATTTGCAGTGACCGGTGCAACGTCAGGGGCCAGTTCTCAGCCAGCTGCCAACCGCTACAAGCATGAACTCACGATAGCTCTGCCTCCCTATCATCTACGCTGCAAGGGAAGAGCGGCCCTGAACAGATGTGCTCCCTTTACCCTGGGCAATGGGGTCCGGGCTGACACCTCTCAGTTCCTCATCTAACAACCTGGGTCTCTTCAGGAAGAAAATCTGGAGATGGGATCATCCACTTATGTGCATGCCTCCGTTTTTTTCAGAGGCCCTTCCTGCACATGATCTCATTTGCTCACCTGGACAATCTTAGCGATACATTTAATTGGTTCTTTGAAGATTCTTGGGTTTCCAGAGCCAACCTGTTTGAACAAAATACCCCCAGGAAGGGACAGGACCTTGAACTTTTATTGGCTCATACCTTGGCAGTAGTTGGCAGCTAGCTGAGAGGCCCTGAGAAGGGGGAACAGGATTAGGAGGGGTTGAAAGAGGGTCAAGGGGACAAGCAGGAGAAAGGAGTCGGGGCAGCATTACGTGCCAACCACTGGCCCACCTCACCCCGTTGCAGAAAGAGGCTCCAGCAGAGCCATTTCCCTGCTTTGCCCATCCACCAGAGAGACCAATTCCATCCCCAAGGCCAAAAATAGAAAAGTCTAGAAGAAAAAGAGAAGTGACAGGAGAGGTGGGGGGGGGGGGGAAGGATGGAATAAACCAACCATCAGAGGCTCTTCAATCTTAATTCATTTTATTCTACAAAAACTACTCAATTGAAAGTGGAAAAGCTAACCAAAAAAAAAAAAAAAAAAAAGTTTTAATATGTTCTTTCTTCCATAGCAGCAAGCTTTGTCTAACAAGCTTTCTTTAGTGCAAATACTGTAGGCTTGTATTACAGTAAAATAACAAAACAAAACAACAACAGAAAACACCACCAGAAATGCTTCAGAGCAGAGCTACTCCTCAATTTTCAAAGCTATACAAAGACTTTTGAGCTTGTGGTCCTGCTTGGAGAGGCCTATTTGGAAGCCTTTCCAATGGAACCATTTCACCAATACTTAAAGAAGAAGAAGGAGAAGGAGAAGAAGAAAAGAAGAAGATGCTCAGAAAGGTAATTCAATTCCCCGTAGAGCTATAGGAATCTTGTACAACTTGTTTGCCTCCAGAATCTTATAGCAGACTTTACTCCACATCAATGACATATCTCAAATACAGATGCACAGAGCTTATGCTTTTCCACTATATACCAAAATACGATATATACATCTCTCACTGCTGAAAAGACACCCTGATACCTATTCTTTATACAAAGGCGAATATTTTCTTCCTCCACATCAAGTAACCACAAACTAAAATAAATGGAATAAACTTTTAATCATACAGAGAAAATAATTTTTGAGGAACAGGGCAGGATCTTTCCTTGTATTCTCTTACAATGTAGACTTTTTGGTGACCACTGTCCCCAGAGGAATGACAATCCATCTTTAAAAACAGAACCATTTTATACAGTTTATACAGCACATGTCACAAATCATTTTAGAAACAAAAAAAGCATCATTAGCCTAAATTTTTTTTTAAAAAATGAAGAAAGAGAGGGAGAGAGGAACCGAGTATTTTAATGCTGTTTCTCATCAGGCTTGGTACAACACAAAGATGTAAACATTTTAAATAAATAATAAAATAAATGTCAATTTCTTCTCCCCCTCCCCTTCCTATCCCCCACTCAAAATTTGACCCAGCCTTTCCTGAACACATCAGCATTGGAAAATGAAAGCCCTCTGTTGATGTATGGCCAAAACACTAGAAGCATGAAAAGATGTCAAATGAGTAGTGGGATGACTGAATTTTTAAAAGTAGCAAGAGGCACACCTGGAAACGTACACACACATACACACACACGCACGCACACATCCAACCTGTCAATAAATAGTGAGATGCTGGCTTTTAAGATGAATGCCAAGAAGACTCAACAAGCAGAAAGTAGCAAGACCCCTTAAGTTTTAAAAAGAAAGTTACACACGTCACATACCTATTGGTCCACAAATTCTATAAGGACTCAGATTACCCCTCCAACCATCTGAGGAGTGCAAAGGAGCACATCACGAGGGAGAGGGAACAGAAGTCTGGAGGCGGGAGGATATGGGGGGGGGGGTGTCTTTGAGAACCAACCTCAGATTGAAGGCAATCTTGCCTCAGATCTTTGAAGAAAGACCTTTTCACCTCCAAGTGTTTTCATTCATCCATTACTTGGGGGCCTTAAATAGGGGATACCCTCATCCCTTAGTCTTATCCTAAAGAGGGTATATTTACAAAAAGTGCCTAACACAGTGCCTGGCACATAGTAGGTGCTTATTCCTTTCCTTCTTAAAGGGGCCATGTGATATCTGATCCAGAAGGAGACCGACCGGAAAGAGAAATGGTGAGATTGCAGAAGCACTGCTGGTCCATCAGGGTAAGGGGAGAGAAGTTCCAATGCTTATGGTTTGAGCCCTCCCTTAGACTCAGAGCCAAGTGGGAGCAGAGCAGAGACTCTACCCCAAAGCCTGAGAAAAAGGAAGCAGTAGCCTCTGATGGCTCTTGGCTGAGTTGCTTGTTTGACTGGCCATGGTGGACACACCTGGCCTTTCTCACAGGCAGAACAATGATTTCTTTCTGAAAACTCCCCCCGTGAACTCTCTGCTTACAGCTGGCTCCAGCAGTTGCCTAAGCTTCACCTGGGATCTCCTCTCTTTCCTGTGTCAGCAGCTGTCCCCAACCACTCAGCCAGGAAGAGGACTGATCCCAGAGAGGCCAGCCAGGTGGCGGAGAGGACTGTGTGGTGCATACTAGCTTGTCAAGGAGTGCCTGCCCTATGCTGTCCCAGAGCTGCCTGCAGCCCAACTGGAGTTCACACCAGCTGCCTCACGGCTGGGAACACAGGAGAAGCACAGCAGTTTCCAGCCCAAGCACAAAGGCACCCCCACTGCAGCTGTTCCTTTAGTTGGAGCCACGGAGGAGAAAGCAGCAGGCCTGGCGTCTGGTAATTCTGAACAATGGTGTGTGTGCATGAACTCAGAGAACAAGCCAGAAGAAGTAAAGAAGGACGTGCTCATGAGTTAGGGGTGAATATTCAGCCTTCCCCAAATAACCTCTGGCTTTGGGGAAGCCAAACACTACCTCCTAGAACAAAGCCAGAGGGTCCTGAAGGGGACAGTTTAGAGGCTTCTAAAGGCCTATGGATTGGTAGATTTTGGCCTTCTGCTGGTCCCAAAGCCAACACAGCTTGAAATCTGAACAATAGCCAAACTGTCTCAGGAATGTCCAGCCTGGCCCCGAGTCACAGACTGGGTCCTGCTTTGGGATCAGTGCTGTGCAAAGTGGGACACAAAGGGTCTTTTAGAAATAAAACACCAAAGCAGCTTCATTTAAGAAATATGTATACATATATATGCAAATATATATGTATATATATGCAGAAAAGAAGCAAATAGCTCGCAATTGGCCACAAATACCTCTTGAGATGATTAAGCCTTTCAGAGCTGAGCACACCCCGGTTTTCTTGCTATTCCTGGCTGACTTCTGTGTCTTCAATTAATCTGAAGACGCCAGAAACTCAATTGCCCAATCTAATAAGGAGTGCCCCTCCCAGAACCTCTGGGAAACCTGGAGGGCAGCCTCATAGCCAAGGAATGTGGGAAATAACATTTTTAAGGGATTTTTGGACAAAATCCTTTTTTTTTTTTTTTAATCTCCACGCTCTGCATGGCCTAACCTTCCAAGCATCCCTTCAGGTCATAGCGGGCTGTAGCTCCATTCCGTGCTCCATAGCATCTGCTGCTCCATTCCGTGTTCCATTCTAGTGCATGGAGAGGGGATGGGCAGGAAGGACCAGCTCTGAGGCCTGGGCGTGTGAGCTAACGTGTCACAGCGCTCTCTGAATCTCTTTCTCTCTCCCCTCCCCCAGACGAACTTTGAAATTTAACCCCCACTGGGTTTGATTTAAATAATATCTATATAATTTTAAATTATCATACAATGATCTCTAGAGCTGAATCACAACAGCGGGGTCTCCCCCAGGGCACTAGCCCAGCAGAGGCCAATCCTAGAGGGTCAGCCAGAGCTATGCCCTCAGGAGGGAAAGGCTCAGAGGGGTGGGAAGCAGGGACCATGCTGAGCTGTGCTCTTGCAGGAGGTCGGGAGGACTCCCCACTCCCTACCCCACAGGAAGGGGGCACCTCTCCAGCAGTGGGAAGCAATACATCTTATCTGATTTCAGCAGCCCCCAGGAATGGCATGTAAGCCCCAAGCCTTAGCAACAGCTCTGGGCCAGCGGTTCACAGCTGGCTGGCCCGACCTGCAGAGCACTGTGGGGGTTGGAGTATATAAAAAAGAAAGCACTCCATCAGATTGTAGGGGACCACAGAAGGTAGAAAAGGCCTGGCATCTCACTGAGAGGCAAATCCCACTCTGCCTCCCTCCTTCCTCCCCTACCTTTCCATCCACTGCAAAAGTGCCTTTGAGGCTTCCGGAAGGGCCACCTGGCAGCAATCTGGGGAGGGGCCAGGCCCACGCTCATTAAATCTCCGTGGGTGGCGTCACCCCGAAAGCCAGGCTGGGGTAGGGCAGAGCCAGTAGGGACCTGGAGCGACATGTGGTTCCTAGGGAGGGACGCCTCCCTGGTCTAGAGAGAAGGGTCCAGGGGCAGGATGGCAAGGCAGTAATTATAGGAGACGTCCTGCTCAAGACACCAGGTAAGGGAAGCTGCCTAGGACACCTGCGTGGCTTGTTGGCACTATTCCTGCCCTGGTAATTAGGCATTTGGCAAACCCAACCTGCGCCCCGGCTGTCTCACTCACACCCTGTTTTCTGGCCAAGCCGCTCCTCCAAAAAGTTGTCTCCAAGGATGGGGAGGAAGGGTCCTCCGAGCCTCCCAGCGGTGGCAGCATTTCCTTGAGAGCTCAGGGAGCCCTGCTGGTGGTCCTGGAGATGGTGGTGGACCGAGGAGTGTCAAGGGAGGGAAGGTTCTGTATTGCACATTGACTGTCCCCTTCCGGACAAGTCAGCCCCAGCAGAAGAGTCCGTCACCTGCTGCCCATCTCCAGAAATGAAGAGCTTTAATATTCAGACCACCCAGATGAAATGTCATGGCAAATTTGATAAAAACCAAGAGGAAGTGAAATTGACACTGGGGGGGAGGAAGGGGTGAAGAGAGGGAAGGTGAAACCAAAAGGCACTGAGCATGCCGGGCGGGGTGGGGAAGGACACCGTCACTCCAGAGATGCAGCGTAACAATGGCACAGGATTGGTCCACACCCGCTGCAGGCTCTTCAGAAGCTGGAGAGATGCCTGAGTCCACCAAACCAAGTTCTCCAAGGCTTTTCAAGAAACAGGATTTGCTTTGCAGGATGCACGAGGGAGGAGGTCCTGTGACTTCTAAGAGATTGCTGAAGCCCTCGGGCGCCTCACCACCAAACCCCACCTAGGTCTCCCTCGAGCTGGGAAGCTCTCTGGCAGGGTCCCCCTCCTGGCCTCACGGCCCTGGAGCACTTGAAGGTGCTGGTCCCTGGGAAGGAGGCAGAGACGAGGACCCCCTGGGAGCTGGGTTACAGAGCCAGTAGGGTGGGGGAGTTCAAGGAGTCCGATGACTGGTCCCCACTGCTACTGCTTCTGCGGTGAGCCTTGGAGCAGGACTCGGAGGGTGATGCAGGTGACTCCTGTTCCAAGACGCTGGGGTAGGTGAAGACGAGGTTCGAGGTGCCCGGAGTGATGGCAGGCGTGGAGGTCACCACGATGGGGGTGTGCAGGGGCTCCTCCCCGTAGAAGCCCCCAGCAATGCTAATGGGCTTGATGACAGAGCGCTGGGCCTTGTCTAGCCCGGCGGACGAGGATGAGGGGCTGTCCTCTTCCAGAGGCTCCTGTTTCACCACCACGGCACCCACTCCACCGCCCCCACCACGCAGGGGCTGCAGCCCAGAGGCAGGGGGTGATCGGCGCTCCTCGGGGCTGATCTTACACACGGGCCCATGGGCCACCAGCATGAACTCCAGCTTTTCCTTCTCCTTCTGCAGCTCAGCGATCTCTTTCTGCAGGCCTGACTTCTCCTCCTCCAGCTCCTCTGTCTCCTGCAGGAGGGGAAAGAGAAGTGTGTGAGGGACAGGAACTGGCCAGAGATCTGCTAGGGGTGGGAGGTTTGAAACCAGCTGAGAAAGGGAAAACCATAACTGTGCTCAGAGGACCAACAGTGAAAGCAGGCAGCTCACAACCCTGGCCACACACCCCACTGCTTCTAAGTGACCTGGAGGCTCAAGATCACTTTCATGTCCAAAGCTCCAGACTGAGAAAGGAGGAAAGTCGGCTTGGAGGAAGGATGAAACAACAATTAGCTGCCACGATTGAGGGCTTACTTTGTGCCAGACACCGCAGAACAATCCTCCAGAAGATTTCTGAAGCAGGTATTTTCCATCATTTTGCAGACAAGGAAACTGAGGTTCAGAGAGGTTTAGTAGTCTGCCCAACGTCACAGAGCAAGCAGGTAGGGCAGCCCAGACTTGACCCCGACAGATCTGACTCTAGAGTCCATCTGCTACCATGCTCTGGTACCTCACTGCCAGGACTGCCCCCAGCTACCCTTGAAGGGTTACAGTGAGGTGTGGGGGTAAGGGAGCATGGCATGTAGTTTCAGCCCTCTCTCCTTCTCACACTCCTTCAACCCCATCCAGCCCGCCTGTGGGTGCAGAAACACTGAACTCTAAGCTGCACACACGAGCCAAGGACGGCGCCAGGCTGGCAGGAAGCACTCCAGCAGTCCCGGCTAAATTGTCATTGCCCCACTTCCCTTTTTTGCTCTAATTTCTGAAGCATGTGATTCAGGGCACACAGAACCCTCAGAGAACATTCCGTTCAGTCCCCGCGCTTTAAAAGATGAGGAACCCGACAGGCCCCGAGCAGGCACGTGAGGATGGCAGGGTCCCCCCACAAGGAACTCAGCCCCTTCCTCTGACGCAAAGCCAGAGAGAAGCAGCAAAAGCACGTGGAGGGAGCAGGTATGAAAGATGCAGAGGTGTGTGTCACGGGCCTCCTCCCACTTTTCCCCGAACACAGATTCCTGTTCAAGAATGCAATGATACGGGCCAGAGCTTCACGAAGCAGTGTACAGCATATTCCACAGTGAAAAAAAAGTTTCCATCTGTCTCAAGGGTCTGATGAACGTCATGAGCTTCTGAGAGGTTTCCTGTGGAGGATGTGGCTCAGGGGCCTGGGTGGCTAGGGCGGGTGGGGCGGCGGGGGAGTAGGGTGTGAGGCTTCTGGGGGAGGGAGAGAAGAGGAAAGCAGGGCGCCCTGGAGGAGGGGCTATTCTGGGGCTAGTGTAGGGAGCACCCAGGCTCGACCCAGAGGACCTGGCTCCTTAGAAGGTAAGTGGTGGGAGGACTCCACTGGGGGAGTCTACCCAGGGATATCAGGTCACTAAGGGATCTCTTCACCTAGTGACAGAGAGCATCTGCTTGCCCTGCCGATGCTCAGACACACACCTCCACCGGACACTCCCATGGGCCACGGGGAATTCATGCAGTACATATTCAATCCCCAAGAGGTAGGGCTCCGAGTCCCGGATGGACAAAGGGAAGCTATAAGCAGGTGGATGGTCCCAGGAGCATTCAAAGTCACACAGGAGGTGCAAGGTAATTTGTGATTTCCAAAGCCCCTCCCTGGCCTGGTCACCGTAAGGACCGTCAACAGTCTCTCTCATGTCCTTGCTTTGAAAACATTCCACCCAGAAGAGTCAGTCCTGGCTTTGGGCTTCCTCCACAAGCCATTCAGCCCATCCTAGGGCTAGGCCCTGGAGGGAGTTACGTGAAGTTGGTCAGGTCAGGCTTTTAAGAGGGAAAGGCAGGGCCACGGCCCCCAGGTGTGGGCAATTAGGCAGCAGGGGAGAGTGACTCACATGGGCAGAGTGAGCTATCAAGGTGACAGCTTCAGGCTCATAGCAGAGGTGGGGAATCCTTCTGCCCATGAAGGATATGAGAAAACCCCAAGACAGTACCACTCAGCTGGCCCATGTTCACTTCCATGAGACCCAGAGAGCTTCAAACCCAGCAGAGGTGCAAGAGGCCCAGACAGCAGGTCTCCCCCTGCCCAAACTGGATCACTTTGGATGATCTGGCCACTCCTGCTGGTGGTAGGGATGGGGGCGGCGGGAACCACGGGAAACAGCCCTGGAGTGGGTAGGTCCGGGACTGCGCTGGCTCCCAGGGCCTAGCAATGCCAGCACCCTCTACCATCTGACAACCATGGGCCCCGGGAGGTCCGAGAGCAGGGACCGCTCAGGTGCTGAGTAAGAAAGGGTGCTAGGCCCCAGGAGGCTGTTGAGTCGTTGAGTCGGTTCCCTCCCTGGGCCCAGGCTGGTGGGCCCTCCCTCCCTCTCCCCTTCCCTCTCTCTTCTTTAATCGGGATGGTGCTAAACCCATGTGTTCAAAGGGCTGTTTCTGTCCACCCTGACTCATCTCTAGGCCACTAGTGGACAAGGAGAGGGTGGGAGGCCAGGAGCCCCAGGCCTCTTGCTCTTGTCCACCCAGAAGTGCTCCCACCCCACACAGAGCTCCTCACCGCCTGCAGCTTTTCCGTCAGCTCCCGCCGTCGGTTCCGGCACTTGGCCGCAGCCAGTTTGTTCCTCTCCCTCCGGATTCGACGTTTCTCCTCCTCTTCAGGGGACAGCTAGAGGCCAAAGTCAAGGACCATGATTAGGTTTGAGTAAATGCTCCACCAGCTTTTGTTTTCTAACTGTATTTTAAGAAACTCTGCTGAGAGGCACCTGGGTGATCTCAGGGTTGTGAGATCAAGTCTCACTTCGGGCTTTGTGCTCAGGGTAGAGCCTGCTTGGGATTCTCTCCCCCTCTCCCTCTGTCCATCCTCCTCATGTGTGCACGCATACTCTCTCTCTCTCTTTCTCTCTCAAATAACTCAATAAACTTTTAAAGATACAAAAAAAGAAACCCTTCCTTTTTTGAGTGTGCAGGGAGAGAAAGGCGAGAGGGTGGTGGCTGGCATGAGCAGTTCCAGAATACGTGGCTCACTGCTGTAGCCACCAGGGAGGACACTTAGGGCTGAACCTACCCTGGAAGGTGACATCCCATGTTTGAGGGGAGGCCAGGGCAGCCATGTGTCAGGGACTCATCAGCCTAGGCAAGATAGTAGCATTTATCATGCCAGCCCTGATTCAGTGCCAAGGACAGAGAGAAGAAGCTGGGGCCTCTTCCCCAGAGTCCCCTCATACCAGCCAGGCCTGGCCCCACCCATTTAAATAGCTTCTTCCAAACCCTGGCTAATTACTCCTCCCCACCACCCTGCCAGCTCTGCAAGCCTCATTATCCCAATTTGGTTAAGTAGCTAGGCCGACAGTAAGAACCACCCTGGGGGGGTGGGGATGTTCTACTGCCAGGGGGTAAGCCAAGGATGCCATCCCACTCCCAACTTCCTCTGCCTTCCCTAGAGTGCCAGCTGCTCAACGTTCAACCTGGGGGACTCGCTAGTGGGCCTGGCACAATGCTAGGCTAGACAGGACAGGCAAAAGGAGAAGGAGCCTTCAGGCACATTCAATCCTGCTGCCCACCACATCCATTCATTCAACAAATGAGAAACTTATATGTGCCAGGCATGGTTTGAGGGGTTGGAGATTTATCTGAGAACCAAATGAACAAAAATCCCCCTGCAGAGTTTACAATCTAGCTCCTTACAAGGAGGCTGGATAGAGGCCTGTGACTCATGCCCTAGGGCAAGAACTCTGCTCCTCGACACAGTGCTGACGCTCTGTTTACGTATAGCCCTTCCTGTGACCCCAGTGCCCCTCGCAGGCTGAGGTGACTCGAGGAGATGGCTGTGGGCCAAGGCAGAAAATAATTCCAAAAGAAAGGCCATCCCATGCAGTTCTCAGACAATGACGGCATACCTACTATGTGCCAAGCACAGTACTGGGGGCTTAGAAGATTGCATGTGGGATAAGATCTGGGTCCTACCCTCAAGGGACAACATGGGGGCGAAAAGCCAAAGCCACTTTTGGAGGAGGTGAGAAGAGGTGCCCCAATGAGAGATGTTGCCTCACTGCCAGCCACCCCCTGAGGGAGGGAGTTGTGGCCCTGGCTGGGCCCAGGTCAGAGTCCATAGTGCTCGCTACAGCCTGCAGTTCTATTGCTGTCATGTCCAAGATGGCAAAGCAGGGCACAGCATCAGAGAGGAGGATCCCCACCCTGTCTACACAGAGGAAACTCCGTGGCCCCAACCAAGGTGCCACATAGTCTTACATCAAATGCTCCAAACATTGGCATGGAAGCAAGCCAGTCAACTAACTGTTCAGAAAGAACCTCTCTCTGAGGCATCAGGCCACCAGAGCATAGAGAGGCTCACCTTGCCTTCCCAACTTTCAAATCCACCCCCAGCCCCCATGTGGCCCCCCCGAGGTGGGGGCAGGAAGCCTAGTGGGCTATAGGGAGACCTACCAGCTTCCCACAACTGCCAGGAAGGTCCCTGTCTCCCAGGGCTTCCGCTGTGTTCCTGCCTTGCCTTGTCCTGCGTCTGCCTCTGGGGCCTCCTTCACTCCCGGGACACCTTCCCCATGCTCCTTCACAACCTCCCAGATGGCACTGCACTGGGCTTAAGAGCCAGGCCCAGCTCAGCCCTCACCGCCTCTGTTGTCACCTGCAGTGGCCTCCAGCTGGGGCACAGAAAGCCCGCCCAGTTGGTAACGGCCCTGTTAGCTCCCTGGCCCCTTCCAAAGGCCTGCTCTTAGAGCCCATGTTCATCCTGGCTCCACCTCCATCCTCAAGCCCTGTCTTCAGTCCCAGCCTCGGAAATCCTCCATCTCCCCCCAGAAAGCCAGAGGCTCCACATCCTCTCTTCTGAGCAGTCCACGGCGGCCTGAGAGCAGAACACAGATACGGCGTTTCTGTGTGGCTGTGGACAAATCACTGAGCCTCATTTCCCATTTAGAATATGGGATTGCGGGACACCTAGGTGGCTCAGCAGTTTGGTGCCTGCCTTCGGCCCAGGGCGTGATCCTGGAGTCCCTGGATCGAGTCCCACATCAGGCTCCCTGCATGGAGCCTGCTTCTCCCTCTGCCTGTGTCTCTGCCTCTCTCTGTGCATCCCTCATGAATAAGTAAATAAAAATCTTAAAAAAAAAAAAAAAGAATATAGGATTGCTAGGACCTGTCCTATCTTCCAAAAAGTTTCTGTCGTGATTAGATGAGATGCAGTGTGAAAGCCCTTTCTACTAGAAAGTGCTGGGAGGGAAAAGATATAAATCAGAGGTCCCTTTGCTGATGCTTTCTCAGAGCCCTGAAAGAGTCCAGATGAACCGGAGATCCAGAGTTCACCCACTTGGATACCTTTTGCTCTGTGTGTGGGTTGGCTGCCCAGCTGAGGTCATGAGGCCACCTGGCTGAGGTCCTAAGTACTTGCTCCTCCTAAACCTGTCTCAACCTGAGCCCAACAGTTACCAAGAGAGCCTGCTGGCCCTGCTGCAGTCCTGCATTTGAGCAGTCCTGGGTTCTCTACTCAAAGGGCTACCAGGGCTCCCCTTGAGGCCCAGAAAAGCCCCTCATCCTTCACTGACGACGGGCAGAAAAGATGAAGAGATGGTTGTAGTACATTTTAGCTTCCCTTCCCCCTTGGCAGCTTCCGAACAACTTTTGGCCTCCTGATTAGCCTAGAAGTCTCTCCCCTATCTGTAAGATATGAGGCAGCTAGCGGGAGCTGTCAGCATAGGAAGTGTTGAGGGGTGGTGACACCAACAGAGTTACAACTCTAGTGTGTCAGCGCCACCACGTACCTACCCACAAGCCACACTCTCTGTTCCCCGCCTTCTCAGTCGCCACCACTGGCCTCAGAGGAGCCTCTGGGCAAGCTCTGAGGAGGCTAGCGAGGCACCATGCTGGTTCTGGGTAACAGGCTCCTCTCCCTGGCAGGGGTCAGGAAGGCGGAAGTCTGCTTCAGAGGAAGACCCTCAGGCTAGGAACCCAAAGAGCCAAGGTTCCAGGATGCTACTGCCCAGGTCTCCTGTGAGCTGCTGGATGATTGTCTGAATTCCTAAGTGATGTGGGATAAAATGCTCCTGGCTCTCTCCCTCCCTCTCAGAAAAGGAAGGAAATTCTCCAGACAGATTGTCTTAAGGCACGCCTAGGTGGTATGCTGGGAAAACCACAGGGCTGAAGGTCAGAGGAGGTGGATCCCAGCCCTGGCTCTGCCACTAACTCATGGTGTCACCCTAGACGGGACCCTTCTCCTTTCCAGACCTCTGTGTCCTCATCTGTGAAATGGGTACAGAGGGGAAATTGGAAAAGCTGGTCTCCTAAGTCCCATCCGGACGCCAGCTTCTAAATTTAGTGTGAGCTCGGCCCAGAAAGGAATGGAGAATGTTCAGCACATCGTACGTTTTGTCCTGCTAGCTCGAAAGTCCCTCACAAAACTGGCTCTCACTTAGGGGTCACTTCCATAACATGGTACCAGCTCATCAGTGACTGTAAAGCTTGACACCTTGGGCTCCTGAAGGAAGCATATTTTATAAAGGACAGTATGATTACCATTACTGCAATGTTGACAACTACAATTCTGGAAAGTAACAGTGGGGGAGAGGGGGATATCGGCCACTTGTCCCAGGAGCAGAAGCCCAGCAACTGCAAGCAGCAACTATTAGAGTGTCCACAACTCTCCACATCACCCTGTGGGGTCCTGCCATTAACAGAATAAACCAGTGTGTAGGGGATTCAAGGCCCAGCTTTGTCCTCAGAGGAATGGAGATCCTGTGAATGCTTCCAGTTCCTCAGAGTAGGAACCCTTGTAATCTTAAGCACCCTGGGGACTCTTGGCCCTGGATCCATGATTCTCCACAGCAGCCCATGTGCAAAAGGTTTTTGTATTGGGAAACTGTGGACCTGGGATCCCAGAATGCAAGTGGATGGTGGTAACTGATAAGAGTGATTCTCCAGGCTAATATTTCATTTCAAAGAGGGATCCTACTGCTAAAGTATTTTCCCTTCCCTGGATCCATGGGGGCATGGTACTGTAGAAAGAGCACCGCACAGAGAGTCCAGGGAACTGGGTCCAGACTTCCTCACTCTCTTGCCAAGTGGCCCCAGGCAGGTTTGTCTAGGCTCTGGTTGCATCATCTGTGAAGGACGACAGAGGCAGCTTTTTGAAGGCTCATCCCCTCTTATTATGCAGGACTCTGATTTCTGCCTTTGGGAATCAGGGGGCCCGTCGTTATCTTGGCTCACTACTAACACAGATGACATGCTTTTGAGTATATAGACAGTGTCTAGAGAGCAGCTTTCTGGTGTCCCTCCCTGCCAGGTTCTTTCTCAGAGCGGAGCCCTTTGAGGGGAGGACAAAGCTGATGTCTGACCTGCCCCCCCCCATCACACGCTGTTAGCTGAAGCAGCTGAGCAGACTCCAAAGACCCCAGAGTTACTGCACTTCTAGGACGGGCATTCCAAGTATTCAAAATGGGATCCTGCTCCAAGCCAGAGGCCTCGGAAACCAAGCAGGAATGCCAAGGACGGTGGGCCTGGAGGGTGACCCTTTGGGTCTGCGGAGTGTTTCACCTGCACAGATACCAGGTGACAATTAAGGACCAATCCACCAGAGCTCCCGGCCAGAATTTGGTTGGCCGCTTGGCCTGCAGCCCCTCTGCCATGGATCAGGGAAGGACACAGCTGTAGGCAGTCCCTAACAATCCTTCCCATCTGCTGACACCTTACCACATACAGTGTGTGTTCCCACATGTGATCTCATTCGCGTGGTAGTAAGTCCTGTCTGGCAGGTACCATTATCCCAATTTTGCAACTGAGGAAGCTGAGACTCTGGGATGCTAAGGGACATGAGCAAGATGACAGAGCCAGGCCTGAGTCTTGGGCCTCCAGCTCTGCTTCCAACAATGAGGGTCACGGGCCCCCAGTCCCGAGCTCCCTCTTGTCCTCAGTGCTCCCAGGACACTGCCTCAGCCCCTCACCGGTACACGGAAAGACACTCCATGTTATGAGGCTCCGAAAGCCACCGAGGTGGCTCCTTCACCCTGACCTGAGCTGTACCTGCTCATCTCTCCTCCTGCGGCCCACGGTGGTGCCAATGGTCTTGATCACGCCGGGTCTTGGGAGTGCCATGTGCCCAGGGACAGAGGCCAGGCCCGGCAGGGGGCTGTAGGGGTGCGAGCGGGGGTACGGGTTGGACATGGAGGTGATCACTGTGGGCTGCACCATCCACTGCAGGTCCTGGCTGGTCGTGATAGCGTTGATGGTGGGGATGAAGGCGCTGCCTGAGCCAGGCATATCTACCCGAAATTTCTGAAATGAGGAGAAACAGAGTATTGAGTCAGTAAGTACCCCGCAGAAGAGGACAAGCAGAGCTAGGAGGGAGAGCAGAGTCAGTGCCTGTGGGGCCAAGCTCGGAACACTGGGTGGGCTTCCCTGGACATGCAAGAATGAGTGGGATCTTAACTATTCCTGAGGCCCCATGTCAAATCTGTTCCCCTGAGGGCCTCGGGACCCCATTTCCAGGTGGCTCATGAGGATGTAATCATATTACAGCTTTGGGACAACGAAGGTCACCAGGAAGCTTATTATACCTGCGTTTGTTACTTCCCAAATAGGTGTAGGATGGAGCTGTGACCCGATCCAGGGTGAGGCCAGGTCTACAAAAAGCTGCCTTCCAACTCATGAGACTGAAAAGTGGTAGCATTTGTGGCCAGATTTCCCTCTAAGTCCTTGTCCTCCTCCCGGCCCTTGACCACCATGTTGCTTAGAGTAGACACACTCTCTCTCTACCTACATATCTGTGTTCATAGATGTGTCTGTATGAAACATCAGTGCTGCTAGCTCAG